>NC_139238.1:59695565-60895565 GCF_977018435.1 Lepisma saccharinum | reverse complement strand
TCCTCCACGTATGTCAGCAGTGCGGGTTAAGAGTTTGACGTGTGAGTCTGAAATCTCGATGAACGCGTGCATGTCTCTCTGCTCCCTACCTCACCCCCCCCCCCTCTTCGCGCGCACACAACACACCATGCTGACGCATTCACACACCTGATAATTTCATAGCTATCACGGCGCAAGGGCATTGGTATCGCTCACGCTTTAAAGTAGAGCAAGCGTATTGCGTATTGACTTGCAACTTATTACAAGACGTCATCCAATGCAAGGAAAAAGAGAAGAAAAGCTAATTTGCTCTCGATATCCAGGAGTCTTCGCCTCAAGGACGTGCAACTTACAGTAGTTCGATAAGAACCTGTGTCTGTTGCTCCAATCAGTGTTGGCTGTTTTGAGACCTTAACAGTGGTTTTTCGTTTAGCCGAGGCTTGGTTCGGGAGGGAGAAGGTAACGTAGTACTTGATGAGGCGAGTGTACCAACATCTTCGACACCGGGACTCTAACTTCCCCCTGTGTTTCAATCAATGCATCGAAACGGAGCTACGTGTCGTCACCTTTGGCAACACACTTAAGGCTATTGGCTATTTTATGCCACACGATGGCATACAAACGCCAGTGTTTAAGTGCTCCGAACAAACGTATTGACCTACAAGTGCTTCAAAACAACATTGTATAAGTGCTTCGATTCACAATGTGTAAACAGCAAATCATAGTCGTTATCAATTCCTGCAATTAGGCTTTAAAACAATTATTTCTAAGCTAACGACTTCCACCTCGCATCATGCAGGTTGAACAATTGACAGTATCCTAAACAAATAATACTACAAAACTGTTGTAAAACATATTTTATACATGGAACAGGGTATTAATAATAAGGTAAATACAACAAAACAAAAACACAAATATAATCAGTGCCACAAGATCAGGAACAATACTAATCTCTTTGGCATGTTTACTATAGAGTGACGTATGCTTTCACGTGAACTACATTTTTGTATCACTCCGCGAGACGCTCGGAAATGTTCTCCGTCACATTCGCGTTGTTGAAGTGGCGGACGAAGCGTTGCGAAACGCTCCTCCTATAGCTTGACAAGTTTAAAAACAGGACGCTGCAATCCATTGCTTGCTCACCTCACACCACATTTTACCTCTCCATTCTCCACGGCGACGTTCGTTCGCAGTGTTGCAACTTGGAGGGAGATTTGAATGTGAAAGGCATGAATTAGTATCCCCTCACCTACGCTACCCATTGATTACGCTAAATTCTAAATACATTTTTATATTTTCCTTTTAAACCTTAAATTAATTAAGTTATATTAGGGATATTTCTTACCAGCATAAGAAATGTATGAAATAAAACGATAGAAAAATGAAAAATATATAAACGATAGAACTGAGCTCACCTTCTAAATGTTTTCCAGTTCTCCTTCTTCAGTTTCACTCTCCCACTCATACGAGTCTGTGTCTACCGATGAATCTGTGTCCGTGTCTGAATCGGCTTCACCAAGTCCAATTCGTTAATCTACACGCCCCTTCCATAAGCCAGTCACTTTCAAAGTAAGAATCTTCAATTTCTTTCACGTGTTCACAACATTTTTTCCATTTCTGTACAGAATATTCACAAAATAATTTTCCCAGCAAATCTTTCTTTGAGTCCAGTGAATCCGATATGCATTCCCTTGCCTTACCCTTGATTTCTCCCCCACACAAGTTTAATGGGGTTTAAGACTGTGTGGTAAGGCAGAAGTCGTATTATGGTGTGCCCTGGGTTTGTAAATTTCGTGTCAATCGCATACTGTTTCGCATAAGGTACACTTTGAATTTTTAAGTACAATTTGCCTTTTGTTCATTCTCCACAATGCTTTAACTCTATTCTCAGCATCAATTTCAGTTTCGTTTGCAGGCTTGTCTGTGTCTGAAAGCCATTGTACCATGTCGCTTTGAAGTGAAAACATAAATGTTTTTTCTATTGATTTGAACGTTGTGGTAACTAGCATTATCAAAGACAACAACGCTGTTTTCGGGAAGATCAGGTAACAGTTTTTCATCGACCCATTTTGAAAAATTTCTGTTATTCATGTCATCATGATAATCTCCACTCTTTTGCTTCGATTTGAACACTATTATCAACAAACCCAAGTTCCCCTCCTGCGTGGACGACAATAAGACATGGCTCCTTTCCAATAGCTTCAGTTACCCCTATTTCACACTCACTTTGACAACATGCTGATACTGGATGTGATGCGCGAATGTAGGTCTCATCAACATACACAATTGGCCTAGCCTACCTTGTTTTCTGTAGTCACGAATGTCCCTTAAATATTGTGCAAGTCACTCAGCAATGTTGGGATTTTCAACCAGAATGTTTCTCCTTGACTTACATTTTCTCCATCTAAACCCTATATACCTTAAAAGACAGCGTAAATATTCACTGCTACGATCTAATATGTCTTCTTCTCTTATAACTGTAGTATGTTTTCGTAATTTTGGAACTACTTTCTTTAGTGTGCAAAATTCGTGGATTTCTCGCCTAATTGCACATTTAGCAAAATCATCTGCTTGTATTCGCTTTTTCCTGGGCTGTTTTCTACCTGTCGGAGTACAGAAATTAAGCTCACCTTTCGCCAACGACTCTTTTCCTTCTTTTAAAACTTGAGAAACCATCCATTTAGATACTCCCGTGGCGGCGCTTGTGGACTCGACAACATTATACTTAAGTTTATTTAAATTCCTCTGATTTCGCAAATATGTTGCAACATTGTAAACAATTTCTTTGGCCTGTCCTCTAAGGGGCTTTCCAGAGCAGATTGTGGATTTCGTTGGACCCGGCATGATTTGATTTTCAGAGACAACAGTCACATAATTCGCCTCACGTACTCTCCATTTTTCTCACACGCACACACACACAAGAAACACACCACTTGAACATCAGAGAAACGCCTCCGAAATCAAGAACCTCTTCCACACGAATGATGGGGTCAGACGGGGGTGAAAATAGTGCCTGCAGTTGTGACGTCAGATAAAGAAAGATTGGGTTAAGCAAGTGTGAAATATTGTCCGCATACTGATATCGATAATATAATAGAGGAGATTGTATTTCAAAAATATGCAGCCAAGAGTTAAAAGCGAGAACATTTCAATGTTTTAGAAAAGAACACAGGCAAGCGTGTTATCAGAATGCCTTCTCTTAGTGATTGTTGTACGACAAACAAAAGAACCACCTCCCCACTCGGCTTTTTTTTTTTTAAAAAAAACACAGCTCGATGTCGCATTCAGAAAATGAAGTCATTCGCTCTGTAGTTTCTCTTCGTTATAAACTTTAACATGTGTGCGTAATACTACACTTTGCGATCCGCGCACCACACGCATTTTCAAGGCCGGATTAAATAAAATGAACCACTGATATAATATGAGCCTGCACCAGTGAAAATCGTTTGTTTTATATGTTTTAACTTACTTTTGCTGAGCTGGTACCACTGGTACTCTCAAGGCCAGGCCAGTGAGTAAGAAGAGCGGTGGGGAGGATGACGTAATAGAAAGTGCTCCGCAGCGATCTGCTCATATTGGGACTTAACTTGTCAGGTTATAACACCTTATCCGGAGAGGGGAAGTGGAGGGGAATCTCGGAATCTCGGAATCTTATAGCAGGAAGTCAAACAAATACCGTGTAATGGAAAGTTATTGAATTAATTCACAAACTCGGGGGAAAAAACATTTCAACTGAATCGTACTTGTTGAAAAGAAATCTTTCATTTATAAATATAAACCTAATGGTGTTTTTAATAAATAAATCAATAAATAAAAACAGCAAACTTACTGTAACTCCTCTACTCTACTCATAATTTCGTCATCAGAAGTGGCATCACGTGTTGTTCCTGATCCAATTTCAATTATGAGTGGCTCCACAGTCTTGTCAATCAAATTATCCAGGTCCCAAAAGTTTTGTTCCTCGTTGATTACGTGCTTAACGTAGCTTTTCCACTTATCAGGTGCCACTAGCTGTAATCCCTCGTGAAATAATGACTCCATTTCGTTCAACTTGAAATGTTTGTTGTTGGAAGCTACGTAACGCTTCATCTCACTTCACACTAATTTAATGGTTGATTGATTGATTGATTTAGTTTATTTTACTTCGCGTTTTGTGCCTCTTGGCTAATTTGCGAAGATGGGGATGAGTGATGAAATGATGAAATTGATGAATGGACATTCACAAACAACCAAGCCCGACCGGGATTCGAACCCGGGACCCTTGGCGTCACAGCACGATGTGCTAACCACTCGGCCACAGGGTCGGGCACTAATTTAATGGGATTGAATTCGAAGTGATATGGAGGCAACCTAAGAACCGAATGTCCTGCTTCTCTAGCTGCTCGGTCCACCCTATATTCACGGTACATTCCTTTCGCACCATCCACAACTAGGAGGAGTTCAGCTTTAATCATGCAATCTGTCCATGCGAACTTGTGTTGGTTCTGCTCGGTTTGCTCGCGAGCCTTCTGCGAAAGCCACTGCTGGATATCACCTTTCCGCTAAGCATTGGTCGGCACATTCTCGAGGCGAACGGAATGGTAGGGAGCATTATCCATAACATTTGGCTGTAGTTTCGGTAAATATTGGCGAACCACTCCTCGAAACGTTGTCCATCCATTTCCTGGTGATAGTCGCCGACACCTTTCTTGGCACGAAACAACAAAAAACCGCCATCCACAAAACCTTCGTCGCTTCCAATGTGAACGACAACGAGCCTCCCCCCTTTCCCTGATGGCTGCTTTGATCCAACACTGAGTCCATGAAGGTAAGCCTGTCGGTGCGAAACCACTGTTGTGTCTTCCCAAGTTTTGTTTACAGTATGTCCAGTATTAACCCACGTTTCGTCCAAATAATAAATGGCTCTGTTTTCTTGGCGGTATCGCTTTATTGAACGCAGATATTGGTGTCGTCAGACAACAATGTCATCTCGTTCAATCAGAGCTGAAGATCGCTTTCTTTTCGTAAACATGAAACTCAGGTCATGTAGCACACGATTCATTGTTCGGGGAGACACGGACGGCAAATCAGGATCACTCGCGATTGCAGCAGTCACTTTCTCAACAGTTGGTATTTCGTTTCTACCCTTGCCCCAGAACATGTGAACAATTTACTACGAATTGCACTCTTCGTGAAGTCATCCATTGTGGCCCTCCGAGTTAACTTCCCGATCGCACGAGGTATTTTCTTCCCAGGAGTTGTCACCCTTCCTGTTTGCCGAAATTCCTTCTTCATTTTAAAAATAGCGCTTTCGCAAACACCTGTCATACACGAAGATTTTTGAACACTTGCACACACAGACTCACCCGGACAAGCATGCCGCAAATACGAATAAACATTTAAAACAATTTGCTTCGCCTGACTATTTAAAGGTTTCCCTTTCCAGTGCGCTTTGAAATAACAAGCCGTTGAAATAACCGAACTGCTAGCTGACGACACCATGTTTCTCTACTGAGTACTGAAGCAGACAAATGTAAGCTCGCTCTTAGCCTCCTTGTGAACTCCAACTTCGTTGCTGGCCTGGCCAGCGAACCAATGTATTTGACATTCTCTATCTTACATTTCCCATGAAAGAGGTTATAAATACCTTTTAATTTTAAAGAATGTTCAATATTTACTATTTTCAATCTATATCTTTTTACTTCATACGTCTTTGTTTCAGGCCCGTAGCCGGACAGGGGTTAGGGGGCTGAGGCCCCCCCGGGACTGCCAACAGCCCTCCTGGCACTGCCGTCAGCCCCCTTGACAATAGGTAAAACTATTTTCTATAATGTGTTTGCAGTGAAGAGTGAAAATGTAGACAGCACATACAGTATTACTTTGCTCACAACTTTGGTGAAGTATAAATTCACATAACATGAACAGCAGCTATTACATTATTTATCTGTACCTTCGCTACCCCTGTTGCAACATCACTTTTAGACAAAAATCTGTGAGTTTGATCTTATCATGCAAATTCCCTCCACATCTGCGTCAAAGGTAAAAAGATCCCAAGTTTTGGGAACGAAAGGGAGTTTCATTGCTTCGGACAGGGGTGGAATGTACAGTAGGCACTATGATTGAATATTGTACATCTTCTTGTCATTATAAATATCTGTATCATCAAAAGTAGTATGGATTGTGTAGTAAGGGATGGGTCTAATAGCAGTCAATTAACACTTCAAGCGATGTTTTTGTATATTTCTAAATTTTATGTAACTTAATGACACACACACACGTACATAATTTACCTTAATTTAATACTGTTAAACTTTTGAAAAATGGACTTTGTTTACAAAGCCCCCTGGAGATCAATTCTAGCTACGAGCCTGCCTTGTTTGTTTTATTCTAAAGAACTATATTCTTGTGCGCAAGATTCGGAAACGCGGCTAGGCTGGGCTCGTTGAAAAACCCCTGAGTATTAATAGTTCGAATTTTTAAAAAAATAAATTTAAAACCCTAATATACTTCTTGAAACTCAACAAATATTAATATCAGAAATAATATTTCTGTCACAAAAACACACTTCTGGAATGATCTAACCTAATGAAACTCTTCTCTAACGACTCTCTCCGAAGGCATGGAGTGACATGGAGTGACAAACAAAAGTTTGCCAGAAACCTGCCAGCGAGATTGTATGGGAACCATAAAACATAACCTAACTTTACCATCTGACCCCTAAAGCGTTCACAGTCAAGATCCCCGTAGTTTTTAAGTAATTGAAACCAGTGAACATATCAATATAGTATATGAATATTATGGGGCGGAGTTTGGACCCTGTGTTCTTATTGGCTCGCACTGGATCCTGGTGTTCTCGTTGGCTGGAGCTTTGTTTTTACGGAGGAGTGGATTCCAAGCGCGACTGAGCTGGAGATTGGTGCTCTCCCTTGACATGGCTGTGGCTTGCTTTACCCGTCGGTCCCAATAACCGGCACATTTGGCTATTATTGTAGGACACCATATATCGCCCAAACAGGACACAACATTGAACACACACTCCCAGCCTCGGATCTGATAGGGACAGGATGACCCAGACGTTGCAGCCCGGTTCGCGGGCGAAACACTGCAGGGAGAGTAACGTCATGGAATGAAGCTCCAGAAGGTCATTGTTCCCCAACACCGTTTCCAACGATCAGATGAGGCACCATTCAGCACGGACAAATACGTTCGACCAATTTTCGTCAGAACCACTCGCTGTGCACATTATGCTGCTAAGATACGAAAGGTTACCTCCATGCCACCAACATTCGTCGTGCTGTATAACCAACTGAAGGTTATCTGCAAAAATGCTCTTGACTTCCAAAAGGTTTGACAGTATCTTCGAGGGCGGTATAAGAATCCATTATACATGGTTGCAGAATCCACGGCAAAAAACTACCGCAAGGTGGTAATTCGACATGTTCCACTGGATTATACAGAGGAACAACTCTACAACGCCACACAGATCCTCGGCTCTTATGTGGAAAATGTTCGTCGTCTTCACGAAAGACAAACTACCATCTTCGTACCAGGGAAACCAAACTTCTGTTAGTCGTTATTACATTACGACGGGCAGAACTCGACTCCGAATCGGCACGACCGTCATCGGACATATTCAATATCGTCTGCGTATGTCATTTTAAAATTACCGTGGAAAAACGTAGACCGCAACAATTGCTTCAATGCCATCGTTGCCAACGCTTCGGTCACGGACAACGTTTTTGTCAAATGAAGCCCAGGTGCGTAAAATGCTCCGAGGTTAATTGATTACAGAATGTCCACAGCGCACTCCAGACATACCAGCAAAGTGCGTGAACTATTCAGGATCACACACATCCAATTATAAGGGATGTCTTGTGTATCAACGTCTACTGCAAGCTTCCCGTGGTAAGAGCCCAACCAAGTCAACCGGAAACACCAACAAGGAGAAGAGGAAATTATCCACACCCCAGGATAACACCGTTCCCATTTAACCAGCTTCGACTTCACTACAGAGCCCCATTCAAACACGGAAGCCAGAAATAGAACAACTCCGGCTGCACCTTCTCCCAGCCAAACAGGCCTCCTCGCCGAGACCGCAACCAGAGAGAGCTGACAATTTGGAGATACTACGTCGGCTGCTCAACACACTGCTGAATCTAGCTCTACTCCAGCCACTATGCGTATTGGTGGAGGGACTACAGGCCATCCACCGCGCTGAAGACTCAGATGTCAGACTTCAGATCCTCCAGGCAGTGTTATCTGCCATCTGAATTGGTTATATGTTTCTCGCTTGTTTTCGTTTTCTTGTGCCGTCTTGGGAACAACACAGATTTTTCATCCCTGCGACAGTTGCGGGAGGAATAACAAAATTTTGTAATGCCACAGAAAATCATGTAATTATTTATAATAATGAATAAAGATATTTCGGTAAAATAAAAAAAGGAACTGAACCAAATACTGCCATGACGACGAATAAAAAAAATTTGAACAGCAACGTAATAAAATCAACGCAACATCAGATTATTCCAACTAGAAAAGTCAGGACTTGCAGAACACAGGATCACAGAAGAACACATGGATTTATTTGCTGACATCAAAATAATATTCCTATTTTTCACTGAAATGACTCTTACCTGTTAGTTTACAAATGGTTTTAGTACTTTTTACACATAAATGTTTCTGAATTTGAAACATGTGCTTACTTTTTAACATAAGGCATGCAACCTAACCACACTAAGTGGACGTTGTAAGTATTAGATAGGCCTACGTTCTAACTTGGGCGCCGCGGAAAAATCTTGAAACACTAAGGGCACCGGGAAACGAAAACTTTTTGGAACCACTGAAATGAGGTATAATTGACTTCTTTTCCCTCCCCTGGAGTACAATTTTACAAGCATGTAAAGTAAAAGCTCAATATTTTAGACGCTGATAGCAATTACACGCACCCCCCCCCCACGTTATTCTCCAATAAAGAGAATTTGCTTAAAGTATTATACATTGAAAGTTAATAATAATGAATCTTACCTTGTATGATGAAGTTAACCCAAGTTGCCTGAACACAGGGACGTACAAGTAAGAAGTAATAACTGTTATAGGTGTCACTAGTAAGATTGTTGTTGCGTACTGAGTGCCATACACATACATTTCCGACGGAAGGGCCAGGAGGGACACTGAAGATATAATACTGGAAAGAAGAGAAAGTGTCTGGTGTATATTTCGTTAGTTTATATTTATAGTTAGATCAAAAATCATTCTAAGTGCAATTCTTGATGAAGGGAAATGGAATTAAAACAGAAACTTACGCATCTTCAGTCCAGTGGCGAAGCGCGACATCTTCACTTGCCAAACGTCAGGGTCAATCTTTCATCAGGAGGAGGGAGGGGCACAATATTTATCTGCGATAAACGCCAAGGTCATTGCAAATTCAATGGAAAAGCTCATACCACGCACTTTACGACTACAAAAAACACATAATTGTATCCCGTACGATGAGAATTATTAAATATGATTAGTATATCATTCAATATGTGTGTTTCCTCTTAACAAGTGAACATAGCAGACATTCACGGTGGCGTGCACCGGATTTTCTAAAGGAGAGGTTACTTGTACTTTCTTAGTAATCATTCCTCATTTTCTGCCTTTGACCTTTTTCTTTTTCTGAGAATATTGAGCCTAAGCAGGGATTATGATCCTCACCAACCCCTCCTTGATCACGCCACTGGACACTCGGAAGAGAAAAACCTTGATGACTCCAGAGAAACCCTACCGTGGCTGTAAACTTGGGCATGGGGCTGAAAATGACCCAAACCTTCAAGAATGGGGGAAAGTAGAACTTGTTGGACCTCGTCGTAGGGTCTGCCTGTTCGGAATCGTTCCGCTGTTCTCGGCACCGGCAGAAACCAGAGGATTCGTACAATTCTGCGATGAGCTCAGCCGTCTAACATCATTGCCTTCAATAGGAAACTTGGCGGGAGGGTTCGGTGTGAGGGTAGTACCGAGCCCTCATTTCGATGTCCTAAACATGAGCGAATCTCTCGTGTATTTGGAGCTGTTTCATGCTGTCACTTGGCTTACTTCACACAAATATGTGAATATCCTGACATATTTTTTACTTCTCTAAAATATGTAAAATGCAATATTTTAAAAATATTTCTTGGACATCGCCGAATCCCCCGATGACCTTCACACTCAAGGCCTGTTCAAAAGGAAACCAAACTCCTTTTGTAAAATTTCTACATAAATTTGTTGAAGAGAACCGACAGTGATGGCGCCTAATGATGTCCTTAGTTATAAACTTGTTTCAGTTTCAAAGCTGTTCCTAACCGCAGTAATGCAGTAGATCGCGTTGAGTGCAGGTGTGTTCAGTGCTCGCGGCAATTATCAGTTACCGTACCAGGAAGGAACTGGAAGAGCAGCGAGTATATGTGAAATTGCAGAAAACTTTCAAACAGACGTATGACGTCTAAATTGAAGTCTAATGTGAGGAATGTTTCAGTTGAACACAGTGTTACGAATGGTACAAATGTCTCAGATCAGGCCGAATCTCAATCGAGAACGACGAATGAGTAGATCTCATGTTAGTGATGTTGTTCATGTTCTTGAACTGGCAGGGGATCTTACATTTGTAGTTGGTGCCGCATGGTTCCACAATGAATGCAGCGTTCTACGTTAACGTCATGCAACGATTACAAGAAAAAGTGGAGCTAAATAGGCCACAGATGTGGCAGAATAAGTCGTGGATGGTTCATTCCGATAACGGATGTGCTCATTCCTGACTCGTTATCCGGGACATTTCGTCAACCACAACCGGCCTACTCCCCTGATTTGGTACAAGCAGACTTCTTCCTCTTCCCCAAGTTGAAATGAACCCTCAAAGGTCACAGATTCCATTCAATAAAAGAGTTCAAGGGGAATTCGCTTTGGGGCCGACAAGCCATACCAAAACTGGAGTTCCAGCAGGCATTCCAGGACTGGAAAAAACGCTGAGAGCGGTGCGTGCACAGTTGAAAAGAGTATGAAAACTCAATATGCTGACCAAGGCAGTAATTTATTTTATTATGAAGCATAAACTAAACGTAACGTTTCAACCTTCTAACAAGGTCTTCCTCAGACCGTGCACCAAGTACAAATGTAACATGGTACAAAAACAGGACGATGTATATACACAAACATTACTCCCCTCCAGACTATTAGAAAGTTGTTTTGGAACATTCTAGCAGCTGGCTTTCCCTTGTCAACTGTACTTTCACCTAAAAGGCAAAACATATTTACTTCCATCTAGAATGTGTTTGGACTCTATATCTCACGCTCTTTTTCCTTCATTCTTCTTCCTTATTCTCTCTTCTTTCTCTCTTGTCCTTTCCACTCTTTCTAACACCTTCTTCCATTCTTTGTTTAACTTCAGTCCCCCATTTAAGTTCATTGTGTCTTCTTCACCTTTCTTCTCTATTTCCTTGGCCTCCTTCCATTTTCTCACTAGTATTCTCTTCTTCCTTCCTATCTGCTTAGCCGCATCCCACCCTATGTCATGTCCTGTTTCTCTTGTGTGTTTAAATATCGAATTTCTCTCTCTCTCTTAACTCGTACATCATCCATATGTTGATTCAACCTGTCTTTGAGCCTCTTTTTCGTTTCTCCTATGTACACACTCTGACATTATTTACATTTCACTTCGTAGATAATCTCTTCCTCTTGTCTGTTTTTCTTTTTCTTGTTTGCATTCTTCGCTATTCTTAAGATGCTTCTCCCTCCCTTCCTGTAAGTTTGAATGCCAGCTTTCCTAAGCACTTTGCATATCTTTTCTGTGGTCTTCCCATACTCCTCATTCCAAACCTCCTCTTTTTTCTTTCTCTTCCTCTTTTCCTTTCTCTTCCAATACTCCTCTGCCACTTTTCTTCCTTCTTCTGCTTATGTCCAGTCTATCCTCCTTCTCATAGCCATTCTTTTCCAGCTCTTTCTATAGGCTATTTATTTTGCCTTCTTTTTCACATTCTTTCGTGCATATTTTCTTGATTCTGTCCTCCATACTCTTTATACAATTTATTTTTGTCACCTCACTTGCATCACTTCTTTTGTGGCAGAATACCACTGCTGCACACTTCTTCTGATGCCAAGCGGTTTCAATTTCTTGTCCTCGCTTCCTTTTCATCAATATATCTAGGTAGCTTATCTTGTCTTCTTCTTCTATTTCGAGTTCCAATAATATCCCTCTTTCTTCATCTTGTATTTCTTTGGCACAAATGTCGAGCTGCCTCTTCTTTCCATTCCATATGCCAAAACAATCGTCCACATATCTGCAAAGCGGAATTATTTTGTCACCTCCTTTTTTATCACTTTCTTTTCCCATTCATTCATAACCAATTCATCCAATGCTAGGCCTAGGCTAGAACCTATATTCAGTCCTTCACTCATTAACATTATTTTAACACCCATTACACTGTAACCGTTATTTCAAATGGTTTCCAGCGCCTTCACTACCCTATTACTATCCCATTCTCTTATAATTTTGGCCCATTCTCTTTTTAACTGTCATCTGACTGCGCTTCTCAATCGTGAAGACGTACCATGGTGCCGGCCCCCGTGGCGGAGTGGTTAGCACGTCGCGCTACGATGCCAGGGGTTCCGGCTTCAAATCCTGGCCTGGGCATGAATGTTTGTGAGTGTCCATTCATCAATTTCTTCATGTCATCACTCATCTCATCTTCGCAAATTTGCCAAAAGTGGCACAAAAGGCGAAGTAAAATCATTCAAATCAAATCAAATCAAAATCAAACCTACCATGGTATTCTGGTCCAAAACGCTCGACAGAGTAGATATTGCTGGGTGCATAATTTGGATTTTGAGGTACTCAGATTGGGAATCTTGTAAGCGCCATCAACGTAGCTTGTTCTTGAAAGACCTTGGGAGGGAGCTGGTCAATGATCTCGTAACACTGAAGTCTGGAGTTTGCCTTTCACTTAGATCATTAGGGGCGTATATTCTGAAACCACACGCTGCAGCGACTGGAACAGGTATTCAAGAGCGGCATAAAAAGGCACTTTGCCAGCTATGTCTACGTTCTTTGAACAGAAAGGTGCACCATATGCCATATTCCGTTGCACGGAAGATCAACAGACCATCTGCGACGTATGCGCATGAACATTTAAAAATGTCGAAATGAGTGTGTAATAATGATAATGTGAAAGTCAAATATGAAAATATTCTTTAGTTTAAGAATAAAAGTGTGTATAATATAATACCTGAATCAGCGTTCAATTACTAAGAGAATACTTAGATTAATGCAAAAGTCATGTAAGCAACAGTAAATGCGTGTTTTAAAAGGTGAGGTCTGTGTGGATCCCCAGGTCATAATAGGGTACTTTACGAAAGGACAGAGTAATAATTGTCTGACCACTAGTGAATCGTCATCTCAATAACTACGGATGTTTTCTTGGAATTATTTCCATGGCAGTTGGCATGATGGTTAACATGCACACACCCACACTCACACTCCCATACATATATCATTATAATAAATAATAAACCGTGGCTCGATAGCCTGGCCTATCTCCCGACTGTCAGTCTCACTCCCACATGCTGATGCTGCTTCCAAGTCCGGTGATGTAGACGGCACAGCTCTCGTCTGATGCTGCTCCCAAGTCTTGTGATGTAAACGGCAAAGCTCTCGTACGATGCGCTTCCACGTCTGATTATGCAGACGGCAAAGCTCCCGTCTGATGCTGCTTCCAGGTCTGGTGATGCAGACGACAAGACTCTCGTTCGATGTTGCTTCCAAGTCTGATGATGCAGACGGCAAAGCTCTCATCCATTTTCTGACACCCAGAGACTGTAGAATGTGTTCCCTTTCTGACACTTAGCAAGATGAGTGTGATGATGTAATGGGGAACAAGCTTAGTGTTACCAAGTCCACCATTGATACATGGCGTCCATCGCACTGTCCGTCCTATCTAGTATGTAGATACATTTTAACATTCATGGAATTGGTCACAGCCGTCTCACACATGCCTATTTGCTGTAGGGGCTGGACTATCCAATATGCCGTGTGTACAATGTTGTTTTAAGTGGTTGGCATATTTTTCTCGAACAAGTTGATTTTACTTTCTTCAGACAGAGTTTTATTCTTCCCAAAGATTTATATCCACATTGGGAGATGATAACAATGTTTTAGCAACTAGTTTTAGCTTCTTGAGAAGAGCGGGTCTCTTCCACAGAGGGGGGGGGGTAAGTTTTTTAGTGTGTCAGAACTTCTCTTCCCCCTCTCTCTCCCTCCATTCTTACTTTCTATCCCTTTTATCTTTCTCTTTCATTATTGTTTTACTCTCCATCTGTATCTGAGTTGACCCAGAAAGAAGGATATTGTGACAATTAGCATAAAAAGGGCCGTTTTTTCAGCTTTTCTGAATTCTACCAAAAAATTAGCAAATAGAATATATATATATAATGATGCACAGATTTGGTCTTCCAGGCAGAGTAACAAACCCAGCCTTACAGCTTATCCTCCTTTATCTTAAGTTATAATCGTCTGCTTGTTTTATTAGTGATCAGTTCATATCTTCTAAGTGTCATTCACTCTAAGACAAGGAATGTAAATTCCATTGCTGGATTCAAATAAATATTTCCGTTCAGCGTAATAA
Organism: Lepisma saccharinum; assembly: GCF_977018435.1. Classification (NCBI taxonomy): domain Eukaryota; kingdom Metazoa; phylum Arthropoda; class Insecta; order Zygentoma; family Lepismatidae; genus Lepisma; species Lepisma saccharinum. Next base: position 60,880,974 of record NC_139238.1, on the reverse strand, counting down.
TTGAACCGTAGATATATATAGATAGTAGGACGTCGTATTTTGCAAACTTTAGAATGACATATTAAGGACGAAATAAAGATCTAATATTAGTCGAACTGACAAACAATTATTTTGCTTTGTGTTTTAACGATACACATTTCTGAAGTTTAAATTACAAAGAAATATAAAAATGGCATGTACATTTTGTCAAATTTTATTGAAACCTACCACTGATTGCTTTTATAGGAAGATTATGTAATTTATGTAGCTTACCTGTTGACTAGAGACATAGCTGCTGGGAAATACGACATTTGTCTACTACTCAGAAAATACTCAGTTGTGGTGTTGTCTTTCTTCCTGTAAACCCCGTAGAAAAGTCCAAATGCCGTAGATAATATCAACATTAACACAAAGACACAGTAGTCTGGCCATCCAAGCCTTGGTGTAGTAGCCACTGCATCGCAATTTTCGTCCATAATCATTCCTGAAATACACGGATATAATATGTTACCTGGTTTGAAATAGGTACATGATTCTACATTCCTATAATTAATATCATCAACAATATTGTCACAATGTATTTTCAAACCATTTGAGCAATTGCTGTGAATAAGGGATAGTCAAATGAAAATCATATTTTTTTTTTGTTCCTTATCTGTTAGATTTCTGTGTGTAGGGTTGAACAAGCTGGTTGCATTCTAGCACAGACCAATTACAAATCTACATATATTTTCAACTTTGAGTTAGTGCCTGTATACCGTGAGAAGAATAATGGACCATTTACACGAGGCCAATTGTGAAGACATTCCACTAAGCCAGTCCAACATTGGCATTGTGTGAATAGAGGCAATCCATCCAGCCATTGTCTCAAGCCACTCCACTAAATTAGAATGGTTTCAAAGTTTTCGGCGCCAGTAGTCATTGGATTGGCTTAGTGCAATGTCTTCACAATTGGCCTCGTGTAAATGGTCCATAAGTCTTTGGGGTTAACGTGCAGTCACTTATGAGCCACTGTGAAGGCCTTTCTACCCATCTGCCTGCGAACTGAGGCCATTGCCGAACTCTCTCATGCATTAATAAACTTGCTGTACATCCAGCACTTTTTTTAAATATGATTTTTTTATTTAAAAATGGTCAAAATTCGCATACGGGTAGAATGGAAAATTATATAAACGAAATAAATTAATCAAAAAGGCTTCATCAATAAAAATAAACGTACAACAATTAAAAACACTAAAAACACATAAAAGATATCACACACCAAGATAGCGGTCTCGGCAAATGTTAAGTGTCATTATTTTGAAATTCGAACAAAAAGGGATATTTGGATAGTTGTATTTTTTGATTGGCTTCATTTTTTAGATGTTGAAGTATGAATATTCTGCAATTTTGAGACCTTGAAAACTTTTTCCCTCCCCTGTAGAAAATGTTAATGTTCAAGGTAAGACCGCCCATTCTCATGGAAAGTGAAACATGGGTAAGTTCGGAGTGCTGTATCTTTGGAAATCAACAACATCCCAAACTTTTGTTTTGATATACTGTTAATATAAGACTGGTTGCTTATATACATTCAAGTGTTTTTATGGGACATTGTTGCTTTCCATTGTTATGCGGCAACAAAGAGGTCCCAAAATGCAGTTTTTTCCTGTTTTCGGTCCTTAATATCTTGGTTAAGCAACACTACCCCAAAGATTTGTTTACTGGGAATTGAAGCTCACTATTAGGACAAGCTACCTGATATAGCACATTACTGGGATATTGATGCTGTTAGCAGATATAACCTTTTGTATACTCAAAATTTGCAAAATCTGCATCTTTAAAATTAGGCCTATCTCAAAACAGCATCAAGGTAGAAATACACTAAGTATGCCAACTTGTAGGTGAATATATGTACTAACACCAGGAAATGAAAAACTTTGGGGCTTGTTCCTTTTTGAGAAAATAATTTTTAAAATATTAGGAAATGTCAATGTAAATTATTACACTTCCTCCCCTATCAGAAAGTGGAACAGACCTTTCTCCTACTTTTCTTTGTTGAAAATGAAACAGCCTATGTCTTGACAAGTTGTGGGACAGTTTTTGTTTTTCTTTCTTTGATGGAGAGCATAGTGGTAACGTCGGATCCTTGTAATCAAGGGGTCCCGGGTTTGATGCAAGGTTGATGTGCAAGTTGTTCGGATTCCACTTTAAACTGCAAGTCCCCAGTCCCGATTGGCTTTCCTGTGAATAAAGTGGGCTTAAAAATAAATCTATATATACAGTGGCGTACCAAGGACTTTCGAAAGGGGGGACGGGCTATATATTTTTTAGTAGGCAGCCATTTATTTGCCATCTTTTCCTGCCTTTGACATTCTTTTTACTGGGCCAAAGGGGGTTATTATCCCCACCACCTCCCTTATGCACGCCACTGTCTATATTGCAATAAGAATATGTTTGTAAAGGATTCTCTATTATTGTACCAAACAAAACATAGTTTTCTTATTATACGTAACTTGAGATTCCCAGAATAAACCAATTTCAATTCAGGTAGGCCTAAGAGCGGACCTTCGTGATGGAGTGGTTACCACAGCAATCCACGAGGCCAGGTGTCCGGGTTCGAATCCTGGTCTGGGGATGATTGATTGTTCTTTGTGAGTGTCACTTCATCGATTTCATAATATCATCACTCACCCTCTTTGCCATGATTACTAAAAAGTGACAGCAAGGCGACGTAAAATAACCCAATATTAGGCAATCAATCTTAAATAGGCTTAGGAAAAGTAGGCTTAGGATATTTCCATCATATTTAATATTGTTACTGCAAATAACCAACGTGCCTTTTTTTATCAGCATTGCAATTCTTTTAAAGAAATTTTAAAACATAAGACAGAAATTTATATTTTCGGGTGCTTCACCATGCAAGCATAATGGGGTATTCCAGATTTGCTTCGTTTTCTTTGAATTGTGGGGTGGACAAGCCTTCAAAAAGTGATCAGTTCTCCCGTCTGACAGAACTAGATGACGAAACGTTGAACAAGTATTCTACAAAAGGTGAAGCCATTAGGTCCATATAGGTTAAATAAAATTGTTTCAATGTAATATTTTCTACCCACCTGGCCGAATGTTTGTTCGTAAGTAAATCATGCATCCATCCTGAACATGAACAATGAAGCAAGAAGAAGATCAGTTGACTACAGCTGTTAACCACGGGGCATGTTCCATGAACTAATTAGAAAAGTTGTCAGAGTCTGCATAAATTATTTCTGTAAAATTCAGTATCTATACGATGTGAATGAACTAAGTGCCAGTACAAAAATATTCATGAAGAGAAAACTACAGTAGCATCCAGATGGAATGGCAAAACATTTACTAGAATGCATAGCTTGAAGTGGAAATTCCTAGATGGGAGGAATTGTGATAATTTACATTGACATTTCCTAATATTTTAAAAATTATTTTCTCGAAAATTGGACGAGGCCCCAAAGCTTTTTCATTTCCTGGTGTTAGTACATATATTCACCTACAAATTGGCATACTTAGTGTATTTTTATCTTGATGCTGTTTTGAGATAGGCCTAATTCTAAAGATGCAGATTTCGCAAATTTTGAGTATGCAAAGGGTTATATCTGCTAACAGCATCAATATCCCAGTAATGTGCTACATCAGGTAGCTTGTCCTAATAGTGAGCTTCAATGCCCAGTAAACAATTCTTTGGGGTACTGTTGCTTAACCAAGATATTAAGGGCCGAAAAAAGGAAAAAAAAACTACATTTTGTTGCCGCATAACAATGGAAAGCAACAATGTCCCATCAAAACATATAAGCAACCAGACTTATATTAACAGTATATCAAAACAAAAGTTTGGGATGTTGTTGATTTCCAAAGATACAGCACTCCGAACTTACCTATGTTTAATTTTTCATGAAAAATGGGCGGTCTTACCTTCATTTTGACATTTTCTATAGGGGAGGGAAAAAATTTTCAAGGTCTCAAAATTGCACAATATTAATTTCTCATGACCTACTTCAACATATAAAACAAATGAAGCCAAAGGAAAATACAACTATCTCACCTTGTTCGAATTTCAAAATAATGGCTCTTAAAGGTAGGAGACACGACAACAATAAACCAAACCAAATTTGTCCACACTGAGATCTCCCAGGAGTGTGAGAGCGAAACACGAGTTGTATATGGAAATGAGAGAGGCCTAGGGTGCATTGCACCCCACACTTGTTTTCCACAGAAACCTCGCCCCAAAGAGCACCAAGGATCTTAAGGATAAGACAAAAATAAAATCAGCACAGAAACTATCACACACAGACATATGTATATATGTATATTTGACTACTACACCACCCCGTTCAGCGGGATTTTCCAATAGGTTTTAGATATAGATTAACCGGAAGTGATCGGAAATATTTCAAAAAATCGATAGAAGATCAATTGATGCTGTAACTGTTTGTACAAGCAAAGGGAAATGATTTTAAGCCAAAAGGTATTAGATATCAATGAGTGATTGGAAATATTGGAATCGACGGAAGATCAATTGATGTATGAGAAGTGGGAATAGTAGAATTTGATTGGTTGTTGAGTTTTGGCGGGAAGAGAAGGAGAAATTGGTATGGTTTAGGAGGAAAATGAGGTGTGGTTTTGATCGGTTGATGATTTTTCGCGGGAGATAAGGGAAATCGCTGGAGAATGATAAGAGTTTGTGGGGTAGTTGGAAAATGCATTGTTTGTTGAGGGGAATATGAAAAAAGTTAGTTATATGAAACAAATAATTGGCGAAAACTGATCACGACACGGTCTACGGTTTAAAAAATGGGTTCGGAACGGTTATGTAGACGCTCATAAAATAATGAGAGAAGTTTGGTGCAATATAAAAGTAACACATTATTCTTATTTATTTGCAGGTGCTTCCATTGAATTTCTGCCTTGTATCCGGAGAGGTGAGAGACCAATCAGGACCCGGAGATAGAAGGAATTTAGAGAATAAAATGCTGACGCGGGAAGCAGAAGAGAACATCGCGTGCTATATCGATTTCTGCTAGCAACATCATTTGGGAGAGACTCTTTTACATAACTTGGAGGAAACGTGCCGCAATATAGAAGTAGAGGTGGGTACTTTGGTGAAAATTTTTAGGTACACCGTCACGAATAAAGCAGTTCCACTTGTATTTTCAGGTTTATAGAAATGATAAAAGCAGGTCAATATAATCCTCCCCATCTAACATTACGAATGTGCCTTGATTTGATGGAGGTTTTTAATGGGCTGCGGGAACAGGATACAGAAAATCGAAAAAGAAAACCAGGGCAGAAGGATATGGAACAACTTAAATAAAAGAAAGCAGACACAAATCTAATACCCCATTCCCCCATTTTCTGTATGACAAAGAAAATATGATTCAGATGTATTGAGTGATTATATGTGAAAACAAAATATAGCTATGTACTGTGAAGTCTTTATTTCTGTTATTGGGTGTATGTTTTGCGGATAAATAAAATGTGTGAAAATGCTAAATGGACACCAGAATGGAAATAACTTTATCACTGTGACAGACGTACTAAAAAGATTATGTACAGAACAGGTAAAGAATTAAAGTAAAAAAAATCGGGTTCGATACCCGGTGGAGGCACAAGGGGTTGGGATCCCACTTAAACTTTAGGTCCAGTCCCGATTAGCTTTACTGTGTATAAAGTGGACTTAAACAACAAATCAATCAATCAATTAAAGTAAAATACTTACAAAGTTGTGTCCGTGTGTGAAAACTATATACTCTTTGATGATGTTCTTGCAAATGTTCAGACAGCAGCTGGAATATTTATCATTCCCAGCGTTTCCTGTTGGGGATCGGGAATGTGTAGGAATAGATAATATTATTCCAATGTGTGTTCACTCTCGGAATCCGACTCTTAAAGATGAACAGTCAATGTATATCAGAAAGGTGCTGAATGTATCAAAGTCAGTGGCGGTAATTGGATACCAAAACTGGGACAAAGACAATGACAAAAGGCAAAGAGCAAAACTACAACTTTTCGGAACACCGGTGCCAGCAGTTAGCCAAGTACTATACCTTGGTGTTCTTACAGACTCCAGACTAACCTTTGGTAGTCATGTCGACCATACCTGCTCCAGAGCTAAACAACGTATAGGATATATGACTCCAATCCAATGTTTCTTTTATCAGCATTTTCCATGGAGAAGACCACACTTGTACCAAATGATGGTTCGCCCACTTCTGACATATACCGGACCGGCCTGGCTTCAAGTCGCTCCGAGTCACACCATTAAACTTCAACATTTGCAAAATCGAGCCACTTTCCTCAATCTACCAGAATACAACTCCACGAAGACCTACAAAAACCGATGCTCATGCTCATTCTTCAGTATGGACGGACTAAGTTATGGACCACATTGGGTACTCACCCTAACCCTTTAGTACGGCAAATAGGACAGATTCCACCTCGTGTAAATAGGATGTCCCTCCATTGTCCAATTCAATCTGAACTGGCTTCTCAGAACAAATGGTCGAATTGACCATCATGTAATTGTTTTGATCGATTGGTTGATTTAGATGGTGTTACTTTATGCACAGTAAGGCTAATTGGGACTGGACCTACAGTTTCAAGTGGGATCCATGTTATTGTTTGTAATTGTCTTTGTATTGTTTTTGTTTTGTGGTTCATGTAAAAAGTGGATGTAAATAAAATTAATTATGTTAGTTGTATATTAGAATCGTCACCAGTAAATGTTAAGAATAAACAAGATGCTGGAACAGAAAAGTTCCGAAAAAAAAGTAATTTCATTTCTTGCTCTGCAGTGGTCGTGTTATCATGGATCTACCACTCCCTGTTGACGAACTTTTAACTTGTCTTGTCTCTAACCCGTCGGGGTGGGTATTTTGAAACACTCCAACAGTTACAAGAAATACTAGTGTATTTGACAAAGAGGATTTTACAAGGGTAGAACATCGCCCTGGTCCATGATTATAATCCGCTACTACAAACTGTAGCCGCTCTTACACATGACCTAGGGCCTCCCCGATGGCACAGTTGTAGCGTCGTTGCCTTGAAATCAAGGGGTCCCGGGTTCGATACCCGGTGGAGGTACATGGTGGTTCGGATCCCACTTTAAACTGTAGGTCCAGTCCCGATTAGCCTTACTGTGCATAAAGTGGACTTAAAACACCAAATCACACATACACATGACCTATCTGATTCAGGACAACCACAGGACCAGGGAGTCGTAACGTACCCAATTTGCGTTACACGGTACGTTCCATTTTGTAGGAGGAAGAGTATGGTTCAACTGCTGGTTCCCATGTAACGTAACGAAATGCAATATGTTATATACTGACGTTACAAGGAACAAAATGTATTATGGTAGATATTAACGTTATAAAGGAACGGAACGAAATGAGCACATTGGAACATAACGTAATATGTAATGTGGTATATACTACCGTTACAAGGAAGGTAGTAACGAAATGCAATGTGGTATATACTAGCGTTACAAAAACGTAACGAAATGCAACATGGTAGTAAATAACGGTACATAGGAACGTAATTGAATGCAATCCTCCGTAACGGAATGAAGTGAAAGGCAATATGGTTAATTAACGTTACATAGGAATGTATCAAAATGTAAACCACTGTAGCGGAACAGAACAAAATGCAGTTGGGTACATACCATCTGCATAAGGAACGTAAATAAATTCAGTATGGTAGATGGAACGTTACAAGGAAAGATCAATTCATAAATGTTAGCTAGTAACGTTATAGGCGCGTGAAGAATATAATCTATTTAACATCAAGGAAGAATAAGGAATCGCCCGAATCTCTTACCTTTCATTGAAACATTGCGAAAAATAACTCAGTATATCGTGTGGGATTAATGTGAAATAGCCGTTGAAAATATAGTTGTTTGTAAATAAATTAATGTCAACCAGGGTTGTTAAAGGGTCAAGAATTTTAAATCAACTCAATTCCGGTTCAGCAGGGAATATTAGCAAGCATAAATGGATCTGGACCGTAAAGAGCCTTTTTATGTTTAAAGTATTTCAATTCGTTCCAGGGACCTTCTTTCCTGATCAATTTAAAGACGGTCTAAGTTCCATATTGAAATGAAATAATATGCAACTTGGACCGAATTTAAACTCTGCGATAATAAAGATTCCGGTTTTGTTGCGGAACCCAATAGAAGAACCCATTAGAATTTATGGGTTCGTGGACGTTTAACAACCCTGATTTGAAAATTACATGTTTGGCTCGAAATTGAATAAAGCTTCCAACTAGTGTAGAAATGAGTAGCCATAGGAGTGCACACGGGGTGCAAGGGGGGTCAAATTCCCCATCCCCTAATCATGGACGTCTGCTGATACTTTGGACGCAGGGACAAGCAAGGCATTTTTCCATGGGGCATATTAATCCGATAATAGTGTTGCCCCTTCAAGGAACACCACTTGAATTCGAAATTATCGCATTCCTGCATCCCCATTATAATAATTAATATAAATTACTATGACTTAAATCAAATTATGCGTGTGAAATATATACTTTTAGCTGACATTCGTTTTCTAAAGGGGATCTGTGGCCATCCTCGCCCCCCTTTCAGATTTCCATGCCCCTATATTATTATACGTACTTTAATCCAGAAATTTAGGGTAGAGGAATCTTATCGCCGGTTATTAAACGATATTATGCTCTTGAAGAAAATGAAGTATTTTCAAGCCGATGAAAGTTCACAAAGCAACAACGGCGGAAGAAGGTGCAGTGGCGCAACCATGAGGGGGCAGGAGAGATTAGCCCTCAAACTTCTTTGGAAATCAATTCTAGGGTGTAAGGGGGGCAAACATTGAACGATAGAAAGAAAGGTTGCAGAATCTGAGAGTATCAAGACAAAAGGATACTGAAGATGGATTTAGTTTTCACGTCTTTCGTGCACTATTTCTTCCAGACGGTCAAGAGCACCTGCAAGGATGCACAGAGGGGCAATTGCCCCCTCTTGATTTCTATCTTTATACAAATATAAATAAAGTTATATAAACTTGGACAGTTGCTGCTGCTTACGGTGTAAGTTTTGCCCGTGTAAGGTAATAAATAACCATAACCCACAGCGCTACAGCCCTTTGAAGGGCCTTGTCTTACCTACCGACTGCTGGTCTCCCTCCCACACTGTTCCTCCGTCACCTGTTATAGCGTTGAGGTCTCAGACCAATATTGGGGTGACGGGTGATCAGCCCGACGAACCCCCAGCCGTTGTTGTAGGTCTTCTTGACCAGGTTACGCTCACTCACTCGGAGCTTGCCAATTTCCTCACGATGGCGGGTTGCCACCGGCCCTATACGTGACTTGACTTGACTTGACTTGACTTAATTCCTTTTGCTCCATCAGGAGCATAGGGCTTCAGTGAAACGCCTCCATTTGGCTCTGTGACGTGCCAACTCCTTGACCTCTCTCCATGTTTTTCCTTTCTCGGCTGCTTCTTCTTCTACTGTTCTCATCCATGTCTTCTTCGGACGTCCTGTTTTCCGGGCTCCTTGGGGGTTCCAGTCTAAGGCTGCTTTCTCTATTGCTCCAGCTGGTTTTCTTAAGGTGTGTCCTAACCAACTCCATTTTCTTCTTTTTATTTGGGTTGCAATTGGCTGTTGTTTAGTTTCTCTCCATAATTCTTCATTTGATATTATTTCTGGCCATTTTATATTGAGGATACGCCTGAGACAGCGATTAATAAATGTTTGTATCCTTTTCGTGTTAGCTTGTGTGGTTTTCCATGTTTCACAAGCATACAGTAAAACTGACTTTACATTTGTATTGAAAATCCTTATTTTTGTATTTCTAGAAACATTGCAGGTTTTCCAAATGGGATACAGTTGTATAAATGCCACATTGGCTTTCTTGATTCTATTTTGTATGTCTTCATATACGCCCTATACATAGGCCGAATAAATTCCGACCAGAGCCAGATTCGAACCTACGCCGTCCCGCAGGTAAGGTAATAAATAGATTTATTATTAATTTTTGAAACCGCACCGTTCATTTATAAACACACTGTATGTGAGTCATTGTGAATTCGAGTCAATTAAAACATTTTGCGTTGTTGCGAGATCTATTATCTATTAGGATAAAATTTGGACATGATGAATCTAAGTAGAGAAAATGCAACTTGTATATCAAAATTGCCATGTGCAACTGATCTCCGAAATTCGTGTTAAGCACGTCACATTTCAAGTATATGATTGATTGATTTGGTGTTGTGAGTCCACTTTATGCACAGTAAGGCGAATCGAGACTGGACCTAGAGTTTAAAGTGGAAGCCGAACCACTTGTGCCTCCACCGGGTATCGAACCCGGGACCCCTTCATTACACGGCTACGACGCTACCACTGCGCCATAGGGGAGGCCATTGCGAGGAAAGTCCATGATTGTATCTAGTACATGAACGAGATGTGCCCCTCAAACAATACGTGTCTTGTCCCCACCGAACGAAGTGTGTTACTTATAAATTAGGTTTCGGAAAGCAGGTATTATGCATGAACAGAACAAAAAATACTCCTGAGAAATTACAAAAATTATAAGCCAGTTCGTGGCGGGAGTTATTGACGGTCTTCCCCCCAACCTATCCGCTTTAGGTTCCGGGTTCGAGTCATGGTCTGCAAATATCTTTTTTAGGTGTCTCTTCATCAATTTAATCTAATTAACATCCATCTTCATAGTTTCAATTAATTATAAAAGTGACATAAAAGCAAAGCAAAATAAGAACAAATAAAAATAATTGCAAAATGACTACAATGTCAGAAGTACATTTGAAAAATAAAATGCGAGCAGAAGATTCATTTTCAAACAGGTATTTGGGTAGAATTGAGTAGACAGACAGCATGCTCCCGAAAGTAGCCAATCCACGTGTAGAGATTGACCTTCGATACTTGCTTGCTTGCTTTTTCTTGGCTCACACCGCCTATCCTTTGCGGTTTCGAGCCAGCGGGACTGTTTTATGTGCTCCTACTTCTTCGTGTCTTCCTCCTCGGTAATCCTTATGGCACTTTCATAATTCACTTTCACTCGTGATTTTCACTAAGGGGGGGTATCCTGTGGGGTATGTTACACTGTATATTTCCCTGTTGTTGTTGTTTTTTTGTTGTTTTTTTACATGACAATGTTGTGTTTCCGTGCGAAGCTATATAGCGCCCACATAGTGGGAGCTCGAGGTTGACTTATTAAGGTTGGGATTGACACCGGAAATGGAACATCTAATCGAAGTAGGGTTTTATAGAACGTTTCCCGATTAACTTGTCGTATGGGGCATTGGAAAATCAGATGCGTGATTGTTTGGCTGGGTTCTCCGCATTGACAGGAAGTTGAAGGTACCGCGTGTATTCTTGCCAAATGTTGATTAACGAGAACGTGACCCGTGCGCATTCTCAAGGTGAACACAAACACTGCCCAAGGTAGATTCAGAGATTGATACCAAGGTTGTTTTGTGCCGATATTCGCGTTCCACTTGTAGGTTGTTGTGTTTTGGATTTCATGGGTACACCAGTCATCCCATTCATGTTGGATTTTCATTTTTACTCGGTGGAGCAAGTCTGTATAAGGTAATCGTAAGGGAGTTACGTGTACGAGTGACCGAGCTTGTTTTGCGTAGTTATCTACTAAATTGTGGGATTTGTTTTGATTGGTATGTGCCTTAATGTAGGTGAAGGTCACTTTCTGTCCCCGTTTTCGAAGTCGTAACGCTGCACTTTGAGTAAGATAAGGAAAAATCGTAAGTTTGTGGGCTGCGATGCCAGCTCGGGACAACGTTTGGAGCACGCTCAGGGCGTCTGTCAGGATAAGAGACTGTGGAATGCCCGATGTTAGGATATGAAGTAATGCTCTATAAATTGCGTAACATTCCGCCGAAAAAATTGACGCGTCGGAAGGTAGTTTAAATTGTCTAATTATATTCTTGGACGGGATATAAAATGCAGAACCGACATCGGTATCGTCTTTTGATCCGTCCGTATATATTAATGTAGACTCCGGCCATCTTTCTTGATAATTTCCTTGTGCCCCACGGTCAACGTAATGGAGGTCTAGGTTTGACTCTATGGGGATATTTAGTTGATATATAAGTGGGTGATATTGGGTAAATGATAGCTGGTACGCCTCGGTATCGATAAAATAACAGTATAAGAAAAAATATCGGGGGTTTGAGTGATCGATGCTCTTTACGATCTCCCATTGTCGTTGGATGGCGAATTCTCTATTGAAAGGGTGTGGGTGAATATCCCATGTTTTAAGTAAAAATTGTACTGCGAGTTTTTTTCGTCTTTGTGTGAGTGATTGTTCATTGCTCTCGAGATATACACTCACATTAGGACTGGAAGGCATTAATCCGAGACAAGTACGTACGGTTTGTCTTTGCAATATATCTAACGAATTCAGGAGTGCGGTGGCTCAGTCGGTAACGCGTCTGACTACCATGCTAAAGGTCCCGGGTTCGATTCCCGGCCGGTTCAAATCCGGGAACTTTTCTAACGGTCAGGGGCGTGATGCTGATCACATCACCCCCACTCACGACCGGATCAAGAAAGTGTGGGGCGTTACCCCCACACCCCCTATACGCCTTCATGGCGTGGTGCTATGCACAGGGGAACACTTTACCTTTTTCACTTTTATATTCGCCCCGCCATATACTGGGGCTGCGTAATCGTATAATGAACGAAAGCAATTTTTATAAAATAGTAACATGATGTATGGATGACTCCCCCATTTAGTGGTGGCTATACTTCGTAATATGTTATTAATTTTTTCCCCTTTGCTTTTAGGTAGGCTATGTGAGATCTCCACGTTAATTTTCTGTCAAAAAAAAACCCGAGATATTTATAGGATTCTACAAGAGGCATGTTTTGTATACGTGAGATATTGTTGGGATAGGTAAAGGATTGTCGAGAATTGAAAATTATTATGTTAGATTTGGAGGGTGAAAAAGTTAGTCCTATACTCCACAGATTATCCCGAAGTACTGTGATAGCTCGCTTTAGAGCCAGGATGCTTTGAGTGGCATCCGATGTTTGTTTATAACAGCATAAATCATCGGCGTATTGTAATATTTTAAAATCAGCGAGATCTAAGTGGTGGATGTGTTGAGTATATATGTTGAAAAGTAGGGGACTGAGGGGGGATCCCTGTGAGATTCCGGTTCTAACTTTGCGGGTCCCGTCTACTCGATCTTCGAACCAAAAGACAAGATTTCGTTCATTATATAAGTTCCATATGATATTAAAAACCGAAGGGTGGATCTGTAATTTTTCTAAGACATTACAGAGTATTGGTATATAAACAGAATCGTATGCTTTCTCTATATCTGTAAATAGGCTAAAACAATAATCTTTAGGTATCTGACTATTTTGAATTGCTACTGTGAGTGTGGATACGGCATCTTGACTGCATAATTGAGCCTGAATCCCATTTGTGTTGGGGGGAAAAACTGTTGTTTTTCTAGGGCCCAGTTTATTCGATATTGTAATGTTTTTTTCAAAAGTTTAGTTAGTACCGGAATTAAGACAATGTGGCGATACGAGTGTGCGTTGTTGCGGGGTTTAGATGGTTTGAGGATAGGAATTACGATATGGTTATTCCAAGTTGAAGGGATAATACCTGTATGGTATATTTCATTGTAAATTCTTACAATGAGTTGAAGACCTTCGTCCGGCAAGTGGCGAAGGACGTCGTATGCAATGCAGTCATATCCGGGTGCGGTATTTTTGAGTGAATCCAAAGCATTGATGAGTTCTAATGCGGTTACCGCAGGAAAGTCATCTGTGAATGTGGCATGTAATCTTTCATCGTGTTCGTAACCCGAGCTAACCGAAGGGGGTGTTAGGAAAGAAATGAAGTAGTTTTCCCAGGTTCGGTCTATCGTTTTCACCTTACTTTGTGTGGGTTTACGAAGGGAATTAAATTTGTGCCAGATGGAGCTTAAACTATCGCTGCGATCTAATGTATTGCAAAAATGTTGCCATGTGCTCTCTTCGCCTGGAGATATGTTTTTTTTTGCTTTCGCTTGCAACCGTTTTAGTTCAAGCAAATTAGTACGGGTGCGGTATCGTTCATATGTTCGGAGTTGATATCTTTTAATGATTTTAATGGTTTCGCAATCTCGCGTCCACCAACTGATGGATGGATATCTGGTCGGGGTACGAAAGCGGGTACGTGTGGCACTGTAATCCATAGCGACCGTGATCGTGTCGATGAGATTATCGTAAGCTACGTGGATATTTCGGAATGATAAAATTGGTATATAGATCCGTGAAAACGTGTCTTTGAACGCCTCCCAGTTAATGGAAGCCTTAGTCCATCTCCTCACTGGGGGGGGGGGGGGGGGCTGTTTGCCAAACCTGGGTGTCGGAAAGGAGAATGACGTCTGATTAATAAAATGGGTGCGTGATCGCTGCCCCGTAAGTCTTCGTCTTTATACCACGAGAACTGGGTGAAGATTCCGGAGAAGTTATCGTCAGATCTATGCAAGAGGGGTGATTCCCGTTTAGAGGGAAGTGAATGGGGGTTCCATCGTTACTGATGATGAGATTGTTCTCGGTAATCCATGCGTCTAGGACTTTACCGAGTCTATCATCATGTGGGTTTCCCTACGTTGAATGATGCCCGTTAAAGTCACCTAGGAATGCAATAGGTCCAGGAACGTGTTATCTCAGTTCTTGGAGGTCCCTTGAGCGTATGCGTTGGGATTTGGGATGGGAAGGGATGTATATCGATAGTACCGTGAATGTTCGGAGGAATATGAAAGCGCGAATGGCTGCAATTTCTGCTTGAAAATCTTGTACTAGTCTTATGTTATTCGGAATCGGTACTTCTGTATGTTGTATTTGTTCATGTACAAATATTACCGTTTTCCTATTGGTGGTTGGTGTACCGTATAAATTATAATGCACGAGGCGATATTTTTCATGTTTGGTACCTTTAACTTCCTGTAAACAGAGAATTTGGGGTTGGTATTCGGCAATTAAGTCTATCAGTTCTAATTTTCTCGAAGATAAGCTATTGACATTCCATTGGACGATTATTTCCATTTCCGGTATCTATCGGAAACCTTGTTCTGTCAAGGCGTGGCTTCTAGGATCGCCAGAAGGTTGGATGTTAAAGCTTGGATTTGATGTATTAATTGAATTCGACGGTGTTTATTTGTTGTGTCCCGCACTGCGTCCCACAGGTTGGGAATTATTGCTAATATCGAGTTGTAAATTTGAGTTTGCTCCCTTGTTATATGTGCAGAGGTTGAGGTTTCTGAGGACACTTTTGTGGGTAACCGAACTGGGGTGAATCGATGATGTATCGGCAATTGTG
This sequence comes from Lepisma saccharinum, assembly GCF_977018435.1. Lineage (NCBI taxonomy): Eukaryota > Metazoa > Arthropoda > Insecta > Zygentoma > Lepismatidae > Lepisma > Lepisma saccharinum. Next base: position 60,865,671 of record NC_139238.1, on the reverse strand, counting down.
GAGGGGCATTGGGGAACGCCCGTTTCCCCACAGGCAAGGATGCACAAATATCTTCCTCTGTGGCTGAGCTACTAGATGAATAGTTGCTAAGTTGTTTGCGCATAGGATTATGTGGTTTCTTGTTCCGTGGTTTGTGTTGCGAATCATATTCTGATTGCACGATGTTAATTAGGGGTTCAGGCGTATGGACTGGAGGGGCGAGGATAGCTTGTCGGAAAGACTGGCGTCTCGCGTTTGTGGGAAAGGCAGGTTTCGCAGGAGTGTTAGGAGTCGAGGTTTTTAATAACGGATAGGCCCGGGGGTCATGTAATGATTGCAGCACTGTATGTTCCTTGCATTCTGTGCTTGGCCTCGAAAAATGAGATGTTGTCAATTGCCATACGGTTTTGGATTTCGGTTGCTTCTTGCCATTTGGGACAAGTTTTATCATTGGCGGAATGGGCCTGTTTGCAGTTAATGCAGCTGGGACCTGTGAGACATGGTCCTTCATGCCGGTCCGACCCACAATGTCCACAAAGTGCTCGAGATCGGCATTGGGTCGCTGTGTGGCTATAACGCAGGCAATTTTTGCATTGTAGAACAGGGCGAATTCGAGGTTTCACCTCTTTGATTTCGCGATTCAAGATGACATATTCGGGGAGTCTAGTTCCGCTGAAGGTGACACATAGAACTCGTGCATCTTCTGAGATTGAAGGAGCTTGTGAATGGTGTGGTAGTAGTGATCACATGCGGTTTAATTGTACCTTACGGAAACCAACAGTGTTCAAAGTCATGGGTCGTGCAGTTCGGTCCTATAGCGAAGCAATTGCACCGTCTACATCTACACACGAAGGTATAAATGTGAGTCAAGAATCAGCACAACTGACTGTGATAGAAGGGCTTCAACAGGGAAAACATATACAGGAAGAGAAAAATATTCACAAGAATGATCAACAAACTTTGACCAAGGAAGGAACTGAAGAAAATATGCAAGATCAACCAAAAGAACCTGTGTTAAATGTTCAACTTACACGACAAAGTGAAGAAATGTCCCTGGATACTATGGAGGAGAAGAAGGGTGGACCACTAAGACGACAAGAAGACATAACTAAAGTGCAAGAGGAATCGAGTGATGAAGTGCTACAGAGCAACAAGGAGAGGAAGCAGAATCAGACCAAGCAAAAGGACTTCAGACAAGAAGCTAAACAGGAAAAAGATTCGGAAACTGATAGTGAAAGTGGAAGTGTCCAAAGTAGTACGGGTCGTTCGGTTTCCGGCTCACAAAAACGACCAAAGAGTATAAGGAAAGTGTCAGGCAGCAATCGGACGAAAAGACGATCATTGCGACATGTAAAAACAAATGTCCAAGACATGGTTATTGATCCAAGTCCGATAGGCCATGAAAGTTTGTGAATACTGGATACAGGTAATCACTTTAAGATTAGAAAATAGTATTATTTGGAATGAATATTTTTATATGGACTGTCAGAAAGTTAATGATATTGTATTGCGTGGTGGTAGATATTTATGGATTAAGCTATACAAAGGGAAGGGGTATTTCCTCCCCCCTACTAAAATAATATTGTTAGTGTGTTTGTTAATTTTTGGTGTATAACATTAGGGGCATATAAAAATAGTGTAAGAATTATTACTCTTAGATGGGGCAAAGGTGGAAGTATAAGTATTGGGAATACCCAATCCCAAAAATTTTGTTCATAGTATTTATGATGACGACCCTTCGTTTTGCTACAATAAATATAAACAAAATGAAATCACTTACAAAACAGGCGGCGTTAGAGGACTTTATTATACAAGCATCATTAGATATTGTCTTTCTCCAAGAATGTGGACAAATGAATTTCAATTTTTCCCCAACGATAAGAGTTCATAATAATGCAAATTTCCAATCGACAGGAACAGCTTTGTTAACACGTAATACGGTTCCCCTCACAAATGTGGTATGTCATCCTAATAATAGAATCATATCAGCAAAAGTTGCAAATGTATGGATATATAACATATATGCTCCATCCGGGTCACAGTGTAGAAAACAAAGGGATGAGTTTTTTGCGCAGGAAGTTGCTGTTGAAATGCAGGGTAGGAGAGAACACATAATATGTGGGGGAGATTTCAATTGTGTATTGTACCCGCAGGATCAAAGACCTGGATTTAACACGTCGAATTCATTGCAAAAATTAGTAACTGGCTTTAACTTCACAGATGTCTGGAGTGACAAATGTTTTGGGCAGAGGGGTTTCACGTATATACGTGACAATTGTGCATCCCGTTTGGATAGATTTTATGTCACACCCACATTACGTCAGAACGTAAAGTCCATCAGTATAACACCTACATGTTTTTCAGATCACAGTGCTGTCATTATGATGATAAATGTGGACATTCCAATAGTCCCGAGAGGGTACGGTTGTTGGAAATTAAATGCTTCAATTCTTAATGAGAAAAATTTCCAACAAGCATTTAATGACCAATGGTCGAGATGGATAACACACCGTCTGAGGAGGATAGATATAATCCGCTGGTGGGAGGAGATTCTCAAACCGGGTATAAAAAGATTTTGTATCAGTTACTGTAAGGAACGGTCGAGAGAGTGGACAAATAAATATAATTTTTACTACAGGGTATTGCGTGAACAAATTCAGCAAGCAACAGACGGAAAAAAAGTGCAAACTGAAGTCAAACGTATACAAGCTGTATTGTTAAAAATGACTGCAGAAAGGCGTCAAGGGGTCAAAATTCGTAGTAGACTTCCTCATTTTGACAACGATGAGGTCGCCTCTATCAGCCATGTAATTCATGAAAGAAAAAATGCTAAAAGACAATGTATTAGTGAAATATTTGATAATGGGGGAACAAAGATCAATTCAGCCCCTGAAATACGTAATTGCATTTATAATTATTTTGAGCAACAATATTCCCAACCAGCGTCACATAATGGAGCTTTAATGGATGAATTGGCATCCGAATCAGAGGTTTTTACAGATGAAGAAAGTGAAAACTTAAACAAAGAATATACAAGTGAGGAAGTGTTTCGAGCGGTTAAGGTAGGGCAATCATTTTCAGCTCCTGGTTGGGATGGGATACCCAATAAGTTTTATCAAACCTTTTGGAAATTGATGGGTCAAACAATAACGGATTGGATAAATGCAGTGTTTAGCAAGTGTCAAATGGGTAAATCTTCCAATACGGGTATTATAATTCTAATCCCAAAATGTCCAAAACCAAGCGAACCTGGTCATTATAGACCCATCACCCTCCTTTGTACGGATTATAAAATATTGGCGCGATGTATGCTTGGCAGACTTATGCCTTATGTCGACACATTAGTAGGAGAGGATCAATATGTTTTTGGTTTAAATAAGAAAATCACAAATGTTTTACAAACGATGCGTGAAATAATTACATGTTATAGACTACAGAACAAAAACTCTGAAAATGCTATATTAGCATTAGACTTTGAACGTGCTTTTGACACGATAAATCATGAATATCTATTTAACGTTTTGCAGGGCTACGGTATACGTGGACATTTTCTTTCAGTATTTAAAAGTCTTTATAGTCATGCAACAGCAAAAATTCAAATAAATGGTTTTCTGACAAAAGAACTCTATATTTATAAAGGTGTAAGGCAAGGAGATCCTTTGTCGATGTTAGCGTTTTGTATTGCACTGAGACCCATTCTGTGTGAAATAGGCCGAAAAGTTCAAGGAATTAACATACACTCTACTACCATTAAGGTGTTAGCGTATGCTGACGATGTTACTGTATTAATAAATGAACAGTCTGATATTGATGAAACATGTCAAGTATTACAGAAATTTGGAAAATGGTCGGGATTAAAAATAAACCAAGAAAAATCGTCCATTTTGAATTTAAATTTGGTTCATTCTCACTCGCAGCGAGGTAATTTTAAGGTTGTACAAATGATACGTATACTAGGTATAATATATACGCACTCTATCCAAAGTATGATCCAATTAAATTATGATAGAGTATTAACTGGGGTTAAAGCGATATTACAAACAAATAAATTTCGCAGCCTTAGTTTACAGTCAAGGGTGACCTTTGTACATGTCTATGCACTGTCAAAGGTATGGTACATGGCAAAAATCCTTCCACTACGGAAGTTAGATATAAATAAACTTAAGAGTGCAGTAAATTGGTTTATTTGGAATGGTCAGATATTGAGGGTGAAACATGTATTACTTTGTTTGCCTTTTGCCGAGGGAGGAATGAATCTTGTGAATATAGAACTCAAATGCCAGGCCTTACGTATTCAAGCTGACACGCAGACATTGATTCAGCATCCACTCAGCCTCACAAGTAAAGTTTTGAGAAGCGCTTTGGACTATATTTCACTAGAGGCTCCTATTGATATTACTAGACTGGTAGACACTTTATGGTATTTTAAGTCAACAATAGTGGATATTAGTTATGCCCTATTACAATCTCCGATATTAACAATACCAGTGACATCGGAAATATATCGCAGACTATGTAAATTAGAACAACCAACATGTAAAATTATTGAGCAAAATCCCAGAATGAAGTGGAGAGAAATATGGAATAATATTCAGGCTCACCATCTTACATCACGAATCCGATCAGCATGGTATATAATTGTCCACCAAAAATTAATCACTGGAGAGAGACTCTATGATCTTAAATTAATAAATACGCCAATGTGTGCCAAAAGTAATGTATCTGATAGTTTAATCCATAGACTGAGTGAATGCCAAATAATAGAAACATCATGGCTTTATATAAGGAAACTTGTGAGTACTATTTGTCGAACATCAGTGTATAACATCTCTGTAGATATTCTTTTATATCCAGCTTTTGAATATTACCCAAAAACAAAACGTAAAAGTGTACAATGACTCCTAGGACACTATACCTATTTCCTATCGACATATCGGCAACCAGATTTTAATATACAATTTGTAAATTATCTCCATCAAGAATACCACAGGATACCTGACTGTAAAAGAAATAGATTGTATGCTAATTTTCTTACTGTAATGTTTACTTGCCCAATGAGTTGAAATGTAAATTGCAAATGTAATGTAATAAATTGCAAAATGTAATAAAAAAAAAAAGTGGTTAGCTCATCGCGCTGCGACGCCAAGGGTCCCGGGTTCGAATCCCGGTCGGGCTGGTTGTTTGTGAATGTCCATTCATCAATTTCATAATTTCATCACTCATCCCCATCTTCGCAAATTAGCCAAGAGGCACAAAACGCGAAGTAAAATAAACTAAATCAAAGCAAATCAAATCAAATCGTTTTTTCCTAGAGACGATATGAGGCATTGCGGATACGAAGGTCGAACTCAACAAATGTACATTGTGAGGGAAATGCGTTTCAAGTTGTCAGGCACAGTTCGAGCTCCACAAAAACTTGGTAACAGTAGATCGGAATGTTTCATGCGTGATTTTCAAAGTTTTTTATGGAGTTCGCACTGTGCCTGGCAACTTGAAACGCATTTCCTTCACAATGCAAATTGTTGAGTTCGCCCTTCGTATCCGCAACGCCTCATATTTTCAATTACTTTGAAGCATTCAGGACCATTTTTTTTATTTTTATAAGCAACTGCATTAATTATACATATGATAGAATGATGTTAAACATGAAACTCATTGTTTCTTCAAATGATTAACTATTTTCTTTGCCTTTCATTGTGCTAGGTAACTCAGCCGCTATCTTTGCTGTGAGCCTAGATTAAGTGTGATTGGAGCTTATCCTCTATGCTTTCTTCATACATCATGGCTGTGGGCTACATGTTTGACATCTTAACACAACTTCCTTCAAACATCACTCATGAAATTTACTTCACCTATCGTCGTACGGGAATCAGAGGAACGTAACTACAAAAATGCGGTTTTCAGTTTTGTTAAAAAAGAGTATTTGGAGTAAATCGACATTTTTCACTTCTAATTCTTATCTGTAAGGCGGAGTCACGTTTGAGAGTCATATTCCTAAGAATACATTATTTCCTCTCCTATAAATTTGATAAATTAGAGTTAAGTCCTTCTGGTTCTCACACACGCTATCAGCCCCTATTTTCCAAAATTTGGCACGTTAGGTATTACGCCAGATGTGTAATTTGGGTATGATACATTCTTATTATATGCCTGTGGAGATTCGAACAGTGTTCTCGGCTTGCGAGCCAGGTTATATCGGCGTCATCGTCCAACGTTTGTAGCGCATACATTGCTCTAATCAGGATGTTCTCTACCTTATGATGGGAGCAGTGTATGCGCTCGAAACATTGGACGCTAACGCCGATTTAAGCTGGCTCGCAAGTCGAGAACACTTCGCCAGGAAGCTACACTTTTTTACGCATGAAGATTATTGTCCGTGGCCTGCAAGCAAAGGTTCTTGCAACAAACTGCCTCGAGAGAATTATATGTGTGACTTTTCTGTTTCTCAGACTACGTGTGACTACCTACAAATTATGTGAAAGAATAACATAAACAACTTCCCGACCGATTTCCAAGGCTCGTTCCAACGTCCACCCTATCTACACACTACCACTTCTATCACTGCATGCACGAGTGAGTAGTGGTATTCGCGTGTCTTCCCTTTAATGCAAAACCACAATTTGCTCCACAGCATACTAAGATATTCGAAAGCAATACTTGTGTGTTAATTTAAATTTTTCCCTTTTCATTCATTTATACAGTATTTACTACTTCCAAATTTGTGTGCCTGTCTTGAGCTTGCATTTTTTGGCTGCTGCCATATTGTGTAGATGAACGAAAAACACACTCAATATACCAAAATTGCTTTTATGTAGACATCAGACGATAAGAGATGAAACAATTGCAGCCTACAATTGCCATCTGAGTATGAGAAACCACTTGCATTCATGCCGGGTTCGATTCCTGGTGGAGGCACAGTGGTTCGAATCCCACTTTAAATTGTAGGTCCACTCCCAATTAGCCTATCTGTGCATACACGTGGAAATTAAAACAAGACAAACTTTCATTCTAATCTCAGTCACTTGTGGGAGCTGCTTAGAAGTAGTAGTGTTGCTGGCATGGTGGACTTCAGTTCTTACTTTTGCTTTTAACAGATATATTCATTTTGAATAAATGTGAAATCAAAGTAATCGATTATTTTACTTTGCTACAGAATGACAAAGTTATAATGGAATTGTGTTATCTCCATTACAGAACAACTACCTAATGTCATTCAATTCCAGTGTTCTATATGGTAGATATATCAGACTTTGCAATGATATAAACTTTCAGTACCATGGCGACAAAAATCCAATAACTATAATGTCAAACTTTAAAGGTTTCCTGACAAAATAAAAAATGGACAAGATCATTTACATTCTCAATGACATGTTGAAAAAAAACTAATATTCATTTTTTTATTTCTTTTTTAGCGTAGGTAAAAGGAAGTAGCTAAAAATTAGTAAATAAAAATATATTACGTGGCAGAGTGGTTTTACACAGCGCGCTACGAAGCCAGGGGTTCCGGTTTCGAATCCCGACCTGTGTATGAGTGTTCTCTGTGAGTGTTCCTTCATCAGTTTCACCATTTCGTCGCTCATACTCATCTTCGCTTTTCTGAACCGCCAGATTACCATTTCCGATGTACAGCACGTGGCGTAGCGTTTCATCCGAATTCCAGGAACAGACAGCTTACGGTTACTTGACCGAGAAGCGTTTCGTCCGAGGGCTACCATCCTAATCGTGTTTAATGAAGCAAACTACTTGCTAAACACTCTTAAATGCTCCATTAAAGAAAATATTTTCTTGTTCCTTTAATATTTCTTTCCCTCTGGAACTTGCAAATCTCACCTCCACAGTAGTCTGCCATGACTAAATTTCTGGACCCAAGTTCACTTCCTCTCGACGATTTTATTTTATTTTATTTGTTGTTTTAAGTCCACTTTATGCACAGTAAGGCTAATCGGGACTGGACCTACAGTTTAAAGTGGGATCCGAACAACTTGTGCCTCCACCGGGTATCGAACCCAGTACCCCTCTCTCGACGATTTGGCTGAGTCTGCACTCCCTACGCTACACTCCGCTGTCTATGCAATGTAGTTTTAAAAGTTGTAAACTGAGGTATCCTAGTCATCAATTCCACCGCTGCCACCGGTTAGTCAAGGTGTGACTTATCATCAGCCAGGCTCGCAAGAAACGCGACTCATTCAACCGTCGCGGTCGAACTGTAGCATTTTTCTAGGAATTTTGCTTTCGGACGAACTGCAACTCTGACGAAACGCTACTGAACCGTATAGCTGTCCCAATGCCTGCTCTAAGTTGCTCAGCTGGTTTCGGAGCCCTTGGTTTGGGAAGGGGGTGGGGGTGAGGAAAGGGTCTTGATATTTCATACTTTAGCTCGTTCATTTCGTTCTCCTATTTCTCTTGGTTGAATTTTCTGTGATACGGAATCTACCTCATTTGCCTTTTCATCACGTTTTATTGCGTCACCCACGGTACGCTTACATGTACTCAACATTTTCAATTTCCCTGTACCTGCACCCTTAGGTTAGGCGCGGTAAAAATAAATAGCTTCCGTTCGTCAAATGTATTTTTGTTTTTGTTACCCATTTTTCTCGTACTTCAGTCAGGGAGCAATGCAGCAACTGGTAACAGATGTAGTCATGAATTGTTCCTTCCCCGCATTGTAGTTGACCGGTAAAAAAAACTATATAAAGCCTCGTTTCTATTACCACAAATTTGCCGCGCAACATGACGCGCGGCATCCAACGCTGCATGTGCCAAGCATTTGTTGAAATGGAAACTGTCTGCAACATGCCGCGGCGCAAGTGCCGGGGACAAAATTGTCCCAAACGTTTAAGACGCACAACATGCGCCGCGGACAATGGAAACAGCCTGCAGCATGTTCCTGGGGCACGGACTAGAGTAGAAACAGACGACGGGACTACAATCTGTGGTTCAACAAGATTTAATAACAATGCAAAATCACTTGCAGTCATTCTTACAAAGTTTTCGTATCCACTTTGAAGAAGTAAGTCTCTCATCAACGTGTTTTTTTTCAGCTAGCAAACTTCTAATCCACCTCTTTTTTTTAGAAGTTCATGGTACGCGAGTAGTATAATTTATGCTATTACTGGGACACAAAAAGGATGACCCCCCTCAGGCTGGTTTTGGCTACACTTAAAACTAGGTCAAGATGCTTATATAAGCTTATTGCCTACAGTGTGCTACCTGTCTAATCCAAGACTTTAGTAAAAAACCCTTGGGGATTGCCTGTAAAAAGTATGACCCACCTCAGATATGTTTGGCTACACTTACAAAAGCTACATCTGTTAGATTGTTGTCCATAGGATCGTAAAAAATTTGCCCCTCTTGGCATTGGTTTGGCTACACTGTAACGGTATATTTTGTGCTTTTTAGCTGATTCTCAGCAACATACACAACCATACATTTTTGAATCCTTGTCCCGAGGTTCAAAACTTGCAGTACCTGAAGTTCTGTGGATGCTAGTTTAGGCAATAGACACGTACCTCTTCAAATTACAACTTAACGCCCATTTCCTTTTAGATATATATAGGTTTATTCATAATATATTTACAGAAGATAATTCTTGGCCGTTATTCACAAAATTACATTCCGGTGTACCCTGTTCCCCCTTCCCGAAGAGAGTGTGTAGACTCGCGTAGCCACTGGCTCCACGAGTAAAAAAAAAATATAACCCTCAGTACCAAAAAAGGTGGCTGAAGGTATGTGTGTGGTGTACCCGGTTTCCCACATGAAATAAACTATTGGAATAATGTGAAAAAAGAAAGAAAGTTAACATCCCCGCCGTCGGTTCACATGATAAGGAAAGAAAGCTCGCCCAGCCGCTCCCCTCAGAGAAAAGATACCTCTTACATTGCTGTACTCCGCCAAACATCTGAGGCCGACTGCTCCCCGGCCCTTCCTATTTATAGGCCCCGCTAATGACCTAAACCGTTACTGGAAACTTACCGCTCCCCCAACGGCCAAGAACCCAAACGTACAGGAATACATAGACATAAACAATTTATAACATAAAAAGGATCCAGTAATGATCGCATCATTACATAGTCCCTCCTTCCTGAAGAGAGAAAAATCAAAGTTCTGTAACCTAGAAAAATAATAATAATATACACAAAGCACTTGTCCGCAGTTTCTGTTCACTACAAGCACACTTTCATTAGATCACACGACACTGACAGTCAATGTTCACTCTAATTTTGTCCACAAGTGTACTTCGAGATCCGCGATATTCCCTCAGCACTGGAGCTGGTTAACCCACGTCGATTCTTACCCACTCAGCATCTCTACCATCCTTCCTCCTGGACCAATGAGAGACAGTCTCCTGGAAATCCATCCAAGTCATCAAGGCTGCTGGTTCGACTCCCGGCAACGCCACTGCTCTGCGCTCCTGCCGAGATCGGAAGTCACCGCTTCGACCGGTTTCCACATGAATGGATCGAACTGGCTCTACATCTGAAGATGTCACTGCTATGCTCAGCGCTAGAACTGCGTTCACTCGCCACCGAACTTCGACTTCTTGACGAAATTCCACGGTAAAAGAATACGCACTAACTTAGAGTTACCTTCGCGGTGAAATTGACTGCGGAACGACACTTTTGTATGAGTACTGTATGAGGTATGAGGTAGAGAAAATAAGTGAAAGGTAGAATAAAGAAAAGATAGATAAGTCCCTATGTACACTATTTACAAAAAAATCCCCCTTTGAAATTAGACTAGAATCTGTTTCTCAGCTTGTAACGCATCCGGGATATATCTTCGTCTTGCTCCTCCTGCCGAAGTTACGTGCGTTCTCTTTGCTGAATTGGGTTCGGCTACTTTCCTTGCAAAGTCAAGTGGCGAAGAATAAGGCTTCAACTGGTCACTGTTGGCTCTCAATATTCTTCCGTCCCCGCTGTGTTTCATTTTGAAAGTATTTGCCGAAGTTTGCTCCACAATTACGTGTGATCCAGAGGACTTTCCCGAGAATTTGCTGGTTACTCTGCGGGCCTTACCAGAGATAGGATGTTCCTTAAGCCACGCTTTATCCCCCACCTCAAACGTGCATTTGCGGCGTTTCCTATCACAAGCTTTCTTCTTGGCGTCTTCCATCCTGAATTTCGTTTCCTCCTTACTTGACATGAAATCTTGCTTATTCCTGTCATCTTTTAATACGCAGCATGGCTGGCACGACTTACAATACTGGATAACGTCTTTAGTTTGGCCTATCCAAGTGTATTGTTCCCTAACCTTCGCTAACGTTTTCAATCTCCCAGGATGACAAGCGAATGCATTATCATGCAACGACACGAGAATTTGCGAACGTAGAGAAGTAGGTGCCCATATTTTCCCTTTTCCCTTCTCTTTGTACTTTTCCGTAGGCAAATTTCTCCTAAGAATTCCCTCGTTGTCGAAGTACGAAGATTTGGCCTGGGTCTTCACCTTTTCCTTGTACTTCTTCGTTCCTTCCACCTCCTCATTCCTTGTAGCCCTCGCTACGTCAGCAAGAAACTTGTCTTTCATTTGCTCGGAAATGAGGGAGGCTGTGTCCAGAAGCTTACGTGGCTCCTCAGAATTGTATTCTTCATTTCCCTCAGTGGCAGAGAATGGCAACAATGAATAATTTTCCATATCTTTAGTTCCAGAGAGACGAACCATGGGCAGTTTTGTGCTCCGAAGCAAATTTTCCCTCTGTTGCTTCCTCATTTGCTTCGCACTTTCCTCAGTACACAAAGCGCTGAAATCTGTAACTGATTTCTGCACAGTGTCAGTCGAACATTCCACACGGTCAATCATGTCCTCAGTTTCGGGGTGTGGTTTGCAATTTCCCATCGTCGCGGTTGCTTCAGCTACAGTTTCATTTCTTTCCATCGTCGCAGTCATCGTCGCGGTTAGCCCAGCTCCAGCTTCCACAGTCGACGTCCTCCCCTGCTGCGAGAACGGAAGCCTCTTTCCCACTTCCCTCTTCTCCGCAGAAAATAAATGAATGACGTTACTGTCCTCAAAACTGTAGCCTCCCTGCTTCAAATGTAGCGATATGCCGGCCTTCCTTATGAACCCACGACCTGCGATAAATCCCGTGAAACAATTGCGCAGAACGACGAATTTATGCTTAAATTTCATCCCATTCAAATGTACAGTAAGATACATTTCCCCACATGATTGTACAGAGCCTACTGCCAAAGAAATATTAATACGTTTATTGTTAATCTTATTTCCTTGTTTTTCCAGTTCTCTTGCGATCTCAACAGACACGGTGCTCACAGACGCACCAGAATCCAAATATAGCGTGAAGTCTTTTCCCTGAACCTTACAGGTGACTAACGGTTTTTTGTCGTCAGGAGTGAAATTTCTGCAGTTACGTATTTCCCTATTCCTCCCCCTGTTTTGCTTTCCTTCTACGTGTGCAAGAACCGGAGTTATCTGTTCTGGTCTAACGGTATCTTTAGAGACGGCACAGGTGGCGCCCTTCTGCTGACCATCATACCCTCTTCTCCTCGCCGGTTCTTCTGCTCTCGACGGGGTTCCAATATTCCCGGAAAGGCTCAAGCGGTTGAAAAGACCCGGATTTATGGCACTCATTGATACTTCTGTTCCCACGCGGCCGAAAGTGTTCATTGTCCCCGCGGCTGCTAATTGCCTTGTGCCACTCGCTGAAGTCGGCATGGCAGACAGATGCGGCGAACTGTTGTCCCTCAGTTCTGGACAATAGTACAGGGCTTCTGAATACAATCTCTTTTGAATGTCCATAGCGCGAATCTCCAGATCTTTCAAGGTTGCAAAGGTTATATCGTACAGGTGCGTTCTGAATTTAGGATGGGAAAATTTCAAAACGTGCTGGATGACCTCGTCTTCTGTCCCCCGTTTCTCCCTCATTGCAAAAAGCTTCCTGGTGTGTCGAATAAATGCAAGAAGAGACTGGTCTGGTGACTGGTAATTGTTCTGAATGATCCTTGCTATTTCCGAATCATAATCGACACTAAAGAATTCCTCAAGAAAAGCCTTCTCGAATTCCCTACAAGTGCCGAAAGGTCTCGAAAATCTGAACCAATCTGCAGCGATTTCCTTCAACGAAAGCGGCAAGATTCTATCTAAGAGAAAAGTATCCCCAATTTCCATGATTTCCTGATAATTGCGTAATTCATACAAATAATCGTGTGGACTTAAATCGCCGACGTTTCCCTTAAAGATCGGAATGTTAATGTTGCTTTTTTCTAAGATTTTGCTCATTTTCTCCTCGCCCGTCCTTGCCGAAGTTCCTTGCGTAAGGTTTAGAGAAAGTCTCTCAAGTTCCCCAACAATATCTTCTTCAGGCCTTCCCTCCAAGTTCGCATTGCCTAGCAACTTGCCAATGAGCTCCCTGTCTATTTGAATTGCCATTTTGTCTTCTGTTACTTTCTTTCCACTTCGCAATAACATATGCCTTCAGTACTTCTTACAAAAAATATCCCGACTATGAGCCCCCAGTATGTAACGGTATATTTTGTGCTTTTTAGCTGATTCTCAGCAACATACACAACCATACATTTTTGAATCCTTGTCCCGAGGTTCAAAACTTGCAGTACCTGAAGTTCTGTGGATGCTAGTTTAGGCAATAGACACGTACCTCTTCAAATTACAACTTAACGCCCATTTCCTTTTAGATATATATAGGTTTATTCATAATATATTTACAGAAGATAATTCTTGGCCGTTATTCACAAAATTACATTCCGGTGTACCCTGTTCCCCCTTCCCGAAGAGAGTGTGTAGACTCGCGTAGCCACTGGCTCCACGAGTAAAAAAAAAATATAACCCTCAGTACCAAAAAAGGTGGCTGAAGGTATGTGTGTGGTGTACCCGGTTTCCCACATGAAATAAACTATTGGAATAATGTGAAAAAAGAAAGAAAGTTAACATCCCCGCCGTCGGTTCACATGATAAGGAAAGAAAGCTCGCCCAGCCGCTCCCCTCAGAGAAAAGATACCTCTTACATTGCTGTACTCCGCCAAACATCTGAGGCCGACTGCTCCCCGGCCCTTCCTATTTATAGGCCCCGCTAATGACCTAAACCGTTACTGGAAACTTACCGCTCCCCCAACGGCCAAGAACCCAAACGTACAGGAATACATAGACATAAACAATTTATAACATAAAAAGGATCCAGTAATGATCGCATCATTACAACACTTAAAACTAAGCCAAGATGCTCATATGAGCTTATTGCCTTTAGTGTAATACTCTGTAAAGTGTAATCTTATTAGCTACATACACACACACACACACACACACATACACGCACACACAAGTTTACTTCTGGTCTACTTCTATTATTAGGCAATATTATGATGACCTACATCCAATGTGCTGTCTTCTGATTGGTTGGTTATGATGTAATGCGATGATGTGGGGTTTTCTGATTTGTTGCTTATGACGTAATGCGATGATGTGGTGTTTTCTGGTTGGTTGGTTATGATGTAATGCGATGATGTGGTGTTTTTTGAGTGGCTTACTGTTTCGGATGTTTTCAACGCGGTCCGCGCTTAGGCTATTTAAAGAGTTTTCGCATTACAGATTAGTTAGTATTGTGAGAGTGGTTGAAGAGTACGGACGTGTTACTAACTATCTCGGCCTAGATGCTAATGACCATATTCTTGAACCCCCTCTGAGTTGATGTAGATCAGACTCGTATAGACTGGACTACAGGTCTGTTTGGTTTGATATACAAAATTTTTTATTATTTATATTAAATGTGTTTCTGGTATACTGAACGAAAGGCTTATATTTTGTATAAAATAGTCCGATATATGACTCATCCAGCTTGTTTGTCATAATCCACTCATATTTAGAGTCAGACAGATATACTAATTTATATCTGTCCCAGTTTGTTATACAAGATCAATACATGACACACGGTATTAGGTCGTTGCCTTTCTATGTACACCACGACATGCCTGTGCAGACACGCATTTGTGGTAGGTCAGTGCTTCTGTAGATCAATACTTATTCTACCTTTGTGCTAGTAGGCTATTAGCTATACGACCTGTCATAGTTTTTTTAAGCATATAGTTTTGATTTGAGCCCCAAAAAATTATATATAAATACCAAAACAAAAAATGCCAAATCAAAAATATTGTAATCAATGCGAAAAGAATATATCTAGCCCTAATTGGGCTAAGCACCAACGTAATTGTGATCCTGAGAAACGCAAAGTGACCACTAAAATATGTCCAAAATGCCATAGAAAATTTTGCAAGGCTTACTTCAATAGACATATAGGCTCTTGTTCTGCACAGGCATGAACATTGCCCCCACAGCCATCTACATCTGGTCTAAAAAGAAAGCTTGTTACATCCGATAATACTAGACCGTCAAAGCGACCACGCAATGCACCCATTCATAGTAGTTTTGACGGTCAACTTAGTGATTACCGTTTCGTATCAGAGGCAAGATGTGATATTAAGAATTTTTTGAACAGTAAAAATCCTGATACGCTAGCTATTCTAAATGCACAAAACGGCTCTTATAAGCTATCTCTTAAATTGTGTACTGAATA
Organism: Lepisma saccharinum; assembly: GCF_977018435.1. NCBI lineage: Eukaryota > Metazoa > Arthropoda > Insecta > Zygentoma > Lepismatidae > Lepisma > Lepisma saccharinum. Next base: position 60,850,157 of record NC_139238.1, on the reverse strand, counting down.
TAAGAAACCAAACGGCACAAAATTTACACACCCCCACATAACAGCAACTGTAGCCATATACTCAAATACAAACTTAGACGAGATACTAAGCATGTTGATAGACCAATTGCATATCAAACATTCTGAGTTTGCTGCTAAGGAATCGGGTTGGAGTCTTTGCGGATCCCCACACAGGCCCTATGTTAATATTTCTGAATTCAGACCTCTACAAGGTTCTACATATCTGCCTTTACCTGACAATATCAAAAACAAAAAAGCCGTGGTTAACGTAAAAAATACCGACCAGAAATGCTTTTTGTGGTCTATTTTGGCTGCTTTGTTTCCAGTTTTAGATCATCCAGAGCGAATAAGTCATTATAAACAGCATGGACATGATTTTGATGATGCTATGGATAACTTAGAATATCCAATGCTTGTCCAGAATATAGATAAATTTGAAAAAAGGGCCAAAGATGACAATGGTATGCCTTTATCTATTAATGTATTTATTTGTTCTCCTAGTCGTGGCGATTGCTTAATAGAGCCTCTTAGAATCAGCGACCTTGATGATGACTCTGCTGTCTCGATTGATCTTCTCTTAATTGAGGGGATGGTACATATCACTACACTCTGAAACGCAATCTTGGAGCTTTAGTCAGAAAACAACTAGGCAAATCCAATAGAATATACGAGTTGTGTCGAAGATGTTTGACTGTCTTTGATGGTCAAAAAATGGTAAATGGCGTTCGTAAAAAGAATATAGAAATTGCTCAAAATAAGTTGGTTGAACATAAAAGATACTTTGGCAACCATAAACCTGTTCATATGATTATGCCTAAACCAAACAAAAATGCCGAATTAAAAAAAATTCGAAGCCTTGGTGGAGCACCCAGCGTATATAGTTTGTGATTTGAATCAAATCTCAAACCGTTTGCTTTCTGCAGCCCAGATCCCGAAGAGTCTTCAAGTACACCGTATCAGCTACACGAACCTTCTAGTTTTTGTTATATAGTTGTACAGGATGGTTTTGTTAACAAACCACACTCATACATGGGACCAGATGCTGTTAAAAAATTTGCACGTGAAATAGAAAATGAGTGCCGTCGCATAGCCCAACATATATATTATAAAAATCAACACCTGTGCTACCTTTAACAGAGGATCAAATCTAAGATTTTAACAGTACAGAAAAATGCCCGGTATGCAATTCTGAATTTTCGGATACAAATATCAAGGTGCGTCATCATTGCCATACGGACGGTCTATATAAACAGGCTTTGTGTAGTAGCTGTAATATTAAGATCCAGATACCAAAATTTGTCCCGATATTTTGCCATGGTACATCTAATTATGATTTTCATCATCTGATCACATACGAGGGGTTTCACAAGCAGGATTTAAATATTTTAGAAGAAAATGACGAAAAATATATAGCTATTAGCAAAATAATCAGTGTTAATGGCAGGTCCATATGCCTAAGATTTCTAGATTCATATAGATTTCTGTCGGCTAGCCTTGCCACTCTGGCCAGTCAATTATCTGATGCCCAATTCAAAATTACGTCTGACACGTTTCCAAATTTGGACCTGAAATTGCTTAGGCGTAAGGGTGTATATCCATACGATTATGTTACTGATTCTTCTAAATTTGACGAGTGTGCTCTGCCACCACAAGAAGCGCTTTATAGCAAGCTCAGAGCATCAGGAATTAGTGATGATGATTATCGCCATGCCCAGTTGATGTGGACCAACTTAAATTGTCAGAATCTTCGTAATTATCATAAATACTATTTGACACTCGATGTGGCGCTCTTGGCCGATGTACTTGCGACATTTAGAGCATCCTCAATACGAAATTATTACCTTGACCCGGTCTATTTTTACAGTGCTCCATGCCTAGCATGGTCTGCGATGTTTCTGAACACTAAAATAAAATTCGATCTGATCCAGGACCAAGACATGTATCTGTTCATCGAACAATGTATACGAGGGGGCATAGTACAATGTTCTCAAAGATATGCCAGAGCCAACAACAAGTATGTTCCCGATTATGATCCTGTAAGACCATCAAATTATATACTTTATGTGGATGCCAATAGCCTGTATGGTTATGCCAAGATGAAAAAACTGCCACATGCAGGGCTTGAGTGGGTTGAAGATTTCAACATTGAGGATCTTCAAGACTTTGATGACAGTGACTATGGCCTGTTCTTAGAGGTGGATCTGGCAATTCCTAATAATTTGCACAGCCAGGTTTCTGATCTGCCGCCAATTGCTGAGTTCCAGTGTCCGCCTGGCTCTAAACAGAAGAAACTGATGATGACTAGAGCCAAAACAGGGTTATGGCATATACTACAAGAACCTCCAGTTCCTGATGCGTCATGGTGTTAAAGTAACCAAGGTTGGCAAAGTTTTAAGGTTCAGGCACTCAAGATGGTTGAAGCCATATATTGATACAAATACCGAGCTTCGAACACGTGCGATAACAGAATTTTTGATAAGACCTTGTTCAAATTGATGGTCAATTCGGTGTATGGTAAGACCATAGAAAATGTTAGATAACATACTGATGTCAAATTGGTTACTGGCCCCAGCCAGAGCAAAAAATTGGTAGCAAAGCCTAATTTCAACTACAGAAAAATTTATGATGACAATCTGGCACTCTTCAACATGAAAAAGTAAGATCAAGTTTGATAAGCCTATTTATGTAGGGGCTGTAATATTAGAATTGGCCAAATTACATATGCTGGTGCTTTATTACGATGTGCTTAAGCCTATTTATGGCGATCGTGTAAAACTGATGTATATGGACACGGATAGCTTTATCCTTGATATTCAGACAGATGATGTTTATAAAGATATAGCACAGCCTTCATTGCTTGAATATTTCGATACTAGCGAATTGCCTGGCCATCTGAATATTCAACCACAACAAAAAGGTGCCTGGCAAGTTAAAAGACGAGACACTTGGCGATGTTATTGTAGTATTTGCTGGGTTAAGGGCCAAGATGTATAGCTTTGAAACATCCAGTGGTGCTGTTACTAAAAAAGCCAAGGGCGTTGGTAGAGTAACTGTAGACAAAGAGCTCAGATTTGAAGATTACGAAGATTGTCACAAATCATGTAGTACAATCAGAACATCAGAATGCAGAATCCAGAGTATGGATCACTTGTTGACCACAAATATTGTAAGAAAGGTTGCTCTAGACCCACATGACGATAAGAGATGTGTTTTATCATGTGGCATACATACTTTACCATGGGGTCATTGTGAGTTGATAAGTGGCAATCAATGCCCAATCACAGAGCACGGTTTGCATTAAATAAACATGCCAATGAACTTATTTGGGTTCAAAAAACAGGCTATTATGGACCTGCCAACACCAGCACCCTCTCCTGATATACAATCTATGCTATCTAAACTAAGTGGTTTGTTAATTATTCATCTGAATAGCATACTTACAGATGTTGATGTTAATACAGGTAAAATATTGTACATATTTAACAATAACTTAAACCACTACCAGTTACCTGTAGGTGGTCAATTACAATTTATTACAACCCCCGAAGGCAAAGTCAAGGTTTCAGTAGGCAGAAATATTTACAGAATTAAGCACTCAAACATGGTTTCTGGGACTGAATATACCGTCTCTGCCGGTGACTGTTTATATATTGAGGTCCTGGGACACTACGACAAGCTTATACCTCTTTTTATAGAATTAAGATTCAGATATTCTATAATAAATAACCGCTAAATAACACAATGCCTAACGATATATTTGGCCATACAAGGCGCGAAGATCACAGCGACGAGATTCTGATGCTTGACGTCAGAGTCAAAAAATTAAGAAGCGATTTAAAAGCTCTACAAACCACACTTAATGCCAGTCTTCAAGTCGAGATTACTAATTTACAATCACAATGCATGGACCCTCTTCTTAAAATCGACTCAGAACTTAAATTGCTGCTTCAGAAATACACTGACTTGGCTACACTAGATAATTTTCAGTGTTTAGAGGAGGCCATAGCAGCTCTTCAAGCCAAATTTAAGACTCAGGCTACCAACTCTGAGCAACTAAAACAGCAACTAGAAGAGCAGATGGGTAGTGTCCAGACACAACTCCAAACAATTGTCAAAAGCATAAAGTCCCAAGATGATTTTGATTTAGTGATTTCTACTTTAAGAGAACAGATTCAATCACTACAGATACTTAATCTGGACCCCTTAAACAATGCAATAGCCGAGGTCAAAGAAAAAATTGAGACACTAGAAAATTTTATGAACAACCTACCATCTTCGGATGCTCTAAGTGCTATACTCGTAGTGTTGCCAACATCAAGCTACAACTATAGACATACGAGGATTTTGGCAACATTCAGAGTACCATAAGCCATCTTGAGGGTACTATAGCAGCAGTACGCAACGATCTGACAAATGTACAAGAAACTTTGGAGTCCCGTTTACCTGGTATCGTCGACACCCTTGCCAGTGTTCAGCAACAGATCACCAAACTTGAAAATCTTAATACCGAATCTGAGCTATCATATTTTCAACACTTAATCGATGATATTCAAACAAAGCTTGAAATTTTACCTACTCAGGTAGACATAGCCCTGCTCCAAGATGCTATGCGTAGTGTGTCTGACGCTAGTGAATTAAATGATGTAAAATTGGCCCTTGAGTCTCTGCAGAATACGGTGGCCAATCTGCCTACATCACAGGAACTTAAAAATATTAAAAGAGCCGTACATCGCATAATGAAATCTGAAGACATCAAGAATATTCAGACAGAGATCAAACAGCTTACTCAGACAGTGGCTACTCTTCCAACCAATCAGCATATTAACGAACTGCATGCTCTGTTTGAGGATATCAGAACCCAAGTCCATGATCTTACAGCCCAAAGTTCAAAATTGGCTGTTGTTGAAAATCTACAGCAAATTGTAGCCAACATCAAGCAACAGCTAGGGACCATGGAATCCAACCAAGCAAATGCTCTGTCTGTTTTTGCCACACAGCTTCAAGAGATTGTGCAACAATACAAAAACTTGCTGTGGACATAAGAATCAAACCAGACCACGACGAGTTTGTTACGACTATCAACGTGCATCTTGAATCTGTAATAAGTAGATTGCTTACAGCAGAAAAAGAAATAACTGGCCTAATCGAGAATCCTAAGCACACAGTAATCCTTTTACAGAGGATTTTACAGACCCCGATACACTAGAAACAGCCTATGCTGAAGATGATGGTTCTTTGGAATTTGACATACAAATAGGGGATAAGCTGTATTTAGAAAATCCTGTAGTATCAGCTGCTGAACACGCCATAGTTGCAATATTCTTCTTCACGTACTATGTCTAGACAAACCATAGTTGACGAGCTACACAGACCAGCCAGACGTATAACTATAAGCGACTGCCAGTGGTTACAAAAGGCATAGACGATTTGTGGCAGGCTGACATGGTTGAGGTGGCAAGTGGACAGCTGAAAAACATAGACAAGATCAACAAGGGCTACAAATATCTACTTACTGTCATAGATACATTCTCGAAATATGCCTGGGCTGTGCCACTCAAATCCAAGACTGAAGCATGTGTTACAGAAGCTTTTAGGACAATCATCAATCAGAGTGGCAGATTACCGCGCTATCTACAAACAGATAGCGGTAAAGAATTCTATAATTTGGTGTTTCAACAATTTGTTAAGAGCCAGTCAATACGACATTACTCAAGTTACAGCGATCTCAAAGCCTCTATTGTAGAAAGATTCAACAGGACCCTAAAAAGTCATATGTATAAGCAATTTACGCTTCAAGGTAATTATAAATGGGCTGCTATGATACCAGAACTTCTAGATCAGTATAACAACTCGGTCCACACCACAATTAATAAAAATCCATCTGACGTAACCAAATCTGACGAGCAGGAATTGATCAACACTGTTTACTGTGCGAGATATCAGCCAACAACCAGAAGACCTAAATACAAGGTAGGTGATCAAGTAAGGATTAGTAAATATAAACACATATTCAAAAGAGGCTTTACTAGTAACTGGAGCACTGAATTATTATTTACAGTGGTTCAAGTTATACCTGGGCTCCGTAACACATATACAGGGTGTCGCAAAACTCTTTCAACAACGCTTGGGTGCTGGTAGATATCATAAAAACAAGGAACTTTTCCCTATAAAGTTTACCTCGAAAGCGCTTAGTTTCTGCGCTATAAGCGCTTAAAATCTATCCTGTACGTATACAACCCAACACAGCAAAAGCTTGCTCTGACATAACTACAAGGGGCGCGTGGCAGGTTTGCCACTAGCGTTCTTCGTTAAGAGAGACGACTTGAAAACAACAACTTGGGAGTCTTGCCCGAGCAAAATTCAAAACATTAATGATACTTGCGATGTTGTAAGAAGCATTGATAGTATTTATAAACTCACCAAGCCAAATAATGGGCAGACTGAAATTCAAGATTACTCATTCTAAAATATCTCCATAATTGATTGATTGATTTCCTTTATTTTAATTAGCTTTTCTGCCATCTATAACTAATCGCGAAGATGAGGATGATATGCTGAAATAACAAATGACACCAATGTCTAGGCCAGGATTTAAACCCGAGACACCTGGCGCCGTAGCGAGTTGTGATTACCACATCACCACTGAGTGTTTCGTGTATCATGCAATATCAACAATTGCAAGGAACACGTGAGATAGGGGAAATCCACGAACGAGCAAATGTAAACATGATGTGTTTGCTGCCTCGTTTCGAACACGCGGACTGTAACATTATTACAATTGATTTATTAGAAAATTGTGAACTAGCGCTATTGCGAATCGAGTTCGTTATAAAAAGTAGGCAAACCTCTATACTGAAAAGAAACAAAAATCTCCGGCAGATGAATATCCTTGAGCCACTCCGGTGACTGAGTACGTTTAGTGATCAACACATGATATCTCTACCGAATGTTTCGGACACGAGTTCCGACCTGGATAAAGGTGTCACTGGATCTCTCGTCCTCGTATTTACTATTTGCCTGAATGTGCAGAACAATGACGTACAATGAGAAGAATTGAAATTCATAAGAATTATCCCGAAAGTTCATTTAGATGTCAAAATCTCGGTCGTTTGCTACAAAACGTTGTTTCCAGAGTGAACTAAAATTTGACATTTTGATGCCTTCCGAAAATGTTACAGTACAAGACAGGTGCCCTTTACACTTGAGCGCTTGATATAAGTATGCATTTCTTGGCTTTGGTTTTTATTAAGCACTGGTTTTATTTAATGTGTGATTTATTCATGTCTAAACGACTTTTTTCATTAAATTAAAAGCCGACCCACGTGGCGGAGTGGTTAGAACATCGCGCTACGATGCCAGGGGTCTTGGGTTCGAATCCCGGCTTGGGCATGGATGTTTGTGAGTGTCCATTCATCAATTTCATCATATCATCACTCATCCCCATCTTCGCAAATTAGTCAAAAGTGGTACAAAAAGCAAAGTAAAATAAAGCAAATCAATGAATCAATTAATCATTAAATTAAAAGAGCTTTGCAATTATTTCCTTATGAGACGAACACGATTAGCAATAATGCTAGCACAGATAGGAATAATTTTCAAATAAATTGTAATAACATTACAGTCTGCGTGTTCGAAGCGAGGTAGCAAACACATCATGTTTACATTTGTTCGTTCGTGGATTTCCCCTATTCATCCGCGGAGATTTTTGTTTCTTTTCAGTATAGAGGTTTGCCTGCTTTTTATAACGAACTCGATTCGCAATAGCGCTAGTTCACAATTTTCTAATAAATCAATTGTAATAACGTTACAGTCCGCGTGTTCGAAACGAGGCAGCAAACACATCATGTTTACATTTGCTCGTTCGTGGATTTCCCCTATCTCACGTGTTCCTTGCAATTGTTGATATTGCATGATACACGAAACACTCAGTGGTGATGTGGTAATCACACTCGCTACGGCGCCAGGTGTCTCGGGTTTAAATCCTGGCCTAGACATTGGTGTCATTTGTTATTTCAGCATATCATCCTCATCTTCGCGATTAGTTATAGATGGCAGAAAAGCTAATTAAAATAAAGGAAATCAATCAATCAATTATGGAGATATTTTAGAATGAGTAATCTTGAATTTCAGTCTGCCCATTATTTGTCTTGGTGAGTTTATAAATATTATCAATGCTTCTTACAACATCGCAAGTATCATTAATGTTTTGAATTTTGCTCGGGCAAGACTCCCAAGTTGTTGTTTTCAAGTCGTCTCTCTTAACGAAGAACGCTAGTGGCAACCCTGCCACGCGCCCCTTGTAGTTATGTCAGAGCAAGCTTTTGCTGTGTTGGGTTGTATATGTACAGGATAGATTTTAAGCGCTTATAGCGCAGAAACTAAGCGCTTTCGAGGTAAACTTTATAGGGAAAAGTTCCTTGTTTTTATGATATCTACCAGCACCCAAGCGTTGTTGAAAGCGTTTTGCGACACCCTGTATAATAAAAGACCATCACAACGAAATCCTCAAGGGCCGATTCTATGAAGAAGAACTTAGCAAAACTAAACAGCCTGACACATATCTCATAGAAAAAGTCATCTGCAAAAAAGGCAACAAGCTACTGGTCAAATGGCTAGGTCATCCGGAAAACAGCTAGATCAAAGCAGACAAAGTGATACTATGAACACCTGGGATGTTATAAAGCCACTACCAGAGCCCGAACAGCAGACTAAGAAAAATGGCAATCTGCTACCTGATAATATTCGTTGTCTTATTCTTGGGCCGTCGGGTTGCGGTAAGACTACGCTACTGGTTGATAATTTTTTACTGGCACCTAACTGGTTAGACTGGAAAAACAGGCACTTGTACGTCTTTTCTAAGAGCTTAGAACAATTAAAATATCAGCAGCTGATGAAGCTATACGATGGACTGGATATAGCCACTTTTGAATCAGATGTTAAGCCACTCGATGACTGTCTCGATAATTCTGTTGTTGTGTTTGATGACATAATATTAGATATTAAAACGAGGTTCGAAATTTTTTTACACAGGGGCGGCACAAAGAGATAGATTGCTTCTACCAGTAGCAGACCTTTTCTAAAATACCGAAGCAGCTGATCCGAGACAACAGCAATTTCATATGTGCGTTTCGTCAAGATCATACTAACCTCAAACACATACATGACGAGTATGTAGGTACAGACTTAAGCTACAACGATTTTTCTAAGTTTTGTGGTAGGTGCTAGAACCAGGACAGCTACGGGTTTGTCACAATCGATATGACAAGGAAGCCCAATAGTGGTAAATATAGGAGTAAAATCAATGATTTTCTAGATGTAGAGACGTATATAAACAGCCATGAAACGACCAATCGTTGACGATCTTAAATTAAGAGACTATCTTGTAAAACCGAGGTTTTTATGAACAACACAAGAGCACAGAACAGCCTATTATTGATACTATTAGTGAACTGGGTAAAAATATCAAAACTGTTACTGAGCAGAACCAAAATTTGATCACAGAGCTTGTGCCGGTAGCTGCTCGGAACATATTAGATTATCCAATCACCCCCTTTCTAGTATTCATACACCTAGTCCTGTTCGTCCTCGAAGAATCGAAGCTAGTCAGGATCCTATTGAATTGGGCCTTCTTGCTGAAAAATATTTAAGCACACCTAAAGGCAACAAAGACGAGGTCTTCTGTTTATATGCTGACACAGAGCGTGACGGTATCATTATACATAAAATTGGCAATTTTAGGGTAACGTTTATGGGCGATGATCTGATTGTATATTCAGAATCTCATCTTGGAGAAAGAGGCGGTTTTGTTAAGTGTCCTGGAACACCTGGATTGTGGGAACTGATGACTCGTAAACGGCCTGACGACTATACAGATCAAGACTATGAGTACTAAAAAGAAATACTAATAAAATCAGATGCCCTGTACCAAAACAACGACCCTACACAAAAAAGAGTCAAGTCTAGCAGTGGAGCAAAATACAACAACTTAATCAAGCCTATATGGACACAGATCAAAACAGGTAGCGGGATCAAACAGTACAGCACCCTGCCTAAAGAATTCGTCTGGGTTGACGATGTAAGAAAGTTAATAGATAGGCTGCTCGTCATAGCTGGCGAAGACAATGCCGGTAACCACAACTTTTACAACGAAAAAGTCGGAATTATGGATATGATAGCCACCAAATTGTCTAATTTTATAGTCAACGACACTAAGGGGATTGGATATCTTATAAAAATTATTAATACTCTACCGCCTAAATTTTGGAATATGTCTGAGGGTCGGGAGCTGGTTAATGACATCATAAACAAGCTGCCATTTGAGCTACACATACCAGGCTATCAGTATTGTGGACCCGGTACCAAACTAGACCATAGACTAAACAGAGGGGATCCTGGTGTTAATCCCCTAGATGCTGCTTGTAGAGACCATGACATAGCATACAACACACATACCGATCTTGACAAGCGACATGTGGCAGACAAAAAATTAGAAGAGTCTACATTCGGTAGATTAGTAAGCAGAGATGCTTCTTTGGGTGAAAAAATAGGAGCATTAGGGACCACCATAGCTATGAACACCAAACAAAAACTAGGGTGGGGGTTGTAACAAACTAAATAAACTGGCCCAGCAATAAGTGTTACGACTTAAATTGAAACCACTTAATTAAGCTATATAATCCCAGAATATATATATATATATATAAACCTATGATGAAGGCCAAGGGTGTTATGTATCAGATACCTTATGCAGGTCTTAAATCTCTTGGTACTATCGATAGTCTTCTAACCAAAAAGCAGCGCAAAAAGAAAATCTCTTGTCTTGTCAAAGGGCATGGTATGAAGTTGTTACTTACTACCCCCAATTAAAAAAATTACAGCAACCCAGTAAAATATCACATGTAGGTGGCTTTATATTTAGTATCCCGGCTATCTTAGCAGCACTCTGTGCAGTTGATAGCTTAGCAGGGGGATCGGCTGCCATAGTAAAAACAGTAATAGATGCCAAGAAGAGTGAGGCCGAATTAGCTGAACAAAGGCGCCATAATCTGGCCATAGAAAAACAAGGCAAAGCTATTAAAAAAGTCATAAATATGTTTTTAAAAAAACAAGCGCCGCTTACCAACCAAGAATCACTGGGCATCAAAGATTTTAGAGGTGTATATATGTCTGATTCTTTACCAAAACAACTGCTCAAAAAAGAGTGTGGCATAGTCAATTTGGATAGCTACAAAAATCAGGGCACACACTGGATCTGCTATCTTAAATATTCAAACAACGAGGCGTTTGTGTTCGATTCGTTTGGGGGGATTCTACCTAATAATGTAGTAAAATATCTAAAATCTCATAATCTGTATTACAATGAAGATCGTATTCAAAATTTTGAAGATATTAATTGTGGACATCTGTGTTTATCTGTTCTTAGATATGTGTCCCAAATAAATAAACCATGAATATAAGATTTTTAAAAGGCCCTGTGTTATCTAAAACATCATGGGCATATTCCATCTGACCAGCCAGAATTCAATCTTAAAACTCAAACTACATGATGATATTATGTATCCCAAATCAATAGCTCTTAGAGCATTCTACGGCATGTACTTGATCCTAATATTACACACCATAACAACACAATCACAGTTGGGGATCAAAAAATTGTCATCACTCCAGGGCAGTATAATATATCTACTTTAAATGCTCAGTTACATAGTGGTGTTGTCTTAACTGAAAATTCTGTCACTCACAGAGTAGAGATTGTGTCTGCTTCAGAGACAGTGGATCTGGGTACTATAGCAGAGCTATTAGGCTTCCAGAACAACACAAAACTTGAACCAGCCATCAAACACACTGCTGTTAATATACCTAAATTCTTGGCCATAAAGACTCTGAATATTCATTGTAATGTTGCCGAGGGTATGATCACCAAATGAGATGGCATAGGCACTCACAAACAAACTGGCATCATCGCAACATTCAAACCTAACTCTGAATTCATGGAGCCAATCATCTACACCCCATCACCAACATTATATTTTCCTGTGTGCCATAATAGAATCAACTACATTGAGTTGGTGATCACTAACGAAAAAGAAGAATTAGTTGATTTTGCCGGAGCCACAACAACCGCCATCATAGAGATTAATATATAATTAAAATACATACTAAAAAATGGAGCATATCAAAAGCTACGAGCTACAGTCGTTCCCTCCGAACCGTAGGACCTTTGCCAATTTGAATCAGCCCAACACAGAGATTGAGGTTGACCTTGACGTAGGGGATGGCTTTATACACCCCCATAGAGCAGACCTATATATCAAGTTTGATGTTGTCAAGCTCGATGGCACAGATTATTCTGTTAACTCAAATATAAAACTAGTAGACAATTTTGTACCACATCTGTTTTCTCAAATCGAGATCCGAAAGCATGGTGTTGTCATAAACAGAGTAGACTATCCTGGTATTACCTCTACAGCTTTGGCCACACTGAATTTATCCAAGACCGAGGCCTCGTACTACAAAATCGGTGGATTTGAGGCTGGCGATAAAATAATAACTAAGAGCCACACTGTACTGTTTCCGATGCGCCTGTTGCCAGAATTCTTTTCAGATTACAAAGACATTATGTGGAAGGGTGGATTAAGAATCACATTTCGAAGAGCCGCCAATGATAATAATACTTTGATGCGGTACAGTACATTAAACTCTACTGGTGCAACTCTGCCTTATACCCTACCTGACGAAGGCAAATGTGTTATTCAGACTATAGAGCTAAGAATCCCGGTTGTTGAATACGAAGCCAGTTATGCTCTTAAATACAAAGCAGATATACTAAAAAATCCACAGGTGCCTTTACAATTTTATATATATATGTGTGTCCAGAAGCCAGCCACTGGTAGCTATTACGAATTCCATGCTACGAATTCATTTTCTAGTATACAATATGACATGCCAGATTTTGTGGTGGTGCTGTTTCAGACTCGTCGAGACAACAACCAGCAACAAAATTCAAGTAATTTCGATAACTGCAATATCAATAACATATATCTCAAAAACGGCAGAAACGAGGTCTTTCCTTGAGAAAACTATAATTTAGACATGTCAAAGGATGATTTTCTTAAATTATACGAGGCCTACACAGCATACAAAAGAGTCACTACTGGCAATACCGACATGTATTACTCACCCGATGAATTCAAAGCACAGAGACCGATGTTTGTCATCAACACCTCAAAACGCAAGCAGGTTGTAGTTAATGACAGGACAAACATTAAAATAATCTGTGAATTCCATGATACACCACCTGCCGACACCATATGCAGTGTTATTCTTATAGGTCAGAAATCATATGTTTATGATATAAGAAACGAAAGAGTTACAGAGCAATTCTAGAAAGCCTCTGCATAATGCATTGTCTTAGTACTAGATATACAAGTTGAGCCTGGTACGCAATTAAAATATTCGGGTTAACACATTAATACTCTGAACTGACTATAACTCCATTAAGCCTTGTTTCCATGATTATGAAAAACTAAATATGCTGACCAAGGCAGTAATTTATTTTATTATAAAACATAAACTAACGTAACGTTTCAACCTTCTAGCAAGGTCTTCTTCAGACTCTGTATCAAGTACAAAAGTAACCAGATACAACAAGAAGGGTAATATATATACACAAACATTACTCCCTCCAGACTATTTAGTTAGTTTAAATAGTCTGGAGGGAGTAATGTTTGTGTATATATATTACCCTTCTTGTTGTATCTGGTTACTTTTGTACTTGATACAGAGTCTGAAGAAGACCTTGCTAGAAGGTTGAAACGTTACGTTAGTTTATGTTTTATAATAAAATAAATTACTGCCTTGGTCAGCATATTTAGTTTTTCTGAACTGACTGTTAAGTATTTAAGCACACTTGACAGAGTATTACACTAAAGGCAATAAGCTCATATGAGCATCTTGGCTTAGTTTTAAGTGTAGCCAAACCAATGCCAAGAGGGGCAATTTTTTTACGATCGTATGGACAACAATCTGACAGATGCAGCTTTTGTAAGTGTAGCCAAATCAATCTGAGGTGGGTCATACTTTTTCAAGGCAATCCCCGAGGTCTTTTTACTAAAGTCTTGGATTAGACAGGTAGCACACTGTAGGCAATAAGCTTATATAAGCATCTTGACCTAGTTTTAAGTGTAGCCAAAACCAGTCTGAGGGAGGTCATACTTTTTGTGTCCCAGTAATAGCATAAATTATACTACTTACGCGCCTGCCATAACCACAAAACCCGCCATAGCTGTATTGTTCATCTTTACACAAATTAAATCACCACCAAATTATTACAATGCAAGAGAAGAAACACTGACTACTCTATTGCAATGCACAACGATACACTGCGGTCCTGCACTCAAGTGTTGTTGCGGGCGTATTTTCAGAAGTAGTTTTGAATTGGAAACAGTGCACTAAATGACGCGCAACATGCTCCGGCACATGTTGCGCATCATGAGTCTGGAACTTGTCAGAATGGAAATGTAGCTAAACATAAACAGAAGGCTTTCACGATTTGTCTGAATATTAAAATGATCTCTTCTTTTACACCCAAACATAAATAACTATTTTCAGATTTGAAAAGGTAACAGTGGTGTAAGGGGTGACCTTCCACGTAGTACACCCAGTCATCAACTTCATTTCACGTAGTGCACCCTGGACTGCTCTTTGCAGACGAACGAGACTCTGGCGATTGGCTCTATGGCCAGTATATTTCTCTGTTCTCCTGCTTTTTGTCATGTGTGCTGAGTGCCCCTTTACAGCCTCAGCTTTTAACCTAAGGCAGAATATTTTAATATTTCAGTTATACGACATTACAGTTATGTTACTTGTTATGGTAAGGGGCTGGACCCCGTATAACGTGGCGGGTACAAAATAGCCTAAGTGCTGACGCACCCAAAATTTTAAAAAAATGTAACAGGGAATAAAGCTTTAATAAATGAGTATAAATACGTATTTCACCATCGTTTATATTTATGTACATGTTCTTAATTTTCAAATATTGTGAAGAAATGCAGCAAAATGCTACGTATTCGATTACTAATGTGAGCCACTGTATATGTTGTTTTTATTTCATGAACAATGTATGGTCAAACAATACTTTGCAGACCTCCGTGGCGGAACGGTTAGAATTAGAATTAGAATTAGAATTTCTTTATTCATGGGCGAAGTTCAGCCAGTGGCTGCTCTACTATGTCACGTGCCAATTTCGATGACACAATGAAGGTTGCAAGGAGGAATGGTTTCTCGGAATCGACGAGAAATGGCAGCACGCTATATAAAGAGGAGCAAAGGAAATTATAAAAAACTTAGAGCGGAGAAGAGGGATTATATATATTATAGTAAATTGAGAAATATATAAAAGAAGAGTTCAAATACTATAAAAGAAATAAATAGAATGTTGTATATAGCAAATTAAAATTAAGAATATGGCCGCATATGGAACGTTTAGGAAAGTTATTAAGTAAGCGAACGAATTCAGAAATCTATCTCTTTTTATTTTTCTGACGAGGAGAACATCGTCAGTGTTTTGGTTGTTTGTCCCCGGTGGCGCTGATGTCAAATTAGACGCCCCGAAGCACTTTACGGTTGCGCTCTTTATTAGTCGCACTGGGCCATCGGCAGCGCTTGTTATTAGCGATCCTAGTTATCTCCCTTGGTTGTTGTTTGAGGAGGAGGCGCTATTGTCAGATTAGACGCTCCTAAAAATCCTCTATAGCTTTGGTTCAATTCTCTACAAGTAATGCAGCACAACGATTTGTCTATATTATTGAGAAGAGATATGGTAAAGAGAAATATTTGCGATAAATGAGAGAAATGAGACTTTTTCCAGTGGCAAAGAAGAATCGAAGAAATAAGAATTTGCTTTGGAAAGAATAAATAGAAGAATTTATCGAGAATATAAGAATATCTCGGCAGAATATAGAAGATAATAAGAATTCTGCTGAAAGAAGAAATAAGAATTGATATGAATAGAGGAAATAAGAACAGCGATGAACAAAAGGGGATGACCTTTTTTTTGTAAATAGAAGAAAGAGATTATCATAAAGAGTAGAAGAAAGAAAAAGAAGCTTTCCTATTACCATAGAGTAGATTGATAAAAGAAGAAGAAGCCTTGTTGATAGTTAAAGAAGAAGAAGCCTTTTTAATAATAATAAAAGAAGAAGCCTTTTCCATATTAAAAGAAGAAGAAGCCTTGTTGATAGTCAAAGAAGAAGAAGCCTTTTTAATAATAAAAGAAGAAGAAGCCTTTTCCATATTAAAAGAAGAAGAAGCCTTGTTGATAGTCAAAGAAGAAGAAGCCTTTTCTATAGTTAAAGAAGAAGAAGCCTTTTCGATTATACATATATAAATATATATATATATATTTCTCTGATTTTTTGCATATTTCTCAGAATATAGATCCGCATTTAATTATATCCTCTTGGCTATAAAACGCTTTCTTATTTGAAATTCTCAAATAAAGAACCTATCCCTCTGAGATTAAGATATCTGTAGCCGTGGTAAATAACATTTAAGTACGTACCTCCAAGGGGCGTAGCAACCACTTAACCCACAAGATCTAGTACACTATAACAAACAGAATACAATTACTACATAAAAATTCCATTACATTTTCACTTCTAACTATTTCAGTAATTAACACACTAAAAAGATAAAAGATAAGATAAAAATATAAAAATAAAAACAATTTTTCTCATTCACATACATCAAAATGTTCATCTTGAGTTCAAATCTGCTCATTTTTTGTTTTGATTTCAACGTAAGCGTGCTGAATCTAGTCATGTGTACTGAGGCTCTGTCCTTGCTCATGTAGAAGTATTTTTGTTACTGCCCTTTTAGAGCTGTTGTACGTCGCACACGAGGTAGCATCTGGTGGCAGCGCATTCCAACAATATGCAGAAGCAGCTTTAAAGGATGACAGGAATATGGATTTTGAGAATCTGTCCAGATTAAGTTTCTTAGAGTGTCGAGTCGTGTAGTTGTGTATGTCGTGTCTAAACTGGAGTCTGTCGTATAAGTATGTTGGTGTTTTTGTTTGCAGAATTTTGAATATGGTGCAGGGCAGATGTAGCTTTCTGCGTCGTGTCATATTCAGCCAATTAACGTCATTTATGTAAGGCAGTATGTGATCCCCTCGTTTCAAGCTAAATGCAAAACGTATACAAGAATTCTGTACTTTTTGTGCAATTTTAGCATTCTTTTTTGTTAAATTAACACCGCAAACAACGTCACAGTAATCGAAGTATACCATAAGCTTTTGAACTCTGTGACGTTACGTGGTTTTGCCAGTCAAGTTTCTCATTAAATATCACACCTAAGTTCTTAACAGTTGTGCAGTGTGGGACCCTCACATCATTAATATTAATTGATAACCCATTTATTTGAATTTTATTTAAGGCAGCGCTAGAACCAATTAATGTAAAGCAGCATTTACAGGGGTTAATTACAAGACCATTACGTTTACACCATTTATAAATAGCATCAAGGTCACGGTTCAGGAGACCAATTGCTGGTTTTGAATTTTTGGGGTCTACTGGCATCATCAGCTGCGTGTCATCTGCATAACAATGAGGTACACTGTGTCGTACATTTAGGGGTAGGTCGGCGGTGAAGAGGGAATATAGAAAAGGGCCTAGAATACTTCCTTGCGCAACCCCTGAGGGTATCGTAAGGGGAGTCGATGTAGCTCCTGAGGGAAGCGTCACCGATTGCACTCGCCCAGTAAGGTAAGACCGGAACCATTTTATTGCTCCCGGCGAAAAACCGTAGTAACTCATTTTCGAAAGGAGTAGCTGATGAGATACAAGATTAAACGCCTTGGACAAGTCAAGCAACACCAAGACTGCCGCCTTACTTTCGTTTAGCGTTTGTAAAATGCCGTCTGTTACTTTCATGAGCGCCGTTGCAGGGCTGTGGGAAGGTCGGAAACCAGACTGTACTGCAGGCAATATTTGATTTTTGCTAACAAAACTTTCTATCTGCTTGTACACTGCTTTCTCGATAACTTTTGATAAGACAGGTAATATACTAATTGGTCGTAAGTCGTTCATGTCGGTCACGTGTCGTTTCTTCGGCAAGGGCAGGATTCTAGCCTCCTTCAATGCAAGGGGAAAGGTGTTCTTATCTAAGGAGAAATTTATCAAGTGAGTCAGAGGTGAAAGAATGTGTGGAAGAATTAGCTTTATGCCGTCTGTGCCACAAGAATTGGAACGGATTTTGGACACGAGTTGTGCAATTTCTACTTCTTTGACGGGTCGAAAGAAGAAGGTGTCGCCGTTTCCAGTAAATGTAGTTGTAAGGAAGCGTTCGCACTCTTCGAGGATGAGATCGGTTTCTTGGTTAGAGGGACTGCGCTGTCAATAAAGTGGGTGTTTAACAGATGCGGATCATTTAAAAAGTGTGGGACACTCGGCTCCACCTTTCCGTAAATACCACATTTCTTTATCTCTTTCCACATTAATTTTGAATCAGGGACGTTTCTATTGACGTGGAAAGAGAGGTAGGCTTTCTTCTAGTGTCTTATAACCGACGTGGTGAAATTCCGCAGTTCTTTATAATAATCCCAATGTGACGGATTGTTCGTCAGTTTATATTTTCTAAGAGCATTATCTCTAAGTTTCATTAATAGTTTGGTATTGTCGGTTACCCACGGTACTTTTTTCTTGGTTATTCGTGCAGTACGTACAGGGGCATGCTTATCGAAAATAGTCTTAATACCATTATTAAGAAAGTTTACTTTTTGGTCAATACTCTCGAAATGCTTAATATTGTCCCAGTGAAAATGTTTAGCGTCCGTTTCAAAACTCTCCATATCGAACGATGAGTAGTTTCTGTACGAAATTATTTTGAAACGTTTGTCGGGTTTCTCAAGAAGGACCGTGATGTAAGTCAAACAATGGTCTGAATTGCTGATCGGCACCGTTACGTAAGTGGAGTGTGCAATGGATGGATCATCTACAATGATGACGTCCACTAATGTTTTAGAGGTTCTTGTGATTCTAGTGGGTTTACGAATGACTTGCGTCATGCCGAAGGTATCTACTATTGACTTGAGGAAAAGTGTTTCTGGTTTATTAGGTGATAAAAAATCGCTATTCATGTCACCGGCTACAATTAGATTATCCACAGTAGGAAACACGTGCGCAATGTAATCTTCAAGAACTGACAGCCTACTATAGGGGATATTTGGGGGTCTATATGCTGCAATTATGCCAAGTGATTTGTTATTTACTTTCAATGACGCACATAGTATTTCTATGTCGTCGCCGGGAGCAACATTTTCGCAGTCAAGCATCTGGGCATAAATGTCAGCACGACAGTAAATAACGATGCCACCGGCGCGTTTGTGGACTAGATCCTTTCGAAGTACCGTGTAGCCTTCGACGTGAAAACTGGAAGCGTCATCGTTGTCCTTCAGCCAACTTTCTGTGACGATTACTATCATATTCGCTTTCGAGAACAATGTGTCTGAACTCGTCTATTTTCCCCGAGATGGACCTCATGTTTACTGACGCGATTGTGAGGCACTGGAGGGGAGGGGTCCGGTTGGGAAGTGTCGGGGGCGACGGACAGTCGGTGAAACCGTTACCTATTTTTCTGGGGGTCAGAGGGAAAGGGCGAGTTCCAGATGCGCCGTGCGCGGGCAGGTTTACCAACTGCTTAGTTTGAGACGCAATACGACGCCACAGGTTCCGAGTTCGGAACCCAGCCTGTGCATTGTTTTCATTATTTTCTTTGTGATGTCCTTTCATCAATTTTGTCATTGCATCACCCATCCTCATCTTCGCGATTAGCCAAAAGTGACAGAAAACCAAAGTTAAATATAACAAATCAAAATCAAACATTACTTGGCATGGCAAGAATGGATAGGTTATTTTGAAGCTGCTGTTATTAAAAGCAAATTGTATGTAGCTTTCCTAGACAGAAGTTTCAAACACAGAAACTGATTGATTGGATAAGGGCTGTCGATTCCTAATCGAGCAGAAAATATATATGTTTCCATTTATTACTTACAACAATAGCAGACTGATTTCCCACTAAATCAAAGAAAACTTGCATTCACACTTACAAATTGACGTGTTGAATGACCTTAACTACAGATTTCTCTCGCTCCAATTCTGATTAATCGAACACACAACGTGGGTCATTAAATATTTCCAACTTAGGCCTACTCTCGAGTTCCTCACCTAAAAATAAATTGACTGCGAGACAAGAACTCCTCTGCAATAACTATATACCACGTTATATGCAGAGTATACGTAAGTTGAAATTCCATCATAATAATTTGAATTCTTCAAGTAGTAGCTACAAATATAATTTTTCATGCATATTTTCTTAGCAAAATATGAAGTTTCTCACTTCACAAGGATAACATATACACAGTATTTCACAAGAGTTTTTAGTTCGAGCTAGTCGTAGGTCTAATATGAATATAAACGTCATTTCAAAGTGACAGTGTAACGTACAGCTCATTGTGCTGCATAAAAGGGCGTTGCCTCTAAGGAAGTGAAAAATAAAAACAGAACTCAAGCAGGAAGTAAGGACTTACGTCACATACACTTGTCTCATCCTTGACGCGTGTGATAAAGACAAGGCCCTTCCTCCCCCCCTACTTCTTAGTCAAGGGCAAGGTTACCGTAAAGGCGACCAACAGGAAGTTGAGGTGGTTTAGTAAAAATAAACAAGGCCAAGACCTTGGCCCTGACGACAGGCCTCAAGGCATCCTAACCACAAGAAAACCTCCGTCAGGGTCAGAAAGGCCAAATGGACAGATTACGAAAATAGCCACAAGGTTGGGAGCACTAAGAGCTGGGTTGAGGACGAAGACAAGGTCGTATTGTGAATATATACTTCTTGCAAAAACGAGGTTCGGTGTCTGTGTCCTGCCGGCTTGTGTGACGACGAGAGGCCGCCCTGCCTGACGCCGCTGCTATCTTAGAGGGTAAGACCCATTTTTACTAAGTGGTCTCTCCACTTAGAACTTGTCTATTAGCTATAATCAGGATATGGCCATGAAGCTAGCAATCAGTACTTAGGTACTATAGTGTAGGTCTAAGATAATAAACATATGTCATGACACGAAACAATGCCTTTTAGTTGAAGAGTTAGTGTTAAGTTCTTAGTTATTAGGAACCCCACGCAATAGCGTTACATTTGGTGGAGGTGCGATCTCTGCTTTATTCAGCGGAGGGCCGATCCCAGTTATACCCCTTTTACCCCCCAACCCCAAAATTGGTTGTCTAGATACTTTGATTCTAGGTTCCGTGTTGTCTCTTGTGGTTTGTTGGCGGTCTTTGGTTCAAAAGTGTTATTCCTCTTTTTGTCGCTTTCTGTCGTATTGGTTCCGCTTTGGTTTGTCTTGAGGTGTCCGCTTTGCTCATTGTCCGGAATTATGTAGGTTTAATGGTTCTCACACGTCAACAGACGACTGGTGAACGCAAACCCCTGCTTACTGCCACCGTTACGTGTCCTCTCCCTGCTTGTTCGGAGGAAGCAATACATACACCGCTACCTACCGAAAGTGATATATTCGAAATGCCAGATCCTACGTCAAACTCCGCTATGTGTTCTTACGCTAGGGTTCCGTCAATCCAACCGGATATTTTTAACGCTGACCCTGGAGAAAGTATAACAGACTTTTTCAACACATATAAGAGAGTTTCTTCCATTTTAGGTTGGACCGATGCGCAAAAGGTCACATTTCTGCCTGCGTATTTAAAGAAAAGCGCGTTGGCTTACTGGGATTTGAATCGCGCCACGTTAGAAGGTCTAGAAGGGTTTCCACAGGTCGAAGAAGCATTGACTAAGGCTTTTCAACCACTTTTACCGGTCGGACAAGCTTATCTAGATTTAGCTGCAAGAAAGAAACAAACCGACGAGTCGATAGAGAATTATTTTTACGATGTGCTAAAAATGTGCAAGCGAGCAGATCCCAATATGAATGATGACGGGAAAATAAATTTTGTTTGTAATGGCTTGCCAGCACAAGACGCAGAAAGGTTAGTAACAATGAAAGCACAAACACTAGATGAATTGTTGGCTAATTTGCGACTTTTGGAACGCGCAAAACGGCAAGCAGACATCGCTTCGCGATCTTACGCACAGGTTGTCAAACGTTCAAATGACAAGCAGAAAGAATTTAACGGAAGATCGGGAAGTGAAACGAGATATGTACACACGATGGAAGAATCTCGAAACGCTGACCGTGAGAGACGAAACAACCCTCCAGTTTCAAACACACACAGAGGTTCCAATAGAGGTAGAGGTTTTTCTAATTCCTTCCGAGGTAGAGCTAATAACGGCAATAACAGTAGGAACAATGATCGAGCTTGCTACTCGTGTGGATCAAAATTTCACTATGCGCGTTTTTGTCCAAATAGGGGTTCATATCCTTCAAATGAAAGATATTCCACCAATCGAGGACGTGGATCTTTTTCAATGCAA
Source organism: Lepisma saccharinum (assembly GCF_977018435.1). Taxonomy (NCBI): domain Eukaryota; kingdom Metazoa; phylum Arthropoda; class Insecta; order Zygentoma; family Lepismatidae; genus Lepisma; species Lepisma saccharinum. Next base: position 60,827,675 of record NC_139238.1, on the reverse strand, counting down.
GGCCGTGATTCTAGAGGAAATAATCATAGGAATTTCGAACGAAATCCTAACAGAGGGCCCCGAACCCCTTCCCCTTTTCCAAGAAACTCGGGAAACCCAAACGCATAACGGGGATGCGCCACAGGGGTCGCCTTCGCCCAAATAAGCAAAAACCCCTGAGAGAGCGATCGTGTCGTGCAGAAAATTGTTCTTCTTTCTCATTAGGTGACGAGAATTACAACAAAAGACCGATGATACATGTCAATATTTTTAGGAAGAAGATTCCAGCACTTATAGACACTGGTAGTACTTGTAGCCTATTACACTTTGGTATGTTACCGCGCCATCTCAAAATTTCTGCTAGGAAAACAGGTTCAGTGACATTGTCTACGTTATCAGGAGTTGCATCACGGAACACTCCAGTATGTAACTTTTATTTCTGGGTTGGACCACATAAGTTTTATATGCCATTAGCGGTTTGTGCTAATCCTTCGTTGCGAGACCGCATCATTTTAGGCGCAGACTTCTTTAATTGCTTTGTTAGATATTTGAACTCGTCCGGAGTAGTGTTACGTAAACCACAAACTTCCTTTGTACCTTATATTCGGGAAAGGCACACACCTATGGTGAATAACGAGATCCGAACCCTAGTACTGAAAGACGACCAAAGTAGAAGCACGACTAGACGATCGTCACCCGAAAAAGACTCTAAACGTATAAACACGGCATCAATAAAGGTTCCAAGCACTTTCATGCCTCCTAAGAAATTCGTCGCATTTGTTTCCGAGACTAATCGCGACCGAAACTTGCATACTGTCGTTTCAAGAACACAAAAGGAAAAGACAACGGAAGAAGCGCCGAGCGCGATTAACGATAACCTCCCTTCGGGTAGGAAGAGCACTGCTATGACATATTCCAGTGACGTAGCAGATAAGACTCTATTTGAGGAACTTCCGCACATGAACAAGGAGGAAAACAGGAAATGTTCATCCGCCACAACCAAGCTAAAAGTCTTATCTTCGCATTCGGTGGTATTGGAGCCATACGAATATTCGGAATTAACTATAACTTTTGCTACAGCTGTTCCCAACAATGAGGATTTTATCCTTGAAACGAATAATGGTCTCTATGACCAGTATCGTTGCTTAGTCCCTCGCTTGTTAATAAATTCGTACACAACGACTCATATCCCAATCATTAACATGAATCATTTTCCGGTCACTTTTCCACAGAATTATGTAATTGGTATTTTATGCAAGCCAGAAATAATCTTTCCGACCCCTTCTTCCCCTCGTCAGGATGAAATACATCATCACGTGGATGTAATAAAGGATGAAAACCTGAAAAGTTCTTTCAAATTTGAAGACAAAGAATTCAACGTTGAGACCGACTTAGATATTTCATCTGATATCACGGACGAACAAAAACGCGAATTACTGACTATTTTGGAGAAATATAAGCACTGTTTTGCATCCTCGCCGGAACAACTTGGTGTCACAAACGCCTATGAAGTTACAATTCCACTCACTGATGATATTCCAGTTAGACGCACTCCATACAGGGTTTCTCCTAAACAACGTGATTTTATCGAGTCGGAATTGAAGAAAATGCTTTCCTTAGGTATTATCCAGGAATCTGAGTCTGAATATGGAGCACCTATTATCCTTGTAGCGAAAAAAGACGGTTCTTGTCGCATGGTAGTAGATTTTCGCGGAATTAACTCGAAAATGAAGGTTCCAAACTATTGTTTACCAGTTATATCAGATATCATTCACTATCTAAGTGGAGTAAAATACATATCTACGTTAGACCTCTTTTCAGCGTACCATCAGTTAAAAATTGCAGAGAAAGATAGGCATAAAACAGCCCTAGTGACCCCTCTTGGAACATATGAGTATACTCGGCTTCCTTTTGGGTTGGCGAACGCCCCAGCAGCATTTCAAAGGTGTGTAGATAAAGTTTTTGCAGGTCTTAAATGGAACAGTTTATGTGTCTTCCTGGATGACATAATAGTATTTAGCGAAACTTGGGAACAACATTTGGAGAGACTGGAAAAAATGTTTCTCGCTCTGGACCGAGCTAACTTAAAAGCTAAGCCTAGTAAATGTCACTTTGCCTACGCGGAAACAGAAATATTAGGACATGTAATAGGAAGAAACGGAGTCGCCACCGACCCGAAAAAGGTAGCAGCTATTAAGAAAATTCCAGTTCCAACGAACCTAAAACAGGTTAGATCGTTTCTTGGTTGTGCAAATTTTTTTCGTCGGTTTATAGAGGGCTTTTCATTAATTGCCAAACCTCTTACCGATCTTACAAAGAAAGGTGTACCATTTCTTATGGGTGAACATCAAATCGAAGCTTTTAACAAACTGAAAGAACGTTTGTCGTCCGCCCCTGTGCTACGACATTTTGATCCCAAATTGCCAATCGAATTACATTGTGATTCTTCAACAATGGGCTTCGGTTCAATGCTCTGTCACGTGACACGAGATCCAAATAATGAAAAGAAAACTATAACCCAGCCAGTTTCATTTTGTTCACGATTATTCACGGGACCACAGGTTAATTATAGTATTTGCGAAAAAGAAGTATACTGTCTTGTATTCTCTGTGCTTCACTTTCGTCAATACTTGACAGACACTTTCTTCACAGCAGTAGTAGATAGTGCAGGAGCTTGTTGGTTACGAACAGCTAAGGATCTCACCAATCGCTTGGCTCGCTGGAGCATACGGCTTTCGGAATTTAAGTTCTCAATTAGACACCGTCCAGGACGTCTTAATTGCGTGCCGGACTGTCTATCTCGCACTGCATCAGCTCCTTTAACAGACGAGGAACGTGATTTCATTGATCATGGGGATATAGTCGAGACTATCGATCAACAGGTTGATCTTGGGTCAACTGACCGCGCTACCATGATACGAAATCGCCAGATGCAGGATCCAGAAGTCAAGGCACTAATAGAATTAAAAGAACGCGACCCATCCCATCTTTCTGTTCGTTATTACGAACTAGATAACGGAGTGCTATATAAGCGCAATACAGGCAGAAAGCTTCTGGTAATTCCCGATAACATGATACATGATGTGCTAACAGAGGTGCATGACTCACCGTACACCGGAGGACACTTAGGTCAAACTAAATGTTTGCAGAAGGTAAATGAAAGATATTACTGGAGAACATCGCGAAATGACGTAATACATTACGTACGCTCGTGCCAGATATGTCAAGAGAAAAACGCACCATCAGGAATGAAACAGGGTTATCTTCACCCTCTTCCGATGGGAAATATTTGTGAATCTTGGAGTTCAGATGTATTCGGACCAATAACGCCATCCAATGGTTACAAGTATATTTTGTTTGCTGTAGATTCACTCTCATCTTGGGTGGTTGCTCAACCTCTCAGAAGCTTATCTGCAAAGAAAATCGCTACCTTCTTTGTCCAGAAAATTTTTACAGTATATGGTCCAGTGTCCACTATTCTTACGGACCGTGGTTCTGTTTACCAAGCTGCCTTGGTGGAAAATATCTTGAACGAACTTAAAATCAAACATCTGAATACCAGCGGCTATCACCCTCAGTGTAATGGAAAAGCAGAACGCGTAAATAGGAGCATTGCTAATATGCTCAGTAAATATACCGCTAAACATCAGAAAGACTGGGCGTCTTATCTGAATCTTGCAGTATATGCTTACAACTGTAGTCCCTTGGAAGGGTTATCAGGTTTATCTCCCTACGAAATCATGTACGGTCGTAAACCAAATTTTCCACTAGAAATAGGATTGAATTCAAATCCTGTAGACTCATTCTCTGAAAATTTTCGGAAACATGCACGAACCATTCGTGATATAGCCAAAGAACTGCACAGTAAACGGCACCAGAACTCAAAACATCGGTACGACAATAACCGTCAAGAACCATCATTTGTTGTAGGTGACCTTGTTATGGTTTACATGCCTGCAAAACAAAAAGGACTTTCCGACAAGTTACGACGTAAATATGATGGTCCATATTCAATTACAAATGTCAGAGGAAAGAATGTTTATGATGTGGAACGAGTGAAGGGAAAGAAAACACTACGTGTGAACATTTCTCGCTTAAAGCAATACTGGCCACGATCAGGTCTTTCACAGTAAAGCAAGTTATTTTATGCACCAAGGTTAATCGGGACGCCGATTAAAAACGTATTTAAATATAGTAGAATCATATATTATATAAAAAGGGTTTAGTTTCGAACATGGTTCTTTTGATTACCAGGCAAGTAGTTGCTACTTTTCATCGCATTCAGGAGAAATTCATTTCAGGGGCAATATATATATATTTGTTATTTCGCTTAGGAGAAACAACAGCAGTATCTGGTTCTCAATTATTTTTCCTCCTCTGTTTATAGTGGATATTTCTATGGCTATCGCCACACAGGGAAGAAAGAAGGAATGAGCGATCTCAACTGTCTAGACAAACAACATATGCATGCAATTCGCTTCCTGACAACTTCCTCGTGCCGTGGCGATAGGCTCTTATCCCAGGCTCCGCGTGTTATCTATCAACAGAGTTGCGGTCTGCTTCTTATCTTATCTCTACAAGAAAAACCTAAACAAGTCGACTTCCCTATCTATTTCTCTTATTAAACTTCCAGAATAAAATAGCACACGATTGTTTCTTAAACTTGTTTTATTCGGTTATAGTAGCCCAAATTACAGATATACATATCTACTATAACATGCCATATGCATTATAGTCACAAAAATAAATGTTTTCTTTTTTTTCAGTTGCCATAATTAAAAGACTTTCTTAGGAAGGTAGGAAAACAGTTCTATTTTTGTGCCTTACGCTACGCGTATATACGCTTCGCCTTCATAAGACACGAAAGCACGCCAGTTGGCTAATTATCGCGCTTACGCTGTTTTAGCATTTTTTTCCTTTCTATCTACCCATTATCGTTACTATTATTTTAACTCTTTTAATATATATTTATCTATGTCTAACGGTTATCTGGGAAAAAATTGTAATAGAAGGATTGGAATTAGTAATTACTCCTGCTGGGCCCCAATTTCAATCCATCATTCAAGGAATAGCTTCGCAGCTAAACGTTTCTCCATCGAGAGTTCTTGAACCAGTCAAAGTAGAAACAATTAACAAATATCTTTCAGTGTTATTTAAAACTCAGTCGGCCGACAAATTTTTCACGGATTGCACTGAAATTGCCCGTAATTTTATACGCATTCATATGAAAGCTGGTATTTATAGGAATTTTCCGATTAGCATCGGCGATAAAAGTAACACGGAAGTATTGCAACTTTTGCAACAGTTGGATACCCTCTTAGCTGCAGAGGCGCCAAAAGAACGTTCCCCCTTGGAGTAACTACTACTCTCGGAACTTACTTAAGCATTCATGAAGTAAAAATGTGAAAGGCAATTTTAACACAGATTATAGATATGTAAAAGTTTTATTGCGTCAAGAAAGAAAGCGTCGTCTACGTTAGTAGGCCTATCTCTATATTATAATCTTACCTGTAGATAAACAACATTTCTTTTTAGGGGGTACACAAGTTTTATTACGTTTTAATTTAACTTGGTCTTAATGATGCAGTATGGCAATTAATGTTGACCATTGGTTATTTCGATTGAGCACAGAAATTTTCGAAATTCCAAGTGTTGGAAATATTAGAGACTCCGTGTCTGAGCAAGTAGTTTTTTCGGAGCTATTGTTATTTATAAAGTTTGTCAACGCTTGCGCAGTTACAGTAGAGAGAAAGAACGCCTTTCTTGAGGATTCCCTTTTATGTATTCAAACGTTCATTTTTAGATGTTACCAGCTCTATCACTTGGAATTCCATTTTGATTGTGAGTTCAACGTTTCCTTCCAAACATTGGATTTATATGCTTACTAACATGAGTTCTGATACCGTTCCCATTCACATTGACGAGAGCAGTCAAGATTCTATTTCTAGCCTTTCGACTGTTCTTGTTCATGCTTTTCCTGATGACATGTCCATCTCGGATGACTCAATGGATAATATATCAATTCTTGTGAATGACGATGAATTTGCCCGGGGCATACTTCCAGAAGTTCCCAATTTACCTTTACATTTGTATTCACCAACCATGATGGATATTCAAGACGCTTTTATGCCAATAGGTCATGATGAGGAAATCGAATTATTAATTTTTACCTTTATGCATATCGATTTCGTACAGGCCTTTGTAACAGTGGAAAATGTGCACATAGATGAGGGCATTGATATCCTGCCCGCAGTCCTACCACGGGACTCTGCGGCTTTTCTTTATGTTGTCCATGACATTATTACATTCCTACGTGAGGGTCTACGTAGACTGGTGACTTCCGAGTCACGGACAACCTGGCTCGAAGAGAGAGCTATAGAGCTACGGAATTACATTGGGTCCATTGTTCAGGTGGCAGGAGATCTATGGACTCTTCATACCTGCCTCGATACTACAAATGGGTCATTGCATTACTGGCCTGTCTACCTTGAAGCTAGGGTAGGCTTATACGAACCGTAGTTCATTTATTGTGTATATACATATGAGTGTTTGTATAGCTAGTTATGTTCTCGGTCTTATTCGACCTTGCTGAAGTACTCATATTATATCTACCTATATATATTTTTTTCTCATTATTAGTTTTATTATTCTTTTTATTATTATTATATTGTTATTATTATTGGCAAAGTTATTACTGTAGGTGTTCAACCTTTGCCACTATTGTAATGTCTCGTACCAATATTATCATATATTCTTCTGAGTATTATTATTATTATTATTATTAGTATTAATAATATTATTAGTTATTGTTGTTTAGTTTTGCCACCGAGTGTCGTTTAGCGTTCATTTACAACCCATAGCATTTTCAACATGCTTTCCTTCAACCCTACAATGTCTGGCTATTGTCTAGGTCACAACTTATGTTACGTGTTTTAATTGCTTCGGGTCGAAGCAATAATTCCCAGGGGAGATATATAAGTGTATAGTATGGGCACTTATGCTATCTCTAGTTTCAGATATTCAAGATGCTTTTGGTATACCTAATTTTATTTTTGGATGATGTTTGGACCATCCCAACCATTAGGCTCATGCCTGGAGCTTACTGGCGCCAACTACCCAAGGTCATCCTCTATGAAGGAAGCGTTCCCCTTACCTACATGGAGTCTCTACCCGACCAAGATATTGTTGACTATTCTATGATGAACTTCGCTAAAAAGGATAAGGTAAATTACGTGGAAACAAACCACGAGGTAGAAATATTTCATTCCTTGGACAAAATGGTAAGTGAATTTCAACACTTATTTAGTGTTCATTTGAATAATACATATGTTGAATTTCCTCCACCTCCTGAGGAGTATTCCAGGGCTAAACGTGGACTTGGACTAAATTTCATTGGAAACTTTGCTAATTGGTGCTGCGGTATTTTGAGTGAGAACCAATTCCATGAACTTTTGGTGAATGAACACACTCTTAACGCTGAAATACATAAGGTCACGTCTAGTCTCAAAAATGAACATCAGAAAGTACACTTATTAAAAACGCAAATTCGTAATTTAATTCAACAGACAAACGACACGCTGATTACTGTTGAAACTCAAGTAAATTTACTAAAAACTAGTTTTGGAAATAAATTGACAGAATTGGCCAAAATCACCAATAGGACGACTCAAAACTTGAATATAATGGCTTTAAGATCTCTATTATTGCATCAGCTCTTGTTAAGCTCTATGATTAATTCCGAGATACGAGAATTAAGAACGTCATGTTTCGCAAACAAAATTCCGTTATATCTAATCAGACCTGAAAACATTAAAACGAGACCTGAAACAACTAAAATTCACCTTAGCAGTAAAGGGATATCAGTTAGCTATACCTACTACTAATCTAATGAAATACTATACAGTGCCATTAGCTCATTGCTTGTTTTCACCTAAACAAGTAGTAGTCACATTAAAAATTCCGATCACGAAAATAGGTGAAAACCCTATCCTAGAAGAATTTCTTACGGTTCCATTTCGTTGGCTAAATAGCACTTGCAACATTATCCATCCGCCATTATACTCGGCAACAAGTCCAACTTCGGTTCGACTCCTGTCAGGGACCTTTTTGGCCACCTGCGACCCACACAATTCGCCAATGTGTTACTTACCACGATTCGGTCACGATGCCACTTTAGGTTCTTCTTGTGCACAAAAGATCCGCCAAGGAGCGACTATTAGTGAGTTAGCTGGCCATTGCATGTATCAATGTTACGAAGGAAGTAACGTAATCGTGACGGAAGTATCGCAGGATCATTACGTAATCACCAACCCACCGCCCAAGATTAAAGGAGAATGCAACGGCAATGACATCATAATCGACACTTACAAAACTGAACCCGGAGCTTTGGAAGTCACCCTGCCATGTAATTGCTCATTGTCAATTACAGACGAAACTCATATTCCTAGAACTTTCCCCTGCTCTAGTGAAACGAGCGACGAGCTGCATAGTTATCATATTCTGCCAGCCTCGTGGGGCAAAATACCGACGATGAAAATAGATGTATTATTTTCTGGTAGTAAGGCAGCCGAGTTTAACCATTTCAACGACTGCCTAGACGCAAAGTGGCCCACAAAAATACCATTTCTAAAGATAACAACTCAAACAGAACCGCCTGAGGAAAATAATGAATTAATTGACGATTTAGACGATTTAGACACCGACATCTATAAGGGAAACCTTTCCAAAATTTCGTTTAGTCTAATTTGGAATGTAGCACTCACTCTAATCACAGCATGGTTGATATACAAATATCGCTTATTGGCCACACAGTTAATTGCTTTTAAACAAGTCCAACCCTCAGAAGCACTGGAACCCTCACAGGAAGTATTCCATACAATCATTGATTACTCAATAGTTATAATGATTTTAATATTAGTTCTTGTGTTTTTAATTTGGATAATCAAGAGATATAAGGAAAGTTGTTGCCAACACAAACCTAATCAGAAAGCCCCAACTGCTTCTACAAGTGTACTATTTCATAATGACAAGGTGCAACTGACACCCAAAACCCCCAAAACACCACGACCTCTACCACGTACGTTCACACCAGCGCATAACCCGATACACATGAGCATGACAGCATGACTAGCCGTGCTGACAATCTTAGTACATTCGATTATACCAATTAATGGCTTATCAATGAAAACCTTTGTCACCCCGGGAATTTATATGACAGAAATAGATCCCCCTATCTTATATACAACTTCTGTTCCTCTGCTGTACCGTTTACAGTACAATGCAGCCTTTACTGAGATTGTTGATTGGGAAAATTTACCCTTTTCTTTAGGAAATACCACGATTGCTACTGATCCCGCATTACAAGGGTGGAGTTATTTCTTAGCTTCCAAAACTCACATTCGCTCACTTTTCCTGAAAGATCCAGATATCAACAGAATCCAAACCAGAATACGGCAATTCCCTGCCGGTGACTGGATAGATATTAAGGAGCTTGCACTAAACATTCATCCCCAAATGCTAACTATGTTAATTTCCGCTTGTCAGAATAGGAAGATTCATCCTGCTCTGTTACCATTTCACATTCTGTTACAACATATTCAAGCTCTCACCAGTAAATTACGGAATTATAACTATACTCTAGCCATACCTTCTGATAACCTCGGACAGTATTACAACACACCTATACTCGAATGCACTATTGGGCCCACATATGCCCTCATTGCATTGAAAATACCGCTAATCCAACGACGTTCCAGAATTAGGATATTTGATCTAAAACCCCTGCCCTTCCAGCATAACGATCAAATATGTCAAGTGCAAATAGTAAAGGATACAGTTATTTTCGATGAAATCGATCAAACCTATTTCGATCATTTATGTACCTTAACCACAGACACGTTATGCTTCATCTCTCCGATTAGGAATGTAGTTACTACAGAACACCAATGTGTTAGATCAATTATTAGCGAGAATGTACCTTCTGTCGTACGAAACTGTCCCCTACACTGTCACACTGACTCGATGGTTAATCTACCTGTATTACTAAATGTTTCCACTTATTTAGTACTCTCACCAATGGATGAAGAGATCAACGTGAAATGTGAAAGCATCTTATTTAGCTTCAAGAGGAACTCTCCCTATGGCACATTAGTTGTACAACTTGGTTGTCAATGTACACTCTGCGTCTTTTCTAGGTGTTATCAAGCACAATTTCCTTGCATTTTACCCAATCAGTTGAGAGCACAAATCTCTAATTTTATTCCTATCCACTGGATAAATTATCAATCCACAAACATCACTAACTATGAATGTACAACCAAACTAATTGACAAACCTGCATGCACCATGGTCAGTCATCAGATACAACACTTGAATGGAGACCCAATATCACTAGTCCCTACTCATGCCTGGTTGAGCATTATGACTGGTATAGTCCTCCTTATCATAGCATGGATCCTATACAAGGTCCATTGCAGAAAATCGAAGCCATTGAAACCTACCTCTGTTCCGGTGGGCATGAAAACAAATACCATGAGAGCTCCATCTTATGAAGCACCAAAATGTCCCATTTATGAAAGTATTCTAGAATAGACTTCACTTTACTAATGACACATAAGTTTCAGAGTATGGACATCTTTACTCTCCAAGATGACCAGGGCCCGGGACAAGTCATCCCTGAGAGAACTTCCTTGACTCTACATGAATCTTCAACTTGATGGACTCAACTACGGAGCACCACATTCTCCCCTTCGGCTGAGAACATCAACTATGACCTGCGCACTGCATCCAAGAGACCTTCGCGCTAGAAACTTCATAAGTGAAGTGTAAAGTGATACCTATCTAAAAGACATTACTAGCCAGACAAAAGGCCAATATATTATTGTAATTATATCAAATATAGCTAGTACTTCAAAGGCCATGTCCATGATATCCATATATATATATATTTTCAATTTTAATTTTAGCTTTGACTGCCACATACATTATATACAGGGCATGTCAATACTTAGCTTAGATGGGGGCCATCTAAGATAAGGAAGGGCGTTATGTAACGTACAGCTCATTGTGCTGCATAAAAGGGCGTTGCCTCTAAGGAAGTGAAAAATAAAAACAGAACTCAAGCAGGAAGTAAGGACTTACGTCACATACACTTGTCTCATCCTTGACGCGTGTGATAAAGACAAGGCCCTTCCTCCCCCCCTACTTCTTAGTCAAGGGCAAGGTTACCGTAAAGGCGACCAACAGGAAGTTGAGGTGGTTTAGTAAAAATAAACAAGGCCAAGACCTTGGCCCTGACGACAGGCCTCAAGGCATCCTAACCACAAGAAAACCTCCGTCAGGGTCAGAAAGGCCAAATGGACAGATTACGAAAATAGCCACAAGGTTGGGAGCACTAAGAGCTGGGTTGAGGACGAAGACAAGGTCGTATTGTGAATATATACTTCTTGCAAAAACGAGGTTCGGTGTCTGTGTCCTGCCGGCTTGTGTGACGACGAGAGGCCGCCCTGCCTGACGCCGCTGCTATCTTAGAGGGTAAGACCCATTTTTACTAAGTGGTCTCTCCACTTAGAACTTGTCTATTAGCTATAATCAGGATATGGCCATGAAGCTAGCAATCAGTACTTAGGTACTATAGTGTAGGTCTAAGATAATAAACATATGTCATGACACGAAACAATGCCTTTTAGTTGAAGAGTTAGTGTTAAGTTCTTAGTTATTAGGAACCCCACGCAATAGCGTTACAACAGGCAACCAAAATTCGAGGGTATGCCTGAAATTATTTGTAGTATCTCATGTATTAAGGGGGCTTTTTAAGTAAAATGAAGGACACACACCAGGGGCGGCCGCTCATAAGGACGATACGGACGCCGCACTGCCGTGTGTAACCACAAGTGAACAAACATTACATTAACATTTATATATTAGCTTTTACATTGTCTGAATTGAAAATATTCCATTGCTTATAGATCGTTGGTTAGTCGGTTCTGTATTCCTTCTTCCGCGACAATTGCGAAGTTTGCACGCCACCGTGCGGGGGAATACGGAACTTCGAGAGAAATCTGGCGGGGCGCCGTCCTCCCACTTTACGAGACGTAGAGCATTCTCAGGCGCGGCTGCGAGGGGTATAAGGCGAGGAAACTGGCTGAATAACACGCGCTGGATCTGTGCCTGGGAGGACGGAGGGTTTGTCGTCCGAAACTCACCCCTTAGGCGAAACTGGCCTTCTCTCTGGAGAACGGTAAACAATGAAGAGTTGCCAGAAGCAACGAAGTTAACAGAAGATAGAAAATTACCAACAGTTGAAAAAAATCATTCTGTATTCCATAATCTTATTCTCTTATGACATAAGAGTAGAGAAATAAATAACGCAATTTCCAAGGAGGAAAGAAAATATCGGTAACTGAAAATGTACAGACTCTTGCTTGATTTTTGTTATTTACCGTCGCTTTCTGCTACTTTTCGGTAATCACGACGATGGGGATGAACGATGATATAATGAAATTGATGGAAGAGCACTCACAAAGAACACACATACCCATGCCGGGATACGAACCCAGGAGCCCTGGCTTTGTAATGCGGTATGCTAGCCACGGAAGTCGGCTATAGATTCTTGTTACACGCAAAATTATCGTATAAATGTGTTGTATTTTTTCTGAGTTTAGTGAAAAGTACATTTGGATTACAATGATGTGGAGTACATCATGTAGATTTAATTACATGTTTTGATTAGCACGTTTGAAAAAAATCCCGATAATGTGACAAAGTTCTCCAATTTATTTTCAAGGCGGATGTTAAATAAATTAGAAACTCGTCATCTAAACTCACCAAGAGCCGCTACAGGAACCTGTGAACTACAAATTTATTAAAATTTGGCAAAATTGCCTGGCAACCCCGAAGCAATAAAACGACGGGATGGTTGGGAAGACTATAGTATTGACACTTGTTGTTTTTCGTTTTCCATGGAAAAGTGAAGCTTTTTCGGTAGTTGTGTATTTGTCGCGATGAACAGTGTGGAGAAATTGTTGGTGTGAAGTTTTTCTACCAGAAGTCTGAAGTCTTGATGAAAAAATAAACATAAAAAAACCTAGGCCGAATTTGAATCTAGAACAAGTGTCAAAGAAGGGAGGTCGTGAGTTCATTCTCAAATTTCGCGTTGAAGGACAGAAGGATGAATTTCAGTTACAAGCATGACTGAAGATTTCTGGTAAGTTTGAAGTTTTTACTTTAGAGCTTCTGGTAACGCAGATATCACCTTTCCAGTGAGATATTTATTTTGGTGCCCTATTTCACATATCAATTAGTAATGTTGGACAGGAAACTTTTTCTGTGTAACTTTTTTACTAGAACTTTTCACCATCAATGCACGTAAATATTCGTAATTGTGCTTATCAAGTTGTGTAAAAATTAATATCCTTTATTCTGAATTTTCCCCTCTGTTAAACGACTAATCCTGTTAGAATTCTATTTCTTCTTCGCATTACTGTAAAATAATTATTAATTTATTATAATATGTGCAAACGTGTAAAACATGATATTCGGTAAACACGAACGTATCAGTTTCTTATCACGTTGGCTGTTATACGAAATTCACCATTTAAACTCACATTACTAGTAGAGCAAATTTGTGTCGGCCCCCGTGGCTGAGTGGAGTCGACCTCCGTGGCGGAGTGGTTAGCAGAGCGCGCTACAACGCCAGGGGTTCCAGGTTAGAGTCCCGGGTAAGGCATGGGTATTTGTGTTTGTCTAGATGATAAGAAACTGAGAAACTGTAACAATTGAAAAGTGTAAAGGAGAGAAAAAGTGTAAATGGTGGGGGATACCTCCGTGTAAGGGGTATTTCCTTTTTTTTAAAAAAAAAAAAAAGTGGTTAGCACATCGCGCTACGACGCCGGCCGTGTAAGGGGTATTTCCTTTTTTTTTTTAAAAAAAAAAAAAAGTGGTTAGCACATCGCGCTACGACGCCGGCCGGGGGTCTCGGGTTCGAATCCTGCCTGGGTATGGATGTTTGTGAGTACCCATTCATCAATTTCATCATATCACACATCCCCATCTTCGCAAATTAGCCAAATGTAGCACAAAAGGCAAAGTAAAATAAAGCAAATCAATAGAGCAAATTTGTGAGTTATCGCCCCTCCACTTTGGTTCACCAGGAGCCGCCACTGACACACACCACATTTGGTCAATTCAGAGTAGTAGAAACGTAATTATACTGCATGTTGCAACTGAAACTGTGCCTCGAAGGCCGAAGTCGTTGAGTGATCCACTCATAGACTTGGTACCAAACATTTCAAGTTCGAGTAGACACCTGGGCATAGGTGTTTTTTTAAGCATCCCTTCATAGATTTAATATGATCATCATTCATCTTCATCGTCGCGATTATCTGCAAGTGGCAGAAATGCTATATAAAACAAGAATAATACAAAAGTATAACAAACAAAAGAGGATAAATGGATGAACTGAGTTAATGATAGGAAGTTTTATAAAATTACTGTTTCTTGAAGAATCCTGTCCTTTGTTCCGATTGTATTTCTCAGTCACACGTTTCACAATGTCCACGTCGACTGTCGTTCTTGCGTTCTTGAAAATTACTTTAATGTCTGCCTATGCTCTTCTTTCAAACGTGGTAGGCGGGCGCTCTGTCCGATTCTACACCAAAAACTTTAATGCACCTCCTGTCAAAGAAGACAAGAATTACTGAAAGTAATTTTCAAAATTGTAAGCAGATGAGAGCCCTTGTAAATGATAAAATATACTGTCCTTATATTCCCTTAGTTTTGAGAATCACTTTCCATACAATTCTTGACTTCTTGAGAGTCCAATGGCCCTGTCTAGCCACACACCAGTTGCACAAACGCGGTTTCGTTTGTTTCGTACATCAATCCCATCTAACATTTCGTTTCAACTTATTTTCTACTTGCTAAAAGTGCCTTTCGTATCGCCCCAGGGCGTTGTCTACTCGGATGCTTCGTGACCGAAGGCCACGTGTACAAAGTTTGAGAATTCACATTTTCCGGTTTTGTGTGGTGCTGCTGCTATGAGCGAACACAAGGAAAAAAAAACTTGGACGAAAAGTCCCCCGCGCAGCTTTCCCTTCTACCCTTCTGCTCGGCCCATAAGGAAGCACGGTCAACTCTCCCCCTCCCCTCCAAGCGGGAGTACGGTGCACAGGAGTCGCGGGTATGCGCAGGTTTATTTCCTTGTGGTTCAGTTCGCCTTCTCAAGGTCGCGCATCAAGCAATTATTTTTCGTCTTCCGATAGGAAAAAGCTTGCGTCTCGCTTACGTGGATGAACGCGTGGCCTTTATGTTTCGTCCTGCAGCAACTTAATCTAAGCACGAATCATTCTCATCGCCAAACATACTGTATATTTTTAAATTGATGTAACACATGTAAACTGACAGAGAGAGAGAGAGAGAAAGTTAGATATAAACGTTTTCTTACAACAAACGTTTGTTTTCCTATCGTATAAAGTGAACGCACGTGTTAAAATTCATCTTGCATAGATAATCAAATTAGAAAAATCCACGTAAAGTGATTAAGTATGCAGAAAAGAAAAATATTTGTGATAAATACATAGTTAATCAGTAAATTCCAATAACCAGAACTTCTGTCACGCCAAATCTTGTTTACGGATGTTTTCAAACGTTTTGTTTTACAATTTAATGTTTTCACTGACATCCAAAACGAAAATACGTATTATAACTTAATGACTTTCAAGGTGTCAAAATAATTTAATGTTACTATGCTGCCGATCACAATTACGAGGCTTCTTCGAACACGCCTTCGATAACGGTATTTGCTATTCGTAACGGATATGTGTATCACTTTTTTGAAACAGACTTTTGTGGAGGAAAAGAACTGCAACGTTTCAAAAGTAACGAGCATAATTATACGAGAGACCTATGCTATTCTCTCCGGAACACGGCATCGGACACGGTATTGCACATCGGAACGTCTGTATGATACCAGCTATCAATAACGTTGTTGCTTTGAAGCAAGGAGTGTAACGTTTTTACAGTCGTGACCTCAATTAAGTTACTGGTTGACAGTAACGTTACTATCACTTTCCACACACACTAAAGTTACTAGTCAATACGTGACGAACGTCTTTCTTACCCTGTAACGTTACTGGTTGCCGGCAATGGATGTAACGTTAAAGCGTCACCTAATGACCTACTGATTTACGGATCAGTTATGGTTCGGTACCGTTATGCGCACCTGTAACGTAATGTTTCATATACCTGAAGTAACGTTTCTGTTCACGAAAAAAGTTACTCTGTTTCTGGTTGTAACGTAACGGAAACCGTAATTGAAAATACCGCTTCATTTCGTTACGTCACGACTCCCTGCACAGGACCCAGTTGCATCAGAAGTCGGACTCCACTTTTCAGGGAGCAGACAGCCTTATCGTGAACTACAAGGAGGCGGACCGACTCAACCCCCCCCCCCCCCCCCTCACCAGCAGTGCCAGGACCAAATCTTTTAGGAAGTGTCCAACCCGACCGTGAATTACACGATCCTGAACCACCACCAGGAACAAGATAGGCTGAAGAAGACCCGTTACCAGGCCCCTCATGCAGATCGGAGCCTATACCACAACAGACCTCAGCGAGATCATCTTCGTCCACCGGTGTACCTACCTCCACGTCGGATTCGACGACAGGTAAGAACCTAAGAAGAGTCGAAAACGAAAACATCTCACCATAATGGAGCCAAATATCGGGAATATTAAATGACACAATATTCAAGAACGAAACTATCCAAAATTTCGTCCCAGGGGACAACGTGTGAAATTTAGTTTTTCCCAGACACCCGAAAATGTCGATCCACATACCTTGATGGATACGTGAAGGTATCAAAAACCTGAAAACATCAGGGTTCTGGTGCTGATCACATCACCCCCATCTTCGGCCGATATCAAAAAAGTGTGAGGCGTGGTGCAAAGCACAGAGAACCACTTTATTTTTTATTTCTTTTACTTTATTATTATTATTATTATTTCCTAGCGGTGCTTATATGTGGAAGAGTGAGTTGAATCTACGGATTAGTCGGGACAGTTTCAAGATGAAGGCAAGCTGAAGAATACAGAAACAGATGTCCGTGCCACCAGTATCGTTGGGGTTGCTTGCCCCGAGTGCCCAGGTAGAAAACAGGCAGAGTCGCACGAAGTGTATGCTTATTGTTTAAAAGCAGTAATTGTGTAGGACTTGATTGCGACTTTGATATATACAAGGGACGAGAACGTAGGGAGATTTTGGAAATAGGTGTTCAACATTTTGATGAGGTCATTGTGGGGTAATTAGAGGTTGCATTAGGAGACCTCAAAAATATTACTATTATTATTATTATTATAATTATTATTATTATTATTATTACTACTACTTTTATTATTATTATTATTACTTTTATTATTATTATCATTATTATTATTACTATTATTATCCTGCGATGTAGAACTTTTGAATCAGCCTATATATGTAGAGATATTGTCAGAAGGTAAATAATATTATTTCATGGACTTTGTGTGGCACTAATTTTGGTACCACCTTTGAATTCTTCAACCTTCAAAATACAGGGAGGGATTCCAAAACTGATCATAAAAGTGAAATGCTTATTGTTAGACTTTTGTCGGCCACATTGACCAGTATATTTAACGTTATGTGATAAAGTGTGTCTTTCAAATGTCTTGTTTTTAAACTGCAACTTCCATGACAATAAGATACTATGAATGATAAATAACAGAGTTCATTGATAGAAATGTTCACCATGCCCGCCATTTGGATGACATCATGACGAACGAGAGGTTAAAAACTTTCGGTTTTGGACGTTTAACATTCTCGAACGAAGGTTTATAACGGTCCCTATCCTGGGCAAGATCAATCCAATCTTTTCTATCCTTACCGACATGATGAAATACACTATTCTCACACCAAACGACATGTTCTCCGCCAGAAGAGAAATGTTTTATTTCTTTTCCTTTCTTTGCAACCATACTAATGGAGTTTTATAGACATAAAGCAAACACCCACTACATTAAATCAAATAACTCCCTTATGTTTAATGGTAGAGAAATGATTCAGGTATCGTTGTAAAGATCTTAAAACGCTGTAAGATAATAATGTCAAAATTTTAATGTTGCGTCATAATTAGGAAATAATTTACACTGAAACGTTCAAACAGGGACTGAAAACTCAAATTTTTGTTTTTGTAACTATATTTCAAACATGTTGAATAAGAACAATATACCTTATTTTGTAAATTCTTCAATTTATTCTCTATAATTTGGTCTAAAAGCCAAGGTTCGATCTCCATTATGTGAAATGTTAAACTCATATTACAAATTCGGACGGCGGCCATACTGATGACGTCTAATCTCCGAAATCCGAAACGGGATTCTTTGGGACGTATTGTGACAAATACATCTCAAGTAGTGCTACATATTCCAGCAAGTCACGTTTCTCTTTTTTTCAAAGTCCGGGTTGAACTCTAATTTGACTAGACTAGAGGAGGAAAGTATGAAGTAGAAGAAAAACAATGAAGGACAAAATTGAAAAACACAAAGAAATAGAGAACGTTCTGAAACGAAGAACGGAAAGATTGATAAAGGTAGGAAAGTCTTTTTTGTTGTTGTTGCTTTTTTTACGAGTGTCAATTCTGTATTGCCTACACATGTAGCATGTGCGAGTGTAGGTCTGTGTTTAATATTCCAAGGTGTTAACTACGCTACGCAGTTTACAATGGGATCAACTAGTATTGCTCGGCAAATTGCCAACAGCTTGCTTTGAGTTTTCTTTTATAGTCTGACAAGTCCCGATATGCGCAGATCGCTGCGGAGCACTTTCTATTACGTCATCCTCCCCACCACTCCTCTACTCATTGATCTGGCGTTGAGAGTACCAGTGGTGCCAAAATTAAGCTAAAACAAATATGACAAAGGATTTTCACTGTTTAGCGTGACGGTGCATGCAGCCTCCTAGTATATCAGTGGTTCATTTTATTTAATCCGACCTTTGAAAATGCATGCGGTGCGCCGATCGTAAACTGTAGTATTACGCACGAGAAGGCAATCTGATAACACGCTAGTAGTTATGGGACCGCGTTTGGACCGATAAATCAATTGATTGGAAAAGATCTATCAAAGATCAATTGATGATGTAGGTGTGTGGGCAAGCAAGTGTGGTTGTTTTGAGAGTTTTGATTGGCTGTTGGGAAAAAGGGGGCGTGGCATAATGATATGGGTTTCCTGTTGTTAATGAGGAGAGTGATAAGTGTTTCCGGTCGGGAGTTGATTAGGATTTTGATTGGTTGTTGGGGAGGAAAAGTAGTGGATTCCTGTGACGGTTGGTTTTCTCGGAATTGGAGTACGTGTTTCCGGTGTCTGAGGAAAGATGGCGTTGATGAGTTTGAAATTCTGGGAATCGTGATACGTGTTTCCGTTGTTTGAGGAGAGATGGCGTCTAAATCTGTACTAGGAGTTGAAGTAATAAAACCGTTTGTACATACAAGTAAATGTTATTATTGTATCGAAATAAATAGATGTAATATACGTACAAAATTCTCTCCCTCCACCAATACAACACTGTACCAGTCGAGGCGTTACGGCAGAATGAAAAATCTGCAGTGATGGTCACAACACATACATATCAGTTCTGTGTAGGGTTTGGTCATTAGCGGAACGGATGCAACTTCTTTGCTGATTATGCATGCCAGAGATAACCAACCACAACTTCCGCGTTGAGTCTGCGGGCAACGGGAAGTTTGCGGTTTGAGCCCGTTGTGTGTGGCGTCGATGATTTTGAAATTCTGAGAATTAGGAGGGGTGAATAAGATAAGAATGTGCGTTTAATTAAGGAGATAGGCGTTGATGAAATTGTGGTGAGGGAGGAAATCCGGCGACGGTTGGTTGCTTGGTATTATCATTTTGTTGGTCGTTAATTGAAAAGGACGGGAAGGAGTGTGGCGTGTTTGTTGTGGTGGAGATATGGGGTTTCCGGTTGTTATGAAATTCTTGGAACTGTTGAGTGATATGTGTGGTGTGTTTGTCGGGCTCGAGATATGGGTTTCCGGCTGTCAATGAGTCTGGTGATTAAGGGAGAGGGTTACGAAACTTTCGGCAGAGTGCTATGTGCGGTGGTCCGGAAATGCTGAGATAAGAAATCGTGGAAGGCGTATGATAAGAATCCTTGTGGTGTTGAATAAAAGGAGATAGGAGTCTTTGTCGGATAGCATGCGATGGAGGAAGAGCAAAAGGAAAGAAAGAAGTCCGAGAATCAGGATGTAAAGAAAAAAAATAGAGCAAAAAGAGTAGGTTTCTTGGGAGAGGTGACTGTGTATAGTGTACCAGGACAGGAAGAAGATAGGAGAGGCACGTGGGCGTTGGACGCTCTGCGCGAACGAATGCGCACGGAATGTATTGATAACGTAGATCGGAAGGAAGGTATATAAGGGGCTAGCGGATTGTGTTGTTACCAGAATCACCATCTCCATTGCAGAATCAGCAGAGTCGCTTTTCACCAGGAGCAGCAGATATTGGAACACCGTCGAAAGATCATCAGAGTCGTTGCTATCTGTCTGAAATCCGAGCAGGTATCGAAGGTGAAGAACCCTAAGGTAAGTAAAAATGTAGTATCGTGGCTGATATTAGTAATAAAAGGTCCTGAATTAGATCTGGAAGAGATGGTCGGATATTCCGACCGTCCTTCAAGTCACTAGTAGCCTGCCCGATGGTGCAGTGCGTCGTCGCCTTGTAATCAAGGGGTCCCGGATTCGATTCCCGGTGGAGGCACATAGGGGTTCGGCTCCCACTTTAAACTGTAGGTCCAGTCCCGATTAGTCGTACCGTGCATAAAGTGGACTTAAAACACCCAATCAATCAATCAATTCAAGTCACAAGAATCGTAAACGAAAATAATTGTTTCTTTCCAGCATCAGCAAAGTGGAAGAGCAGTTCGGCAACAGAAAGCCGCATCGTGAATTCCCGGATATCATAGAGGAGACCGACACGTCGGAAGCAGAAAACGATACAACTTGAAAGGTGAGAAAATAAAAAATATTACCTATGGCAGTAGTGGTTTATTTTGAAATTCAGAAGATACAGCCTAGGGTGCGGTGTTTGGCTCTTCCCGGTCCTCTCCTCCAGCTGGAGGCAATGGAGGCGTAACATGTCCCTCCTCCTCCTCCTCGTGTTGCACTAAATGGACCTCCACCTCTTCCGGAGCAGGAGAAGGAGGACGAACATAACCCCTGAGGACCGCAGGAGGTAGCAGTAGGAGCAGGTTGTCAGCTCTACGATTATTGCGTCGATCCATTCTGAAAAACAATATATAATAATTAAAAAAATATACTGTATTCCATGTAGATATCGGCTATAAAGAAAAAAGTGTTATTGTCGGACTATGTTAAAATATACAATGTTATGAGAAATAAATTGAAAAATAATTACCTTTGACGATATTGATGAAAAATGTCTTGCATCCTTTGCCGATTTCGGTTACGCCGAACCGAGAATACGGCAAAGGTGTATTCCTATCGCCGATTTATTTCAGCCTGCTCCTCCAGGCACCTCCTAACACCCCTGGTGAGCTCTGCGAATTGCTCTTGTTCTTCTACTCCTGTTTGATATTGAAGAAAAGCATTTCGCAGAGCCTCTCCTCGCTGCATGTTACGTTCCTGAAAATATGTGCGAATTAATATATATAACAGTGATTACAGTTTGTGTAATATATATATATATATATAACTAATATATTTTCTGTCTATTTTCAGATGACTACACTTCCACTAGGGTTCAGTCTACTGTATGGTGACGTAAAAAAGGAGACGGGGACTACAACAGAAGAGAGAAGAAATTTGTGGAGCAAAGTTCACGCACGCCAAGTAGAAAAGCATGTAGTCAGCTACGTCAATTTCTGCGAAGAAAACGGTTTGGCCGAAGATTTATTGCGCCGACTAGAAGAAACGTGTAAAGATTTTGAAGTGAAGGTGGACACATTGGTGAAAATATTCAGCTTCATTATTGAAAAAAAAAAAGAAACGCGGCAGTGTTTGGTGATTTTGTAGAAAACATACAGAGAGTCCAATATGTACCCTCGCATTTATCGTTAAGAATCTGTTTCGAGTTAATGGAACTATTTAAAAGTGTGAGGATTGAAAGAGCAGAAAATAAGAAAACAGGAGGAACGGGGAAAGAGCTAGAGGAACGGATGGTGGAGATGTTAAAAAAGAGAAAACTGAACGAATAAACTAACAATCACTAATACATTAACACCTGTTTGTTCAGTTTTCTGACCGGTCACGGACATTTTAGGCTTGTAACATTTGTATAACCAAGTTGTTGCAAGTCGAAAATGCCCGTGACTGTAGATATTGTGTGGTCCTGCTGGATAACCGAAACTGTTTAATTATTGCAGAAAATGAGATGTGTTCCAAAATAAAACATGTACTATGAGTTGAAGTAATAAAACATTTGTAAATACAAGTAAATGTTATTATTGTATCGAAATAAATAGCTGTAATATACTTACAAAATTCTCGCCTTCCATTAATACACCACCGTACTTGTAAAGAGTGTATAGAAGAATGAAAACTTTCCACTAAAGGTCCCAACACATGCATATCAGACTGCAACTTCCTTGCTGATTATGTATGCCCGCGATAACCGACTTCTTTGTTCGATGGAGACTAATTAGTAGCGGCTATCGTTATCATATAACTCTTTCCGCCTGGAATGCGATAGAGAGCCTATTCATAGAAACACTATTTCCTTGTTACATCCTGTCACAATTTCCTCAGCGTTAAACACTTATAACTGGAAATGGAGAACAGTTTTAAAAGTGGGTATGTGTAGATTCCGAATATACAATTAGTTTTACTCTTAGGCAAACATGACCGTAACATGGGATTGACCTTGACCTTTGACCTGACCTTGAAAATTTCAAATTCGAATATCTCGGCTTCTAATTGAGGTAGAGGGATAATTCAAACGCTATTATACTCAGAAAAACATGCTCTTTCAGATGAACCAGGTTTTATCCTCCGCCAGTTTTCTATTTTCTTTATTTACGGTCGGAGACTTTTGATGTTACAATCAAATAAAAGGTCTTGCCGTGCAGATTCCGAATATGCAATCACTTCTGGTCTAGCTGAATTAGGACCGGCAGGACGACTGTTTAAATTTTATTTCCGGTCGGAGATCTTTGATGTTACATTCAGATGAAAGGGCTTGCGGTGCAGATTCCGAATATGTCATAACTTCCGGTCTAGCTCAATTAGGACCGGCAGGACAACTGTTTAAATTTTTTGCATTTATATAAGTAGTTATGCACCCCCGTTGAGTCGAGTAGTTATGCACCCATGTTGAGTACGATATTTCAAATTTGAGATAGAAGGATGATTGATAGGTTGTTGGACTCGGAGGGAAGTCCTCTTTCCGGTGAACCAGGTTTCATCGTTCTAGGACCAGCGGTTTCCTAGTTTCTTTATTTTCAATCGTAGACCCCCTTCCGACCACTCTAATGAAAGGTCTCGACGTGCAGATTACGAATATATAATCAGATTCGCTCTACGTCGATTAGGGGAGGAGCTAGAGCCTTTTGAAAAATTCCGGTTTTTTTTTTTTTTTTTTTTTTTTGCGAAAACTTAAAATCGCTGTAACTCGGCTCCTAATTGAGCTAGGAGGATGATTGATAGCTTGACCAGTTTAATGAAAGGTCTGACGTGCAGATTACGAATTTGTCATCACTTCCGGTCTAGTTCAATTAGGAGCCGAGCTATTTCCTTATCTACGTCCTTCTTCCTTTGTCGATAGATAAACATTTCGGACGTTCCTTCGTTAAGAATTTATCTACATCCTGTGTCCTGTGTTTACAGATAAACATGAAAACCGTTACATAGCGATATCTACGAGGAAAACATGTGATGAAGGCGGTTAACCATTTCCGGAAAATTGCATAGGCTTCATATTAGTTATAGATAAACATCAGAAGACTGTTACAAATTTCCGGGAAGTTTACAGATTAGACGGTAGAACTGTTAGGAACGGAAATAACTGCTTCGGCATGCTTGCGTATATAAAGAAAGGAGTTGTCTCCACAAGACAGTCTTCGTGAAATAGTCATCCTACTATCATGGACGTACAGTTATCCGCTGACGATCTGTTAGTGCTATATCGTGATGGATATTACACAACACGTAGACAGTTGCGGGAAGTGTTGGTGAACATTGCGCAGAAAATCATCGCGGGAGAAAGTATCTCCTTGGTCGAGGAGTATGACCACTTACTACGGACAGTGACAACATCCGTACCCGATCTTTCCGGAGAAGGATGGGCAGGTATTTCCGAGCAGTCCCCAGGCACGTCGTCGACACCCGATCCTGCGTAACCAGTCACCAAGGAGAAGCAGATAGCTGTCGCATTCGACTACGTTACATCACCAGGAACTTCTAGGAACGCTGCATCTGGATTACACCCGGAGCCTTTCCCAGGACCGTCATGGAGACCGAATCCCTTACCAGCAGCAGAACAATCATCCCAGAATGTTTCTGTATCAGATGGGGAAAGGTAAGAAAAGAAAACGTGCTTCAGTGTCTCGTGAACAGATAGGGAATATAATATTACACAACATTCAAGAACGCGAATATCCTAAATTCCGTTCCAAGGGACGACGTGTTGAATTCAGTTTCTCACACCCTCCAGAGAATGTCGATCCTCACACTTGGATCCGTGAAGGTGTTGAAAATCTTCTCACCTATGTTAAAAAAGACATCAAGAATGAAGACAAAATAGGTTTAACTCTGTCTAACATATCTGACCCAACTGTGAAAGATATTTATATTGGATGGCATAGATGTGATCAGTTACACAGTGATATGGTGTGGAACATTATGTATAAAATATTGCAGAGTGCGAAAACATTCACAGCTACAGATAATTTAATTTTGCGAGCAGACCATGTCAATATACCTCTTGGAGGTGGTGGAGGTAGTCGAGCATATTGTTTACCTAATTATATGTTAAGCACGCAGAAAAAAAGTATCGTCGGTGTGCCAAATAGAAAAAAAGCCCTCTGTTTAGCTGAAGCTTTGGTCATAGGGAAAGCCAATGCTGATAACGACCCGTCCTATACTCAATATAGAAAAAATAGAAATCTTCTTAAACCAGTTTTCGAACTGATGCGAAAAGCAGATGTAGATCTGACAGACAATACGTGTGCCGGAAGTGGAATTCCGGAACTCAGAAAATTTCAGCAAGTTCTCCCAGAATATAAAATTATTGTATACAACAATCTTCGTGATGTTAAAGATCTTTTGTTTGAAGGACAGGTTGAAAATGCTTCAAAATTTATATACCTTCTCTATGATAATACCAGACAGCATTATGATGTGATAGTGAACCGTGTTGGAGCATTTGCGGCAAAACAAGAATGTCGTGGATGTAACAAACTCATATTTCGTAGACCTCATAACCATCTGTGTAAACAATTGTGTTCTATGTGCCGTTCAATTCCCCCGTGTGTACCTGAACAGGGGGTTCGCAGAATATGCCAGACATGTCACAGAATTTTCAAAAATGAAAACTGCTTCACGAATCACGTTTCTACACCATTCCGAAACGGTACAGTCTGTAGTGAAATACAACAGTGTCCCCGATGTTTCAGAATTATTCTAACTCACAATACATATGAAAAAGTGCATAAATGTAACATGAAGTACTGTACTGTATGTAACTGTGTGAAGCCTATCAATCATTTCTGTCACATGGCTATACCGAAACCTAAACTGAATTCAAAATTTCTATATATATTTTACGATTTTGAATGTTATACAGATATTCCTTACTCTGAGAAAGAAAAAACTTTTCTGCATGTTCCGAATCTTATTGTAGTGCAGACAGCCTGTCACGCATGTTACAAAAAAGAGGATTTAACGGTTCCATGTTCTGTCTGTGGAACAAGAGAGTTTGTATTCTGGGATGATCCTGTAGACACTTTTCTATCCTATCTCGAATTGCAACATAAGTTTACCAACATAACCATCTGTGCACACAATGCACGAGGTTATGATTGCACATTTCTATTAAGGAGAATGTTGGAAAGAGAAGTGAAACCTCATGTCATTTTAGATGGAACCAAAATTATTAGTATGACATACCAAAATCTTCATTTTGTGGACAGTCTCAACTACGTTCAGACAAATCTTGCAGGATTTTCCAAACTTTTTGGTTTGCCCGTACAGAAAGGATATTATCCGCATTTGTGGAACACCTACAAGAATAGAAATTACATAGGGCCGATGCCTCCTCCTTCTGCATACGGATATGAATATATGAAAACAGTTGAAGATCAACACTGTTTTATGTCTTGGTATGACATTGAATGCAATAAGAATATACCTTTCAACAACAAAAACCAACTTCTCCAATACTGCATCAAGGATGTTATCCTGTTGAGACAAGGATGTTTGAAGTTAAGACAGAATTTTCTCGGCATATGCAAAATAGATATTTTCAAGGATTGCATCACAATAGCATCTGCCTGTTCCCTGATTTACAGAGGAAAATTTATGCCAGCTAATACTATAGGAATAATTCCTAAAGGAGGTTACCATCATGCAGATCAGATGTCCAAGTTTGCATTGAAATGGTTAACCTATATTGAAGAACAGAATCATGTAATACTTCTTCACGGTGGACGTACTCGTGAAAAATATGTCATAGGAGGACGTTACAGAGTGGACGGATATCACGAGGAGACGCAGACAGTGTATGAGGCGCTTGGATGCTACTGGCATGGTTGTCAACGCTGCATATCAATTAACAGGGATATGTATCCGAAAAATGACGATGAGGATGAAACCGATCAGGATAGTAGCAGTCAGAAACACAGTGACATGTTGAACACTGCAGCCTTCAGATACGAAACAACATGCCGTAAACTTGCTGCTTTACGTTCGGAAGGATACCATGTCGTCACAATGTGGGAATGCGATTTCAACAAAATATTGAAAGCAGATCCTGAACTCGATAGATATCTATCGACACATCCTATTGTTTGCTGCATTCCTTTAAATCCACGAGACGCCTTATATGGAGGAAGAGTTGAAAGTGTCAGGACTTACTACAAGATCAAAGAGAATGAGAAATTACAGTACAATGATTTCACAAGTTTGTACCCTTATGTGAACAAATATTGTGCTTATCCTGTCGGACATCCTACCATATTTCTAGGAAATTCTATTCCGTCGATAAATGAGGTTCTGAACATGGAGGGCCTCATCAAATGTACTATTCTGCCGCCAAAAACTCTTTTACATCCTGTGTTGCCTACAAAAATGCATGGAAAACTCATGTTTGTATTCTGTAAGGAGTGTGCTATCAAATTGAAATGTGAAGGTACATGCCAGCATTCCGATGAACAACGCGCACTTTCGGGAACTTGGGTCATTGCCGAGGTACGTAAAGCATGCAGTTTAGGTTACGAAGTGTTGTCGATGTCGGAAGTGTGGAAATATGAAACATCCATGTACAACCCTGTCACACAAACTGGAGGACTTTTTGCAGGATATGTCAACACCTTCTTGAAAATAAAACAGGAAGCGAGCGGTTGGCCTTCATGGTGTCAGAACGATGAGGATAAGAAGAAGTACATACAGGAATATTTTGATAGGGAGGGTATTCTATTGGAAGAAAACAGTATAGAAGTTAACCCTGGAAAACGTACTCTGGCTAAACTCTGCCTTAATTCTTTATGGGGCAAATTCTGTCAACGGGACAATCTTTCCCAAATAACCATCATCAAGGAATCGAAAGATTTTCTCGATAAAATGACTGACTCAAATATAATAATCGGAGGAGTTGTGTTCATCAATCAGGATACTGTTTTAGTGAACTGGAAGTATGTTGAAGAGGCTGTCAGTCTGAACAGGAAAGTAAATGTTCCTATTGCAGCCTTCACGACATGCCATGCTCGCCTCAAATTGTATGAACTTCTCGAAAAGTTGGGTGACAGAATATGTTATTGTGATACAGATTCTGTCATTTACATAGATAGCCCTGAAATGGAATATCACCCCCAGACAGGTGACGCATTAGGAGAACTCACCAATGAATTGACCGATTTCGGCCCCGATGCAGTTTGTGAACAGTTTGTTTCAACAGGACCGAAAAGTTACAGCATGAAAATAACTAAACCATTCTCCGAATCACGGTATATCTGTAAAGTGAAAGGGATTACATTGAATACCACCACATCGGAATTGGTTAATTTTGATACTATGTGCGACATGATAAATAATGAGAAATCTGAAGTTATAGTGGAAAATATTTTCAGAATTAGAAGAACAAAACAGTTCCAGGTTATCAGTACAAATGAAAGAAAGCTGTTTCAACCAGTATTGCTGAAACGACGATTCGACCATGAACATTTATCGTTTCCTTTCGGATACTGCACAGACTAAAATATGTATGTAGTGGTCCAGAGTTCGAACCCTTCTTCGGACGGTCAGTATATAAAATGTGTTTACAGACTGGCAGATCTTCATTTTTCTTCAGAACCTGTAAGACGTTTCTTCAGCATAAAACATGTTTCCTAAACTTTCCCATCCTTTCACCATGATGGTTTGCGGAGCATCAGGAAGTGGAAAAACTACCTTTGTGACAAACATAGTCGACTCCATTGTTCATCTCGTCGAAGGATCCGTGAAGAAAATCATATGGTGTTACGATCAGGAAAACAGTCTTCCGCAAAATCTTCGAGATGTGCAATATCATAAAGGTATCGTCGATTGGCAGTCGTGGAACGGAAAAACCCCCACTCTCATAATCCTGGACGATCTTATGATGGCTGCTCAGGGAGAAAAATTCGCCGACCTTTTCACAAAAGGTAGCCATCACAAAAACATTTCGGTGGTGTTCATAACACAGAAACTTTTTCATCAAGGAAAAAATTGCAGGGATATTTCGTTGAACGTGAAGCATTTTGTTATTTTTAAAAATCCACGAGATATGAACCAATTTACTGTTTTTGCACGACAACTTCATCCTCACCGCATGAAGGAACTCGAAAAAGTATATATAGATGCTACGACGCAACCTTTCAGTTATTTGTATATTGATCTTTCACAGTCAACACCGGATCCTTTACGTTATCAGACAGACATTTTTAACCAGAATTACTCAACTGCATATCTTCCTCAGGAATGTTAAAAACATCGAGATGAGGAAAACGAGGAAGATACGTACCAACTCACGTTCTAACAGGAATAGGCATTCGACTTCTTTCAAGAAACATTCACCTTTCTTGCACGTGTTGAAAAATTCACCTACCAAAATCCGTAAATCATTATTGAAAAGTGCTCCGAAAAAGACAATACGTTTCATCAGCGAATGCTGCTTGAACGTATTAAAAGGAAACGTGAAAATTAAACCATCTGCAAAACGCCGTCTGACACCTTACAAGTCGGTCATACGCAATCTTGTGAAACCGAAAGTGAACATCGAGAAACGCAGAAAGCTTCTTGTTCAGAAAGGAGGATTTCTACCATTACTTCTAGGCTCCTTGTTATCGGGTCTTCTCGGTGCTCTCATTCCTCATTGAGAAATGACATCTTCTTACAAAAAAATGATCGTCCTTTCACCGGAACAGTTAACACGTATTCGTGGTTCCGAATTGTCTGTAACTCAAAAATTATCCGTTCTAGATAAGAAGATGAATGATATTCTAAAAATGAAAAATATATCAGACGATCAAAAATGGCGTCTTTACAGAAAAGAACTGGACGAGTATTTATGGCTGAGTCGAAAATCCAAAGAACCATTACAGATTCCCATTGTTCAAGATAACGACGGTTCTTCTACTATTTCACCCGAATCGACGTATTTTCCTCAGAACCTGGCAGAGACGTTACCCCGTAATACACGTCATCAGTTACAGAATATCATCGATGAGTACCAATCTACGGCACAACATTTGATAGACGAACGTCAGGAAAAAACACTTCCGGATCCGAAAACGTTGAACTTCTCATCGTCGCCAACGGAAAGCCCTGGACCGTCTCGTCGACAGAAACAGAAAAAGAAGAAGAAAGTGACCGTCCGTGTTTCCAGAAAAACTACACCTTTTCTGAGAACACCTGACGCTTACAAACTGGTTCCTCTGAGAAAAAGCCGTAGACAGAGAGATCGGTCATGGGAGTCCCTAAGTTGAAACACAATAAAATTCTCACCAAAATATATTACGATCCCCGACACCACGCTTCATTCTCATCTGTAGATCGTCTGTGGAAAGCGGTACGGGATAAAAATATATCCCGCGATACGGTGAAAAAATGGCTGATGCATCAGGAAACCTACACTCTCCACAAACCGGCGAGAAAAAGGTTCCCTCGAAATCGTTACAATGTGTGGAACATAGACATGCTTTGGGAAGCTGATCTCAACGACATGGCATCGATACAAAAACATAACGACGGGTACAAATATCTTCTGACAGTGATCGACGTATTTTCAAAATATGCCTTTGCATTACCGCTAAAAAATAAAACAAGCAATTCGGTAACCGAAGCTTTCAAAACTATTTTCGAGCAAAACAAACGGAAACCTGTAACACTGCAGACCGATCAAGGAACGGAATTTACAAATTCTACATTCCAGAAATTTTTAAAAAATGAACATGTACAATTTTCGACAGCTACAAATTATCCTGTAAAAGCTAGTGTAGTGGAACGTTTCAACAGAACATTAAAAGAACGGATGTGGAAATATTTCACCTCAAAACAAACAAGACGTTATGTAGATATTTTACCGCAACTTCTCGAAGGTTATAATACGGCAATCCATAGTTCCATAGGAATGGCCCCTCGAAATGTCAACGAGACAAATGTTTACATTGTGTGGAAAAGACTCAACAAACCTGACAAACATGTCTCGCAACAATCTTCAGATCTGAATGTTGGTGATATCGTACGAATTTCTGCAGTCAAAGGACATTTCGAGAAAGGATACGAACAATCGTGGTCACGAGAACTTTTCAAAATCCATTCCCTTGTTCAGCGAACACCTGTACCTGTATACATATTAGACGATTTAAATGAAGAACCAGTAAAAGGTACATTTTACAAACATGAACTGCAGAAAGTTTATTCGGATCCTGAAGAAGAGTATAAAATTGACAAGATTTTGAACACCCGGGGAAAAGGTAAAAATTTGGAATACCTGGTTCGTTGGCTCGGATATCCACCTAGTTTCGATTCGTGGATCAAGGCATCTTCCGTAAAACAGTTGTCGGAAAAATAACATATTTATATCAAAATATAACGTTACTGCGATCCAGTGAGTCCTCTGTGTTCGGCGAGAATGGACGATAATTTCTATGTTTACCTCCTATCATCTGCATCGGAGGAATACTTTCCAAGCAACACACTCACCCATTTCACCGTAAAACTTGCTAAACGGATCGATCTGTCTCCAGAATTGTGGGAAGTCGGATTGGCAGAACTACATTATTCAACTCTATACGACAATATTTTGGAAACTGATTCTGGAATGTTAACTTTTCCTGTTCGGACATATGCAAGTGCTGAGGACCTGATCTCTACCATCACAGAATCTCTCCCCGACGACCTGGAAATAAGGAGATCCGTTCTCGAGAAATTCTGGCATTTTTTGACGGAACCGCAATGGGGAACATTTGGATCTACAGTTTGTCCGGATAACACACTCTATATTAACGAACAACCATTTTATTTCCCTGCAACAACATATACGATAGAGGATCTGATTTATTTCCTGAAAACAGACCCTGCGAATGTAGCTGTTCATACTCATCTCAGGTTTTTCTTCAAAGAGGCCGTGTACAAACATCTATCCGTGATAGGGGTTCCGAAGCCTGAACCTGACGATGCTCCAACAAATGCCGTTACACCCATAGACGAAACTGATGACTATGCTAAATTTCGATATGACATATTGAAATCTATTTATTCTACGCACGCAATGTCCAATAGCGTTGTGGATAAAAACCCGTATATATTCATTTACTCCGATCTGGTGAAACAACAATTGGTCGGGGGAGAAATGGTACGTCTGTTGCGTCTTACCCGAAAACAGTGTTCGGACACAAATACATCTTGCACACTACCCGTAGCCCATCATACATTCGACCCGATTCATTACGTTCCTCTGGATAAAGCCTCTTTCGAAACAATAGAAATTGCGTTGTACGATAGAAAAGGAAATCTCCTACCTTTGAGAACTGGGTCCGTACCCACAATCGCTGTTTTACATTTTCGTAGAAAAGCAAAGTCCTTTTAAAAAACAGTAGACCCCTATTTCTCTCAGTCTTTGTCGAAAAGCGAATGAATCACCATGAATTCACAGACCGAATATTATAGTAACCAAATCCGTGGAGGAATTGGACCCATCTACCGTTCAACTAGAAATCAAAAAGGGAGAGGATTGGGGTCACTTTTCGCAGGACTCTTTAGAATGGTGAAACCTCTACTCTGGAGCGGTGCAAAACGATCGGAAGAGAAGCTTTAAAAACAGGAGCTAATATTATCACCGATATTGCAACAACACAACAAACTCCGAAAACTATTGTTCGTCAACGGGTACGTGAAGCGGGTCAAAATCTTCAAAGTAAAGCACAACGGAAAATCGACTCTCTGGTAGGTTCCGGTATAAGAACAAAACCTGCAACAAGAATTGATCAGTTGATGTTAAAACGTTCAGCCACCCGTATTAGAACATCTACGATCCGTAAAAAACGAGCATCCAAAAAACGAAGGAAAACATCCACTAAATCTAGGAGAACACGTAAAAGAAAAATCAAACAGAAAGTCGCAGGAAAATATATTTTTGGATAATGATGGAGGATAACATGTGCATGATCTCGCAGTTCGACCTCTTCCGGAAAAAACCTATTCAGCAAAATGTGGAAAAAACGTACACAGCCACCTACAAACCTATCGCTTCCATCGATAATCAGAATATAATTCAGTTTGTCATACCGGGGGCAGGAACTGATTTTCTCGATCTTTCATCTGCCTATCTCCGTCTGCAAACGCAAATGGTTAAACAGGATGGAAGTCCCATGAGTGCTTCCGAAACCGAAAACGCCCTCACAAAAAACTGCGGGGTCGTGAATTATCTTCTCCATTCACTCTTTTCCCAATGTACAGTGACTCTCAACGGCATTGCTGTAACAACCGCCGATAACAATTACGCATATAAAGCGATCTTCGAAGCAGCTATCAATTACGGAAGCGATGCCGCAAACACGCATCTCACGAATGCCCTGTGGTATTTGGACACACCTGAACATCAAGATGAAATCACTGCCGACAACACAGGTTTTACCACAAGGAAAAAATTTTTCCAGTATGTTCCGACGACAGGCAATCCTACGGAAGTTACAGCCGTGGTCGAACTTATGGGAAAACTTCACATAGATTTCTTCCACCAGTCTAAAAACCTGATCAACGGTGTTGAAGTACGCATCGATCTAGCTAGATCACGTGACGCCTTTTACATCTGGGGAGACCAGACATCACCTACCACCAGAATAAAAATTTTAAAGGCTGTTCTCGAAATAAATCATATCATTCCTACTCCTACCACCAGTTTGGCCATAGACAGAGCACTCACTTACGCTCCTGCTCATTATCCGTTCACCAGAAGCGTCATCAAAGCTTATTCTTACGTCGCCGGAACGCAGCAGATTTCGATCGATAATGCTTTTCAAGGTCCTTTTCCGAATGTTGTTCTTTTTGCTATGGTATCCACCGCCAGCTTTCTCGGAGACAGTAAGAAAAATCCGTTCGACTTTAGAAGTTATAACCTATCTTCTTTCCATCTTGTGAAAAATGGAGAACTCGTACCTTCCGAACCTTTACGGATCACCACAGGAGAAAACAGCGGATTGATAACACGTGCCTATCAAACTCTATTTTCCGGTACAGGCATTCATCACGCCAATTACGGACACCAGATCACACGGAAAATGTTCGAGAACGGATTCTTTTTCCTGATTTACGACATAACGCCAGACTCTTCAGGAAACGACACGCACACCAGTCTCCAGGAACAAGGTATCATCGGAGCCGAGATGCAGTTTTCTCCTCAGCTGTCGGAAAATATAACATGCCTTTTGTATGCTGAATTTGAATCTGCAGTAGATATACCTAAAGATAGAAGTGTCATCGTCCATCAGTGAGACCGAATTTTCCATAAATATGTGTGCCTGTGTTTCTGACTCACAGTGTTATCGAAACAACTCCGATGTAAACATTATACTGCTTGTGATGGAAAAACCTATCAAAGTGATAACACGTACTATTAAGCATAGTAGTGTTTCGTCGAAAGTGACAACTTCAAAACCTGTGAACACACAATTGTTTCCCGAACTACTTGACAGCAGATTTTACCCTGCGAGCATAGAAATGACCAAAGACAGACACATTATTATACATTATTGAAAACATAAGCAGCATGAACACGTCGCAGATCAGACAGATTCTATCTCGTAACTGTTCCACCAGAAACATTTTCTACGGTGTTTACCCGAGAGATCTTTTACCTCGGACGTTTTCTACCCCCGCCTTGATCATCGCAAACACTGACAAGTCCGACTCCCGGGGTACACACTGGGTGGCCTTCTATTTCGACAAAAACAATGTGGCCGAGTATTTCGATTCATACGGATTTCATCCTTTCTATCAAGAATTCATAACATTCCTGAATCGTCATTCCTCGGTTTGGACTTACAACAGCATTCCCTTACAGGGAGTATTGGCCACAACATGCGGACATTACTGTTGCGTGTATGCTTATTACAAAGCGCGCCATGTTACAACCAAGGATTTCATTCAGGCATTTCCACCAGGCATCAGTAAAGATGGATATATCCTACACCGTTTCCGTCAGATATTCAAATGTTTACCACATTCCACGTGGGCCAGAGGGGAACAAGGGTGTTGCTCTATCCACGCGACCCGGTGTTGTGCCATGAAAAAAGCTATATAAAATGGGTGCTGCCGTATGTTTCTCTCAGTGTCATCGAGACAGCTTCAGCTAACACATCATGGAACCCGCTGTGGATTCTACAGTGATAAAACACGATAAACTTGTGAAACGTATGACCCGTCAGGATGAGGCTTCCAAACGTAAAACTCGCAAACGTGTGCAACCCGTTAAATTCGAGACTGTCACTATCAAGAACGAGACGGTGGACGAGGGAATGGATGTGACTACGGATTGTGATTTCATAAAAAGACGTAGGGAAATAGGCTTTTCCACAGATACAATCCAGTGTCCTGAACTACACACCGTAGAGACATGTTTCGATCTCTATCTTGCGAACACATATTTTCTGAACAAAGAGAAGAGCAAGTACGTAGCGATAGGATTCGAAAAAGAATCCCCTTTCAATTTAGTGTGGGAGTTTTCGCAACAGGGGAGATCACCCGTACGTATCGATTCTAAACAGATTAGAGAACTGTGCGCTTCGAAATCTGACTTATTAAATTACGTCGAAACAGGTCGACGATTCAATTATTTGGTTACAGGAAATATCACCGTTAGTGGTGTAAATTTTTTCGGGAAACGGTGTATTTCAATGTATCAACATCATTCACCAGATGCTTTCATTTTCACAGATTCTGAACTACACTTATTTTTGTGTAACCTTTTTAGACCTCTGCAAAAATTAATGAACGACCGTTATCATAAATTACAACCAGAAATGGAGACTTTTGTATATTGTGTCAAAAAGAATATGAGTTCAGAAAAAAAAAAGTACCCGATGTAGTGAACTATTTTTATGTATTCTGGTACAACGAATTGATGATTGAAATATATCTTCAGAACAATCTTGGACACACATTGATATTGTAAATAACTTATGTTATGTATCTGATGCTGTAAAGTATCCATTGTAAATCTATTCCATATTGTAAATGAACCATTGTTATTTTTATGTATTGTAATTCAGTCTTTGTTATTTTATGTATTGTAATATAACCCTTCAGGTATTGTAAACCTTCTATATCATCAATTGTAAATAAAACAATTGTGTTATTCTATATCCATACTATCAATTATAAATAAAACATTTGTATATTTTGAACATTTTTTTATTTATTACAATAAAAAGTGTACATTTTCCAGACATTTTCAACTGCACAGGTTTTTTCACCTTTACCATGTTCTTTACATTTTAAACTTTCTGAACTGTTTTTGACACTGCTTAACTTTGGACATTCAAGTTCTTCGATATTGCATACAGTCATCTTACCCTCACCTTTTTTCCCCACTAATGTTTTCACCCATTCCATTTTCTCCGTACCTTTAACATAAACTTGCTGATTCATAAGCACTAAATACAGAAGATCTTCTAATTTCTCGTACGGTAGCCATCCATTATTCCAATCGAGACCATGTTTGTTGGTACGGAGCCAGTAATTCACTCGGCGATACTTTTCACTCAACAAGTGTAAACCATATGGAGGTTTCACTAAACAGTCAAATGCACTGTCGAAAGGAAATTTTAAAATTCCTACTTCTTTACACACAAATTCTCCTTCGACTCCTCGAAAACCTTGAATGTCCAAAAAACAGGCATCCATTTTGTTCAACAGGTGAACACTGTCAATGTATCATCAATACTGCCCCGACATACCGCACACTTGTCCAATTGAGAGGCACAGAGACCACAGGCTACAAAATGTCGACACGGAAGAATTACCACACTGCAAGAGTTTTCAAAACATATTTTACAGAGTAGCACAGAATCCACACTCTGATTATCGGATGTTTTTTCAGTAGTTTCCACACTGTCGCAATATTTGCAACTTTTCGAATCACTGTGTAACGCTGCAACACTCTGTATGTAACTACAGGCTGGTATTGCCTGGTAATGTTCTAGAATCGGGCAATCTTCGGATGTCCAATCACACGCTCCGTACCCACAATGGAAACATATTACCCTATCACTGAATCCTGAATAATAAAAACCTGCAGTGACTAATTCTTCAGCAGTCTGACGTAATCCTATTGGCCACTTTCTGTAAGTCTTGCATCTCGCATTCACCGACATATAATCAGTGGTAAAAGGACCGCCTGCTATCAGACGAGTATGGTAAGTATACACTCTCATATGTCGAACAAAGAAAACTCGTCTGATACTGTAGGTGACGGCGTTGTAGGTATCGGCGATAAATGTTCAATCTGGTTATCCTCACCATCAACAGGAAACAGTGATCTGCGAACACCGGTAGAAAGCACAGGGAAACAGGGATGTCCTAATTTACGTAACAAAGGGCGGTCGCAGGCTGAACACCACACGGAACTTCTGTTCTCCAGCAAAACAAGCCACTCTTTCACTCTTCCCTTCAATGCTTCATGGATCTCATCCTCATCCTTCCTGCGACGTAGTTCGCACATACACCTGTGACTTGGGAATCCTGTTTTTTCATCCACTCTTTTTTTTCTCTCGTCTATCTTCTTTAGCGTCTCGCAATATTCATGGACACCATTTCCTAATTCGTCAAACAGGTAACATCCACACCAGGGAGGTTCACGTAGCCCCACATACATAAACGGAAAATAGTTCAACAGACGGTGCAGGGCTGTTCGGTCACTATCCAGCTCCCCGCAAGATCGAACAATTTCCCAGAACTCCTCGTAACTATATTCGTAAAAATTCAGTCCTCTTCTAAACAATCCTGTGCCACACACGTCCATTCTAACATAACTATTTTCCAACTCTTCTATTTATACCTTCTTGTATCTACGTCACATCCTCCAACGGTCGTAAACGCTCAAAACATGTTCAAACTTGCCCCGATTAGCAAACAAGACATTTACCATCCTATCTCCCTAATTAAACGCACGCCATCACAGGAAACACGTATCACAATTCCAAGAAAAACAAACGCCACCCAATTTCCCCCCCAGATATTTCAAACTCGTCCAAAACTACGCCCAAAACATGTTCCGGCACGCAGAAAACCGTTACACACAATTCCAGCAATTTCAGACTCATCAAAACAACCGGAAACGCTCCCCCCAAAAATAACCGTCCATCTCATCAACGACAGGAAACCCATATCAATCCCTCATTAACAACAGGAAACACTTCCCGCAATCTCAATCTTATCAAAGCCCTCAAACCACAAACGCCCCCCAAAAAACCATAATTCAACTCCCGACCGGAAACACTTAGCACTCTCCTCATTAACAACAGGAAACCCATATCATTATGCCACGCCCCCTTTTTCCCAACAGCCAATCAAAACTCTCAAAACAACCACACTTGCTTGCCCACACACCTACATCATCAATTGATCTTTGATCGATCTTTTCCAATCAATTGATTTATCGGTCCAAACGCGGTCCCATAACTACTACGCTTGCCTGTGTTCTTTTCTAAAGCATTGAAATGTTCATGCTCTTTACTCTTTACTGCAAAATTCTTACTTTGAAAGAGGTGGACTTATGGACGAGCGTGTAGATGAATTGATAATTAGACTTGGTGAAGCAGATTCAGACACGGGACGCATATTCATCGGTAGACACAGACTCGGATGAGTGGGAGAGTGAAACTGAAGAAGGAAATCTGGAAAGCATTTAGAAGGTCAGCTCAGTTCTATCGTTTATATATTTTTCATTTTTCTATCGCTTTATTTCATACATTTCTTATGCTGGTAAGAAATATCCCTAATATAACTTAATTAATTTAAGGTTTAAAGGGAAAATATCAAAATGTATTTAGAATTTAGCGTAATCGATAGATAGCGTAGGTGAGGGGATACTAATTCATGCTTTCACATTCAAATTTCGTTGAAAATTCTCAGACGTTTCCGCTCCCTCCAGGTTGCAACACTGCGAATGAAAGTCGCCGCAGAAAATAGAGTGGGGAAATGTGATGTGAGGTGCGCAAACAATGGATTGCAGCGTCTTGTTTTTAAACTTGTCAAGTTAGAATTCTTGAAGCTCTTATTGGGTCAAATAAAGTGCACGAAGATGGCGATGGACATTTTGCACGGCAATATTCACGGATCGCAATGTACCAAGGTAAAGTAAACTGTCCTTGCCCACACCCTCCCACACCCAGTTTTGGAACTCAATCGCCGCCACTGATGCTACTTTGCTTCTCATTGTTGCCACTGCTACAAGAATGCGTGTGTAGTCACGAAATAAACGCTCGCCTTCCGTTTTTGTAACTTAACGGGCAGGACGTAAAGTTTTGAAGGCAGAATATTGTACTCTTCGC
Organism: Lepisma saccharinum; assembly: GCF_977018435.1. Classification (NCBI taxonomy): domain Eukaryota; kingdom Metazoa; phylum Arthropoda; class Insecta; order Zygentoma; family Lepismatidae; genus Lepisma; species Lepisma saccharinum. The sequence goes on along the minus strand of NC_139238.1, from coordinate 60,788,429 downwards.
AACCTGTTAATTGACCGCCCCGAAATAATTCTAAGTCCGGAATTCGAAAACTTAGCAACATTGCACTTCTGTGCCAGCTGAGAGTAGCCAACTTTTAGTAGGTCTCTCAACTAGATGAAAAACGCTGCAGTGAAAGGTTTCCAATTTCGCACATTCCATGAACATATAAACTATAAATCACTAATATAATACACACTCAAACAGAAATCGTAAATAGTATTAAGAATAAGAATCTTGCGGAATTGTAACAATTCCGCTTGCTCGACTTGAAATCACATAGGTTTGAAACACTGAACAAGCAGTTTCTCCACCTGGAGGAAATCACCATCAAGTGTGAGTAGAAAGAGGCAAATTTCTGAGGAGTTTACTCGACCTTTTATTTACAATACCCTGCAAAATATCAAACAGTTCTCAAAAGATCATTCTTTCTCGACTTGTTGAGAAAACATGCTGGAACGCAGGAAGGTAGATTATATCATAAACGTTAACGTGTTTTTCAGGAGATGCTGTCAGAAAGTTAATGTAGAGTAGTTGGTTAGACGCTGGTATCCTTATTTTTCCACACGCTCGAAAGGTCGCGGGTTCAAATCCCACCCTTTTTCTTTCTTTTTTTTTTTTGTTAGCTGAATAGAGACACTTCATATTTGAACACCGTAAAAATATCCGATGCACACTTCAAGGGATGTCTCTTCTGCACATTTTTCCCTAAGAAGGTTAATGCTTATTCAGTTGGTTGCCAGGATTTAAGGTTAAAACTTTTTGTATTTTAGCTATTCTTCATAAGCTGAGTTAACACACATTATGGCTAATTTACATATCATATATATGCATTCAGGATGCTGTAGGTAATGGTATTTAATAATGGGTTCGAATCCTAGTCAGGCACGGGTGTTCTTTTTAAGTGTCCTTTCATCAATTTCATCATACCATCTGGCATTCTCATCTTCGCGATTAACCAAAAGTGTCACAAAGGTGAAGTATATTAAACCAAATCATCAATCAAGTAATGAAATTTAAGATATGTATTCTGAATGCTCTTCACTGCACACCTAAAATATTAATTATTTCGAAATATTAACGCACAAACACACACAATTATATTAGGAAATAATCCACTACTTTGATGAAGTGAATTTTTGTAACGAACGAGAGAGTAATCCTCACTTCCATCTTCCAATGCATCTAAAACTAATAATAAATCCCCAACTGAAGTAAGTAAATAACTATTGCGACCAAGGTCGATGCGATAAAAATCTACTTAATAACTATTTATACACTGCGTGACACCCGGCCTCCTATGGGAGGGGCGACCCTCAGAAACCGGGTGGTCGCAGGTGGCGGATAACGAACGGCCATCAGATATGGTGGTTAGCTGCGAATAAGGCAATGCCAAATAAGCAGTCCCGGACCGAGGCGCCAGTGCAAACAGGGTCTGGGGGAGTTGGTTTGTGGCAGGACCATCCTCATTAAAACCCAGAAAAGCCCATTGACAGCACTGTGACATGGCGAGGAAGTGCCGCCGTTAAATAAGCACTGCCCCTGCTGCCTTGCAGGGAGGGGAGGGATCCCCAAAGGCTAAGGGAAAGATACCCTGACAAAAAAACCAACGGCGGGGTAGACTCAAAAGGCATGGTAAAGCCAACTGCCCTAGGGGAGTAAACCCTAAATAAATCAACCCTGCGTTGGGCCAATCCCTCAAGCAAGGTTATTAACTGATTCAGAGAGAAAGCAGGAACCTCGGAATGGACAGATCAATACAACAACGACCGGACTGGAAAAGGAAAACGAGAATGGGAACATGGAACATTAAAACTATAATAGGAAAAGAAGCTGAATTAGTACAGGAAATGAATATACGTAAGATAGACGTAATGGGAATTAATAAGTAAGAAAGAAAGGAAATGGCATACAAAGACTTGAGGAGGGATATACCTTGAGATATTCAGGTGTTGGACAGGGAAGAAGAGCAAAAGAAGGGGTAGGAATTGTAACAAGTCAGCAATATGAAACAAAGGTCAGTGACTGGGAACCTTTTAACTCAAGAATAATTGTAGTTAAATTTGATATAGAATATAAAATATCATATATCCAAGTATACGCACCAACAGAAGATACCTCTGTGCTTGATAAGGAAGAATTTTATGTACAATTCCAGAGGACAGTAGATAAAGAAGTAATGGAGGGACGGTATGTAATGACAGTGGGAGACTTAAATGCAAGAACTGGTTAAGATAAGAAGGTAGCCCATGGCCGTATGGGAAACTACGGGGGAGAAAATACATTGAATGAAAATGGCAAGAGATTACTGAAGATTTGTGTAGAAAATCAGTTGCTTCTTGGAAACTCCTCCTTCCCACATAAGGAGGTACATAAAATAACTTTCCAGGCTGAAGGAAGAAATGCTAAAAGCATAATAGACTACATAATATATACCAGTAGTATTAGGAGACACACTCTTCACGAGGCCATCAAAGCCCAGAATGAAAAAAATATCAAACAATTAAGATAAATGAGCTACAGAAAAAAGAGAAGAAGGAAGAGTATAAAGAACAGGTAACAGCCAGACTGACAGAAGGACCAGATGTAGAACAACTCGAAATGGAAGAAATATGGATGAGAATTAAAAAGGCACTCATAAAAGCTGCCGAAGAAGTATGCGGAAAGAAAACAGTAAAAAGAAGAAAAAAGAAAACATCTTGGTGGAATGAAGAAGTGAAACAAAAAGGAAGCATGGAAAAAATATATTATGTCTCAGACAGAAGAAGATAGAAGGAAATTCATTGAAAAAAGAAATGAAGTCAAGAAAATAGTGAAGGAAGCTAAAATAACATCCTGGGAAAAATTTGGAAATATGGTTGAAGAGAAAGCTAGAAAAAATAATACAAGACAATTTTGGAAAGTTGTAAAGAACTTGAGAGGAAAATATGGAAAAACAATGAGAACTCTTAAAGATGGAGATAAATTGATCACAGAAAAAAATGATGTGTTGGAGGTATGGCGGAAACACTATGGTGAAAAATTCCAGAAAGAAAATAATATCCCAGAGCAGGTAGGGGTGATATATGGAGGTTCAAGACCCAGATATAGAAGGTGAAATCAAGGAAGATGAATTACAAATAGCAATAGAACTGATGAAGACAGGTAAAGCAGCAGGATCAGATGGGATAAATCCAGAATTAATAAAATATGGAGGTGTGGACGTAGTCAAGACTACTAACTACAGAGCAATATGCCTCTCATCAGTCGCTTATAAAGTATACACAAGAGTACTAGAAAGTCGTCTGAGGAAAGTGGTTGAAAAAGATATGGAGGAGGAGCAGGCAGCTTTCCGCCCTAAAAGGTAAACACAAGATCATGTATATACTATAAGAATGATTATGGAAAAAAGAATTGCCAAGAACAAGGACACATATATAGCTTTTATAGACCTAATAGCTGCTCTTGATTCAGTCCCTAGGCAATATGTATGGGAAGCATTGGAAGCAAAGAAAGTGCCAGTAAGATTATTGAATACAATAAAAACTGTATATAATAATCCTGTAGGAACAATTAGAGTAGATGGCGAGCTCTCAGGTGAATTTGACATTAAGAAAGGCATAAAACACGGAGACAGCCTCAGTCCAATCCTATTTAACGTCTTTTTAGACGAAATTGCTAAAATATGCAAACTACGAACACATAGAACGAAAATAGGTATGTGGAGATTAAGGCTAGTATATATCCAAGCACTATTATATGCCGATGATATCGTACTGATATCAGATACACCTGAGAGACTTCAGCAAACAGTGGAAGAATGGTATGAAGAACTTAGAAAAGAGGACAAGGAAAATGAAGCCCTGAATATAATATGCGAAGGGAAAAAACTAGAGAAAGTAGAAACATATGAACACTTAGGAACCATCATAAGTAGCAGTGGGAAAATTGATCAAGAGATAATGAATCGGACAAAGAAGGCAGCATCAGCATACTATCTAATGAGTAATACTTTAGTGGGAGAAAGAGAGATCAGTACAAAAACACACAGAGAGCACTCGAAGATAAACATCTAAGTAAATTACAAGCAATAGAGAAGAAATATCTCAGAAGAACAGTGGGGAGAACTCGAAGAGACAGAATAAAAATGATAGAATACGAGATGAGGTAATACAAAAGAAGACAATGACTGAAGTAGTAGAGGAATGCCAGCTGAAGTGGTATGGATATGTAAATAGAATGAATGAAGATGGAAAGCCAAACAAGTGATGGAAATGAGTGTTGAGGGTAAAGTAGGAAGAGGCAGGCCAAGAAATGCATGGGAAGATAGAATAGAAAAGATAGGACTAAAATATGGAAAAAATAAGAACGAAATGAGAAGAATGAGTCGAGACCGGACGGAGTGGTTGAGATGTACAGAACGAGGTACCCGACGCTTAACGGCATAAAGGAAAGGGAGAGAAGAAGAATACTGCGTGACATCTAAAAAATGCAAAACTTGAGAATGAAAATTAATTCGCCACTGCTTTGTATCTAAAATACATGTCTAATTTCAACAAAATATTTGTGTTATTCCAACAGAAAGTATTATATCTAACGAACTTTCCTCCAAATTCGCAATATTCAAAACAACCACCCTCAGACTTTCCTATTCGTTACTTGATTCTGCCATTCCGCGTGGCGCACGATTGCGTAATATCATTGAAATAGTTTCCGGAGATGTTAAACGCTTCAACATTACTTCCACCTCGTGAAATACACAGAGAAATCTCCAAGAAGGGGGTATATATATATATAAATACACACACACACACACACACACACACACACACACATATATATATATATATATATATATATATATACATATGTATATATTATGTCCGATGCCATACTCCTTTTGAAAATAAAGTTCTGCAGCATGAGGAATCGAAGTTACGACCACGCTTGCCAGGAAAAGCACGTTATCAGTCATCACTTCAATCCCTGAAGACGAAAGAGCTCTCGAAACCTCGGAAGCCTATCCGGAAATAACCTGGTTGATATCCTGGTAAATCCTCTTCATCAAAGTTCGCATGAGTTTAGGCAAAATTTGAGGTAAAATATACTGCACAATACGGGTCATTTCTGTAGAGCTCAATGTGTGGCAAAAAATTGATTGATTTACTGCTTTAAGTCAACTTTATGCAAAGAAAGGCTAATCGGGACTGGACCTACAGTTTAAAGTGGGATCCGAACTACTATGTGCCTCCACCGGGTATCGAATCCGAGACCCCTTGATTACAAGACGACGACGTGTGGTAAAGAAATGTTTAGAACACTGGCAGGTGGTTGTTGCCGCAACCGCGTTAGGTCACTTTTCGTCCATTTCCTTGTAGAACAGTTGGTAAGAGGTGTAAATGTTTTTTCTTATCTAAAACAAAAGATCACAGGTTCAAATCCCAGCCGCTCCATTTTTTTCCTGTAGAAGTTAACACAGAAGTACGATATTTAATAAATACAAACATTTTCAAATAATTGAACCTTGATTATAACAGATCTCTCTGCGAAAAACAAATCGCATGATTACAACTCTAGAGTTTCAAGAGTAATCCTTACGCATACTTTCATTCGACTTCTTGTGCATATTTCTATAATAACATGAGGTTGTATATAAAGCATTGTGTCCCCAAAACTGTTTATCTTGTGCATATTTCTATAATAACATGAGGTTGTATATAAAGCATTGTGTCCCCAAAACTGTTTATCGTTCAATTTCCAACATGAACATTGAAACATGAAGGTTTCGGTGATGTTGCATTGAGAACCGATGGAAAGAATTTTGTGAGTGGAATAGATTTATTATATGAATAAATATGATGTTTCAATCATTGTTTTGTGGAAAACATCGTTTAATTATAATTTCTCTTGTTTGTTGTGGACGAAAAAATTGTGACAACAACTTTACATTACGTTTTACATAAAAAGAAACGTGGAAGCTGAGCCGGGTTTGAACCAATGCCTCAAAGAGAAAAGATGAACATAAGAAGTGGTATGCTCGTCTGACACGTTACCACTACGCTACAGATGGTCTGTAGCGTAATAGTAATACCAAAAACTTTTATACATGGACGTAAAGATAACTACTCCTTGTAGCACATTTGTCATAATTATTCTTTATTTGTTTATTAAATTAAACTAATGTGATTGTAAATAATGGTTAATTTAATTTATTATTCTTGACATCTTTTTCTGGTATGAAATTCGTACCAGACGTTTCATGGTTGAATTTTTTTATGGATGTCGTCTTTGAACCAACTGCAGTATCACGTGATTAACTATACCAATAGAGGACCTTATTTTCTTTGAACTACGCTCTAAATAGTGGCATGCAACATTTCTTTCTTCAACATCGAGAAGAATCGAGCACTACAACAAATCCACAAGAGAAAGGGTAATCGGTTTAATCGAGGGAGCTGGATTGTCGCCTCGTCTAGCTGGTGAGCAGTATGGCGTTCCAGCATGGACAGGAAGGAGGTGGTGGGCTCGATACGAAGAAACTGGTGAGGCATCGCGGAAAAGACGCGAGAGTTGGGGCCGTGTATCGACACCAGTGCAAGACGATCGGCTAATAGCGGAGTGTGAAGCCAATGCATTCCAGTCAACCACTCAACTCAAGGCAAGGGCCGATTTTCATGGTTGCCCACAGAAAGTTCGGCGGAGGCTGGCTGGTCCTAGTTTACAGGCACGGAGGGCAACAAAGATGGATGTCTTGACGGATGCGCACAGAATCGATAGGCTAGCATTTGCTGAAGAAAATATTGATCGAGTTTGGACTAGAGTAATCTTCTCAGACGAGAAAGTATGATGGTCCGGTTCTGATCTACCGGCGTCAAGGACAACGATTTGATCTCCATTATGTTGCTAACTCACGCCGGCGTGGTCGCGTGAACGTGCCTGTCTGGGGTTGCATGTCTCTCAGTGGCGGAGGTGACCAACACCGCATAGAAGGACGTCTCAAAAGGATACAGTATGTGCACATTTTGGAGCATGTTATGGTTCCTGGCGTGCGAGCTTTGTATCCCGAGGGAACTATTGCTTTCCAGCAAGGCCCAATCCATGATTCAGCTGATTCAGCCATTGTTCAGCGTTGGTTTTCTGAACGAAACGACATAAATCTAATTGATTGGCCACCCATGGGATGTGATATCAACCCCATTGAAAATATGTGGGCCGAGGTCGTTCGGTGTTTGAAAGAAAACTGGCTTGATCCACCACCTCGAAGAAGTGAACTACTTGACCACGTCAACAATGCCTGGAATGACGTGTGCACTTCGCACAGGTATATTCAATATCTTGTGCAATCCGTTCCTCGACGCCTGAGGCATGTCATAGATGCAGGTGGCTACTAGACAAGATATTGAATAAATGTTCAATTTTTCCAAACAGTCCTTTTCAGGACTATATATATATTAAAAAAAAGAAAAAAAACACCTATGTAAGAACTATTTCGGAACCTTTCATATATTATTGCCTTATAGGTCTTAATATAAATAAAAAATCCAGATGAAGTGAGGATCGAACCCTTATCACAGACACAAGTGGAACTGGAAATGGGTGCCTTTACCGATGCGCCACAAAGCTAGAACAGAGTGATCTCCACAGCTAATACGATATCTTAATTTTTGTTTGCTATTCATTCATACAGCTATTCCATCTGCATAGATTTAGATCGAAAGAGGTTTGTTCGCCTGTTTTTAACCGTAAAGCATAATCATTCATTAGTTATTTCCTTGGTTTGTTGGCGATTTTCCTGTAACGAAGGCACTGATTTGCAGCTAAAATCGAGCCTCCCTTACCTACTTCACCCACCGACTTTAACACGTGTTCGTTTATCGTCTGTGCAATTGCCTTGTTAAATTATTGTGCATTGCACTTCAGAGAGAGAGAGAGAGAGAGAGAGAGAGAGAGAGAGAGAGAGAGAGAGAGAGAGAGAGGAAGAAGTTGTGTAGCTTGTGGAAAGCAGGCTAGAAATATATTTAACACTCCATTGAAATATATGTTAACAAATTGGAAACTATGGGACGGTGTTTTCGCGAAAGAAAACTTATGTAAGAGGAAAGTGAACATACATATAGAGTTTTTTTTTTTTTTTAATCATAAGACCGAGTCGGACACAGCAACGACATTACAAGAGAACAACCCCTAGTTACCTTCAGTCCAGAAAGATCTTGTCAATTTCTTAACTTAATATTATTGACTCGTAATGTGTGTTAACACAACTTATGACGCATAGCTGAATGAAATAACAAGTTTGTTTCTAAAATATTGCCAGTCAACCGAATTTGATTGAATATCTGACGAGTACTGAGTCAAAGAAAATCGAACTGAGCTAAAGGAACATTCCTCGAAGTATGTATATATAATAAGTTACTATTATTAATAACCCATGGCGCGACAGCCCTCGAAGGGCCTTGGCCTATTTCCCGACTGCCAGTCTCCCTCCCACAATCCTACGTAGAGGTGTGGAGTTCTTCAACTTGTATTGAGGTGACGTGGGGTCAGCACATCGAACCCTCAGCTGTTATATGAGATTTTTATGACCGGGTTAAGCTAATCACTCGTAACTTAGCAATTTCATCACGTTGGTCTGTTGCCACCGGTCCTATACACAGGCCGAATACCCAGAGACTGAACCCAGGCGGACTCGAACCCATGTGTGAAGTTAAAACATTGGAAAATCTTACAAGTGCATGTTAACGAACTACAAACTATGAAAAACATTTTTTCGTTGTGACAAGCGGCATTGACCTTCACATTATTTTCGAAATATGACTTTTCTGTGTTATAAAATTGAAATATACAATTGCTTAGCAATGAAAATTTACGTAAGCCGCTGTCTTCCGTTTCCCCACCTACAATTTTCCACTCTACACTACACTTCTACAGAAATGTCTATGTCTTCATCTCTCGAACGGAGTACTTAAAATAACGTGAGAATGTCGGCGTGCTGTAGGGGGGTCGTATTTGTTTGCGGAATCAGAGGTCATTGCTTGAAACTTCTTGCTTCTTTGCGGAGACCATTTCAGAAAAATAGACGTCCTTGAACGAGAATACTTATCTACATTTTTGAGAAATTACCATTAAATATTTATTTAATTTACGTCCAGCATTTCCTGAAGACAGTTTAATCGTAGTAAGCAAGATGCAGCGTGGAATGAGAAGAAACATGTGATGTTAATTCTAAGGTGGGTAGTATCAAACGCTGAATATAGCATACAATTTGTGGTTGTATCATGGAAAACAAAGTGAAGAATGTAAGCAAATAACATTATATTTGCATGTATGTTTGTATTGTTGTTCTAAGTCTATTTTCTGCACAGACAGACTAATCGGTACTGGATCTACATTTTAAACTGTCATCCGAACCATCGTGCAACGTGCCTCCACCGGGTGTCGAGCCCGGGACCCCTTCATTACAACATCCTGCTTAAGAACAGATATTAATAGCATATAAGTTCTTAAAATATGTGTTAACATAACTTATGACAGCTTAATGAAAGGAAACGTTTTGCCTAAAATCCTGCCAATCACTGAAATATTAAGAACATTATTAGAAGCATTATTTGAGGCATACACAGTGGGGACGATTAGGGGTGTGTGGAGGGGCAGTTGCCCCCGCAGTATGCTAAACCTTATCTACCAAGGGAAATTAAACTGTCCTTGCACCCCCCCTCCCCCAGTTTTGGCACCTTGCCCCATCAGTTTTGGAACCCAATCGCCGCTACTGAGCATGCATCGCATAAATAATTACATTAATATAATATAATCTTATATTACGTTATTACAACACTTCGTACTCGGTAAATAAAAAAAAAATAATCAGGAAGGGGTGTGATTTGAACCTACGATGTTTTGTTCTTGACGAAAACAGAAAGAAAGTGCTGTCAATTAACCAACTACTCCAGGATACGAGAAGCTCAGTTAAGCACGTTGATATCAGTTGAAGCAACCTTGTGCCGGAGATTTTTCGCCAAGTACCAAGGATAAGATACACTTTGCAGAATCGTTTGGTGTTGTGCAAGGTATATTTTCTAAGAAATTCGTATAAAACCATCAGAAGTTTGCCTCCTTGCATTCAAATGTGAGGGCAATTCTCCCAGGTAGATGAGAACCTGTTCAGTGTTTTGAAATGCACATAAATTTCCCTATTTTCAAATTCAGAGCGAAGAATCGTGAAATCTTTTCAACATTCGTATTTCTACTAAAGATCTTTTTGTCTACTCATGTATTGTATTACTGGTTTAGGGTATCTTAACTTCATGGAATGTGAAAGAATGAAAAAAAATCACACGAGCGTTTCCATTTAGAAAGAAGAAATGTTGCAAAGTTGGCTACTTTTAGTTGGCTCTGAAGCGCTATGCTGCCAAATTTACGAATTCCGGACTTTGAAATTTTTAGGGCGGTCAAATAAGATGTTGTGAAGAGTACATTCTCTGATAACTTCTAACCGTATATTAGGTGATTCAACAACCACGGAACGAATGGAAAGAAAAACAAAGGTTCCATATGAAGATATCAAAATAAATTTTACAGTAAAAGGTCTGAATTTTCATAATATGAATTTGCATTGGTTGATTATTTTTATGTATATGTTAAAAATAATTTATATTATTCATCGTTGTTATTTTTTTCAAAAAGGTATTCATTTGATTTTCTGATTGGTTTGCCAGTTAGAAAACAAATGTGGTGAACTCGTTAAAAGTAATGTAGAATGCAATAGCAGTATCGTCTATATCCAGATATTAAAGAAATATTTCTATTCGTCAGTTCAAAACACTAGTCGTGGGCTTCTCAGTGACATGCTGATGTACCGTCCTACACGTCACAAACATCTACACTTTTTGATATGGACCGAATATTAGGGAAGTTAAAAGTAACATTACTGTTAGAATAAAATAGACACCACAAATAATTCCTTAATGTTCCTGTAAGTAATGGATACAACTGTGTCACACACGTCACTGTCAGGTTTCACTGCGACGTGTGTGACACATAATGTAACGTATGTGTCGAGATATTATCACGCACACCAGTACTTGGAACATCATTAACAATTGTATTCACCATGATGTAGGAATTCTACAGCTAGGGTTTACTACAATAGACTATTGACGCAGGGTGTGTGTATATATAATCAGTTTTTTTAGCTTACATAGAGTTTCCTTCGTCTCACTGACCTACGCAGAGGGGGAGGGGGCTGAAGAGGCTTCAGCCGCCCCCGTAATGTTTAGAAAAAATCAAATGGAAGCAGTAAGGATGTAGGAAAATTCTTCCTTAAAATGACCCCCATTAACCTTATTTGCCTTTGAATAATTCTTAAGACGAAGGTTTAAAATGGTAATTGGAACTCATATCTCACGAAAAAGAAAAAAAAAACAACAACAATGGGGCATCAACGAAATTTATTTACGGCGATGTATTCTATGATCCAAGCAAATATTTAATCTCACTCTATTCAGTAAAGGTTAGATTCATGGCATTGAACCCCCGATCACATTCAGCTGTACAAGTTGGTACAATTTCAATTGAATTCATGTGAGGTGGAAATGTGTTTTGTATTTTCCTTGTAGATGTGAAAATCTTTAACTACTGACGCACAAATGCTAAAGTTCACCTGACATGCCACCAGGGTGTATAAAAATCATGATTTTTTTAAAAATTACTTTTGATGTTTTTTAAAATTAAATCGATTTTTTAAAAAACACGCTTAAAGTTGCTTGTATGATTTCTAGCACCCATATATATATATAGATATATGTTAATTTATAGAACGGCCATTATAGTAAATGGCTAAGTAAAATATTTGAACAGTTTGATTAAAGCAAATAAAAAAATATATGTAAATATACATTCTTCTTTTTCTGATACCGTATATATGAAGCTATGAAAAGATTTGTTGAGTGTGTTAATGAAACTATCAAAATTTAATTAACTTTTCTTCTAGTAAAAAAAAAATATTCTGAATGTACTCTACCTAGGTATAATTGTAGCTTAAAATATTTTTATAGTCTTTGTAGCTGTATTTTGGCACTTACTTAAATGATAGTTTGCAAAATATCAGCTGCCATGTTTATTTTCAGTGAAATAATAATGACACTATTTACAGTTTAACAAGATTAGTATTTTGTATATATTTCTACACAAAATGAATTTTAAGTCGAGACAAATGTAAGTGTGTTTACAGTTTACACATTACATTTCCTTACGTATAAGCTTCGCCCCCCCCCCCCCATCAGTCCATATATTTTGTTTCCTTTCATTTCCATTCTTAGAGCCTAATAAATACCATTAAATGATTACGAGATTAATGTACTTTCACCCAAAGTGATTCTGATATCTACCAAATCCTTATGGACATTATTTTCTAGATTATTTATTTAAATCTTGATTTAAAGCGCGATTTTAATCAATCAACCTGATTTAAATCAATCCACCTTGCATATCACCATAAAACACACGTTCTCATTCATCTAAATGCCATGTGTGTGCATTTAATAGAGCTGATACGAAAATAAACCTAAGTTTTCAAATTGGCTAATTCATATTGTCCACCAAAGATTGAACAATCGAACGTATGATTTCCCTCTAAACTCCTGAACTACTGTCCTCATACACGGTGAATCAATCGTTTTCAATGTTTGAAGCATAGGTTTCAAGAGTAGCCATTTCAATTTCTTGCTTTTTGATTTTACATATACAATACTAGTACTTGTATAGCGTCGTCAAATACAGAAAATTACATTATCAATAACTTCTTTGACAAATGTTTTACCAATTCTGCAAAGTTGGAGTCTCATGAGTCGATCGGGGACGCAACAAAATTCGATAGATCTCAACAAGCACTCGAGACTAAATGAACAGCCTACCCAACACTTCAAAACCAGGTCTCAGTTTAATTATTCGATAGAAAAGTATTTGTGAAACACCAGCGTCTTAGAAAATACCGAACATATGGTAGCTATGCAGTGGCGTGGCGTGGAATTTTTAAAAGTGTTACCGGTTATCAGTAGGACATTTAAGGGAGGAGCCGTAAGACTTGGGGGCCTCCCCACCTCATGACCCCCCCCCTAATGTGTTCCAAGTAGTTCCTATAATATTATTGTGGTACGTCTGCAATTCAATACTAGATTTTGGTAAAGTTATTAATCAGGAAAATAATGTTGGCATAAGAACTGAAGTGAAATCGCAAATATTGGTTGTTGACACAATATACATTAGCCTAATAAATAAATTTGATACTTACAGAAACATCGAAGGCTAATTATAGAGCAGATCAATCCGACGACTCATCTTTGGGTAAAACTATCAAATCCGGGAATCAGATTTCTTCAAATTTATAGGAGAAAGTACTTACGGTATTGAGTTTGTGTGTAATTTCGGAAGGTGGTAGAAGTGTTTTCTCGCATTTTTCAATGAATTTGGCCGCTAATTCATGTATTTTTCTGTAATAATGTCCGTCCGATGCATGAAAGCTGTTGCTTGCATTTCCATCCATGTACTTCAACCGGATATTGCGAGCGTCTGATGACGTAATCCCCCGTAAATGTTTCTAAACACAGTTTTTTTCACTATGCCCAACCTAAAGCAACCTAACCTAACCTTACCGTGATGGTGCGTGGGGCGATCGTGAATGTTTTTTGGGGCCATGCGTGAATGGTTTTTGTGGCTATGCGGGAATGGTTTTTGGGGCTATTCGTGGCTGGTCATGCTATCCCGAATGGTTTTTGGGGCTATGCGGTAATGGTTTTCGTGGCTATGGGGGAATTTTTCTGTTAAGAAGGTTGAAATACTGCCTTGCCGTTTGAAACACAACGCTAGTCAAGATTTGGCCGCTATTTTGCGTGTTCAGGAAGCGAGAAAAGAACGAACAATAATTACTCGATATGTCGACAATAGATACTAATTTCGTAAAAAAAAAGAAGAAAAAAAGCGAAATCCTTTGTTAAATAATCAACAATCTTTCCTAATGCAGAATAAGTAAGTACGAATGTAAACAATTATAGAATAAACGAGTTACAGATGATTCCCGGCTTTGATAGTTTTACCCTTCTTTGAAAACAGTTCTATGATGCTGGGGTCCCGGGTTCGAATCCTGGCTTGAGCATGGACGTTTGTGATGTCTATTCATCAATTTCATCATATAATCACTCATCCCCATCTTCGCAAATTAGCCAAAAGTGGCACAAGCGAAGTAAAATAAATCAAATCAAATCAAAAAAAGTTCTGTGATGCTGTCATAAAATGAAGATTTTCATTTGAATTTGAATTTTTGGGTCCGTCATGATCCTGAAGTTTTCCATGTTATCCACACCTGAATTCCACACGTTATTTTTTAACCCGAAAATAGAGTACATGGCCAACAAAACAGTTTCGACAACTGCACACATCCACATAACCACGGATAGTCGTTACACCACGAAACATTGAAATGTCGGTCATATCCAGCAGACGACTTGGTTTTTAAATCGTTCAAAATAGGCGTTGGCCTTCATTTCGTTAGAATTTCGCTTTTTTTCTGCAAAAGAACGCGAACCGAAAGATAGCTTCAAAATATCTTCTATTGCACAATTACACACACTGTTCAGATAGGATGAACCCGCCACCTCGGAGCAAGCTCCATTCCGCTTGTTGATTAATTGACAATGCCCGAAAACAACGCAAAGACGAAAGACACCACTCACAAAACTCGCACTGCACCAATGGCGGTCTCTCCATGGAACAGAGGGAACAGGCTGTTCCCTTCTATTTATCGCCCTTTCTAGCTATTTAAATTATCTATAATAACATAATAAGAACACTTCTGTCTTCCGAAATCAACACGCCGAAGAAAAACTTTCACCGTGACTGGACGTATGTTTACTTCAGCTACCCTCGTCTTCTCACCCTCTGCTGTCTGACGCCGAGTATTTCCGACCACGCGCAAACGTAAACTATCCTCACGGTGCCACGAAAGCTGAACTCTCTAGCTGTTCCCTAACGATGGCCAAATCCGGATCCAGGCGGATCCGAAATCCGGATCCAGGCGGATCCGAAATCCGGACCCGGTTGGTTCCGGATCCTTAGGATCCGTATTCATAAATTTTTCGGGTCCGGAAGTTTCGGATCCGGATCGGGAATTTTCGGCTCCGGATCCGTTTTTCCATCTCACATGAGCGCTTCTTTGGAAAGTAAGAATGACACAGGGGTCAGATCCTTACTTCAATTTGTCCTCATCTTGACATTTGAGGGAATTTTGCCCCCTACAGCAGTTTTTTTTTAGCTGAAACAAAAAAAAACACGAATTTATTCCTTTAGGCCTCTCTATACACCTACCAAGTTTAATGGAAATCGGAGGGGGACAGATAGGTCAGATCCCCCACTTCAATTTGTCCTCATTTTGACATTTGAGGGGGGTTTGCCCCCTAAAACAGTTTTTTTTGCCGAAACAAGAAAACACGTATTTCTTCCTTTGGGCCCGTTTATACACCTGCCAAGTTTCATGGAAATCGGAGGGTGATACAGGGGTCAGATCCTCACTTCAATTTGTTCTCATCTTGACATTTGAGGGTGTTTTGCCCCTAAAACTGTCTTTTAGCTGAAAGAAAAAAACATGTATTTCTTCGTTTGGGCCCCTCTATACACCTTCCAAGTTTCATGGAAATCGGAGGGGGACACTTAGATAACCTCCCTTGTTAGTCTTACACTTTGTAATTATATAACACTGCATATATTATAATGTTTTATTTAATTTTTAAAACTGTAACTGTAGAACAATTGTATAATTTTTGTATAACATTTCTATCTTGTTAAATGTATTAAAGGTTTCATCCTGGAATGGAATGTCTCATATTTATGTGTGTTTCCATTTCCAATACATTCGAATGAATACATATTCGTTTCAATGGCATTTACAAAATCACCTCTGACATTTTATGTTAAACAAGTAAGATTATTTTTGTGCACGAGTGTGTTAGCCGATGCGTAGCAAATTATTTTAGGAACAACACTTGAAAAAAATCTTGATGGACTAACTAATGAAAAATTTCTTCGTAATCGAAGATCATAATACCTTTTAAGGTGTGGTAATATTATAATGGGATTGAGACACGAAACTCTCGGATCCGGATCCGGAACTTTTGGATCCGTTTGGTCATCGCTACGAGAGACATAGCGAATTCGTTTACCTTCGAGTTTTTGCTATGTGCTAAAGTTTAATTGCGTCGTAGTGATGGTTTTGAGTGTAGTAAGTCTATAGTTTCCTAATCTCATTTCAAAATTGCGTCCGTCATCGTAACGAACTGGAAAAATCTTCTACAGTCTAAGCGTCTGCTAAATGCCTTGGCTAAACGCTACGAAATAGCTTCCGAGGGAACAGCTGGCGTCCACCTGTTCCACCAGCAGAGGGCTGCACAACGGCCAGAATCGCTTACTAGGCCCGCCTGGTTGGTCGGGCGGGCGAGTAAAACTATATACCTGGTTTTTGACCCGTCAAGCATCGAAAGCCCACGGGTAACTGGAAGGCCTTGCAAGACGAAGCTTGCTTGTCTTCAGCGAACGCTCATTCCGGTTTTGCACCGTCTCCAGATACATGAGTCACGCAGTCACCGTTGCCAACTTTTAGATTCTAAACTGTTCTAGGAGCACTTAAAATGTTCATCACTTTTATCAATTTGAAATTGCAGACATTTATTCGTTGCTAGAAAACAGTTGTATCGCTCACACCCAGTGGCGGCGATTGGGTTCCAAAACTAGCGGGCCAAAGTGCAAATGTACGGGGTGGGGGGGCAAGGATAATTTAATTTCCCTTGGTACATGAGGTTAGCGTGGTGCAAAAGTAGCAAAAAGTGGGGGGGGGGCAAGGATAATTTAATTTCCCTTGGTACATGAGGTTAGCGTGGTGCAAAAGTAGCAAAAAGTGGGGGGGGGGGCAACTGCACTCTCTCGGCCCCGCCCCTAATTGCTGCCACTGCTGACACCTGTACAGGAGTACGAACCAAGTTTCGCAAAAAGTGCCATCGTAAATACTTTGGAACTTTGTGTGACTGGTGGTTGTTCTACATTATACTTTTTTGGGGGTGCTCCCCTATGACGCAGTGGTAGTGTCGTCGCCTTGTAAACATAGGGTACCAGGTTCGATACCCGGTGGAAGCACATGATGGTTCAGATCCCACTTTAAACTATAGGTCCAGTCCCGATTAGCCTTATTGTGCATAAATTGACCAAATAAATGAATCAATCAATCAAACAGATTTTCTCTCTGGTGTAATTTTGACAATTCAATATCCGAATTAGTTGCTCAAGATCCCCCCCCCCCCTTGAACACTAAGGCACGATGGTCCATAAAATGGAACATGAAATCAGAATTTGCATTATAAAAGGTTTTTGAATATTGTCATCTCTTTCAACAAATCGTCGTTCGCTAGTTTTGTTGCTAGTTATCTTGTTCTCAGACCGCATTGATAGTAATACGATACAAAATATAATTGTTAGCTTGTATTTTCACACGGGTGCAAATAACAGGCAATGCTATTTACACATTTCAACAAACAAACAACGTAAAAATGAAACCGACAGAAGATTTACGATTTCAAGACCAGAAACGTGACATAAAATGAACAAGACACACAAACCCATTTCAAGACCATCGAAACAAATTTAGAAAATATGTGGTAGTTGGTTTGACATAATAATGACACTAATTTGAGAAGTTACAAAATCTTAGGTGCAGTGGCTTAGCAACATATCGCGAGGTCCTGGGCGAGATTTGAATGCAAGGCCCCATCATTCTTTAAGTTTGAAATATCAATGTAAATCGATACACAGTCATCAAGGAAACGTCAGCAAATTATCATATTTATATAATAGCCTACAATAATAATTAATTTCTGACGAAAATTATATTTAATAGTACGCGACAGAGAAATTTACACTTGGCAGAGCTATAGTAACACGCTGCTGGAATTTTCATTAACCAAAGTAGTAGTAATAGTACGTTTTTTAAGATGTTCTTTAGGCAGTAAGATAACTGAAATATCCTTAAGTGTGCTAAACTTTTTTTAAAAAAAATCAGAAATACAAAGTAAGAATCTTGAAATATAACCTATATATTATTTAATGAGTCGTTCTTTGTTTCCTCATTTCGAAGTTTGTAGGATGTAAATGTCACAAACCATGGCTTAAGTAGAAAATATGGAAGGATGCACATTAAATGTCAGTGCTTGATAGAGCGGGGGGAAGGGAGTGCGCTAAATCACAATCCTGTCTAGGGGCCCAATGTATCTACCTACAAGCTCTTCTACACAATCGGTTTCAACATCAGCAAATCTTAAAACGATAGTCATTTGCACAATAAATGTGAAATGTTTGGTGTAATCAACTGATACAGCTAATTTGACTTTTTTTTTTAAATTAGCAATTTTGACTTTTTTTTAATTAGCAATTTTGACTTTGTTGCACATAAATTGTACCAGTTAACTTTGAATTTTAGGACTTAGATGATAATAATAACTGTGAATCTCATTTTGTTGTTACGTCTTAATGTTCTTGTAATATTAAATATTTGAAGCAGTGGCGTAACAAAATCGTAAAGTACGCGTCCGCAAGAAATAAACTTGGGTCCCTCAAGTACAGTCAGCTTCTTCCAGGAAATTTACGTAATTACTTAGAATGGCTGGTTGTGGCTGCACTTACATTAATAACTATACAAATCGATGCTCTAACTCTGAATTTTCACATATTACAACATATCTTTCTTTGACATTTATGTATTCAAAAGAAGAAAATACAAATACTTACTTATCCCTTCCCCCAAACAGAAGGCAGTACAGGATACAGAGAACACTGGAAGTTAGTGTAGAGCTATCAAGGAGAAGAAACTTTCCTAAAGCACTTGATTTCAGATTTAAGCACATTCCTGAAACATAGAACTTGATCAGGAAATTCGGAAGATAAATCATCTTCGTGCCCGTTACAGAGGGCAATAGCTGCGTCTGAAGTTGTAGGAACGAAGGAAGAACTGCTAATATTATCCATACCCTTCTTCAGTTTAAAACACCAGAAGCATTTAAATGCCCCATACTTTGCTCCGTGGCAGTTTGAGGTGTTTTACCATTAACATATTAAAATCGGGTAGGATATGCAAGGTCACGACACAGAAGAAAAATGGATAAAATTGTCCAAGCAATTTTTGCGTTGATGTTTCACATGAGAAATGAGAATTATTTTGACTTTTTCGGGGCCCCTTAGGCTTAGAGCTCCCGCCCGCCTCTGATTTGACGTATTCATTCAAATTATAACGTTAAACTAGAATATAAAGCCAGTTAAAAAGGTCTTAATTTTATTGCCCACAAAAAATAGCCTTTTCTATCTTTCTCACTTCCATTTATTACGTTTTTCGTATCAACCTCATAGGACGCGAGGCCCCTATATGCGCGAGGCCCAGGGTGGTCGCCCACTTCGCTCACCCCTTGCTACGCCAATGATTCTACAACCTCAAGGCACCTGCGCCTAGCAGAAATTCAAATATTTCCATGCGTAGTGAAATATAATGGCCGCTGGCAACACTGACAGTAGTGCTCGCCGTCTACCTGCAAGAACTACATCGAGTCTCACGGGTCTTCTTAAGACCCGGGTGATAGAAAAGCCTGTCAGGCATCGAAGCCTGTGCAACACTGTGACGTGAAGCTCGCTTGCGCGATGTCGAACACCTGGGCTTGATGTGCGTGTTGCATATTATTGTAGGCGCGCCTCCTCGCAGACGGGTTTTCTCCGGGTCTTGTGCAGGTCTCTGTCCACCAGCCCCAAGATGCACGCAGCGGCAGGACAAGAAAGCGAATGTTGCGAGCGTAGAATTGCGAGTGTTGTATGATCGACCGGCTGAAGACGAAAGCTTTTAGTTCATTGAACTTTACAGAAAAGACAGCAAACCAACACCTATCCTAACCGAATTAAAAACTAAAACTAAATCGTACACATGGCATTTTCAAACAAGTTACTACAACTCTGTAAAATGATTAACTGGATACTCTTCCAGTGGCAAATTATTGTTGTCCTTGTTTGTTCCCAAGAAGGGAGTTTGGATTTTGTCACAATTTCTACAAATCTAGCGGACGTCACGAAAAAACTCGGCCATCTGATTGCCATTATTGCATTGAGGACGTTTGAATTACAAGAATGCTCAACTCTACAAAAAAAAGTAAAAATGTCAACATAATCTACAAATAGAGAGATGAAACAGGTTTCGACAAAACATTTTTTTTCTCTGATCACTCATAAATTGCTTTTATTAATTTTTTCTTTGTTGCGCATTAACAATTTTTTAAATGTTTTCTTTACATTATATCAAATTTGCTTTAACATTAGTATTGTTATAATTTTAACGTGCTTCATGTATGTCACTTCTGACAATTTGTAACAGATGTATCGTATGTTTATTTGGTTAATTTCAACAAGGCTTGAATTTTATTTGGTCTACTGTATTATATTACGACAGGTATGGGAGGGGAGGGGGCAAGTGCAGGTCACCTGTTTCCCTGCCTGATTTAGCACCGCACGCCACTGCACTGCACAGTCCTTCCCGCCAACCGTTGTTGACTTTAGTGATACGTGAATCACCCTCCTGCCCTCTTACACTACAAGAAGTCCAGTTCTACTAGCGTTGCCATCAGTGGCGAAGCGTAGATTTCCTAGCAGGGTAGGCACAAAAGTGCGATAATTTCCATTAGTTGCTTTAATATGTAAAAAGAAAGGGAGGGGGGGCTATGTCATGGAGAGTGGTTCAATGTCTCTCCAGGCCGCTTCTTTACTTGCCAGTGGCGTGACGTTCTCGAGCCCTGTTGTCAATTCTTCATCACTTTTATTCTAAATGTATTTTGCAATTGAGGTGAAAAGGGCTAGAAACCCCCACCCCCCACCCCAACAATTTTCTAAACAGTCTGACGTTTGTGCCGTGAGCAGACGACAGAATTCCGCACTTTCAGCTACTGTCAGTTTGGTACGTTCTACTGCTGCCAACTTAGTTTTTTTAGCAAGACTTCCTCGCACCGAGGAAAACACCATTGTTATCTGTTGTCTAACTAAAGGAATGATTGTAGTTAATTCCAGTCTTGGCTTTCTAGATAAATGAATTTCTAACACCTGTATGCAAGTAAACATAATTTAAATTTTGAATATTTTCGTCTCATTTGTTCTGCTCTATGCAAATCGTGACGATGAGAATGTATGGAGAATGAATTAAAGATGATCAGGAAACATTGACATGACCACAATTAGGTCACCTGGCTTCGTAACGTGTTAGGATGACCACCACGCGGCTTTCAAGAAATAACATAAGTAAAGGTGACCTCTCTCATTCAGTGTGTATACTTCGCATCCTAGTTTGTTCTACCCCTTGTGTTAGTAGACACCTTTACGTGATACTAGAACATAGGATACTTATTTGGGACCCGGCAACACGACAGGCTACTATGTAACATATAAACAGGTTATAATAAATGTAGTTGCTTGAGATAATAGAATCCCAATTTTTAGGCGCAATTCAGCTCTTTTCTGCCAATCCAATGTGACAACACTGGCCTGTTCCCCCAGACCCGGAACAGACATGGCCCGCGCAATAACCCCATAACACAAAACTCTTTGTCCTAAACCCAAAAAAAGTCTTCCCTTGTATTGTACTCTCATTGACCGCCCTCTTCTCTTGTTATCCCTTCAGGGTAAACGAAACTGCCTACCTCTTCGCTTGTGTCGGCTGCATAAAAATATGTCTGCTTGTAATATTTATTCGACGACAGTGTTAACGCATTAAATAACGTTTCAACAACTTTGAATTTTTTTAAATATTTTGCTGTCACTTGCCACTGCTACTTGCAAAGGAAAATATAGTTGAAAACATTTTAGAAATGATTGTTATAAGAAGGAAACATGAAAGACCAAAAGTGGGTCCTACCTTACCGATGATTACATCTTCACTGAATTAAGAACTCCATTGTTCTTGCATTTCAGTCCGGCACTTCTTGCGTAAATCTGATCGCTGCACAACACACGAATCACAAACAAAGCTCTACCGCCACGAACCTCGCGCTCCGAGCCACTCTTCCTTGTAGCGTCCTGAGCAGGAGGCAAGTTTTCACAGAGAGGGAACGAACGAGGGAATCCCCGTTCACGATAATAATGAATTATTCTATTTCCAGTGAAAGTAAAACTACTTTGTAAATATAAGGCGTAGCTAGCATTTTAATTTACATAATTTGGTATGAAGACTTACTTTAAGTTCTTAAGACTTTCTGTTTACGCTACGGTGTTGGGTGAATCGACAAGACCATCTGCACTCTGACCAGAAAACGAAGTCAGAACTACACTACTCCGTAATTTTCAATTTCACTTACACTTGTTGATGAAAGGAAGGAAAAACCTAAGTTTCGTACAAAATATGGAGAATGTACAATGAAATAGAAATATCTCTGCACGAACACAGGCTAATGATTACAAAAAATGCCGGTACACCACAAATTTCCAACCCTGGCGGAAATGCAGTGTTGCTGATATTCTGTTGGTCCTAGTGGGTAACACTGCGAGGCCGGCCTCAGGACCACGTTATAAGCATACGTACAGTACTCGTAAGATTAGGCTTCCGGCATATACGACCGTAGGACGGAATGTGAAGAGAAGAGGCCCCAGCAAATGTGCCTCACTCCGTGGAAAGTTCGTATACTGGACAGGGTTAGAATTTTTTTGTAATTATCATAAATGAAAATTCCAAACTTTTCCATTGCATTACATGTGTTTTGACAAAATAAGTAAATACACCTTTCAAAGAGTAATGGCGTGGGTAGGCCGGGCCTCCTGGCCTCATAGGACGCTTCGCCACTGGTTGCCATCTTACTTATTTTAAAACCAGATTTGCCCAAATCGCTAAACTTTTTGTTTCAAATGAGACGTACGTAGAGTAGATGTAGTCATCATTTGTTTTCAAACTACTCCCACTCCCATGTTTTGCTAAATCCACAGAAATTTCATTTCTGACCCCACTACTATTTCGTATATTTTACGTTCCTTGCTACCTTTAAGGCTTTCGCTTTATATTATAATCGTAATCGTGACGATGAGTATGCATGGTGAATTATTAAAATAAAATTATTATTATTATTTTGTGTATGTAATTATTAATTTTTATAATTATGTATGTAAAATAATAACAACAAACATTGAAAATAACCATTTCTTGCTGAGAATTCGAACCTGCGACACCTGACACTTCAGAGCGAGCTAAGATAACAATCGAGTAATTATGCTTGTAAGTAATGGTTTCACCAAAAAAACAGTGCTGCTATCTCAAAAACATTGCTTCAATCCGAAATTATCGCATTCCTGTGACAACGTATGTCAATGTCAATCGCCCCTTTCAACAATTATCACAAATTCCTGTAACCGAAATAATATAACGTGAAATATAGAATTTTAACCCAGTGGAGGCACAAGTGTTTCGGATCCCACTTTAAGCTGTAGGTCCAGTCCCGATTAGCCTTACTGTGCATAAAGTGAACTTAAAACACCAAATCAATCAATATAGAATTTTAGGTAGTCATTTTTAGAAGGACAGCGGACCCTTTGACCATCCCCATCCCTCTCCTTCTCGCCTATGATGTCGAAGAAGGACAAAGAGGACTTTCGTAATTGCTGATATTTAGTGTAAATAGAAAATATCACTTGGTAGTTTGCTTTTCCCCAGTGTGATTTGATTTTCTTAAATTTTGATTTGGCGTTTTATGTCCACTTCATGCACAGTAAGGCTAATCGGAACTAGACCTAAAGTTTAAAGTGAGATCCGAACCACTTGTGCCTCCACCGGGTATCGAACCCGGGAACCCTTGATTACAAGGCGGCGACGCCACCACTGCGCCAATGTTCTCCAGTGTGAGTGGACACCTTCAGAGTAGGATATACCCAATTAGGCGACTTAGCTCTCTTCTGTCAATTGAATATGGCAACACTGATCTGTATCCGGTAAGGATCACCGGCAACTATGGCGGCTAAACAGGCATGGCAATAACCCGCCTCCTCCTCCCGCCGTACCAGTCTTTGCCGCGACGCAAAGTCTTCCTTGCTGGGCTCACGGCCCTTTCCTCATGTTGCCTCGGGAGGGTACCGGAGCATTCCTCCTCTTCGCTTTTGCAGGTGTCAGAAAAAATCTCAGTCTGCAATATTTACTTTACGCCAATATTACCAGTTTATGTATGTAATAATACGTACATATTTTAAGACAGGTTCTTCAATTCTATATATTATGCTGTTATCTGCGGTAACAGCGGCTACATGTACGCCACACCTCTGCATCTATAAGAGACACTGCTATGAACGCCAAGTTTCCAAAAACATTGGGTGGGCTCATGCACTTGAATTATAAGTGCAGAAAAATATCTTTCCTTCCATGTATTATGATATTAATACGCACTAACAAGACATCCTAACTTCCTTCAACCTGTTAATTACTGATTTCAATAATCTATCCAACACGATAACAAACACAATAATAATAATAGCACGACAAATTATTGTGTAGGGTCGAGCCCCGTAGGCCCGTGTAAGTTGGCGCGACTGTACAGACGAAATTTTGATATATATACTAGCAATGGGGCTGTAAACTTAATTGAACTGAACTGGATCACTACAAGTACGATATATTTAATAATATAATTTGCGTATTCAGTTGGAAATAATGATCCCCTGGTTCAGATGCGTGATTCATAACCAGAGGTTTGATGGTTCAAGATTGAGGGGGAACCCTTCCATTGAATCATAACCTACATTGAAATGAACAGATGCATGTTTCTTTGCTGGTACTTTGACATGAACAATTTCTGATTTTCCCTTCCATCACATTCGACAAGATCCCAGAAAGAGGTCTAGAGCTGTATGTTTCGAAATTATCTGTTTTTAAAAAAAGTTTTTAAAATAACTATAAATTCTAAAAAATAAAGAAATAAAATTTAATGAAGTAAACCTTCCATTACGACACAGGAAATCCGTGTCTGCTATTCTTAAATGAAATTTGCCATGACTCCACGTTATATGTATGTATGTATGTACGTACGTACATATTATATATATACATACGTATATATGGGGTGTTGAAATT
This sequence comes from Lepisma saccharinum, assembly GCF_977018435.1. Classification (NCBI taxonomy): domain Eukaryota; kingdom Metazoa; phylum Arthropoda; class Insecta; order Zygentoma; family Lepismatidae; genus Lepisma; species Lepisma saccharinum. The sequence goes on along the minus strand of NC_139238.1, from coordinate 60,763,300 downwards.
TTACCACCCACTGAACCATCCAATTTAAAAAGTTTAGCTGCCCCCCCCCCCCGAAAAAATCTTGCGTACACCAGTACTTCTTCCACAAATGTTTGGGTTACAGATTTATAGCACGATGGAAAAGGTGGGAGCTGGTACCCATCCGTCAGAATTGAATATCTCAGCAGTAAATTGGATGTTGTTGTTCATGTTAATTCAAGTGATTTTCCTCTGTGCAAGTCCAAATGTAGACAATACAATTCAGCAGTAAATACTATTTGGAGTGATGGTCCTTTATCAAAATTTAGGATTATGGTTATAAATACTTCAGTTAATAGTAAAAAAATTTAAGATGTCATTTATCTGGAAAGATTCTGGTATGTCCCATGAGAAGGAAGTTGTAGATGGGATCCCTGGTGAGAAAGGCAGTCAAAAGCAAATAATAATAATAAGAATAATAGAATCGTCATTATTAGAGCGGGCGTGTTTCGGCCTCTAAGGCCGCTCTTGCAACAAACCCTTGTCTGGGTGATTATTACAAAGTAAATTTAAAGTAAAGTTCAAATGGAATATATCCTGATTACATGTTAGGTGGATGAACACTGAACATAAAAATACAAATTGAATGAAAATAAGAAAATGATTATATGTATAAACTAATGGACATAGATATCTAATGTTCATCGCTTTCATCTTTAATACATATACATGTATGAAGTCAGCTGGAACAATGAATGAAACAGCAATAGCAATAATAATAATAATAAATTGAAAAGACAAAAGAAAATTATGAAATTTGGAATGCTAATAGTTTTAACAAGTTACATGAACAGAGTTGCCAATTATTACAATAGATGTACATTTATAACAGAAAAGTTTCTCGTGATTGTGTGCTTAGTTGCCTTGCTAGTATATGATTTTTAGTTTATTTTTAAACTGCTTATGAATGGTTCGCCTTGAGCTTCGGTGTGGGGCGGACGTGTGTGTTGTGTTCGTTCCATTCATACCGCTAAGGACCTAATTACTTTAGTGAATAGGAAATAAGAGTTTTGTGTTCTCTTGTGTGTTAAAATTTGCGAAGGACCTATTTATGTTTATAAATAGGAGGAAGAGTTTAGTTACGCGCGGGATGGTATCGGATTTTGTCTGATATATTCCTTCAGTACCTATGTCCAAAATCGCAATGGAGCGATAGGGACACGTGTGAGAAGAAGAAGAAACTGCTTATGACACTGGATGGATGTTAGAGAGGTTGGAAGGGAATTCCATTCTTTGGTGGCAGATATGCTGTACGATCTTCCGTAGGTTGTATTATGAACTGGGACTGACAATAAATTATTCCTTCGCGTTACATTATGATGCCTGCTCGAATTTATATTCAGTTACTCAAAAATATATCCAGGCTGTTTGCTGCTTAGTACTTTATGTGTTAAAGTTAATAACTGACACTTAGCAAAATTCTTTGTATTAAGCCAATTCAAACGGTGTAAGTATTTTGAAATGTGGACCCTTATTTTGAGCTTGTAAATGAATCTCATACATGCATTCTGTAGTTTTTGTAGGTTATTAGATATAGAGCTGCTTGCATTGAAAGCAACTATAGCTCCATAGATTAACCGTGATAATATTAGGCTATCGCACAATTTTTTCTTAACCTCAGTGCCTACAAGTGGTGCAAGGCTCGAAGAGATTTTCTGGCTTTTATCTGCGTTGAGATATGATCTGACCATTCTATGGTTGGAATTCCTGACAACCCCTAGCTTATTAACGGTCTTTTCTAAAGTTAATGTGTAGTTATTCAATTTAGGGAGTATCATTTGACCTGTGCTTTCGCTTAGCTTTTTCACAATAAATTTGGATCATATTATGATGAATTTCGACTCGCGTTAATTTTAGCAGGTTAAATTGTGCCTAGTTACTAATGGCGTCGAGTTCTTTTTCTAGTTGTGATATCGTACTTGAGTATTCTTTTACCCCTGTGTGTATGTAAATCTGACTATCATCAGCATATTGGTGATACTGAGCACTTGAGAGACTTTTATGCAAGTCCATTATATAAATGGAGAAAAGAAGAGGTCCAAGGATGCTCCACTGGGGGACTCCATTACGAATGTTTAACCAGCCAGAAGAGCAGTTATTTTTGCCTCTGATTTGTACACACTGCTTTGCTGCCAGAAAGGTACGATTCAAACCAGCTGTGGGTAATACAAGTAACCACAATGCTAGTTTACGCAATCGAAGGCTTTTGAGCAATCAAGGCATACAGGTAAGGTGATTTTGCTCTCATCTATAGCTATTCTCATAGATATACTCATGCTATTCTTCTGTAGACTTTGCATGTGCAGCTACTAACGTCATGAAATGAAGGGAAAAACAGTTGATGTGTATGTTTCTCAAACGGAGATAGACCACTTTTTGTGCATTGTTCATCCATGGAATAGAAACGTGCCAGTTTACCACGAAAAAAGAAATACATATTGTTTCAAGGTCATCAGATGGAATTGTACACCTCTATAATTCAACTCTTGAGTTTCATCAGCTTAAGGATATCCCACAAAATATTCTACTCAAATATATTTAGGTGGGTGACTGGTATTTAGTGTTTTATGAACACGGAGTGTGTCCAGGTGAAGTGCTGGCTATTGACACTGGTCAGAGAGAGACATTGGTATCCACCATGAATCCATCTTGAAACTATTGGAAATGGCCAGCTGTTCATAACAAAATTTCTTACACAGACACTATCATTGTAAAAATAATGCATCCTCCTACTGTTGCAAGTTCATGTGGACAGTTTAATTCAATGGAATTTAAGTAACATTAAATAAAAACATTGCAAAAGTTTTATGTTTAATTATAAGTTTTGATATACGTATGTCACATCAAAAATATTTTGTAAGACGTAGCAGTTGGTACGTAAATCGTAGTAGTATAGACATTAGTTAGTGGCAGTTGTAGTTTTAGTATTTAGAATTAATTTGTATGTGTTTAGAAATAATTTATATATATATTTGGAACTAATTTAAATATAGTTAGAATAATTTACATTTATGTTCACCAATTAATATTCATATATTCATAAAACCTGTAAATATGCTTATAAATAGATGTAAATTATTCTAGTTATATGTGTAAATTAGTTGTAAATATATGTAAATTAATTCTAAATACATGGAAATTAATTTAAAGTACTAAAAGTACAGCGCCTTGAATAACGTAGTGTGGAAAACGACCCAAGAAACTGGTTCCCCGAGACGATGACAAGTAGATGGCAGTGCGATCGACCCACTATGAAAGTAATGCGGCTTAGTTAGTTTTTGGAATATATTGTGTAGATTTGTTTCTCTAGAAAGGCGGTAAGTGAATTGATGGAAACAGTTATATTTGTGGAGTGATTTGCAGTCACGAAATGGCATTAATTTGGAAAGAAAAGTAAAATAAAATTAATAAATAAATATCATGCGTAACACAAGAAGAAACATCGCAATGTGATTCCGGACGTCAGGTCTTGGACTGTGTATTAGAGTTTATTTTTCTATGTTATTAGAATATAAATAGTATCCTGAGAGATATTTCATACCGAGACGACAAACCACAAATGTCGCTTGAAAGCGAGCAGTCGGAAGTCAATGCAGCCTTTCGAACCGTAGGGACAAAAGCTCTGACTGCACCGTTTCCTCAAGGAGAATTTACACCAAAGCGAACGGGTCATTCGGTCCAAGGCAACTTTCATACCGAAGTGACACATGTTGCTTGGAAAGGAGCCAATCAAGAGCAACATTTCACATCGTAGCGGCATGACGGGAAGCACAGGCCAGCGTTCGGTTGGTGAAATCCTCAAGCGATAAGTGTCGCGTGCCGCTTGTCGCTTTGGTGCGCAATCTCACTAAAGCAAGACACTCATTGCATCGCGTATGCGCGAACAACAAACCACGGCAACACGTTGCAAGCTATTGAGGAAATGGCCCAGTTTGAGCGACGCAGAAGCGACACGTGTGGCTTATCGTGTCGCCTAGATCTGTTGTTGTAATGTGCGGTTTATCGTGTCGCCTATCTGTTGTTCGCAAGCAACGCTTGCTAATAGACTGAATGCACCATGTCGCTTGTCACTTAGTTGGGAACTCCCCCTGTAGCGCGTCGCTTCGGTCTCAGCACCCTTCCTTTAAGGAGCTTTCCGACCGAAGTAACAAGTAGCACGCGAATACGCCATATGAACGTGTCGTTTGCTGTTTGGACCCTCATGTGCAATGAATGCTATTTTATAGTCTGGAAGTGTGTGTCACTAGTGTGACAGTGTGAACATCCCGTGTCGCTTGTCCCATTGGTTTGAAAGTTGCCTTACACTCATGTAGATGGCACTAAGAAAGTTTTGTGGGGTTCCCTTTGTCGTTTCATGCAATCATCATTATCATCATCACCGCGATTAGTTTAAAGCGGAAGAAAAGAGACAGCAAATATCAAAAATACAAATGCTTCAGTGTGTATATCTTTAAAGGAAATGATGATGATGATGATGATAATAATAATAAACCTAATTCATACACAAAAATTTAGTTGCTAAGAACATTCCACGCGTATTTTTTCTCCCGTATTATTAACGAAAGTGTGACGATAACAGGACGTGGTCGACTGTCTAGAATGTTCGTTAATATCTTCGCGACCACTGTACCAAATATCATAGCAATTATCACATTCATAGAAATGCTTCATGTAAAAGAATCAGACGTTGCAGCCAGTAACGTGCGGTGACGTCGACACTTGGGGTAGCAGTCAGTGGCGTGCTCAAGGGAGGGGGGGGGTTGGTGTGGGTCACACCTTTCCTCCCTTTAGGGCCAGTATTCCTACAAAAAAGGAGAATGTCAATAACAGGAAAAGATTGCAAAATTATGAATGAGTACCAGAAAAAAGTACACGTAACCCCACCCACATTCGAAAGTAAAAACTATTTGATTTGACTCTAAGCCCGAGATCCTGGGTACGAATCTCGGATTGGCCATTTGTGTTCTTTGTGTGTGTTCCTTCATCTATTTTGTTGTACCAAAGGTGGCGGAAAAGCGAAGTAAAATGAACCAAATTGAGCAATCAATCAATGATTTGATTTCATTTTTGTTACTTAGCGTCGCTTTTTTGTCACATTTGGTTAATTGCGAAGATACGATGAAATTGATGAAGGGACGAGCACAGGGAACGCCCATGCCTGGGTCGGGGTTCGAACCCGGAAATCCTGGTGTCGTAGCGCGCTATGATAACCAGTCCCCCACGCTTGGTTGATTTGGTGACAGGTAACAAAACACAACACACTTTTTTGTAGTTTCTTCAATGATATTCATTTGACTTTTTGAGTTCTGAGATACATTTTTTATTCCAAATTATTTCATTATTCACTGCAACACATAGGACAAGAATACGCACTCATCACGGGTTCGAATCCTGGCCTGGATTGTTCATATGAGGTCCCTTAACCAATTTCATCATATTATCACTCAATCCTCATTTTCGCGATAACCAAATGTGGCAGAAAAGCGAAGTAAAATAAACGAAACCAACAACAATATGAACACGCGTTCTCTTGCCCAAATAAATACATCCGTATTTGTGACTGTTAGAGACCAAGAGTAGTATATTTAAATAAAACACTACTAAAACGAGAGTCAGATAGAGCCTGAGCATATATTTGTAATTTAATCATTATATATTCCATATTTGTAAAAGAAAAAAAGAAAGAAAGCATAACATTATTGTCTGCACATAACACGTTCCCATTTCATAAATAATAAAACTACATCCCATATTATACATACGCACATATTGTACAACGTGTAAAAGTTTGTGTAAATACAGAGAACATAAGGAACATAGAGGATTTACAAAAAAATTATGAGAAACCAATCCCCTATCTGTCCTATAGGAGATAGACTGGGGGACCTGAAAGCACGGGCTTTCAACCATTGCAGCAGGGAGCGAGGAGGCAAGGGAGGTAGAGGTAGAAATCTTCCGGCCATTTCTACTTGGAAACTGGTCTGGCGGAAGAAGAGCGAGCTAGGGTATCCAGCCAGCTTTGCCCGCGGAGAACACCGATGGACGAGAAGCGCGTGGAAAAGAAAGTGTTGCGTATGAGCTGTGGTGGCTTTATCAAGACAATAAATATTGTGATTTGAATATAATTCGAGATGTGAGATTGATTGATCTATCTCTGCTAGACTAGCTACTCCTCAGTGCACGTCACTGGTTGCAACGAAAACTCCATTTACTTCCAATATAAGCAGTCGAACACCAAGCACCGGGGTCAACACCAGCGCCTCTAGCGGATCATTTTCGAGTGGAACCAGCCTGACTTCGCAGAAGCATGCCGTTTTCCACACTACGTTATTCTAGGCGCTGTACTAAAAGTACAATTGCCACTAACTAATTTCTACACTACTCCTCATATTTATTGATTTGATTTGTTTTACTTCTCTCTTCTGTGACTTTTGGCTAATTTCGGCGACGAATATGAGTGATGCTATGATGAAAATGATGAAGGGACACTAACAAGGTACACTCATGCCAGGATTCGAACTCGGGACCACTGTCGTCGTAGGGCCCTGTCACAACCATTGCGCCACGAAGGTCGACAGGTACATCATTTCAATTTTTCAGTTTGTCAAGAAAACATTTTCTGATGCCCATGTTACAGCGCCTTGAATAACGTAGTGTGGAAAACGACCCAAGAAACTGGTTCCCGAGATGGATGACAACATAGATGGCAGTGAGGTCAGTACGGCAGCTAATTTTCTTACGAAATTAATGCGGCTTTGTTAGTTTTTGGAATATATTGTACAGATTTGTTTGTCTTCAAAGGCGGTACGTGTATTGATGGAAACAGTTATATTTGTGGAGCGATTTGCAGTCACGAAATGACATTAATTTTGAAAGAAAAGTAAAATAAAATTAATAAATAAATAGCATGCGTAACACAAGAATAAACATCGCAATGTGATTCTGGACGTCAGGTGTTGGATCGCGTACTAGAGTTTAATTTTTCTATGTTATTAGAATATAAATAGTATCCTGAGAGATATTTCATGCCGAGGCGACAAACCACAAGTGTCGCTTGGAAGCGAGCAGTCTGTAATCAATGCAGCCTTTCGAACCGTAGAGACACAAGCTCTGACTGCACCGTTTCCTCAAGGAGATTTTAGACAAAAGCAAAACGCTACAAACGGTGCGAGGATTTCACACCAGCGTTCTGTTGGTGAAATCCTCAAGCGATAAGTGTCGCGTGGCGGATGTTGCTTTGGTACGCAATCTCCCTAAAACAAGACACTCATTGCATCGCGCATGCGCGAACAACAAACCCCGGCAACACGTTGCAAGCTATTGAGGAAATGGTCAGTTTGAGCAACAAACAAGCGACAAAGCGATACGTGTGGCTTATCGTATCGCCTAGATCTGTTCCTCGCACAATTAGCAGTCTGAGCACCCTTCCTTTAAGGAGCTTTCCGACCGAAGTAACAAGTAGCACGCGAATACGACATATGAACGTGGCGTTTGTTGTTTGGGCCCTCATGTGCAATGAATGCTATTTTACAGTCTGGAAGTGTCTGTGTCACTAGTGGGAACATCTCGTGTCGCTTGTCCTTACACTCATGTCGATGTAACTAAGGAAGTTTCGTGGGTCCCCCCATGTCGTTTCATGGAATCATCATTATCATCATCGCAGCCATTAGTTTAAAGCGTAAGAAAGGAGACAGTCAAAATAAAAAATACAAATGCTTCAGTGTGTATATCTTTAAAAGAATTGATGATGATGATGATGATAGTAATAATAATGAACCTAATTCATACACAAAAAATTAGTTACCACGAGCAATCCACACGTATTTTTTTTCTCCCGTATTGTTAATGAAAGTAAAACGATAACAGAACGTGGTCGACTGTCTAGAATGTTCATTAATATCTTTGCAACCACTGTGCCAAATATCACAGCAATTATCACATTCATAGAAATGCTTCGTGTAAAAGAATCAGCCGTTGCAGCGAAAACTCCATTTACTTCCATTATAAACAGACGAATGCAATGCAGCCGTACCGACACCAGCGCCTCTAGCGGTATCATATCTGAGTGGAACCCGCCAGAACCGTCCAGATTTCCACACTACGTGTTATAGGCGCTGTACCCTTGGACGTTCGCAGGATTTTTTCCAGGGAGGGGCAAGGGAGATATTTTTCCAAGGGGGGCATCAAGACACATTTTTCCCAATAATAGTGTTGTTTCCTCAAAAAACATTGCTTACATTTGAATTTATCATATTCATGTAATAATTAACACATATTATTGTTGCTGAAATGCAATTATTTGTGAAAAATTTATAATTTTTGGTTGACTTTTAATTTCCAGGGAGGGCCGCAGCCACCCTTTCCCCACACCTTCCGGACGCGCATGCCTGTATCCATGCTCTATCTCAATTATTGTGCCTGATGAGAATTAGCAAAATTTGGAAGTCACACATGGTACAAAAGGATGTCACACACGTCTGTAAAAACACGATATTCACACAAGAAAAGAAGAAACCGTAACAAAACCAAACCTGAATGGAATTGAAACTCCGCTTCCCTGGTAGCTTTGACAAAAATGAGTGCAAAATACCAACAGTCACTTCACAGAGTTAGCTTGTCAATGATTCCAAGACGTTATCTCACTGCACAAAGGCGTAAGAATTTTTTCCCCCAGGCATCAATCACAGAAAACATCTGGAATCTTCCATGGTCATTATTTGTCCCTTACCTCAAAATAATTCACAAAAGAAAGAGAGCCATTTCATTCGCAAATATATGAATAAAAATACTATAACATATTTCTTACGAAAGTCACACACGTCACCATGGAATCACCCTACTGCTGGCCCAATTATTAAACGTACAAATGACGATAAGCTGGTCGTCTTTTACATCCACTCAAACAAGGATAAATCGAAGCCGAGAGAAAGGCAAGTCCGTAAGCTGTGGATAAGACACGAAGCAATGTAAACCGGATGTGGTAAGGCAATCTCGAGACACAATAGATTTCAACACGCCATGGTAGATTCTCCAGTCCATAAACTTCTTATCGCAGCTATTGTGTTGTTGAACTCAAAGAATGACTGATCAAAGCTATTTCTTCTTGGCCTTGTAAAGCTACAAAACAGTGCATTTGTCTTGTTATAAGAGAGGCAAGCACATATGCTTAAAATTAAAATACAGTGCGTTCGTTTTGGCTCTGGGCCGAGATAACGCGTGACTGCAGAACGGTGAGGCATGTCGCAGATACCGGGATTTTCGACCCATGATGTCCTGCTTATTTTTACGCACATATATATTTAGAATGTAGACAATTACCTGTGTGGTAAGAGTTGTTCAAAGTGATGCCCAACTACAATTTTGATTACTCTGTTTGCAAGTTGCATTTTTACCAATTTTTACCCGGCAGGACGCGTGCTGGGTAAAAATACCCACGAGAAAATTCCTTCTTAAGTCCGAATTTTAATTGTTTCAAAGCACGTAATTAGTAATACCATATTGATTAATATAATTTTATTAATTTTAAACATTTGATTTGATTCGCACATTGGATAAAAGCGAGGGAAAATAACATGTTAGAGAACCAAACTGAAACGTATGACTGCGCGTTGGGTGAAATTTACCCAGGCAGTGTTTCTACAGCCCTTCGAGTGGGACTAACTGACTATTATTTGTTGGGAACCCTAAAATATAGAGTCTATAGAAACAATTCCCACACTATACATGAACTGAAAGACAATATACGAACAGAACTTACAAGAATTACGGAAGATAAATTTTTGTGTGTCATTCTACAAGTTCTACAAGCAAACTCACAACACAGACTCTCCTCAGAAAACGTTTACATTCATCGAGTGGTCTGTCAAGTTTACTCGCGGGTGAAAAATCAGTGGGCGGGGAAGCAACTCGGTCGAGCCGCTCTCCTCCTTGAACAGCCACTGGACTGTCCTTACTACTAGTGCGAGTTCTCTCCCCAGTTGTTCACACGAGGATCGCTTTACCCTACTCGGTCCAACAACTCTCCCGTCTACTCGACAAATGTAAACCAGGCTTAATTTTAAATGTTACAAAGGTAATTACTGTGTGGGGTAGGGTCAACAATACCCCATATAATCTTTTACGAAATATATTTCATGGATACGTTTTAGTAACCATTTTTTACTCTATAAAACAGTATGCAAGTTGTATGCCACCTGGCAAATAGCATGATAGTAAGTCAAGACGCCGAACTCATTCTATTTATTTCATTACTACCAATGTTTACACATTCAATAATGGAAACAGCCCCCTTTCCCTCTGGATAGACATTAATATTGCAGACACTTAGCAGCACATACCAAACAATTTATGAGCTGTCCAAGATTGATATAAACAATATCAGTGTTGTCCCCGAATGTACTCACTGCACTTTTATTCACCCCTGTTTTCTAATGTGCAATCTGTATTTCTATGTTTCATTAAGAATAGAGCATATATTAATATAGAAGTTAAATAAGTTGTCACAATTTCATTAAAGATAAAATTTAATTTAATTTCAAGATCACATGATATAATCTTTTGACCTTGAATATCTAAAAACGTGTACGTAAAATTTTGGTGGGAATAAAGTATGTTTGACAGTTAAATGAAGTCTCTGTTTTTAAACTGTAGGCCCAGTCTCGATTAGCCTTACTGTGCATAAAGTGAACTTAAAGCACCAAATCAATCAATCACTTTGGGACGGCTTTGAAGAGAGGAATAAAGAAGGATCTGGCTAATTGAATGGAACACCTTATATCCCAGTCATGGATCAATAAAGGGGGAAAAAACGTATCTCGGAACAAATTTCGTGAAAGCTGAATTTTGGTCAGTTGTTAGAACACTACGAAAAGTGCAAAATCCCAAGACTCTAAGTGGCTGCGTAACATTGTGCAAATGTGAAATATGTGAATTTCAGACCTGGTCAAGGAAGGAGAACCATCTACTGAGAAATTCAAACAAAATATTTTGTGAAGAATTTTCACTACTTTCGTATCATCAATTAGGATATGTTTTTAACTTTTAAATAATATAACAATTTAATATCGTACCAATCTGTTTTAGAATCAAATTGAGAATTATGCAAATTGCATTTCTCTTTGAAACATTATTAACCCATACATTACCAAATTATTTTTTTATTCAATTTTTTTGTCATATTTTGAAAACTCGTTATTTGGGTACCAAGTATGATGAAAAACTTCACAATTATCTTTTCGAGCTGTTATCTTTGAGAAAACAACCGCCCGAAAATTGGGGCAGCGGGCACTGGAGGGTTGGGGTTTATTAATAACGTAAAATATCTCAAAAATGACACAGTGGTTATTTACAGAGTGGTGAAATTTACGTATTATTTTGTTTTGTTTATCATTAAAACTGATTCTAAGGGTATACAATGGCTTTATTATACTATTTTACATCACACGCAGAAACAAATAGAAGAAAAAAAAACATTGAGAATGAAGAGAAGTTTCTTGTGTATGATAGCTCAGAATACAATTTGCATGTACCCCAACATTACATTTCAGACACTTCTTGGTTGTATTTTTGTGGCAATTAGCACACCGCACTTGCGTGACACTTGTTCCAATCAAATATCCTTTTCCATCAAGCCGAATACTGTCGAGTACTCTTGTCTTCACTGATTGCGGTGTCCTTCCCAACTGTGGTCGGTTCGTGTATGTACTTGGCTAAATATGTTTGCACTACGTATCTGATGAATGCCAGATAGTCCATGGAATTGTTCTGTCTTCCACTTAATGATATTTTGAATAAATTATACGCATTACACATAGATGCATTGAGAGGGTACAGTCACAGACACTTCTGGGTTGTAACGACCCTATTGAAGAAGCACTGAAGCAAACCATCCATGTCTGACCACCAAGCGCCTTGTGACTAGACAACCCAACCAGCATTGCAATTCTGCGGCTTATATACCAGTCACGGGTATACATCTCTGTAAATTGAGTAGAGATGCCAAAGAGAAATACGAGATGAAGATTGTCGATTGTAATGTCTCGTGTTCTCGACATGGAGGAATAATACTCGGTCCACGTTACGTTCCATTATTTAATGTTGTTTGGGAACGAACCTGACGGACTGGGTTTATATTTTCACTCTTTGCATTACAGTAAATTCCATATTTTACAATTATATTAATGCTTTGAACGAAAATAATGCCCAGCAAAACATCGAACACACGTTCACACCATTCTTCTCACACACATGCACGTGAAAACAAACACACAAAGCTAAGTTTTAACTTCCAAGTGAATGTCCAAATAACAGTAAATAGAGAAGCACGATGTGCGAAACATGGGATTTTTCACAGAAAGAATGCGTCTATTTGTGACATACGTGGTTTCTATTAATAGACAATGAAACAATTATGAGAGAAATTAACATGCATTTTCGTCTTCAGGTGCTGAGGAAGGAAACAGACTGACTGGAAAAAAGAAAACATGGTGTTATTGATAGAGTGTTGGTTAGCGTACAGAGCTTTCACCAGTGAGGTCTAGGTTCGATTCCTACCAAGGACAGTTTTTTTAATTCTTTTGTATTAGTGAAGAAGTATGTAATATTGTTTTCTAGGCATTTTGACGAAAGGATGCGCTTCAAATTTGTTCGTTTAATCTGTATGTTCATTCATCTAATAAGTTCTCTATCGCAATGGGTAGGGACACAAATTTATGGTAAATAAAAACTGAGGAGAGCGGTAAATAAAATGTTAGATCAGCGGTATATACCAGCAGTGGAAAAAAAAATTGGCACACAGTTTTTCATTATGGGAGAAAACAACATACAAAAGAGCTATAAATTGATAAACTACTTTTTTATATACTGTGCACATACTATACTACATACTATACACAAGTACTTAGCTTAGCTGTCCAACCAAAAAGAAAACATCAACACAAAATCACTTTATTTCTAAATTGCATATCTCAAGTGATTTATTCATTGTATGTACTTAAAGGATATCCTTGCTGTCCAACAATAAAATAATCACTACTGCACATACACAAACACATGTTGAAAATCACATGATGATAAACAAAATTCATTCATGACTGAACACAAATGACACCATTGTTTCCCTTGATGTGCGGGAACAGACTAATCTTATCGCTGCTACAGCTAGCAAGTTCAATGAAACTGGAAGTTGAGTAGACATTCGGGGGGGAAAGAAGGCAGCTTGACAGGGAGCGAAGTTTTCGAACTGAGATTATGTGCATGGGAAAACCCCAATTTGCAGCGTCTTCCTGATGTGATTTAAGATAAAACGTTCTTCAGCTGCAAGTTGTAGGAAACTTTAGGCAAACGTTTCGTTACAAATCGACAGTTTGCGCGCACAACCTCGATTGGCGGTTTTTGCGTGTTTTCTACTTAATTTGGTGATATTTCACAGTTATTTCGCGAAAAAGCGTTCGTTTCGTGGAAAAGCACACATTTCGCATTACTTCGCGAATAAAACTCATGCATATTTCATCATTGGGGGTGTGGTTACGTGCAGAATGTTCAAAATTGCATTTTTTTTCACATTTCGCGATTTCGCGCATCGCGAAAATTCAATGTCCCTAGCAATGGGGTATAGAGATTCTCTATGTAGGCGATAGATATCTTCTCAATGGTTAAGTAGCTACGATTCTCCAGTTTCTTCCACCAACTTATCTTATTTATTTACTTCATTTCATATCTAACGAAAACACACAGATATAGTTAGAACAAGAAACACACCTCGCGTCGAAGGTTCCAGACTCGAGTTCTGGCTTTTTTTGCGAGGGTGATTATTCTTGTGTGTCTGCTTATCATCTTTGTCAAAAAAAATATTCCTCATTATTGCCGTGATTAACCTATGGAGAGACCAAAGCGACTGAAATAACAAAAGTACAGAAAATGCAAGACACATCTGCCTAGGCATGTTATATCTTGGGAATTAGCAATCTGAAAATTCACTTGCGTTTCCGTCGAGTACTTGCGAAAGAGCTTCGTGTTGTCTCGTTTGGAGTGTTGGTTATCGTGTAGGACTAGCATGCGGGGGCAACCCGAGTTCGAGTCCCGCGGAAGGAAATTTTTTTTTGTCTAATTTCATCCAACCTTATTTATAAAACTGAGGTTTCTGCAAAAACCTTTTGAATGGCATGCCACTTCGTATGTTGGTAATCTGAAAGCAGCAAAGATGAAAATTTGATGATCCGAAGCGACGATGAATTTGTGTATGTGTTGAAAAAACGCGTGTTTATTAGCGAAAAACATGCAGCCACGTGATCATTGAGAACGCTTCCTAGTTGTCAGTGCTGATATGGCAGTCTGTCAACACACACCAACTTTCACGTTTCCCGTAAAATGATTACCTTTCCACGTTTCAAAATCGTGAGTGCTGTCTAAAGCAATACTTTGATACTTGCGTTTGCATGTTCAAATCTAAAGTAATACGAAACTTTTTTCCCAACAAATGACATTGAAACCATTAATTACTGTTTGCAATGTAATATTGATTTCATATATAACATAAGCCACAGCGCTACAGCCCTTGGAGGGCCTTGGCTTACCTACCGACTGCTGGTCTCCCTCCCACACTGTTCCTCCGTCACCTGTTATAGCGTGGAGGTCTCAGACCAGTGTTGGGGTGACGGGTGATCAGCCCGACGAACCCCCAGCCATTGTTTGTACGTCTTCTCGACCGGGTTACGCTCACTCACTCGGAGCTCCCAAATTTCCTCACGATGGTGGGTTGCCACCGGCCCTATACGTAGGCCGAATAAATTCCGACCAGAGCCGGATTCGAACCTACGCCGTCCCGCAGCGAACGATCTCAAGACGAGTGAACGCCTTAACCCGCTCGGCTACGGAGGAGGACTGATATCATATATGGAAAGAATAAAAATGGAGAATTTCACTTAATACAACTTATAAATAAGGAACGGAAGTTGATGAAATGTCATCTTTTTTCTGACATCTCGGACACGATGCCCATTAAATATACACAATATTACACTTCATCCAGAACCCAAAAAGGTAATTTTAAAGTGCATTTTTTTGCATTTGTTGCCATTTGTCAGGTTTTAGGTCATTTTCCCGGATTTGCGGCATTTACCCGTCATTTTTTGCAATATTCGGTATATTGTTTCATCATATTTTGTCACTTCTTTAATTTTGGTAATATTCTTGAATCTTTTCACCAAGGTATATATATCTCGCAGGATTGCAATTTACGAGCAAAAAAAATGCTGAACTGGTGACAGTCTTTGTTGTGTCGGGGGAAACCACCAGGTGCCCGTCTGGGGCAAACTCAGATTTAAGATCAGATAAGGAGAGGCTTGAAATACCATAGCTAGACCCCGTTTGCACTGAAAATCCTCGTTGCATATTTTAATTGAATGTGCATGTGCTATCATTTGGTGCCCTTTTTTTAAAGCAAGATTGCATTTTGTTTTATTTCATTTTCATTTCAATTTTGAAACTGAAACTAACAAATTTAATGGTCATTTTTTGCATTTTACGTCATTTTTTTCCCATTTTTTAGGATATTCTATAGGTCATATACCTATATTTGTTAGGTCATCAACTTCCGCTCCCTACTTATAAATATATTAAATTACGTGGATACCTGATGTGAAACGTACGATGCACGATCAGAGAGCCTGAATGTTGCATTGAAAACTGCAGAGAACAATGACTGACTTATGAACAGTGAAAGGTTTTTCCATGCTCCAATGGGATTTTATTTATAACTATAAATAAACAAGGGAGAAGGACACAGGTTGGTATGATGAACTAAATTGTAATCTAAAAGTTTTAATTGAAAAAACAAAACACGTTCGCGGTTAAAAATAGGGCATTCAATTTCAGGCACATTACACTAACTGAAAGAGTATTTTCAAAATTAATAATATTTGGATAACCGTCAAATCCAAACTTGATGTTAACCACGTAATGCACTTGATAATCAAAGAAACATAATTTTTCTTAAGCATGCCCTTTATTTTGTATCTTGATTGTTGAAATAATACGTTGAAACGAACAGTAGTATGTTTTAGTTTGTGTTTAGAATCTCTTGTGCACTGCATGGGAATACTGAAGTCATTTTAGTTTCCTAATCAAATAACAATTATTCAGTGTAATCCCTTAAAAGGAAAGCCTTTGTTTCTTTGCAGCTGTTCATGACAGAAATTCAATTGCAAGACAAGTTACCAAATTAGCAATAGTTCTCTTACATATATGTGGTATGTGCTTGTCTGCCTTATACCGGATGATGAAGGAAGCAGATATAAAAGATAGACAATTACTGTTCTTGGCTAACTCGTCCTGCTTTTGTCAGAATACCTGATCAGCATACTGAACCAAGCCATCACACGAGATACGACTTCAATAATATAATTCCGTTTTTGTGGCCAAATAACTCCAAAAAAAAGGCAATAAAATTGTCAGTGTGAGGAGACGAAGAAATAATTTCCTTTTATCTTACATTATACTCTGTCTGTATGCCTAGTGTGGTTTGTCTGTCCATAGCTGAAGACAAACCTCTGTCTGTTGTAACGCGTGGCATGTTTTCTTCCAGCTTACAAATAACGTAAAATACCTTCGTTCACTTCAGTGTGCTGGTTCTGCAGGCACAAGGTCATGTTGACTGATAAGCAGATACCACGTGACTCAGGGGCCACTGTCAGCACCGAAGACAAGCTTCAGTAACTTTTGCGAGGTTCCTTCTAGTCCTTGACAGAGCGCATGCTCCGTAATTATGTGCAGAAAACTCATGTTTTCTGTGTATAAAATTTACGTATGTTTGGATTGTGTGCTCAAATGTTGCAGTAAACATAACTCCGTGACACAACAATAATTACAAGTGCTTCAAATATTAGAAACTTAGCAAGCGTTACTCATAAGACGATTAGATTGTCCGACTGACAGAAGACCAGGTGGTGGGTTTGTAGCGTGTTAGTTTGACACGCAGGAGATACTGAGTTCGATTCCCGTTTGATTGCCTCCAATTTTTTCTTAACTCGAGCGACTATATACTTCAGTTTATTTATTGCGAACATTCTTATTTTTTTTTTTTTTTTGCTGTGTGAATTGTTGAATTTTGTTTTGCAAACGATTACGATAATTTCTTGTGAATAGTATTATATGTATTTCTGTATCATTTTCTCGAAAGAAATGTATACTTTTCGCCAGGCATAACATTTTATTGAGTATGTTTGTAAAATGATGAGAAATGTGAAAAAAAAACTATCGTAAAAAATAACATAACATAACATAACATAACCCCATAGCTCTACAGCACCTTGGCGGGCCTTGGCTTACCTACCGACTGCTGGTCTCCCTCCCACACTGTTCCGCCGTCACCTGTTATAGCGTGGAGGTCTCAGACCAGTGTTGGGGTGACGGGTGATCAGCCCGACGAACCCCCAGCCGTTGTTGTAGATCTTCTCGACCGGGTTACGCTCACTCACTCGGAGCTTCCCAATTTCCTCAGGATGGTGGGTTGCCACCGGCCCTATACGTAGGCCGAATAAATTCCGACCAGAGCCGGATTCGAACCTACGCCGTCCCGCAGCGAATCGTAAAAAATAATTTTCACAAATAAAATTTAAAACGGTAAAGTAAAGATTTCCACCCAAAAATAAAGTAAAAATATATTTAACTTTTACTCCAATAAATTATTTTAAAAAATGCAATAATTAGTTGCTCGAGTTATTTAAAAAAGCAATAGAACGGGAATCGAACTCAAAGCCTTCTGTACGTGAAACTTATCCGCTACCACGGGGCCACTTGACCACTTGAAAATCATGTAATAGCTTCGCCTCATCAAGGCACTTGGAACTCATCGAAACCTTCAAGCGCTTTTCCTCGATTTTTCCTTCTTTTTAAGTCCACTTTATGCACAGTAAGAAAACTGGATCTATAGTTTAAAGTGGGATTCCAACAACTTGGAACCACTAAACCGCGTATCAAACTTTTCCTCTGGAATTGTTGGTTTGCGTGCGATATTACCAATACTCGGTTCAAGCATGGATGTGGGGGCTTGTCCCAATGAGAATACAGAGAATATAGAGGAAATTGACATGTGTCACAACTGAGAAAAAGGTGAATAACGAGGATACTATTAATTTTGAAAATACTCTTTCAGTTAGTGTAATGTGCCTGAAATTGAATGCCCTATTTTTGATCGCGAACGTGTTTTGTTTCTTCAATTAAAACTTTTAGATTACAATTTTGTTCATCATACCAACCTGTGTCCTTCTCCCTTGTTTATTTATAGTTATAAATAAAATCCCATTGGCGCATGGAAAAACCTTTCACTGTTCATAAGTCAGTCATTGTTCTCTGCAGTTTTCAATGCAACATTCAGGCTCTCTGATCGTGCATCGTATGTTTCAGATCAGGTATCCACATAATTTAATATATTTATAAGTTGTTTTAAGCGAAATTCTCCATTTTTATTCTTTTTATATATGATATCAATATCACATTGCAAACAGTTATTAATGGTTTCAATGTCATTTGCTGGGGGGAAAAAATTGGTATTACTTTAGATTCGAACATGCAAACGCGAGTATCAAAGTATGGCTTTAGACAGCACTCATGATTTTTAAACGTGGAAAGGTAATCATTTTACGGGAAACGTGAAAGTTGGTGTGTGTTGACAGACTGTAGCTACTGCCATATCAGCACTGACAACTAGGAAGCGTTCTCAATGATCACGTGGCTGCTTGTTTTTCGCTAATAAATAACTGCGTTTTTTCAACACATACACAAATACATCGTCGCTTCGGAACACCAAATTTTCATCTTTACTGCTTTCAGATTACCAACATACGAAGTGGCATGCAATTGAAAAGGTTTTGCAGAAACCTCAGTTTTATAAATAAGGTTGGATGAAATTAGTGGCCGCGGTGGCTCAGTCGGTAACGCGTCTGACTACCATGCTCAAGGTCCCGGGTTCGATCCCCGGCCGGTTCAAATCCGGGAACTTTTCTAACGGTGGAAGCGGCCCCGGCGCCTACCCAGCGTCGAATAACATGGGTACCTGGGGGAAACCCTGGGGGTAAAGGCGGTCAGGGGCGTGATGCTGATCACATCACCCCCACTCACGACCGGATCAAGAAAGTGTGGGGCGTTACCCCCACACCCCCTATACGCCTTCATGGCGTGGTGCTATGCACAGGGGAACACTTTACCTTTTTTTACCTTTACCTGAAATTAGACAAAAAAAACTTCCTTTCGGCTGGGCTCGAACTCGGGTTACGCACATACTAGTCCGACACGATAACCAACACTCCAAGCGAGACAACACGAAACTCGTTCGCAAGTAGCCGACTGAAACGCAAGTTAATTTTCAGATTGCTAATTCCCAAGATATAACATGCCTAGGCAGATGTCTTGCATTTTCTGTACTTTTGTTATTTCAGTCGCTTTGATCTCTCCCTAGGTTAATCTCGGCAATAATGAGGAATATTTTTTAGACAAAGATGATAAACACACACACAGGAATAATCACCCTCTCAAAAAAGCCAGAACTCGAGTCTGGAACCTTCGACGCGAGGTTTGTTTTTTGTTCTAACTATATCTGTGTGTTTTCGTTAGATTCATGGTATTTCGTGAGTTGATATGAATAAAGCAAATAAATAAGACAAGTGGGTGGAAGGGACTGGAGAATCGTAGCTACGGAACCATTGAGAAGATATATATCGCCTAGATAGAGAATCTCTGTATACCCTTGTGATAGAGAACTTATTAGAAGAATGAAAATACAGATTAAGCGAACAAATTTGATGTGTATCCTTTCGTCAAAATGCCTAGAAAACAATAGTACATACTTCTTCACTAATACAAAAGAATAAAAAAAATCTGTCCTGGTGGGGATCGAACCTAGATCTCACTGGTGAAAGCTCTGTACGCTAACCAACACTTCATCAATAACACCATGTTTTCTTTTTTACAGTCAGTCTGTTTCCTTCCTCAACACCTGAAGACGAAAATGCATGTTAATTTCTCTCAAAATTGTTTCATTGTCTATTAATAGAAACCACGTATGTCAAAAATAGACGTATTCTTTCTGTGAAAAATCCCATGTTTCGCACATCGTGCTTCTCCATTTACTGTTATTTGGACATTCACTTGGAAGTTAAAACTTAGTTTTGTGTGTTTGTTTTCACGTGCACGTGTGTGAGAAGAGTGGTGTGAACGTGTGTTTGATGTTTTTCTGGGTATTATTTTCGTTCAAAGCATTAATATAATTGTAAAATATGGAATTTACTGTAATGCAAGGAGTGAAAATATAAACCCAGTCCGTCAGGTTCGTTCCCAAACAACATTAAATAATGGAACGTAACGTGGACCTAGTATTATTCCATGTCGAGAACACGAGACATTACAATCGACAATCTTTATCTCGTATTTCTCTTCGGCATCACTACTCAATTTACAGAGATGTATACCCGTGACTGGTATATAAGCCGCAGAATTGCAATGCTGGTTGGGTTGTCTAGTCACAAGGCGCTTGGTGGTCAGACATGGATGGCTTGCTTCAGTGCTTCTTCAATAGGGTCGTTACAAGCCAGAAGTGTCCGTGACTGTACATAGTAGTTGCCAGTACAATTTTTTTCATTTGAACACCAACCCTATATGCAGCTACATTTTCATCAAATCTGTCGACTCCCCCATGAATGTGTTGTATTCAGCAACACAGGCCGGTTGTGGAATGTCAATTTTCTTCTTGTCAGCTGCACTCCATCGCTTGGATTTTCCTAGTGGAGAAACTCCTACGTGGGTTAAAGCTACGGTCACTTCGCTATTGTCCTTGTATCTGACAACTGTAATATGAGAATTCACATCAGTCACTTGCTCATATGAACCACGGGGCATTCTCTTCATTTCCTTTGGATCTGTAAGTGGTGCCTTCTCCACTCTGTTGTTTCTCAAAGTCCCTGTTCCATCATGTCCCAATCTCATTAGTTCCTACAATAAAAGCAGTGATGTGAAGTAATTGTCCATGTAAATGCTGTAATGTGTGCTTGGGTGCAGTCTTTCCAACAGATTTAGAACAACAGATCCTCCTACCCCAAATTCCGGCTTAGTAATCCCTATTGAAGCACCTTGATATGGCTTAGCTGTGATCAGATACCCGAGACGTGTACACATGGCACAAACTTTATAACCGAATCTTATTGGTTTTCCCTGTATATGTTGTTTACTACTGTGGTGACCAAAGTAAGGGATCATAGATTCATCAACACTGACATATGCGTCGCGTGGGAAGAATTTTAACTAACGTTCGTTCATTTTATTCCACAGAGGGCGCACTTTGCTTAATTTATCACTAGCATCAAGATTGGAATTATCACATACGTAAAGATAACGAAGTATTTCCTCGAAACGGTTTCTAGACATTGCCTGGGACACTCCAGGATGGTGTGTGTCGCTACCGTTATCCCAGTACAAACGATACAGTGAAAACCTACAATAGCCACTTAGCAGAAGTATGGCAATGAATATTCGCATTTCTGCTGGAGTCACATCAAAAGATTTACCGTCTTTCTGAAGAGCGTACAGTTTCTATCAGTTCACAAATTGTAAAAGTATGTCGTCATCCCAAAAGAGTTCAAAAAATCAACTGGAAACATGTTCTCTTCCAGAAATTCTGGTCTGGCCCCGGTTTTAGGTGGTTTCGCAGAAATGTTAATATTTTCCCACTTTCAGAGGCTCGTACATGTAACCGCTGTTACCGCAGGTAACAGCAAAATATAAAGAATTGAAGAACCTGTCTTAAAATATTATTACATACATAAACTGGTAATATTGTCAAAAAGTAAATATTGCAGACTGACATTTTTTCTGACACCGGCAAAAGCGAAGAGGAGGACTGTTGCCGTACCCTCCTCAGGCAACACGAGGAAAGGGCTGTGAGCCCGGCAAGGAAGACTTCGCGTCGCGGCAAAGACTGGTACGGCGGGAGGAAAAGGTGGGTTATTGCCATGCCTGTTTAGCCGCCACAGTTGCCGGTGATCCTTAAAGAATACAGATCAGTGTTGCCATATTCAATTGACAGAAAAGAACTAAGTCGCCTAATCGGGTCTATCTCACACTGGGGAACGATGTCGCAGTGGTAGCGTCGCCGCTTTGTAATCAAGGTATCCCGGGTCCGATACCCGGTTATAACGATAAAATCTTGCTAATTATCAGGTAAATCAATTAATCATCGTAATAAGCAATAATATGCATTGGATTGTGACTGTTCACCGGGAGTTGGACGGCGGAGAGCGAAAGACTAGCCTGTTTCCCGAGAGAAGAGGCCGAGCCTCGGGTAAAGAAATATAAAAATACAACTTTATTACCAATGGTCAGATTCAACTGAAATTAAAGACAGCCCAGCAGCCGATTATCATCGACGAAATCCCCAAAGCAGAATTTGATGGGAGATAAATTAAGCCCGATATTAAAGGTTAAACAGCTAGACTCGATAACAATAGCTACAGACTTCCTGGCACGGTCTTCGGAACGAACGTGCAGGTTACAATGGACCCAGTTTTAGGCTAACCTCTCTTCGAGGTGCTTTTTGAAAGGGTCAAAGAACTCCAATTACACGGGGGAAGATAGCAAGACAAGAGCCTACGACTTGAGGACAATTTAGCAACGCTTGGACAGAGAGGGTACAGTAACGAACCGTTTGAATAGAAAATAAATAGACGAGCAGAGAAGCGGAAGAGACAGTATTATTCAGATTTTCTTCGACGCGCTATCAACCAGTTTTACTCAGATTTTCTTCGACGTGTTATCATCGTCAATCTCTCGAGAACCACCCGCGAAAGTATCCGCTTTGTGTCGCACCGTTCCGTGTTGTGTTATTTCGCACGTGTCTGTGTACTATCAATATGGAGTAGAGACAGAGAAAGGCCCTGCTGGGGGGCGTCCGACCCAGTTACCACCTAGGAAGATGCGGAGATCCTATCTTATCGCCCGGAAGCTACCTATTGACCACGCCACAAACATCCACGACTTCACCACGAGGACTTCAGTCAGAGCCGACAAAGGTAAGCCGGAATGGACGTGAAAATGGATAAGCTTCGTTCGCCCCGTCGTGACATCCAATGAACTCGCTTAATTACATTAAAAATCTCGAACAGACATTGCTTATTACGGTGATTAAATTGCATCAACTATCATTTTAACATGTAAAACCGTACAGCGTTCAATTATCCATTCATCCAAAGTATTTAACATTCAGATTGTACGACGCTATAAATTGTCAACGTTCAATTATCCATTCATCCAAAGTATTTAATATTCAGATTGTACGACGCTATAAATTATCAATATAATTATATATCAGTGATCCTCGTTAACCTCAAAATTAACAATATATAGAGTAACATTCATTCAACAACAACAACATAAAAGGAGTAGTGTTTTTACAGTGCAGGTTAAGCTCCTACCGGAACAGTTTTTCCGTAAATGCAAAAGTAAAATGTCAAATTAAGAACTGTTTAAATTAATGTAGCTAACTGTAAACATGCCGCCGAACTATTATTGTATTAATTACTAATGTATTTTGGATTGCCGAGAAATGAATGCGAGAGTGAAAGTATGAGTGAAAGGGGCAATGATGTAATGTTTATGCATGTGCTCTTTTATAGAAATTACAGTATATATATAGAACTAACCCTGTAGTGTGATTCGTTCTACCCTATGTAATCTCTTGGGCTCCAACTGATGGCACTTACCCTGGGACAAAAGGTAAATAGGTTGTTAATGATTGCCTTTTGTTTATGTGTTTAATTGTTTTGTGGGTTTGACCGTACCCTCGTAACGTAGAATCAGAATGACGTCAGGCACGTTAAATAAGTAGACGTCGCGTTACGTCCAATTAAAAGATGGCGCCCGAACAAGTGACATGTAGGTTCGACGAGTAATCCCGAACATGCGACAAGTAGGTTCGATGAGTAATTCCGAACATGGTGACATGTATATTCGACGAGTAATTCCGAACAAGTGACATGTAGGTTCGACGAGTAATTCCGAACATGGCGACATGTATATTCGACGAGTAAGCCCGAACATGGGGCATGTAGGTTCGATGAGTAATCCCGAACATGGTGACATGTAGGTTCGATGAGTAATTCCGAACATGCGACATGTAGGTTCGACGAGTAAGCCCGAACATTTGACATGTAGGTTCGATGAGTAATTCCGAACTTGTGACATGTAGGTTCGATGTGTAATTCCGAACATGCGACATGTATATTCGACGAGTAATCCCGAACATTCGACGTGTAGGTCCGAGTAGGCCCGAATATGCGATAATTAGGCCCGAGTAGGCCCGAAGTTTAAATAAGTGTCGATAGTTGGAAGGAAGTTATTAATAGTCGCAAAAAATGAGTTTATTGTGCCATAATTATTCAGCTATAGAGCTATGTGCCTACATGCCTTCGACAGGAACCAAGAGATTGATAGAGGTAGAAAATCAAATATTAATCACTTATTGCAGTTAAAAAAATACCACGCAGGACACCTAGAGTATGAAGCGTTTAGTTCTTTGTGTTGCTATAATCAGTAATTTTCTAGTTTAGAGTATTTAAGTGTATTTACGCATAGTTAGCATGTGAATTGAGTATTTAATTGTTTGTGCAATATATATATAGTGGGCGTGAAGTAATAATGGTTAAAGTAATTTACGTAGCGAGAGATTTTGGATTGTTATGCGGCGATAAGGATAAAGCATCGATCGAGGATGGTAAGGGGGGAGACGCAAAACCCCGTAGGGTCTATTTATGAAAAAGAAAAGAGAAATAAAGAGGGATGGGGATGGTCAAGGGGTCCGCTGTCCTTCCAAAAATGTCAACCTAAAATTCTATATTTCACACATATAATATTATTTAGGTTACAGAAATTTGTGATAATTGTTGAAAGGGCCGATTGAGATTGACATACGTTGTCGCAGGAATACGATAATTTCGGATCGAAACAATGTTTTTTGAGGTAGCAGCACTGGTTTCGGGTGAAAACATTACTTAGAAGCATAATTTCCCCATTGTTATCTTAGCACGCTCCGAAGTGTCAGGTGTCGCAGGTTCGAATCCTCAGCAAGAAATGGTTATTTCAATGTTTGTTGTTATTATTTTACTTACATAATTATAAAAATTAATAATTACACAAAAAATGATTGTTTTTCAATAATTCACCATGCATCCTCATCGTCACGATTATCCTATAAAGCAAAATCCTTAAAGGTAGCAAGGGACGTAAAATATAGGAAATTGTAGTGGTGTCAGAAATGGGATTTCTGTGGATTTAGCGAAATATGGGAGTGAGAGTAGTTAGGAAACAGATGAAGACTACATCTACTCTACATATGTCTTATTTGAAACGGGCAAATCTGGTTTCAAAAGAACTAAGATGGCAACAGTAGTACAACTGGACTTCTTGCAGTGTAAGGTTCCGAAGGAAATATTGGCTATTGGGGAAGCGCCGATGCTGAGAAGGGAGGGAGCAAGGAAGATGGGGTGCTTGACGTGTTACAAAAGTAAACAACTGTTGGCGGGAGGGACTGTGCAGTGCGAGTTCTTGAGTGGTGTCTTTCGTCTTTGTGTTGTTTTCGGGCATTGTCAATTAATTAACAAATGGAATAGAGCTTGTTTCAAGTTCCGAGGTGGCGGGTTCGTCCTATCTGAACAGTTTGTGTAATTGTGCCATAGAAGATATTTCTGTAAGTATCAAATTACGTATTTCTTTATTAGGCTAATGTTTATTGTGTCAACAACCAATGTTTGCGATTTCACTTCACTGCTTAAGCCAACATTTCTTTCCTGATTAAAAACTTTACCAAAATCTAGTATCAAATTGAAGTCGTACCAGAATAATATTATACGAACTACTTGGAAGACATGGGGGGGGGCATAAGGTGGGGAGGCGCCCAAGTCTTACGGCTCCTCCCTTAAATGTCCTACTCATGACCGGTAACACTTTTAAAAATCCCACGCCACGCCACTGTCCACTTTATAACCAATGGTTGAGTTCTTTTATTTTTCTTTGCAGACACATCCTGGAGGCTCATTTTCGTGCTGGAATCCATTATAACAATTTCACTATCAGCTGCTTTTCTATCCTCTTCCACACCAAAATCTGTAACATTTCTCACTATAAGTTCTGCATTTCCAAGAAGCTGATTCCCTGAAAGATTATTTACATTTGCATTTTCACATTCCTCATCCCCACCACCCTCATCTCTTACCTCAGGGTTGTCAGGCGGCGTTATGTATATCGTGGCATCAACTAGTTGCTCTTCAGCTTCCAAAATAGCTGCTATTTCATCAACAGTAAGCCTGAAAAATAAAAAGGACATTGTAAGAATACACGCATTGATACTGAATTTTGTAGGCAGAGAGGGTGTAGGATATGGAAAGAAAGCAGATATATTTGGGGTGCCTGGCACCCTTATTTTGAAGGTATTAAAATATGATGCATTATTTACATGGGAATGTGTTTAATTATACTCATAATACACTTTCTCACTGCTGCAATTCTCGAGTAACTTCTACTGGAAAACCCCGTCACGTACGTTCCCACTGCCCCATTATTGGGGCGTCAACTATTTGCATTCTGTAGAAGCTTTAACTGTTTTTAGTTCTGTGCTACATATACCACACAAATGAGGTACACTTAAGAAATGAAACTGATATAACAAAATGGGAAACAAATAAACATACAATACATACCCTTTGTTGGAAGACATTGTGCAACGAGAATATACAATTACAACACGTCCTCTTACACAAAAGAAACAAATGAAAACCGTTATGTGGGATTGCAATGTTACCAGGTACCAACACATAACATCAAACGTAAATAAGCATCTATAAAACTTTTCACTTGGGAATAAATAAATGAAAACCAAACCGGCCCATTTTTGGAATTTTATAAATATAAAAATAGTATTTTGAATGTTCAGTTCGTTGAAAATTTAAATGCAATTTTCTAAGAAACATTTCATAACCTTACAATATTAAAAATACTATTGTTTGGTTTCAGAATTATTAAGATTTTCAATTCGCAGTTATTTTCATAAAATGTTATAAATAGCGAGTTTCTTCTAAAAAACTATTGTTTTTTTTACATTTCAATAATAGCTTTATTGGCATTGTTTCAAAGTATACACTATCTGCAGCATTCTTTGAGAAAACTGGACGTTTATAGGTGTCACCCTCACCGAGAAATATAAAATAAAAAACTATCCAATATGGCGGACTTTCTTCATGATGGTGGTCGTCAGCTAACATAGAGTGTTTAGATATTATTTTGATTTCTCGCCTCCTATTCTCACTATTCCTTTAACTGTCTTGTATATACTTTGTATTCTTCTAGTTTTTCTTTGGCTTCTATTTTCTGTAACGCTGACCAAAATTGTTGTCGTGGTACTGTATCAAAAGCTGCCTTTAAATCCACAAAGGCTACAAATAGTTATTTTCCTCTGCTAAGAAATTTATCTAAGTAGTGTTATTTGTGCTACAACCATTTCGATAAATGATGAACCCCCCTCAGGCAGATTTGGCTACACTTAAAACTTGCTCAACATGCCCATATGAGCTTTTTGCTCAAGTGTGGTACTCCGTCTAATCCAAGATTTTTGTAAAAATGCCCTCGGGAAGTTCCTGTGAAATGATGAGCCCCCTCAGATTGATTTGTCCACACTTACAAAAGGCACTTCTGTCAGATTGTTGTCCATAAGCTTGTTAAAAATATGCCCCTTTTGATATTTTTTTGCCCACACCTAAAACTAAGCCAAGATACACCCACAACCACCCACACCCACACATATTTACTTCTGGTTTAAGTTCAATTGGACACCAGCCTCATCTCATATATCTAGTACTAAGACAATGCAATTCTTCTAGAATTGTTCTGTGACTCTCTCATTTCTTACATCATAAACATATGATTTTTCACCTATAAGAATAACACTACATGTGGTGTCATCAGGGAGTGTATCGTGGAATTCACAGATAATTTTAATGTTTGTCCTGTCATTAACCACAACTTGTTTTCTTTTTGAAGTGTTGATGACAAACATGGGTCTCTGTGCTTTGAATTCATCTGGTGTGTAATACATATCAGTATTGCCAGTAGTGACCCTTTTGTATGCTGTAAATGCTTCATATAATTTAAGGAAATCATCCTTGGACATGTCTAAATTATAATTTTCTCTGGGGAACACCTCATTTCTGCCATTTTTAAGATATATGTTCTTGATGTTGCAGTTATCAAATCTACTTGAAATTTTTTCCTGATTATTGTGTCTTCCAGTCTGAAACAGTACCACCACAAAATCCGGCATGTCATATTGTATACTGGAGAATGAATTTGTAGCATCAAACTCATAATAAGTACCAGTGGCAGGCTTCTGTACACATTGACATGTATAAAATTGTAAAGGTACTTGTGGATTTTTTATTATATCTGCTTTGTATTTAAGAGCATAACTGGCTTCATATTCAACAACCGGGATTCTTAGCTCCATAGTCTGAATAATGCATTTGCCTTCATCAGGTAGGGTATCAGGCAGAGCTTCCCCTGTAGAGTTTAATGTACTGTACCTCATCAAAGCATTATTATCATTGGCAGCTCTTCTAAATGTGATTCTTAAACCACCCTTCCACATAATATCTTTGTAATCTGAGAAGAATCCTGGCAACAGGCGCATTGGGAACAGCACTGTGTGGCTCTTGGATAATATTTTATCACCAGCCTCAAATCCACCTATTTTGAAGTAAGAAGCCTCGGTTTTGGATAATTTTAGTGTGGCCAAAGCTGTGGAGGTAATGCCGGGATAATCCACTCTGTTTATAACAACACCATGTTTTCTGATCTGAATTTCAGAGAACAGATGTGGCACAAAATTGTCTACCAATCTTATATTTGAATTTGCCGGATAATCTGTACCATCGAGCTTTACAACATCAAATTTGATGTATAGATCTGCTCTGTGGGGGTGTATAAAGCCATCCCCTACATCAAGATCAACCTCAATCTCTGTGTTGGGTTGATTTAAATTTGCAAATGTCCTCCTGTTTGGAGCGAATGATTGTAGCTCATAACTCTCAATATTTTCCATTTTTTTTGTATGTATTTTTATTTAAATATTAATCTCTATGATTGCAGTTGTTGTGGCTCCAGCAAAATCAACTAATTCTTCTTTTTCATTAGTGACCATCAATTCAATATTATCTATTCTATTAAGGCACACAGGAAAATATAATGTTGGGGATGGAGTGTAGATGATAGGCTCCATAAAATCAGAATTAGGTTTGAATGTTGCAATGATGCCAGTTTGTTTGTGAGTGCCTATGCCATTTCATTTGGTGATCATGCCCTCAGCCACATTACAGTGAATATTTAGAGTCTCTATGGCTAAGAATTTAGGTATATTAATAGCAGTGTGTTTAATGGCCGGTTCAAGTTATGTGTTGTTCTCAAAGCCTAACAGCTCTCCTATACTACCCAGATCCACTGTTTCTGTAGCAGATACAATCTCTACTCTGTGAGTGACAGAATTTTGAGTTAAAACTATACCTTCAATATCTTGGTTTGTAAGCGGCTCTTGTTTTTTTTAAACTTATTTATGGCTCTCTTAACACCTTTGCCTTGTTTCTCCATGGCCAGGTTATGGCGCTTCAATTCATCTAATTCTGCCCTATTCTTCTTGGCATCTATTACTGTTTTTGCTATGGCAGCTGATCCCCCAGCCAAGCTCCCCACAGCCCCAAGTGCTGCTAAGATGGCCGGGATAGTAAATATGAAACCCCCCACATGTGATTTTTTTCTAGATTGCTGTAATTTTTTTAATTGAGGGGTACTAAGTAATAATTTCATACCATGGCCCTTGGCAAGACAAGAGCTTTTATTCTTGCGGTGCTTTTTGGTTAAAAGGTTATCAATAGTTTTAAGAGATTTAAGACCTGCATAAGGTATTTGATACATAACACCCTTGGCCTTCATTCAAGGTTTATTATATATATATATTCACAGCCCCACCCCAGTTTTTGTTTGGTGTTCATAGCTATGGTGGTTCCCAATGCTGCTATTCTCTCACTCAAAGAAGCATCTTTGCTTACAAATCTACCAAATGCAGCCTCTTCTAATTTCTTGTCTGCAACATGTCTCTTGTCAAGATCAGAATGTGTGTTGTATGCTATGTCATGGTCTCTACAAGCAGCATCTAGGGGATTAACACCAGGGTCCCCTCTCTTTAGTCTATGGTCCAATTTTGTGCCTGGACCACAATACTGATAGCCTGGAATATGTAGTTCAAATAGCAGCTTGTTTATAATGTCATTAACCAACCCCCGACCCTCAGAAATATTCCAAAATTTAGGTGGTAGAGTATTAATAATTTTTATAAGATATCCAATCCCCTTAGTGTCATTCAATATAAAATTAGACAATTTTGTGCTTATCATGTCCATAATTCCAACCTTTTCATTGTAAAAATTGTGGTTGCCAGCATTTTCCTCCCCAGCTATCACCAATAACCTATCTACAAGTTTCCTGACATCATCAACCCAGACAAATTCTTTAGGCAGGGTGTTGTATTGTTTGATTCCACTGCCAGTCTTAACTTGTGACCATATGGGCTTGTTCAATTTGTTGTATTTTGCTCCACTGCTAGACTTGACTCTTTTTTGTGTGGGATCATTGTTCTGGTATAGAGCATCCGATTTTTTTAATATTTCCTTGTAGTGCTCATAGTCTTGATCTGTATAGCTGCCAGGCCTTTTCCGAGTCATCAGTTCCCACAATCCAGGTGTGCCGGGATACTTAACAAAACCACCTTTTTCTCCAAGATGAGATTCTGAATATACAATCAGATCATCTCCCATAAATGTTACTCTGAAATTGCCAATTCTAAGTATGATGATACCATCACGCTCTGTGTCAGCATATAAGCCAAAAACCTCATCTTTGTTGTCTTTAGGTGTGCTTAAATATTTTTGAGCAAGAAGACCCAATTCAATAGGATCCTGAGTAGCTTCAATCTTGTCATATCAATTGTGACAAACCCATAACTGACCTGGTTCCAGCACCTACTGCAAAACTTGGAAAAATTATTGTAGCTCAAGTCCCCACCTACATATTCATCATGTATGTGTTTGAGGTTGGTATGATCTTGACGAAACACACATATAAAATTGCTGTTGTCTCGGATCAGCTGCTTCGGAATTTTAGAAAAAGTCTGTGCCAGGTTGAAACAATCAATGTTTTTGTGTCGCCCCTGTGTAAAAAAAATTCTAACCTTGTTTTGATTATCCAGTATAATGTCATCAAACACAACAACAGAATTATCGAGACATTCATGGAGTGGCTTAACATCTGATTCAAAAGTGGCAATATCCAGTCCATCATATAGCTTCATCAGCTGCTGATATTTTAATTGTTCCAAGCTCTTAGAGAAGACATAGAAGTGCCTGTTTTTCCAGTCTAACCAGTTGGGTGCCAATAAAAAATTATCAATCATTAGTGTAGTTTTACCACAAGCTGATGGCCCAACAATAAGACATCTAATATTTTCAGGCAGCAACTTGCCATTTCTCTTAATCTGCTGTTCAGGTTCTGGCAGCCTTTTTATAACATCCCAGGTGCTCATATTATCACTTTGTCTGCATCGATCCAGCTGTGTTCTGGAAGTCCTAGCCATTTGACAAATAACTTGTTGCCTTTTCTGCGGATGATTTTTTCTATGAGATATGTGTCAGGCTGTTTAATTTTGTTGAGTTCTTCTTCATAGAACCGGCCTTTGAGAATTTCTCCTCGGTGGTCTTTTATTATATATGTGTTAAGGGTCCCAGGTTTAACTTGAACCACTGTAAATAATTCAGTGCTCCAGTTTCTTGTAAAGCCTCTTTTGAATAAGTGCTTATATTTGCTGATTCTTACTTGATCACCCACCTTGTATTTGGCCTTTCTTGTTGTTGGCTGGTATCCAGGATAATAAACAGTCCTGATCAATTTTTGCTCATCAGATGAAGTTACTTCAGAGGGTTTCATGTTGATTGTGGAATGGACCGAGTTGTTATATTTATGTAGAAGTTCTGGAGGAATATTAAGCCATTTATAATTACCTTGAAGTGTAAATTGTTTATACATAAGATTTTTTAGGGTTTTGTTGAATCTCTCTACAATTGAGGCCTTGAGATCACTGTAACTCGAATAATGTTGTATTGACTGGCTTTTAATAAATTGTTGGAACACAGAATTATAAAATTCTTTGCCATTATCTGTTTTGCAAATAGTGCGGTGATCTTCCACTCTGATTGATGATTGTCCTGAAGGCTTCTGTAACACATTTTCCAGTCTTGGATTTGAGTGGCACAGCCCAGGCAAATTTTGAAAATGTGTCTATTACAGTGAGTAGATACTTGTAGCCCTTGTTGATTTTGTCTCAGTTTTTCAGCTGTCCACTTGCCATCTCAATCAAGTCGCTCTGCCATAAATCATCTATGCCTTTTGTGACTACTGGCAGTCTCTTATAATTATGTCTGGCTTGTCTGTGTAATTCATCAACAATAATTTGTCTAGACATAATATGAAAACAAGAATATTGCAACTATAGGATGTTCAGCAGCTGATACTACAGGATTTTCTAAATATAATTTGTCTCCTATTTGTATATGAAATTCCAGAGAGCCATCATCTTCAGCATAAGATGTTTCTAATGTATTGGGATCTGTAAAATCCTCTAACTCTACACTGGTGATTTTTGGTTTGTTGTCAGCATTTGTTATTGATAAGATGGGGTAGTGGTGTGCCTGTGGTTGAAGCCAATATTTGATCTTGATTGGTCTCAGTGTTCCCCCAACAAAAAACTGGTAATAAAATTGTGCAGGGGACAGCATATATATTTTGCCACTTGGTGTAAATGGTGAATCATATTCTTTGTTGGGGATGCTGTATAATTCAAGAATTATTGTATGTTTAGGATTCTCGATTATGCCTGTTATTTCTTTTTCTGCTGTAAGCAATCTGCTTGTTACAGATTCAAGGTGCTCATTAATAGTCCTAACAACATCATCATGGCCTGGCTTGATTTTTATGTCCACAACAAGTTTCTTGTATTGTTGCACAATCTCTTGAAGCTGGGTGGCAAAAACAGACAGAGCATTTGCTTCATTGGATTCCATGGTCCCTAGCTGTTGCTTGATATTAGCTACAATTTGTTGCAAATTTTCAATAACTGCCAATTTTGAATTTTGAGCAGTAAGATCATGGACCTGTCTTCTGATATCCTCAAACAGGGCATGCAGTTCATTAATATGTTGATTAGTTGGTAGTGTGGCCACTGTCTGAGTAAGTTGTTTGATCTCTGTCTGGATATTCTTGATATCTTCTGATTTCAATATGCGATTCACAGCTCTCTTAATATTTTTAAGTTCCTGTGATGTAGGCAGATTTGTTACAGTATTTTGCAAAGATTCAAGTGCCAATTTCACATTATTTAATTCAGAAGCATCAGCCACATTTTGCATAGCATTTTGGAGCAGGGCTATATCTGCCTGAGTGGGTGTTGATTGTTGTAAAATTTCAAGTTTTGTTTGGATATCATCGATCAAGTGATGAAAATGAGATAGCTCAGATTCAGTGTTGAGGTTTTCAAGCTTTGTGATCTGTTGCTGGACACTGACAAGTGTGTCTACAATACCAGGCAGGCGGGATTCTTGTATATTTGTCAAATCACTTTGCACTGCTGCTATTGTACCCTCAAGATGGGTTATGGTACTTTGAATTTTTCCAAAATCTTCATATGTTTCAAGTTGCAGCTTAATGTTGGCAACACTCCGAGTTATTGCACTCAAAGCATCAGAAGATGGCAAGTTGTTCATAAAATTTTCAAGTGTCTTAATTTTTTCTTTAACATCGGCTATGGCATTGTTCAAGGGGTCCAGATTAGGTATCTGGAGTGATTGAATCTGTTCTTTTATAGTGGAAATCACTAGATCAAAATTTTCTTGTGATTTTATGCTTTTGACAATTGTTTGGAGCTGTGTCTGGACATTATTTATCTGCTCTTCCAATTGTTGTTTCAATTGCTCAGATTTGGTGGCCTGGGTCTTAAATTTGGCTTGAAGAGCTGCTACAGCCTCTTCTAAACTTTGAAAATTATCTAATGTGGTCAAGTCAGTATATTTTTAAAGCAGCAATTTGAGTTCTGAGTCAATTTTAAGAAGAGGGTCCATGCATTGTGATTGCAAATTTGTAATTTCTAGTTGAAGACTGGCATTGAGTGTGGTTTGTAAAGCTTGCAAATCACTTCTTAATTTCTTGACTCTGACATCAAGCATCAGAATCTCATCACTGTGATCTTCATGCCTTGTATGGCCAAATATATCATTAGGCATTTTTGTTTTAGTGGTTATTTATTATTGAATATCTAATTCTTAATTCTATAAAAAAAGGTATAAGCTTGTCATAGGATCCAGGGACCTCAATATATAAGCAGTCACCAGCAGAAACAGTATATACAGTGCCAGAAATCATGCTTGAGTGCTTAATTCTATAAATATTTCTCCCTACTGAAATCTTGACATTACCCTCAGGGGTTGTAATAAATTGCAATTGACCACCTACAGGTAATTGGTAATGATTTAAATTATTGTTAAATATGTACAATGTTTTACCTGTTTCATCATCAACATCTGTAAGTATGCTGTTCAGATGAATAATTAACAAAGCACTTAGTTTAGATATCATATCAGAAGAGGGTTGTGGTGTTGGCAGGTCCATAATAGCCTGTTTTTTAAACCCAAATAAGTTCATAGGCATGTTTATTTATTTCAAATCATGCTCTGTAATTGGGCATTGATTACCACTTTTCAAATCACAATGACCCCATGGTAGAGTATGTATGCCACATGACAAAATGCATCTCTTATCATCATGTGGGTCCAGAGCCACTTTTCTTACAATATTTGTAGTCAAAAAGTGATCCACACTCTGAATTCTGGATTCTGATGTTCTGATTGTGCTACATGATTTGAGGCAATTTTTGTAATCTTCAAATTCAAGCTCTTTGTCAACAATTACTCTGCCAATGCCCTTGGCCTTTTTGGCAACAGCGCCACTACATGTTTCAAAACTGTACATCTTGGCCCTTAACCCAGCAAATGCCACAATAACATCACCAAGTGTCTCATCTTTTAACTTGCCAGGCACCTTTTTGTTGTGGTGTTTAATTTTTGAATGTTCAGTGGTATCAAAATATTTAAACAATTCAGGCTGTGCTATATCTTGATAAACATCTTCTGTTTGAATATCAAGAACAAAACTATCTGTGTCCATGTACATCAGTTTTACACGATCCTTATAAAAAGGCTTCAACACATTATAAAACAATTTTAACATGTGTAATTTGGCCAATTCCAATATCACAGCCCCTACATAAATAGGCTTATCAAACTTAATATTTGTTTTTTTCATGTTGAAAAGTGCCATATTCTCATCATAAATTCTTCTGTAATTGAAGTTGGGCTTTGCAATCAATTTTTTGCTCCGGCTGGGGTCAGTAATTATTTTAACATCAATATGTTTTCTGACATTTTCTATTGTTTTGCCTTACACAGAATTGACCATCAATTTAAACAAGGTCTTAACAAATTGGCTCATTGCAGATGTTCGAAGCTCTGTGTTTGTATCAATATATGGCTTCAACCATCTTGAGTGCCTGAACCTCAAAACTTTTCCAACTTTGGTCACTTGAACACCATGATTCATCAGGAACTGGAGGTTTTCGTAATATAAGACATAATTCTGTTTCGGCTCTAGAGTCATCATCAATTTCTTCTGTTTAGAGCCAGGTGAACACTTAACCTCAGGAATTGGGGGCAGATCAGAAAATGTGTTGTGTAAATTATCAGGAATTGTCAGATCAACCTCTAAGAATAGACCATAGTGACTGTCATCAAAATCCTTAAGATCCTCAATGTTGAAATCTTCAACCCACTCAAGCCCTGCATATGGCAGTTTTTTCATCATAGCATAACCATAGAGGCTATTGGCATCTACATACAGTATATAATTTGATGCCAGTGCTGGATCATAATTAAAGGCCTGCACAAGACCTGGAGCAGACCCGTTCGCGAGACATCGCTCCTGAAATGCCATGCAACCTGCGCAACACCCTCGCTTGAGCAGCTTGTATGCCCACCTGCACAGATCGTTCCTGGCAGGCATTGTAGACCCGCCGGGTACCCGCAGTCTTACGATACCTAGTAGGTCTCAGTTCGTTCTTTCCATCAACTGCAGACCCCTCCCTCTGCATGACGTAGTTGCTTCGAGTAGAAACTGCACCTGGCCCACACCGTTCTGCAGTGTTGCCAACTGCAATAGATTTTCACTACTTAAAAAAGGGAACTCGAAGCTTCGTAAGCCACATCACCAATGAAATGAGATTTACGAATGTTGCTACCCCACACACACACATTGAAATAGGTTTTCCGTGGCACAGGATCCATAAGTATATGTCGTAAACAACCAATATACGTATATATAGTGATATAGGACAGGACTGAAACATGTCACGTTCGACGCTGAGGTCGCGAGTCGAACAACACACTGTTCTACTGCGAACACCAGGGCCGTAGCCAGCCAGGGCCATTGCCGTTACCCTCGTTTTGGGGGTAGGGCCAAGTACTTGGATAAACGTGCCAACAAGAACAATCACAATAATAGTAATAAAGTAGCATGAAAGGCATTATAATCCTCATAAATCACGCAAAAAGGGGGTAGAAGTCGGTTCTCACGCGCATTTGTGTTGAAACAGAGGATTAGAAATATTTTTTTTCAACACGTCAATTTCACATTAGCTAATAATGGAAAACAAGCACACAAACTGTTTTTGAAAGAAAGAAAGTGCATGATAAATGCATTCCGAATGTACAGACATATGGCATGTAAAATTTCCATCTACAATATTTTCTTTTCACATGGAGCGACGTATTACATAATCAATTCATCCAACTCGTAACAAACCAACATTAATAGCAAATAATATCACGGGCAGCCACTTAGATCGTTCGGCGCTCAGGGCCGACTGCCGCTACCCCTTTGCTACGGCATTGAACTTGATGAGACTGGATAATATTTTATAATATATTTCTACTTTCATAAAATTTGAAATCAAGGGGTTGCAATTACCCCTCCATTCCCCCTCTGCAGGTGCCCTTGGCCGTCTGGAAGGAAAATGCAAGAAAAATATGAAAATTAATTCCATCTTGAGTACCCTTTAGCCCTGCTACTCTTAAATTCTGCTAGTCTGTTTTTTCTTGTACTTTAATGTTTGACCCCCACCCTGACCCTTCCGCTAGACTTAATTTCCGTCCAAGCTTGTGAGCAATGCACCCTACCCCCCTCTGGTTGCGCCACTGCGTGCCTGGTTAAGGCACCATGCAATGAAAAGCAATTAGTTTTCAGTGAGGAGATTTTTGTTTGCTCGATCATTCATTTAAATAAATGAAGCTGTAATACTGCGTGCATTTCCTGGCAATAAGATAAAAACTGCTTACGCTGAACTGAAATCGCTAAGTATATAAATTCTCCTTGGAGGAGAGAGCTCCTCCTAGGACCTCGTAGGATTTACGACCTACGTAAGTAGGCAACACTGGCTGAAGCTGTCCACGTGGTGATGAAACACCTGGAGCGACACGCTGCCGGAGGGCTGTTTCCTTCCAGCAGGTTTTGCAGGCGCCCGGGTCTTGTTGAATGCCCAGTTACCTTGTAAGCGCAGAGCGCCTGGAAGACGAAGAACCCGGGTAAAGACGCAAGTCGACTCGTTGCCGTGGGCAGGCGAGCAGGTATACCTGTCCTCGCGGCAAGCGGGCAGTGGGTAGGTAAAATGCACATTATGCTGGCCTCTTATCATAATCAGGAATATATTTGTTATTTGCTCTGGCATATCTCTGAGAACATTGCACCATGCCTCCTCTTATACATTGTTCCATAAACAGATACATATCTTGATCCTGGATCAGATCCAATTGCATTTTAGTGTTTAAAAACATTGCAGACCATGCTAGGCCCGGAGCACTGTAAAAATACATTGGATCCAGCTTATAATTTTGCATGGAAGATTTTCTGAATGCCTGCAGTATATCAGCTAAGAGGGTCACATCAAGTTTTAAATAAGCCTTGTGATAATCACCAAATGTCTGGCATTTTAAATTGTTCCACATCAACTGGGCATGGTGATAATCTTCATCAGTGATTCCAGTGACTCCAGATCACTCAGCCACTCAGCAACCCAACATTAACAGTGCCCTGGAGGTTGGCATCAAAAGAGTTTTGCTGCCCCGGCGTGATACAGAGACACCTAGCGACATATCAGGGAACTAGGAATTCTTCTCGGTTGTGTACTAAACCAGAGGTCAGACAGAGCACAGGCCGTGGGCCAGAGGACCTCCCCCAATGGAGGAAAGACTTGCCACCATGCCTCCCCCTGCCTTCACCACCCCCTCCCCTCCGTGACCGCTGCGAAAGGGCACCACCTGGTTCATTTCATTCTGGCTCCGGCTTCTTTCAAGATTTCTCTACTGGTGAAATATTCACTGCTGGCTGGGCCTTGCGTGGAAAGTGGCCACGGCAAACAGTCAGGACCTTCACAAATGAGACTTAGATTGAATAAATTTTATTTATTACAGTGGCTGCTATAATTGTGTGGGATTTCTCTTAGTGCGGTTGAGATTATAAATTGAGAGTAAAGAAGGAGGTAGAGATTATCAGTTGAAAGTAACGACGAATGAAGTAAAAATAACTAATTGAAAGTAAGCTGTGGCTGTGTAGTCTTGCTAATGGACCGTGTTAAAAATGTAAATATAAACATTGACGAGCTCTTGCCCGGTCCCCCCGGAAATTCCGGTTTAGGCCCGTGCCCGTTGTTTCCAGTACAGATTCACCGGCATACGAAGTAAGAAATGAGCGCTTGTTTTCATCAATTGTTAGACGATAGTCAAGAAAGGTATTTGTTGAAGATCTACTATGACGGAGTAGACGTCAAGAATCCGTCGGATGATCAACTCCAGAGCAGATTATTAAAACATGACGTGTCTTTGTGGCCGCCAGTTGTATAGCATACTACCACTACGTATCTCATGTACACGTACGACGAACTGAAAACGTTCGAAAGTTTAGATATATTCAATTATTTTGTAAATGGAAAAGTGAGGGAAAGAGAATTCTATAAAACTAGTCATATTATTATATTATAAAGTATGCTTAAGTGAATCTTTGCCAACAAATCTGCAGAAGTAATGACACATGCAAATGCTAGTAAATATGTGTGCTTTCAACTTCGCCGGAAGTCCAGAAGTAAGTGGTTCGACCCAACGGAGCCGGGGGGGGGGTGATTGCAGTGATTATTATTGCAGCATCGATATGTAAATTATATATAGACCTTCCCCCATATTTTCTCATGGTTATAGTATTTTACGTTTTACTTTCGAGTATAAATTGGTTACAATTGTGCAAACAATTTTTGCAAGAAACTGTTTGTGAGCAATTATAGTTTTGTTTCGCACAGATTTCAGAGGTTTTTTTTAACAAGTTTCTCAAAAGTCTGCAATACGTTTTTTGTGAGCATGAAACTCTTAATGCAGACAACAAATGTTTTGTCAGTCATTCTTGATCATTCGGCTGTTTCATTAACCTTCATTATGGAAAACAACTTTTCACCAAGGCAAGTGCAATTAATAAAATTTCTGCATCAAAATAGCTTATTCGAGGATACTGCTATGGGAGATATGAGAAAAGTCAAGGATAGCCCACCTCGCGACATTTATTTCTCAATACGAGTTGCACTGCAATTCAATAAGTTCCATTCGAAGTAAGGACTTGCACACGCATCACACACGCACACACACACACACACACACACACACACACATATATATATGTGTGTGTGTGTATATATATATATATATATATATATATATATATATATATATATATATATATATATATATATATACAGGGTGTTGCAAAATACCTGTTACAACGCTTGGGAGGTGATTCTACAAGTAAAAACAAGGAAAAAATGTCATGTGAAAAAATGTCGAAATCGGCACCGTTTTCGAGTGACAGGCGTGCGAAAATCGCCTCACACCATGTGTAAAGTACAATAACTCAAGAAGGAAGAAATATATCAATGTCGGAATAAAATAATACAAACAAAATCGTACCTGGTGAATACAATGGTGCATCAATTGAGGCCCAGTGTAAATTGCGCAAGGGGACTCTCAAAGAAAGTGGGGAATCCCCTGATGGAAAATACAAGAAATTTACTACTATCTTCTACATAATGTTGAGATCGGAATGTAGCCAGTAAAAAATGGCGACGTATGTCCACATGTCCCACTACTGCTGGGACACCGTCCCACACCCGGGAAATAGGAAAATAACTGCAAATCTCCTGTTGTACACGGTTCACATTGCGGTTCGAAGAAAAGAAACCAATTTGTCGCATGTCTCACTACTGCTGGGACACCATCCCAAATGGAAAAAAATACTGGAAAATCATAAAAAAAAGTTTTCAATCCCTTAATGTTGACACACTACTTTGCAGTACGAAAAACAAAAGTTAAACAATGGCCACATGTCGTTAGGCTGTACATATACTACAAGAGAGCTCCCCAAAGAAAGTGGGTAATCCTCGAAGGAATGAAGACGGAGAATGGCGAGAAAACGCACACAATGGCATGTAACATTTCCAGGCACAGCACATCTGGAAGGGATTCCACTGAGAAGCGCACAACCTCCGCACATGCAGATCGACGGTATGAAGTACAGCGATATCCAGCATCTTCACTCGTACCTTTCACTAAAGGACACTATGTGGTGCTGATAGGGGCTCACACAAACACCGGTATACTCAGAGACGTTGTTGAAAATGTCCGCCATTGACTTCAAGACAAAGATGGCATCGGCGAAGCACTGATTGTCTGGTACGTGCAAATACCTCTGGCATGTCACCAATTGTCCCAGCAGCGGCACTAACACGAGCAACGAGATCCTCAGCACTTTCCACAGGGGTTTCATACACGAGCCTTTTCATTTCTCCCCACACAAAGAAATCCAGTGGTGTGAGGTCGGGGGAACGAGGTGGCCACGGTAAAGGTCCACCCCTGCCAATCCAACGATCGCCGAAAATATCGTTGAGTAAGGCTCTGGCTCACCGGTCGAAATGTGCGGGGGCGCCGTCGTGTTGAAACCAGATACGTTGTCTACCTGCCAGTGGCACGTTTTCCAAAAGTTCAGGTAATACGTCATGTAGAAACACTCGATAATTCCCACCACACAAAGTAGATGGCAAAATGTACGGGCCTATCAAGTGGTCACCTACTACGCCACACCACACATTCACTGCGAACCTATGTTGATGATGGCGCACAATGATTGCTTGCGGATTGTCCATATACCAGACGTGGCTGTTGTGGCTATTGAACATGCCGTCCCTGGTGAACATTGCCTCATCGGTCCACAAAACTATTGTTGGGAACTCTGGAATGGAAAGAGTTTGTTGCACGTACCATTGGCAGAAATCCATGCGTAGGGGAAAGTCCGTGGGCAGTATGTGGTGCACCTTATGCAATTTGTATGGGTGCAATCCCTCCTCTCGAAGAACGCGGAACACATTGCTATGGTGGGTTTGTTGAGTACGAGCAATGACACGTGTCCTGGTGTCAGGACGGTCTCGTATCGCGTCCAACACGTCCTCTTCAAATTGCACAGTGCGCACAGTGCGGGGTCTTCCACAATCCCACCTACGGGGTAGTAGAGATCCAGTTTCACGCAGTCGAGCATCAAGTCTTTGAAAGAGTGCATGTGCTGGTAATCGCCTATTGGGAAAACGTTCGTGATACAAACGACGTGCTTCACGGCTGTTTCGGTTTGCCACTCCATAAACGAGATGCATATCAGTAAGCTCGTGGGTAGAGTACTCCACCATTGTCTTGTTCGAGAACTGCCCAGAAACAGGGGCACTTTCCCTCCGAGTGACGGATCACAACTACCGTGATTAGCACTCACGTAATGTCACACAGGTGTCCACGCAGTTGTTGCAAACCGAGAAAGAACACGGGAATACGTACTCTACGTACAGTATTCCTTAGCGCAATTCAACCATACACACACGCCAGACTAAACTCCACGCTGCGAGACGCAGAACAAGACAGGAAAAACAACGGTCGACTACAGTCTCTACGTAGTATCCACCAACACTAATACGTAACAGGTGACCTACACTCACAGCGCCTCTAGTGGAGCTTTCTGTACCAATTAGCTGAAATCAATCTGAGCGTAATTTGACGGCATAGCGTCATTTTCGAGTGAATTTCCTATTTCCCG
Source organism: Lepisma saccharinum (assembly GCF_977018435.1). NCBI lineage: Eukaryota > Metazoa > Arthropoda > Insecta > Zygentoma > Lepismatidae > Lepisma > Lepisma saccharinum. The sequence goes on along the minus strand of NC_139238.1, from coordinate 60,720,883 downwards.
AGTGTGGGACGGTGTCCCAGCAGTAGTGGGACATGTGGACATACGTCGTCATTTTTTACTGCCTACATTCCGATCTCAACATTATGTAGAAAATAGTAGTAAATTTCCTATATTTTCCATCGGGATTCCCCACTTTCTTTGAGAGTCACCTTGCGCAATTTACACTGGGCCTCAATTGCTGCACCATTGTATTCGTCAGGCACGATTTTGTTTGTATTCTTTTATTCCGACATTGATATCTTTCTTCCTTCTTGAGTTATTGTACTTTACGCATGGTGTGAGGCGATTTTTGCACGCCTGTCACTCGCAAACGGTGCCGATTTCGACATTTTTTCACATGACATTTTTTCCTCGTTTTTACTTGTCGAACCACCTCCCAAGCGTTGTAACAGGTATTTTGCAACACCCTGTATATATATATACAGGGTGCTCGGAAATTCCCCTTACAAACTCCTAGGGCATCAGGTAGAGGGAACTGAGTAGACAATATTTGGAATAGGAACCCATGTCCGGAAACGTACCGTTTCCGTGTTACAACCATGACAATGTGTCGGATGTGCCTGTGTTGGTATGCAACCGGGTAGGCAGTACATGACGTCAGAAGATCACCTGATGACCTAAAGTGTTATCATTTATTACAACCATGTCAAATGAGGTATTACGTAAGGTACAGAAGTGAATGGCGTGTGACAGTCCATAATACAAACAAATTTATTTGGTAACAATGCCAAGGGAACAAAAAAGAAATGTACTATTTATTGATCAGCACCTGTGTCAGCAGTGGAACGCAACAATTTGTAGATGTCACGTGCCTTCAGGTGATTTTCTGACGTCCTGTACTGCCTACCCGCTTGCATACCAACACAGGCACATCCGAAACATTGTCATGATTGAAGCACGGAAACGGTATGTTTCCGGACATGGCTTCCTATTCCAAATATTGTCTACCCAGTTCCCTCTACTAGCCCTACGAGTTTGTAAGGGAAATTTCCGAGCACCCTGTATACAGGGTGATTCTAAAGGTATAGTACAAACGAAAACCACAGATACCTCCCATGAAATAGAGACGAAAGTTCCCCTTCCACTTTGCCGAGAGATGCCTCCGTGAGGAGCTACACAACGCCGAAAACGTGTGAAAATGAACTTCACACCTCTGTACAGCCAGTACCAGTGAAGATAGAAAGGCGGAACAAACGAAGTCAAAAGGAACACCAAAGTCGCCCATCCGAAAAACACTAGGCGGCAGCTGCGCAACGCATGCGCATGGGGTTCCACAAAGGAAATAGGGGTGTCCCGCAAGACAAGTGAAGGGAAAGGGTAGTGATCGACAACGGTAGGGAGAAAAGAAGCTATGAAGCATGAAGTAACAATTGCACAGCGGGAAACAAACACCATGACTGAAGCAGTGCAGTCGAGAAAAGTAGTGCGGGATTGCAGAACCACGGGAGGACGACGTAGGATGTAAAAATACACCGAGAATGCAAGCAAAGTGGTCCGTGACACTCGACAGGCAACAGACGCGTACATGGTTCGGGGCAGAAGTGGCGGCGCTGGCGGTGCAGCGCAAGGGGAGTCCCCAAAACACAGTGGGGAGACACCGCAGCAAGAACAAAGCACGGTGCAACAAAAGAGAAAGAGGACCGGACGGGGAATGGTACCTGCCAAGGAGACAACAAATGCGGGACGAGGGATTCCCCGTAGCAGCACCGAGGGGATGTCACAGAAACTACGGGCACAGGAGGTTATTGCTAATGAAAGGTGCACGTACAGATAGGACCACGTACCCCGTACTGACGTTGTAACAAACGTCGTGATGGGACCCAATCAGCCTCTTAGAAATGAAGCCGGAGGCACATCGCTGGGTGGGAGCGGGCGAAAGGCTGCTGTATTGTCGTACGGACCCCACCACTCCGTACGGTGGACGACACTAATGGACGAGGTCGGAATGTTTCCATCCCGATCACCAGGTCCACCGTTCCCAGACCTGACGCGGCTGCTTGCTTCCGAGCGCAACCCCAGCCGAACAACTCGAGTCCCTCCTCGGCCGCAGCCTTCCGCTCAGAAACCAAGCGTGGCCTCACACCAACGCAGCCGCACACTGCCGCGTGGGTGTGAGATCGGGCCGAGCAAGGCTGGACAGATAAACTGCGTGGGACAATCGTGTAATGAAGCTACGTGGGGGTATGCACGTCTGTTCAACTGCTGGGTTACCCCACATTGGTGTACACAAACACCACACGATCGTACGTAGTGCTCCCCGTCGGCTCGAGCAAGACGGACGAAGTACGTGTTGTGGGTGAATGGGGCAAGAATGAAGGACGCTTCATGTGTTCCACGATGACAAGGCCCCAGAGTACATGGCCCCACCTGACGGCAGTGGTCAGGTAGTGAAGAGCACAGGCACGGGTGGCTCAGGAACGTCAGCTGATTGTACCACAGCGCCGTGCGGACGTGTGGGCTGATTGGAAGTGCAGCGTCAGGGAGCGTGTCAGTGAAAGAGCCGGTGCGGTGGTGGTGTGCTTGACGTACGACAATTGAGTACGTTGTTTCGAAGCCGTTGTGACCAGTGTGTGTGTGTGTGCCACCTGTGCACTGCAGTACAGTATTCCATAATTGGCACTATCCTCACCGTACCATGGAACGCTACACATTTGTAGAACTGAGGGACATGCATTTTGTCTACGGCCTTGCAGATGGCAATGGCCGAGCAGCTGCACGCCTTTATCGCGGACGGTATCCGGAGAGGCAACAACCCGACAGCAGGTTGTTTTCGAACGTGCACCGTACCCTTGGTGAATCGGGTGTGTTACGTGCAGGCCATCAGGTCGGTCACCCAAGACATGTGCGCACCGCGGCGGTCGAGGAGGACGTACTTGCTCGCGTGGACGACACACCGTCCACTAGCACCCGTAGCATTGCACGTGAAGTGGGAGTATCACAGTCAACAGTGTGGCGTGTCCTTCATGATGATCTGCTGTATCCCTATCATCCACAGCGAGTCCACGCGTTGCAGGCTGGGGATTACCCACGACGTGTGGAATTCTGTCAACGACTGTTGCAGTTTTGTACCTACGATCCCCGTTTTTTGCGCCATGTGCTTTTCACGGACGAGGCAACATTCACCCGTGAGGGCATCTTCAATTGCCGAAACAGCCATGTGTGGGATTATGAAAATCCACATACAGCAGTCGAGGTGCACCATCAGACCCAGTTTGCAGTGAATATCTGGGCAGGTATCATCGATGAACAGATTATCGGTCCATACCTGCTGCCAACACGTTTAAATGGCCGCCTCTATCGCACCTTTCTTGCATCAGTCCTTCCAGAGCTGCTAGAAGATGTACCCCTCAACGTGCGACATCATATGTGGTTTCAATTGGATGGAGCGCCTGCACATTTTGATGGCACAGTGCGAACCCTTTTGCACCATACCTACCCACAGCGCTGGATCGGCAGAGAGGGCCCTGTCCCCTGGCCCGCCCGTTCGCCTGACCTCACACCAATGGATTTCTTCTTGTGGGGCCATGTGAAAACACTCGTCTACGAGACCCCGGTGCCTGACAAGGAAACATTGGTAGCGCGGATACTTGCAGCATCGGCCGAGGTGTGTACCATGCCATGGATTTTTGATAGGGTTCGCCAGAATTTCCTGCGACACTGCAATGCCTGCATTGAATGTGGTGGTCGTCAATTTGAGCAACTTTTGTAACAACGTCAGTCCGGGGTACGACTACGTACTACGTACTATTCCTATCTGTAAGTGCACCTTTGCGTGGCAATAGACCTCCTGTGCCCGTAGTTGCTGTGTTTGTCCTGCTGGCGCACGACCTCTGTGTGACATCCCCTCGGTGCTGCTACGGGGAATCCCTCGTCCCGCATTTGTTGTCTCCTTGACAGGTACCATTCCCGTCCGGTCCTCTTTCTCTTTTGTTGCACCGTGCTTTGTTCTTGCTGCGGTGTCTCCCCACTGTGTTTGGGGACTCCCCACGCGTTGCATGTGTTTGTTTCCCGCTGTGCAATTGTTACTTGATGCTTCATAGCTTCTTTTCTCCCTACCGTTGACGATCGCTACCCTTTCCCTTCACTTGTCTTGCGGGACACTCCTATTTCCTTTGTGGAACCCCATGCGCATGCGTTGCGCAGCTGCCGCCTAGTGTTTTTCGGATGGGCGACTTTGGTGTTCCTTTTGACTTCGTTTGTTCCGCCTTTCTATCTTCACTGGTACTGGCTGTACAGAGGTGTGAAGTTCATTTTCACACGTTTTCGGCGTTGTGTAGCTCCTCACGGAGGCATCTCTCGGCAAAGTGGAAGGGGAACTTTCGTCTCTATTTCATGGGAGGTATCTGTGGTTTTCGTTTGTATTATACCTTTAGAATCACCCTGTATATACAGGGTGTCATTTTAATGGCGCCCACGGATCACAGATTCGTATAGAGGACATCAAAACAAACAACTTTTTCCAGTAACTTTTCTCGTTGATGCGTCGATTCGACGCTACAGCCATTCAAAAAAGACCGTTTTGCCGCCTGGATGCTGGCAACCCAACACAACATTAGATCGTACCTGTGACGTCATATCCTGCGGCGAAACAGTGCACGGCAGGGTTGCAAGGAACACACATTTTTTTTGAAAAATGACAAACTACCAACTACATTATTAGCTGTAGAACGAACCGAGAAACGTGTCCAGCAGACCGAACATCATAGCCTACCAGCCAGAAGATCAGCAGTCATCTCAGGGAAAGGAGGAAGTGAACCAACGATATGAGAAATGGTAAAAATGTATTCAAAATGAAATGTTAATGTCGGATTTTGTCTCAGCCTACATCTAAAATATCAACAAACAATAAATTTTATTGGACTTACTGCTTACACGTGGCTGTTTACGCCCAACTACATCTCAAATATTTGCAAATCTCGTTGCAAAGTTGATATCTACAGGTTTGTGTCCAGATGCCATGCGGCACTTTTGTGCTGATAACGAAAGTATCCGAGGTTCACGTTGTTACATTACGGCTAAAACACGTACAACCACAGTAACAATCTAATGATGAATCAGTACCGAATATACTGCCCTGTTCACATTTGCAAACTATTACATGTGTATCAGGTGCATAGATAAACACATAGTCGTCTTAGAGCTTGTATTACTACTACTTATATCCCTGTATTTTCAATCATTTTTGCCACTTGCTCATAATGCTCTGAATATACATTATATTTTCTGTTGCTTACCTTTGGAATTTTTAGTTCTTTCATTTCTTTGTCATCTGTTCAGTGTGTCACAGACAACTAGTATCAGAAGAACGAAGTGGATAGACTAAATTGTAGATTCCAATTTGGTAACTAGATTTGCAAATATTTGACATGTAAGCTGAGACAAAATTCGATATGACCACTTCCACTTGAATTCTATTTTCTTTCTACTACTTTTCGTATCGTTTGTTTAATTCCTGTTAGGTTACAGAACTTGTTTTCTCGTTTGTGGCTGTTTGTAGCTATGTCATTTTTCACAGATTATGTGTGTTCCTGGCAACCCTGGAACGCATCGCTTCACGACGGGATATGACGTCATAAATGCAATCAAATGTTGTGTGTGGTTGCCAGCATTCAGGCAGCAAAACGAGGTTTTTTGAACGACTGTAGCGCCGAAACGACGCACCAACGAAAAAAATGTTACGGAGAAAAGTTGTTTGTTTTGATGTCCTCTATACGTTTCCGTGGTTCGTAAAATGACACCCTATATATATATATATATATACAGGGTGATTCTTTATGTAGTTTACAACTTCAATAAATTATAATTATTTATTGGAACCACATATAGACTTGGTTTATATGTCATTATGCAGCAAAACACTTCAAGTTTTGACTCACGTAGTGTGTAGTTGCGGAGTTGATCACATGCGGCGCCACCGGTCTATCGTTGAAAATGGCGACTTTCACTGGTGCGGAAAGAGCTAAGTGCCAAGGTCTCCAGATTACACTCCACTCGACTTTTTTTTGTGGTGGTTTGTGAAAGATAGGGTGTACACCCCTCCCCTACCTCATAATATTCATGAACTTCAAGATCGCATCACAACAGCCATCGCTAATGTTACCCCTGAAATGCTGGTTAATGTTTGGCAGGAAATTGACTTTCGTTGGGATGTGTCCAGGATGACCAACGATGCACATATTGAACCATAACAAATTTCTAATAAAGAACTTGAAGTTTTTTGCTGCATAATGACATATAAACCAAGTCTGTATGTGGTTCCAATATATAATTATGAATTATTGAAGTTGAAAACTACATAAAGATTCACCCTGTATATATATATATAAAGGAGCAGAGCAGAACAAGAATATTGCCCTTCGCACCCTCTGAAGTCTTGAAACCTGTTTCCAACTTCATCACATAGCATTTTTACTGTGGACAAATATTCCTGCCATTCCTAGTATTCCTGAGAAGTTGGGAAGGACAAATTATAACTTTATTAAAAAGTTTTAATATAACAGAAGACTGTAACTTTGCAAATTGGCCTCCACTTCCTTCAAAATATCAGCTCTTGTGTCACGGGGAGGAATCATTCAAGTAGTTTTACTGTCATATCGAGATGAGAATCACATCCACGAATGAAGGGAGCTAACCGAGCTAGTTCACAGACGTCCGTAATTTCACACATTGTGAGCGAAAAGGCAACAACACGAACAATTTTCGCTTTCAATTGTTCGTTGACTAAGTCATCAATCCTCTCCTCAAATGTTTTTAATATTTTTTTATTCGCGTTGCTTTTCAGCCACGTTTGGCTAATGGCGACGATGAGTATGAGTAATTATATGATGAAATTGATGAAGGAACACATTCAAAGAAAACCCATGCTCAGCCCAGGATTCGAACCCGCAACCTCTGGTGTCGCAACGAGCTGTGCTAACCACTCCGCCACAGATTATGGTTATTTATTTCGTGATAAAGAAATACTTCTGATTGAATTAACTTTATCAGGGTACAAAATTTCTAGGCTTTTCACTGTTCACTTCACAACAAAAGTAAGCATTTCACTTGAAAAATCTACATTCGTCTTCTATAGTTTTTTTCTTACTCCAACGAAGTTTGGGCAGCGGTATGGTTCTTTGAAACTTTTACAGAAACTGACTTTTCTTCCAGGAAAATCCTTGAAAATCAAGAAACAGACTCATAGGCGACAGAAAGTACGCACGATGCCCTCCCCCAGCTGGCAAGAAATTTTCGTACTTCAGAAGTAACTTGTCCATCAGCTTGCTTAGTTGACACAACACCTACTCTATAATGGAATGTATAACTGTGTAGGGAAAATTGGTCAATGTGTTGAAGTTTGGATGAGTCTGGTCTTGTATCACGAGAAAAGAGAAAACGGGATAACTACATGTGTATAGATAATTTCAAGCATGAAGTGTTAAGTTAAGTTAAGCCAAGGCGGGCCGCATTAACAGATGCTGGGACCCACATGCGGCCCGCTAGATTGACTGGCTGAAATCTCAGGAGAAAAGTTGTTACGCTTCTCCCAGGAGACTTGAACCTGCGCGCGTCCCGTAGCTGGAGCCCAACGCATGACGCCCTAGACCGTACGGTGACGATGCAGAACAGCATCTAAGGGCGAAAAAGTGGGGATCACCTGAAGATGAGTTTTTGTTTCCTAATTTTGATTTGGTAAAGGGGGCTCTCTTACTGCACCAAGCGCCGTCAACCCTATGCCGGTCCTTTGAGTTTCTTTAAGTCTAATTTATGTATAGATAGGCTTATCGGGACTGGACCTACATTTATAGTGGGATTGAACTATTGGGAGTCCACCAGGTACCAAACTCGAGACCTTTTGACATTACGAGGGTCATCTTTAGCATTACGCTATATGGGAGGCAAAATATATTCGAAACTAAGAAGACATTTTGAACGAACATGTAGAATGTAGGAGGCAGGGTTCGCGCTGAAGAGGAAGAAAACGGAATTCTCCCTCTCCTTTCCTAACCTGTACATCTCTATGTAATTCTCAACCAGGCATAGAATTTTTCCTTCTACATTTTATATCATTTTTGTTATTGTTAATGAAGAATTAGAATTAATAATTTGTCTTTAAGTCTCAAGTTAGTAAGTCAGCCAAAATTATATTTTTATACTAAATTTTACATTAATTGAAGATTTGAAAAGAAACATTAGACCTTTTCATGATCCTTCCACTACAAAAACAAATGTTTTGTAAGAGTCACATCAAGTTTATGCTTGGAAGTAGTGAAGTTCTAGGAACCATACACACACTCACATATATGTAAGCAACAACAATAGTATTGCAATTTGGATAGGATGTGATTTGCGAGTGGAACAAGCATGGGGATTTAACGAAGTTCCTTTGCGAATCATCAATTATGTATGCATCAAGGACGTATTTACGGGGGGAGGTCTAGGGGGTCCGGACCCCCCTCCCCAAAAGATTTATCAAGTATTAAAATTAAATAATGAAAAATATATTCGTTTAGCCTTTGTTGTATAATTTCCTCTGAACTTATTGGAAGACAAGGATTTATATTGGGATCATACGGCTTTGAAGGACAGGATGGACGTATTTAGGGGGTCCGGACCCCCCCCCCCAACACACACACCCGGAAGACTTATTAAGTACGAAAATGAAATAATGAAAATATTAGCATTTTTTGCATAACCGATGGTTATTAATTTCCTCTGAACTTTTTAGAAGGCAAGGATTACATTGGGATCATACGGTTTTGAATGACATTGCAAAGAAGATTTATGCACACTAGTAATCAAAATAATATGCATAAAATATTAACAGAAACTTACTTTTCTCCAACTACATGTAACATCATTTTTGTTATTCGATAAATATACAATTATTCATCTATTTGACATTAATTTCATTGCCAGGTCACTTGCTTTTATGTAAATTATTCCGTACAGGTAAGCTACGTAATGAATATGTGCTGTTATATCTATATTTATTTACAGTCTTTTCAACTATTCGTGTAATAATAATATAATATTAATTTATGTATTGTAATTATTATTAATTTGATTTAATATAATTATTTTAATTTAAACATTATTATTATTATTATTATTATTATTCCTGAGACACTTGGTTCGGACCCCCCCGAAACATATTTCTAGATACGTTCCTGGTATGCATGTGTGTGTGTGTGTGTACACGTATTTCCTATCTGCACCGTTGACTCACAAAGTACTACATGCGAGGTAAAAATATCGAAATGTAAAAAGAGGAAGCGCTACCACCCTCCCCGCCTTTTCTACATTTTATTCAAATCGAACACCAGGCACGTATCGAGATATATATTTCGGAGGGGCGTCCTAACATAATGTCTCAAAATAATAATATCAATAATGTTAAATTAAAATAAGTATAATTATATTAAATTAATTAATATACTTTTATTACATGAATAGGTAAGAAGGCGGTATAACAACATTGATATAACATCACGTATTCGTTATCTAGCTTACGTGTAGTTAAGGTCTGCAAAATTTGTAAAAAAAATAGAAACTGCCCTGGATAGTAAATTAATGTCAAATATAGATAAAGAATATAATATTTATTGAGTATCAAAAAATGATGTTAGATCCAGTTGACGAAAGTAAAATTCCTGGTAATATTTTGCATGTTATTATAAGTAGTAATAATTCTTGCATAAATCTTCTTTGGTACTGTCATTGAAAGTCGTATTGCTTTCCAACAAGTTTTCGGAAATAAACAATTTGCGATTAAACAACAACCATATTTTCAATACTTAATTGAAGTTATTTTATGATCTCATTATTTTCATTATTTAATTTTTGTACTTGGTAAGTCTTTCGGGGGAGAGGTTGGGACTCCTGGACCCTTTAATAAGTCCTTGGCGGTAGGGGTCGAGATAAAGTTACTGTGTGACTGGTTCCAATTCACGGTAAATATGCTCTGTTTCTCTACACTCAAACATACACAAACTCATGATCTTCCTGCTTTCTTGGTTTCTTGCCTGGGAAAGAAGCAATAATTCAACCTGTGACAGCTACGGGACCTTATGATACAGCGCTTTGAGGCGCTGTACTTATGACGACGGGATGGAACCCAGCTGTGCAGAGGATTCAAACACCCGAGCGAACTAACCCTCCCCGTCAACCTGAGACAATTTTCGAACAGAGACATCTAGTGGACAAGTGGCGAACTATGATGGATGAAATTCGGCTGAAGCGACCGTATCTTTCGCCGTCGATAATACATGACATTTTTAAACAATCATTTTGGGCTGTGCAAGTGACTTTTGAAATAAAAGCCCTCCCTAGTTTAGTTATAAAAGGATTGAGCATTACGTCAGTATGCATCATAATGGCCATTTTCGTTAGCGTTACCCACAAATCGTATAACCATTCTGTGCTTATGCGTAAATGTGTCACGTACTCAAGTTTGATTATGTAGCCCAATCGCACCTTTAGGTCGCGCATCCAATAGCCTTAAATAGTAATAACTTTTCCCCACTATATTCTCGGAGAATGAGTGATCTGTCAACGGATAATTATGCACTGGCTTCAACTGAAGTATATTTAAAAATGCCAACAAAATAACGCAGTTAAAAAAAGTAATGAACCCAAGTACTGTTCACAACATTAAGTTTTTTTTGACAAAACGGATGAGCATCCTCTTGCAAACATGTGTTCAGCTTGAGGGAGAGACCACTTTTTATCTCGCTACGTAAGTTTCGGGTTCGAGTTCCGGTATAGGCATGGATGTTATTAGATTGATTTAATTTATTTTACTTTGCATTTTTGCCACTTTTGGCTAATCGCGAAGATGAGGATGAGTGATGATATGGTGAAGGAACACTCACAAGGAACAGCATGCCCAGGCCGAGATTCGAACCTGGCGTCGCAGCGCGATGTGTTAACCACTACGTGATATTATTTGTGAATGTCCCTTCTTCAAGTACGTGTCCAGCTTCTTTTTGCAAGAAAAATTGGCATCAAGCATAGAGGCTATTTCCTGGGTGAAATACATACTTTTCAAGGGAGCGTGATATCAGGAAATGCACCGTGTGATATTAGAAAATCCATTGGAACGAAAGGTGGTATTACAAAAACTTAAACGATGATCATGCAGAGTTAATCATAAAGACAACTAAAAAATGTGGCATATTCATGTATAAACGCCAATTCGTACGTGTTTATTTATATTGCTTTAAGTTAAAAAAAATTCGCAGCTACGAAAGCACAATCAGCAAATGATAATTTAAACTATATCAAATATTATTGCGTGAAACAACGTGAGAACACCTTTATATAATCTTGCGCACATTTTGCAACTTATACTCACTGTTTAACATTTCTGTTCGTAAGCCAACCTCCGTGGCTACAACGCCAGGGTCACGATATTGAATCCCAGCCTGGACAATCTTCGTTATTGTCCTTTCATCAATTTCATCACATCATCAATCATCCTCATCTTCGCGATTAGCTAAAAGTGGCAGAAAAGCGACGATAAAAAACAAAATTCAAATCAAACTATTGTTCTTAAATTGTATTTATTATTGTCCTATTAACAATGGTTGGTTGATTGATTTGGTTTATTTTACTTCACTTTCGTGCCACTTTTGACAAATTTGCGAAGATGGGAATGAGTGATGATATGATGAAATTGATGAAAGGACACTCAGAAGCATTCATTTCCAGTCGGGAACCACTCCACCAAGGGGGCCGACCTATTAACAATGGCATGAAACTATTGAGGAATAATGATCCCATTTCAAACACATTCTCGAAATTAATCTTTCTTTCACTTATAGTGTAGCGTATGCGTATGTTGTAAGTGCTTTAACAAAGGTTTACAACCAATAAGGTCACACACACACAAAGCGTCCCGGATTGGATACCCGGTGTAGGCACATGGTGGTTCGGATTCCACTTTAAACTGTAAGTTCACTCCCAATTAGCCTTACTGTGCATAAAGTGGACTTGAAACACCAAATCAAACAAACAAACAAACACACAAGAAGTAGAATGTTGTGTCAAACTTGCACTCCTATACAAAAAATAATCTTTAATTTAAAATATATATCCTTAAATAAAACTGGCCACAACCTTTCTACACTCAATGTCACTCCTCCATGGTTATTACGTATTATTTTGGAGAAAGACATTGTAACCACAGAGAATTTGTTGTGACCAAAGCTCTCAAATTAGGAATATAACATTTTCCCCCAATTGTATTTCTATAGATAGTAGACACAGATTTAAATCTACTCATGTTTTACTTCGAGATTAACCACATACTTTAATTTGAAATAGCATCCATGTATATGTCATCACATCCCTTCATAATTCGTGAATAGTGATACGTATTCAACAGCCCAACACGCTTCTCTTTTTCTTTGTTTGGCACACACCGCCTATGAGCGATTTCTTGCCAGGGGTCCTATTTGGTAGAAGTACACTCCGCTCAAGAACTATACTTATACATGAATAAAACTTTTCTTCGTCGTCGTATCGTCTATTAACGATTTCCACTCCTCTTCTTCTGATACCATGTCTCTAAAGTGTAAACACAGGCGTGGTTTGTTATGAGAAAGTTTGTTTACATTCCAAGTATCTGGTTGTTTATGTTACAATGTTGTGTTTCCTTGCAAAGCTGTACAATATCCACATGACGTCAGACCGTGGTTCGTAGAGTAGAGTCGAAAGGTACATCGGAAATGGGATATCCACACGTTGTAACTGTTTATAGTATTGCGATGTTGTTGTCGAAGTGGGCATTGTAAAAACAAATGTGTGCTTGATTGTATAGGGTCTCCACACTGCAGGGGCGCCGACTTGTCAAAATTATTGGGGGGGCTCTGATCACTGAAGTAAATGAATGAATGACTCACTCGCTCCCTTTTTTAAAAATAAAAATTACGTCTTCGTATAGCAGTTTTTAAGCAGCTAGTATATTCCTCATGCAAATGAAATGTAACATGAAAAATTTAGAAAATGTTTCAAAGTGTCTCTTATGTCTTTTGTGTCTGCTCATTTGTTTTTTTTAGATAATTAACATTTTTATTGAAAATTATGTATTTACCAACCTAACAGTTTTATGCCGGCCACGGTAGCCGAGCATGTTGGGTGGTCGACTCAACTCTCTTTGATCCAGAGGTCTCGGGTTCGATTCCCACCGAGGGCATGGGTGTGTTTTAATGTCTGCAACATACATGTGATGAGTTGCAAATAGCCCATAAAATAACGAATATTTAACAGTTCTATTTAATTATTTACATAAATGCTAACACAAATCGCAGGAAAATAGTTTTACTTTTTTTGTTCTTGCTCCAATATATTACTTTTTAAATTTAATTTTGCAATAATAAAAAAATAGAATGTACACTAAGATATAAAGTGACATACCCAACAAAAAAATATGAATATGATTTAAAAATATAGCAAAAGTTGCTCTACGCAGTGGCTTTTTTTTTATGAACTCATTAACGAGCGCTCTCAGGTCCAAATTATCAAGTACATAGCCCCCCCCAAAGTTGATAGTTTAGCGGTCTCAGCCCCCAAAGTTGATGGTCTAGAACATTTCAAATGTGTATTTAAAGTTAAGTTCATGTGGCACAATTCAGAGTAAACTTTAGAAGAGAAGCAAAATAATACATTAGATCCTCTTAAGCAAAGTTATTTGGGGGGCTCTGCCCCCAAATCATTAACATTCGGGGCGCTCGAGCCCCCCTAAGCCCCATGGAGTCGGCGCCTATGCCACACTGACAGGAAGTTGCAGGCACGGTATATGAATTGGGATGTATGACAACGTGACCTGTACGCATTCTCATGGTAAACAATAAAACTGCACTGCACGGGGTAGGTGTTGAAGCCAAAGGCGTTTGTTGCCCACTGTTGCATGCCATTTATATGTATTGGTATTGTGGAGTTGCTGGGTGCACCAATCGTCCCATTGTTGTTCTACTTTGATTTTCACCCGTGGGAGGAGGTCAGTGTACGAAAGGCGCATCGGGGTAACAGTTTCTTTCGTTTATTGAGGTCACTGTGGGCGCGAATATATGTGAAGGTCGCTGACAGACCCTGCTGTTGAAGGTCTAGCATGATTCGGAGTATAAGATAGAGAATACCGTTAACTTATATGCTGCCCGACCTGTTCGTGATAACGCTTGAAGTACACTCAATGCGTCCGTGAGAATTAAAGAATGATCGAGTCGTAACTGCAGGGCAAATTGTAATTCTTTATATATAGCATAACATTCCGCCGAGAAGATAGACATATCGGATGGGAGGAAAAAATGTCGAGTGCTGTTATGAGATGGTACGTAAAAAGCGAATCCCATACCGTCTGCAGACTTCGACCCGTCAGTCTAAATAAAAGTTGATGTGGGCCACAATTCTCGATAATTTTCATGTCTGCCATGATCTTCATATTGTATCTCTACTCGGGGTATTGTGTGTATATAAGTGGGTCCGGATGGGTAAAGGTTTTGTGGTAAGCTTCAGGGTCAATATTGTAACACTGTAAGAAAAAAAAAACGTTTAGTGGGGGTCGGGAGGCTAAACCATTGTTGTTGAATCGCAAATGTTTTATTAAAGGGATGAGCCTGTCGCGCCCACGATTTGAACAAATATTGCACGGTAAGTTTGATACGTCGGTGTGACAAAGAGGATTCATTGCTTTCTAAATATGCACTAACATTGGGGCTGGACGGCATGAATCCTAGACAGGTACGTAAGGCCCGGCGTTGTAATACGTCTATAGACGTAAGAGGTTTTGGATTGGCCCCACCATATGCTGGTGCTGCATAATCAAACAATGCGCGTAAACAATTTTTATAAAATAATAACATTATGTGGGGGTGTCCTCCCCACTTTATCGTGGAAAAGTAGGTGAAACCCAACGTTCTGGAGCGGTCTTTTGACCTACTTTTCGCCTTACGACATTTTACTATAAGGCTGTCTCCCCTTACGATATTTTTCTGTAAGGCTAGACCGGTCCTTTGACCTACTTTTCGCCTTACGACATTTTACTATAAGGCTGTCTCCCCTTACGATATTTTTCTGTAAGCTCAGTTCTAGAGCGGTTCTTTGACCTACTTTTCGTGTAGACCCAAATGGAGAATTCAACGCCCGAAAATGGAGCTCGGTGGAGCTCGCCTTAATGGTTTGCTCTTGTAAGGCATGAGCTCCATTTTCTCGCAGTGTTACCAACTCCTCACTCGAAAAAATCACCAGGGTTTTTGTTTTTGGGTATAACCTAACCTAAAGCAAGGAGGTGGCAACCTTGCTTGAGGTATTTTCTTGCAGTGTTGCCAACTCCTCACTCGAAAAAAATCACCAAGGTTTTTTTTCTTGGTCTAACGTAACCTAAAGCAAGGAGGTGGCAATTTTGCTTGAGGCTTGCCTTACAGTGCATAAAGCAAGGTTGCCAACCCACTGGTACTTTTGCCATAGCCTTTTACAAGAAAAAAAAAGAGAAAGGGAAGAGTTAAACAACCGACAGCTTACCCACAGCCTTTTTTGCTCTAACCTAACCTAAAGCAAGGAGCTGGCAACTTTGCTTGTGCAATCAACCCGGTCGACCGCCCTCAAGTGGAGATAAGCGTTGCCAACTCCTCACTCGAAAAAAAAATCACCAAGGTTTTTTTTGGTCTAACCTAACCTAAAGCAAGGAGGTGGCAATTTTGCTTGTGCAATCAACCCGGTTGACCGCCCTCAAGTAAAGATCAGCGTTGCCAACCTACATATACTAAACAAGGAGAGCCGGCACTGCCGTAAAAGAGAGAGAGAGATGGGTGGATGGTAATATAGTATGTGTGTGCGTGTGTGCGTATAATATGTAGCATTATTAACTAGAGTGTGTTGGCAATTTACTTGAAACTAAAAAAATAGAGATGCCAACGTTGGTGTAAGATGAAGAGAGAGAGAGAGAGAGAGAGAGATTTATGGCTGGCAACAGTATCGAGCGAATGCGCCATATCGTAATTTTCCAACTCCGTATATCGTGATTTTTGTAAACCTCTCTCTCGGGGGAAACACGATGTGTTATACACACGCGCGCGCGCGCCTGTATTGTGACGCAAACAAACAAACAAAATAATAAATGTTGTCTTTTAGGATACCTGGCCCCCTATAACCTCGCGAGGGTGCGTGGTGCCCAACGCAGTTCTAATGGCCGCGGCTAACAAAGCCATGCCTTTGTAGAGTTTCATGGGTTCTTTTTTAACCCCCCCCCCATAACTCCCTACAGAGGACCTCCGTGTGTAATGTGTGTGTTTTATGATTGAAGAGAAGAAAAATATTTTGGTTAAGAATAGAAAGTGTAAGAAGTAAAAAAGTTTCCGTAGGGTGCTGCATCTGAAAGAAAAAAAAATATCCTCAAAATAGTGTACATAATATGATAGAAAAATATAAAAAAAATGTAAATGCAAAAATTAGTGTGAATGATTGTTTTTTTTAAAAAAAAACGATAGAAAAATATAAAAAAAAGTGTGAATGATTATTTTTCTTTAAAAAAAATGATAGAAAAATATAAAAAAAAAGTGTGAATGCAAAAATTAGTCTGAATGATTGTTTTTTTTTAAAAAAAGTGGTGCAAGAAATAATACGTACTTTTTTGATGCAGAAGTCTAATGGTGCGAGCAGGTTTCTTCCTCGTCATGACATCCCATTCTCGGGTGTGGATGTTGCAGTCGAGTAGCCTCAATTTGGTGTCGTGGGGATCAAGCGCCACTTTGTTGATCGTGGATGTATGCAACTGGTCGATGGTGCTCGTGATCCGATGTTCGGTCATGCGTTTGATTTTTTTGTGGAACAAGCACGACTTGTAATCTTCTACGGTCAGTTTGTTTGTGCTCGAACGCCCCACCCCTTTTGCTTTTTTTATTTCGGTCTCGTCCTGGATTTTCACGGCATACATTTTCGCTCGAAGACCCGCAAACTCTGTGATGATGCGGCCGTTGACTTCATCCTTCATCTTCCCGATCGTCATTTTCTGGCTGTCGTCGAAGAGCGCGTGATCTTTTGGATAGTTCGAGAAGTCGAAATGGTGGCTTATGCTTTTTAGATCTTCGTATAGATCATTGGTGTGGATGTTGTACACGAAGCTGTCCGTGTCGGTGTACGCCACCTCGATTGCCTCTCCATAGCGCGGTTTCATGATGTCGTAGTGAAACTTGTACATGGCCAGCTTTGACAACTCGAGGATTGCGACTCCCACGGCGATTGGTTTGTCGAATGTTATGTGGCGGAGAGCACGTTCGATCAATACCAACGTGTCGCTCAGTATCGTGAAGTTCTTGTACGTGGGCTGAGCGACGAGCTTGTTTATTTTCTTCGGGTCGGAGACCAAGTTGATATTTCTTCTTTTCCTCGCATCTTCCATGCTCTTGCCGTAGATGCTGTTATTCATCAACTTGTATAGGTCTTTGTCTGCGGAAGAAGAAGCTGATGCTCGACGTTGAGTGTTGCCGTCGATATAGGGTGCTAGCCACCTGGTCTGTCTAAACTTCAATCCCGAGTGCACGCGCTTCAAAACCAATCCATGCTGGAGGTAGAATTGTAGGAGGCGATAATGCACCACGTAATTCTCTTTGCTCTTGAAGGTGAGCATCAGCTTCTTCTCCGGAGTCGATTCCATCACAGGTGCCATCGCAAATCCATGGTGTTCTCGATGAAGCGATGCAGGATATTCCAAATCTACTTTCAGGAAACATTCATTTTTATGATCTTCACTCCATTCCAAACAATCTTGAAGTTCCTGCTCGCTCATCCATTCGTATTCTCCGATAGGCAGAGTCTCGGACATGGCATAACCATACAGATTGTTCATGTCCCAGTATGCCAAGAAGTTTGTCGGTTTCCCTGCATCGAAATCGGCAACATATGGATTGTTGGCCTTGACGTATCGAAGGGGACACTGGACGATTCCACCACGTTTTGCCTCTTCGACAAACAAAAGTTGATTGACGTTTTTGATGAGTTCTATCTTCACCTTCGTGGATTTTAACATCGCCTGCCAAGAATAACCCGGTGTGGTGTAGCTGAAAGCGGGGTCCAAACCATATGCTGCCATTCCTCTCGAGCGATGGAGATGAAAACGGTCGCTCAATAGCGTAACATCCAGCTTCAGATACAGATCGTGATAGTCACCCATGGTTTGACAAGAGAATGTAGACCACACGAGGTGAGCATGATGGTAGTCCTCTTCGCTGCAACAGGTGTCGCTAAGACGACTGTAGAATGCTTCTCTTGGTGGTAATGATGTTTCTGAGAATTTGGAAGCATCCGTCATGTATTCGTACGGGTAAACACCCTTGCGTCTCAACAGTGCTAAATGTTGGTCGCCGAAACATTTCCTGGTGGCGATCAAATCATCGTCGGTGAGTTGAGACGCGAGTGTCGCCAAACTCGAAGACAGAAAGTTGTAGGAGTCCAAGAAGCGAATTTCTACGCGATTGCCATTTCCAACGTCCACCTTCTTGCTGAATGAAATGAATTTCTCGTTGGTGCGAGCTATGACGCTAATGGGTTGAGCGTCGCATCCCATCTCCTTTATGAAGATTTTGGCGTCGTAGCCCTCCAAATTGTGAATGAATACTGGAATAAAATTCGGTTTTTTGATTTGTAGATTACAGTTGTTACACAGGGGGGCCACATATTTTCCCGTGTGATGATTGTGGTGGCGAACTTTGACATTTTCGAGGGTGAAGTTACTTTCGCACACATCACACTGAGAGGCAAGGTCGTATGCTTTCTTCTCTTCCTGGGTAAGAGGCTCCATTGCTTTGTCTTCTCTTAGTGGAGGAGCGAATTGTATGGCCATCTGCTTCAAGGTTTGAAGGAATATTTGTGGAGCATCATTGCCACGATGTAAAATAACATCGCCTGTGTTGTTGACCATCAATCCAAAAGCGCAGGCTTCGTGATGTAGAATTTCGGTGGTGCTCGATATGCTGGGATTCGGTTCGCATGTGGCGAGTGGAAGTTGGAAACTTTCAAAGTCGGCGCATATCACCACGGGATGCCAGAGTAATGCGGTGTAGTTGGAAAATGTCATGTCTCGAGAAGGCATTTTGATAGTCGTAGCCGAATGTTTACTACACATTTCATGATGATCTCGGAGTTCTTCATCAGCATTCTTTTTTCCTTGACCGTAGAATATACTCAGGCATCTGTCGCATACTCCAATTTTATGGTGATCTGTGGTAATTTGACTTCTTGTTAATTTTGGAAGATTCTGAATTAGACAGTAATGATAATTATCATCATCTTCGATCAGGAGTAATCTGATGACACGATTACTTTTAATGTTGCTGTGTCTGAGAACGTAGATGGTGTTGTTTTTGTCTAATCCGAAGATGTGTACTGCTATATTTTCGTTTTTATCTGTCTTGTACTGTGCCTCAAATTTACTAATGTCTCGTAGATTTACGGGGTAATTAATGCCAGCCATAGGTTTTTCAAATTCTGAGAGATATTCCGGCTTGTTGTAGTGGTATAAACGATGTTTGTCATCATTGGCTGGGTGATGATCGGCAATGATGCACCACAAAAAGCATCTGTTATCCTCATTTTGAATGTTGATGATGGCTTTCTTACTGGCTATTTCCGGGGGCAAATTGATGTAGCTGGATGCTCCCATCGGGTTGTATCGTGCCACCTTCAAAGTTAAAGTGTGAGACGAACCGCAAAGTGTCCAACCCGATCCACGTTTTTGGAAAGTCTCGTGCTTGTTCAACAAAGCGTCAATCATCTGGTTGCAAATGGCATCCACCTCATCGACGTCGGCGGCGTGGAGGCTCTTTACACCAGTGTAATGATGGAAAGTTTCTCGCTCTTTTTTTACGTTTTCGTAAATGGCGGAAACGATGAGGTGGATTTTCAACGAGCATTGCAACAAAGCTTCGGTGATAGACGAAATTAACTTGCTTTTGACCGAGCGAAAAAAGTTGTTTAGATCAGATGTTTCTTCAGATCGGAAAGTCTCCTCGGTTAAAATATTTCGAATACTTTCGCCGGCACTCTTCTGCTTCTTTCGTGGCGCTTGATCGTCAACATCGAGCTCTCTCTTACTTGATCCTTTGCCATGCACATCCTTCCGATGTCTTCTCAAGTTAGAAATGGATATATATTTCCCACATTGGTCGCATGCACGTTTTGCTTCCTTCTTCTCCATTCTTTTGCTAAGAAAAAAAGATGGTTACTAAATTGCACACATTTTTTTTTGTGGTGTTATTTATATTAGATACGTTCTCAATTTTTTCTTAAATAACCAACACGAATCTCTTTGGTTTCCGAAAGCAAACAATGGAGACTGTACACCGCACGACGACAGATCATGAATTTCTACCTTCCGTATTAACTAAACTCAACGGTCTGTTGATCATTCACCTCAACAGCATTTGGACGAAATTGGATGAGGACGTGGGCAAGATGTTTTATGTTTTTAATAACAATTTACATTTCTACGAAATTCCGATCGACGGGAAACTTCAAATCACCGTGAATCCGGAAAACGCAGGCGAAATCAAAATTTCTACCGGCAAGAACATTTTTCGAATCAAGCACGACAAGATGCTTTCTAACATTACGTACGATGTGTCTGCAGGAGATTATCTTTACGTGGAACTCCTCGGAGATTACGATAAACTTATTCCTCTCTTCGTAGAATTACGAATCGTCTATCCTATTATAAATAACCGTTAACCAAAAATGCCTAACGACATTTTCGGCAACACCAAGCGTGTAGACCACGCAGAAGAGATTCTCATGTTGGACATTCGAGTTAAGAAGTTGAGGACCGATTTGATTGCTTTGCAGGAAACCTTAAACAAAAGTTTAGAGTCGGAAATCGCTACGCTCCAAACGCAATGTCTCGACCCCATTCTGAAAATCGATTCCGAACTGAAAACGCTGATAAAAAATTATGTCGACGTACCTTCTTACGACAACGTTCAAAATATACAGTTGAGCGTGGATTCGCTTCAAAATGATTTGGCCAAATTACAGCAATTTCAAGCGAAAATGAAGATTTGGAAAAATTGAAACTCGAAATCGAAGAACGAACTTCCGCAATAGAAAAGAATTTCTCTGAACTTCAAACCGTCGTGAACGATATTGATGTAGAACGCTTGCACGTCGTCGTTTCCAAATTACAAGAAGAATTCACCAGCACGTTGGAAGAAATTAAATCCAAGTTGCAGACTTTGGAAGATACAATGACGAACCTACCATCGTCGGACGAACTGCAGGTCATCGGTAAAAGCGTCGCGAACATAAAAATTCAATTGGAGGCCTATCAAGATTTCGAACACATTCAAACCACCATCGCCACGCTTCAGGCGTCCTTGGAATTGATCAACGAAGAAATTAAAAATATTCACGCTGAAGCGAGAGCGTTGACGAGCATTCAAGACACGTTAAGCACGGTTCAGCAGAAGATCGAATATTTAGAAAATTTAAACGTCGAAACGAATCTCGCTCATTTTCATCACGTACTGGACAACATACAGGGTGACTTGGAATCGTTACGAACGAGCGTGCCTTCGAGCGAAGATTTGGAAAAATTGAAAACGGCGGTGACGGCACTATCAGATTCGAGTGACATCAAAAGTTCGTTGAGCGATCTCGAGAGTAAAGTGGGCAATCTCCCTACCTCCAAAGAATTACACGCTTTGAAAAGGAACATATCACGCATGCTGAAACGACTGGAAACGGAAACGGCGAACGTGGAACAGATTCGAGACGAACTTGCCTCGCTGGTGTCGACGCTGCCCACTTCGCAGAGCGTCGCCGACCTTCACATGCAGTTTACAGACATGCGAATCATCGTGAACGATCTTACCGAGAAGAGATCGAAAGTGAATCAAATCGAGAACCTTCAGAACATTGTCGTCAACATCAGAGATCAAGTTGGAGTGCTGGAATCAACACAGGAATCGACGCTGGCCTCTTTCGGTGCCAAGTTGCAAGAACTCAACGAAAGCTACAAGCAGTTGAACGTGGAAGTGAAAATCAAACCGTCATTTTCTACCGTAACGGATACCATAGTCGAACATTTGTTGCCCATACAAAACACACTGGGTCAGCTTCACAGCAACCTCGTTAGCGTCGACACTAAATTCGCTAAACTGCATTCTCTGCAAGCCATCGAAATCAACAGCGTACCCAATCAACAGAGAATCTCCACCTTCGTCGAAGGTAACAAACTGTACATGCTACATCCTTATCATCCGTACTACAAGTTTCTCCTCGATGGCACGATTCAGATAAACGAATTTTCGTACTGGTCTCACGGCAGAAAAGCTAGCGTTCCCACCATGACTTTGATATCGAATCGTGGTGTCCAGAAAGCAGGAAATATTCCTCTGGCGCGTTGGAACGAAACGCGCAACATATATGAAATACACGAAGACGAAGATCTTACTGTTTTCGACGTGAGTGCCGGCGATAAGCTGATCGTTCAAAACACGAGCGAAGTGCCACCCTCTTTGAATCCCATCACGCTTGTGCTTCTCTTGAAACGTAATCTCTAAGAAAAAATGTCAAGGCAAGCCATCGTCCAAGAATTGCATAAACCTGCACGCCGTAACTACGAACGTTTGGCCGTGGTAACCAAGGGCATCGACGACCTCTGGCAAAGTGACCTCGTGGAGATGAGTAGCGGCAATTTGAAAAACGTGCATAAATTGAACAAGGGCAACAAGTACCTCCTCACCGTCATAGACACGTTTTCGAAATTCGCATGGGCTCTACCTTTGAAGGCAAAAACAGGAACATGCGTCACGGAAGCATTCAAGACAATTTTTCGCGAAAGCAGCAGACGACCACGGTTTCTGCAAACGGACAACGGTAAAGAATTTTACAACGCCGTATTCCAAAAGTTTATTCAAAAACACAAGATTCGACATTATTCGAGCTTCAGTCACATCAAAGCCAGCATCGTGGAAAGATTCAATCGAACCTTGAAAACACACATGTGGAAACGATTCACGCTTCGGGGAAATTACAAATGGGTCGACATCCTGCCGGAACTCGTCGACACCTATAATGATACGGTACACAGAACGATAGGCATGAAGCCAGCCGACGTTACCAAGTCCGACGAGCAGCGTTTAATTTCTACCGTTTACTGTCCAAAGTACACACCCACGACAAAAAAAGCTAAATACAAAATTGGAGACCAGGTGAGGATCAGCAAATTCAAACGCACCTTCGAGAAGGGATTCACAAAAAATTGGAGCACGGAACTTTTTACGGTGGTTCGAGTTCTACCCGGAAACCGACACACGTATATAATAAAAGATAGTAGCGGCGAGATTTTGAAAGGAAGATTTTACGAAGAGGAACTCTCTAAAACGAAACACCCCGACACGTACCTCATCGAGAAAGTATTGCGTAGGAAAGGTGACAAACTGTTTGTCAAATGGCTGGGACTTCCAGAAAAGAGTTGGATCGACGCGAACGAAGTGATCTTGTGAGTACGTGGAACGTGGTGAAGCGTCTACCGGATCCGGAAAGTCAAACGAAGAAAAAGAACGGCAAGTTGCTTCCCGACAGCATCCGCTGTCTGATCGTAGGTCCTTCGGGGTGTGGGAAAACGACACTGCTCGTGGACAATTTTCTCCTCGCACCGAATTGGTTAGATTGGAAGAACAGGCACCTGTACGTGTTCTCGAAAAGTTTGGAGCAATCCAAATACCAGCAACTGATAAAACTGTACGATGGTCTGGACATTGCAACGTTCGCCTCGGAAATAAAACCACTCGACGATTGTCGTGAAAATTCAGTCGTCGTGTTCGACGACGCCATCCTGGAAAATCAAAATGAAATTCGCAACTTTTTCACGCAAGGTCGTCACAAAGGAATGGATTGCTTCTACCTAGCTCAAACGTTTTCCAAAATTCCAAAACAGTTAGTACGCGACAACGCTAATTTCATATGTTTGTTTCGTCAAGATCACACCAACCTCAAGCATGCGTACGATGACTACGTAGGCGGAGACATGAACTACAATCAATTTTCGGAACGCTGCTGCTCTACTTGCTGGAACGGTGACGATTTCGGATTCGCGACGATCGACATGACGAGGAAACCCAACGATGGAAAATACAGAAACAAAATCAACGACTTTCTAAACGTTGCAACGTTGTGAGAAACGACGTATATAAATAACGTCATGACGAAACGAAAAATCGAAGACGAAAATCTCAAGCTTCGCGATTACCTCGCGAAACGCTTCAAAGGTTGGAAATCCGAGAATCGCGGATTCTACGAAGAGAAGAAACGTCAGGATCAACCCGTGATCGATGCCATCAGCGGTCTAGGTAAAGAAATTAAAAGTGTCACGGAACAAAATAAAAATTTGATTAATGAACTCGTACAGCTCGCAGCTAAAAGTTACACCGTACCCACGCCCATTTCGAGCATTCCTTCGACGCCGTTCGAACTGAAGGATGCACCTGCACGACGTCGAGCCATAGGCAGCACGTCGTCGTCTTCGGATAAGATCGAGTTGGGACCTTTGTCACGAGACTACCTGAGCACGGGGAAATTCGACAAGGATGAAGTGTTCGGATTGTATCCCAGCATGGAAACCAGCGAAGGCGGCGGTGTGGTGTGGAAGATTGGGAAATCGAAGGTGACCTTCGAAGGCAACGACATTAAAGTCAATTTAGGCGACAAGGATAGTTGGAACAGGTATCCGGGTACGGTTGGACTGTGGGAACTCGTCGCCAAAAAGCAGCCGAAAGATTACACCGACGAAGATTACCAGAGTTACAAGGAAATTCTGATCATGACGGATGCCTTGTACCAGAACAACGACGCCTCGCAGAATAGGGTGAAATCGAGCAGCGGCGAGAAGTACAGGAATCTCATCAAACCGATTTGGAACCAGGTCAAAACAGGCAGCGGCGTCAAACGCTACAACACGTTACCCAAAGAATTCGTTTGGGTGGACGACGTTAGGAAACTCGTGGACCGATTGTTGGTGATAGCCGGCGAAGAGAATGCAGGCAACCGTAATTTCTACAACGAGAAGGTTGGCATCGTGGACATGATCAGCACGAAACTTTCCAACTTCATCGTGAACGACGACAAGGGCATAGGTTACCTGATCAAAATCATCAACACGCTGCCTCCGAAATTCTGGAACGTTGCCGAAGGAAAGGGACTCGTGAACGACATCATCAACAAGTTACCTTTCGAGATGCATTTACCTGGCTACCAGTACTGCGGACCGGGTACCAAACTCGAGAAAAGATTGGAGAGAGGAGACAAGGGTGTGAATCCCTTGGACGCCGCATGCAAAGATCACGACATCGCCTACAACACCACGCAGACGGATCTGGATGCACGTCACGAAGCAGACAGAAAGTTAGAGCACGCAGCTTTCGAAAGATTCGTGAGTAGAGACGCATCGTTGGGTGAACGGGTCGCCGCACTAGGCACCACCATCGCCATGAACACGAAACAAAAATTGGGGTGGGGTATATAAATAACATACAGTAAAAAAACAACATGGATTGCATAACTAATTTGCCACCCGAGCTACTATCTAAAATATTCAAAAAGGTAGTTAACGGAGATGTTAATAAACTTGTAAACATAGCAAGAACAATGCCGGAATTTCGCATCCCTTGTGAAATGGTTCTCAAGGACCTTCTTCGGGAGATCAGCGGCCTGAGGTGCGGTGATCTCAACATTCTGCTTTTGGCTGCAGGGCAAAAATTGGACGATAGGTCGGACGAACTGTACGAGGCAAGGCAGGGAAGAAGACAGTATACTGATGATTGGTACAAGTCTATGCAGGAGACGGAAGATATCACTACGCACATCCTCGCGTTTTCCGAAGCACGAACTTTCTTCCTCTGTTAAAAAATAATAATATATATACGTGTCAAAAAAAAACTTGATATATAAATAACACACATCGTGAAAAAAAAATAATCTTCGGTATATATAAATAACACACATCGTGAAAAACAATTAAATTTCTCTCTAACACTTTGAAATTTTTCTTTGATATGACGACCGAAAAAATAAGTGATCTCCAAGCATTAAAACAAATGCTAAATTTGTCAGTCGAGTATGTAAAAATTCAGGAATTGGAAGTCGACAAACCTTACACGATAACTTCCGGTTCAATTGTTTCTACCCAGTATGGTCCCAAGGTACGCCTGTTGCTCAACGCACAATACAGTCTATTTTTACCAGATCGATACGCTAACATGTTATCCGACGAGAAGCTATCTATTTTAATCGAGAACAAAACTCGAATCGTGTACAAGGGGACAAAGGAACTTCTTGGCAAGAAAACGAAGCACGTAATAGAATTTGTGTAACGACAGCGAGGCCTTGAAAATATATAAATAACATACCGTAAAAAACTACACAAGAAAAAATCTCAGAATATATATATAAATAACATACCGTGAAAATAACACATAGAGCATCAACATGAAGCCCAAGGGTGTCGTGTACCAGATACCATACTCCAATCTAAAAAATCTAGGTGCTCTCGATGGGTTACTCACCAAGAAACAACGCGAGAAGAAACGTTCTTGCTTGTCAAAAGGACACGGAATGAAATTGCTGCTCAGCACACCTCAATTGAAAAGATTGCAACGTTCGCGGAAACAGCAAAAGATCGGAGGTTTCATATTCAGCATCCCGGCCATCCTGGCAGCATTGGGGGCCGTGGGAAGTTTGGCCGGCGGAAGTGCCGCCATCGCGAAAACCGTCATCGACTCGAAGAAGAACAAGGCGGAATTGGAAGAACAGAAACGTCACAACCTGGCCATGGAGAAGAAGGGGAAGGGCGTGATGAAAAAGTTTAAAAAAAAAGAAACAGAAGCACTCACCAACCGAGACATTGAATCTCTGATCGAACCGTTACAAATCAAACACTTCAGAGGAGTTTTCATGTCCGACTCGTTACCTTCAACCGTCAAAAGAAGAGAATGCGGAGTAGTCAACTTGGACGGTCAAGAAAATCCAGGCACGCATTGGATATGTTACCACAAAAATGATGATAAAGCATTCGTTTTCGATTCTTTCGGAGGTGTTCCACCTACAAATTTAATTCATTATCTGAAAACGAACAAAACCTCTATATACTACAACGACGAACGCATTCAAAATTTCGGAGACGTGAACTGCGGTCATCTCTGCCTCTCCGTGCTCGCGTTTCTCTCTAAAATAAATAACCCTACGATCGAGGATTTCCAGAAAGCATTGTGGAACCTCAAACAGCATCACTAGGATGGGTGTGTTCCATCTCACGAGCGAATCTTCAATCTTGAAACTCACGCTGCACGACGACATCGTCTATCCTAAATCCGTGGCTCTGCGTGCATTCTACAGCATGTACCTCATACCTAACGTCACCCAGCACAACAACAAAATTAGCGTCGGAAGCGAACACATCGTCGTCACGCCAGGCCAATACAATCTTTCCACTTTGCAAGCTCAATTACCCAAAGGCACATACCTTTCTCAAAATTCGGTCACGCACAGAGTGGAAATCCTATCCGCGACGGAGACCGTGGACCTGGGCACCATGGGAGAACTTTTAGGTTTCGAGAACAACACCAAACTCGAAGCTGGTATCAAGCACGTAGCAACCAACATTCCTAAATTCTTGGCCATAGAGACTCTGAACGTACACTGTAACGTGGCCGAAGGTATGATCACGAAATCTTCGGACGGATTGTTAGGAAGTCATAAGCAGACGGGAATCATAGCCACTTTCAAACCAAGTTCCGAGTTCATGGAACCGATCATCTACACGCCCTCTTCGCCGATCTATTTTCCGGTATGTCGCAACCGCATAGACGACATAGAGTTGGTGGTGACGAACGAGAAAGGAGACGTGGTGGATTTCGCAGGTGCCACTACGACGGCCATCGTGGAGATCAACGTATAATAAATAACCATACATGTAAAATGGAGCAAATCGAAAGTTACGAATTGCAATCTTTCCCTCCCAACCGTCGCACGTTTGCCAATCTGAACGAGGCGAACAGGGAGATCGAATACGACGTGGACGTAGGCGACGGGTTCATTCATCCTCACAGAGCGGACCTCTACCTTCAATTCGACGTGGTGAAGAAAGAAAGCGGAGACGCGTTTCCTGCAGCAGCAAACTTGATACTCGTGGACAACTTCGTGCCTCACCTGTTCTCGCAGGTGGAGGTGAGGAAACACAACACCGTCATCGACAGAATAGACTATCCAGGCATCACGTCGACGGCAGTGGGAACGTTGAAATTATCCAAAACGGACGCAGCGTACTATCAAGCGGGAGGATTCGAAGCCGGGACCAAAATATCGACGAAAAGTCACACGGTGCTCTTTCCCATGCGTCTGCTGCCTGGTTTCTTCTCGGACTACAAGGAGATCATGTGGAAGGGAGGACTGCGCGTTACGTTTCGAAGAGCGGCCAACGACAACGACGCACTAATGCGATACGCTACTTTGGGTCCGGACGGCACCACGCCGATAGCCAACACTCTACCCGAAGCAGCCAAGTGCGTCATCCGGAGCATGGAATTGAGAATGCCGGTGGTGGAATACGAAACAAACTACGCCCTCAAGTACAAAGCGGAGATCTTGAAAAGTCCGCAGGTGGCGATTCACTTTCACAGTTACCAGTGCGTACAGAAGGTGGCATCGGGAAGTCACATGGAATTCGACGTGACGACGCAGTTCAACAACATACAGTTCGACATGCCAGATTTCGTCGTAGTGCTCTTTCAGACCGGGCGCAATAACAATCAGGAAAAAGATTCCAGTAAATTCGACGACTGCAAGATCAAGAATGTTTATCTCAAAAATGGACGCAACGAAGTGTTCCCGCGCGAGAATTACAACCTCGACGTGACCAAAAACGATTACCTCAAACTTTACGAAGCGTTTTCGGCTTACAAACGCGTGACCGAGGGGAGCGTGGACATGTACTACACGCCCAGCGAGTTCAAAGCACGGAGACCCATGACCGTCATCAACACATCTAAGAGAAAGAAGGTTGTGGTCAACGATCGAACCAACATCAAGGTCGTCTGCGAGTTCCACGATGCCTTGCCCGAGGATACCCTATGCAGTGTCATCCTGATTGCAGAGAAGTCCTTCGCCTACGACGTGAAAAACGAGAGGGTCACAGAGCAGTTTTAAAAAATATCGCCAACAAGCAAGAATAGCTTTTCTACATTCCCCAATTACAAAATTTTTAATCTAAAAACACATCCAAAGCACTCCAATAGGATGCAGAGTGTTTTTTAGGATCAAATCGAATTTCTTAAACAAATTGAGGGGGTGGGAGGAAAAAAAAAAAGAACCCATGAAACTCTACAAAGGCATGGCTTTGTTAGCCGCGGCCATTAGAACTGCGTTGGGCACCACGCACCCTCGCGAGGTTATAGGGGGCCAGGTATCCTAAAAGACAACATTTATTATTTTGTTTGTTTGTTTGCGTCACAATACAGGCGCGCGCGCGCGTGTGTATAACACATCGTGTTTCCCCCGAGAGAGAGGTTTACAAAAATCACGATATACGGAGTTGGAAAATTACGATATGGCGCATTCGCTCGTTACTGTTGCCAGCCATAAATCTCTCTCTCTCTCTCTCTCTTAATCTTACACCAACGTTGGCATCTCTATTTTTTTAGTTGCAAGTAAATTGCCAACACACTCTAGTTAATAATGCTACATATTATACGCACACACGCACACACATACTATATTACCATCCACCCATCTCTCTCTCTCTTTTACGGCAGTGCCGGCTCTCCTTGTTTAGTATATGTAGGTTGGCAACGCTGATCTTTACTTGAGGGCGGTCAACCGGGTTGATTGCACAAGCAAAATTGCCACCTCCTTGCTTTAGGTTAGGTTAGACCAAAAAAACCTTGGTGATTTTTTTTTTCGAGTGAGGAGTTGGCAACGCTTATCTCCACTTGAGGGCGGTCGACCGGGTTGATTGCACAAGCAAAGTTGCCAGCTCCTTGCTTTAGGTTAGGTTAGAGCAAAAAAGGCTGTGGGTAAGCTGTCGGTTGTTTAACTCTTCCCTTTCTCTTTTTTTTTCTTGTAAAAGGCTATGGCAAAAGTACCAGTGGGTTGGCAACCTTGCTTTATGCACTGTAAGGCAAGCCTCAAGCAAAATTGCCACCTCCTTGCTTTAGGTTACGTTAGACCAAGAAAAAAAACCTTGGTGATTTTTTTCGAGTGAGGAGTTGGCAACACTGCAAGAAAATACCTCAAGCAAGGTTGCCACCTCCTTGCTTTAGGTTAGGTTATACCCAAAAACAAAAACCCTGGTGATTTTTTCGAGTGAGGAGTTGGTAACACTGCGAGAAAATGGAGCTCATGCCTTACAAGAGCAAACCATTAAGGCGAGCTCCACCGAGCTCCATTTTCGGGCGTTGAATTCTCCATTTGGGTCTACACGAAAAGTAGGTCAAAGAACCGCTCTAGAACTGAGCTTACAGAAAAATATCGTAAGGGGAGACAGCCTTATAGTAAAATGTCGTAAGGCGAAAAGTAGGTCAAAGGACCGGTCTAGCCTTACAGAAAAATATCGTAAGGGGAGACAGCCTTATAGTAAAATGTCGTAAGGCAAAAAGTAGGTCAAAAGACCGCTCCAGAACGTTGGGTTTCACCTACTTGGAAATACAGCGAAGTAAATTAATAATTTTTAACACCTTTTCCTTGAGATGAAATTGATTTCACTTTTCTAACGGTGGAAGCGGCCCCGGCGCCTACCCAGCGTCGAATAACATGGGTACCTGGGGGAAACCCTGGGGGGTAAAGGCGGTCAGGGGCGTGATGCTGATCACATCACCCCCACTCACGACCGGATCAAGAAAGTGTGGGGCGTTACCCCCACACCCCCTATACGCCTTCATGGCGTGGTGCTATGCACAGGGGAACACTTTACCTTTTTTTCTTCTTTTTCCTTGAGATATTGTATATGCCTTGCCCAATTTAGTTTCCTATCGAAGTATGCACCCAGGTATTTGACATTGTCGACTGCTGGAATGTGCTGTATTTCTTATATATTGTTGGGGTAACTGCTCATGTTTCGCGAGTTAAAAATAATAATTTTGGATTTCGGGATGAAAATCGTGAGTTCTAAGGTATCTAAGCAATCTGTAAGAATTGTGACGGTTTTCTTTAGGGCGAGAAGGCCATGCGTGGCGTCAGGAGTACATTTATAGCAGCAAAGATCGTCGGCGTATTGTAACAATTTAAAGCCGTGCACATTTAGGTGATGTATATGGTGGGTATAAATATTAAATAGTAGGGGGGTAAGGGGCGAACCCTGAGGGATCCCCGTGCGAGCTATACGGGGGTCTTCCAGCGTATCTTCAAACCAGAATTGTAAATTTCGTTCGTAAATTCCAGATTAGGGTCCCTACTATGGGGTGTATGTTTAGTTGGACCATCATTTTATATAAGATCGGGATGTGAACATCATCATAAGCATGTTCTATGTCAGTGAATAGGCCAAAGCAATATTCTTGAGTAATCTGGCTATTTTGAATTTCAACTGTAAGGGTAGCTACGGCATCTTGGCTACCATGCTGCATGCGAAAACCCATTTGTGTTAGCGAAAATAACTTATTCTTTTCCAACGCCCAGTTAATGCGATGTTGAAGTGTTCATTGGAAAAGTTTGGCGACTACTGGTATTAATACTATTGGTCGGTATGACTTTGCCTCCGCGGGAGGTTTGTTAGTTTTTAATATGGGAAGGCCGAGGGGGTTAAGGCGTTCACTCGTCTTGAGATCGTTCGCTGCGGGACGGCGTAGGTTCGAATCCGGCTCTGGGTGCTTAGTCCCGACTCTCAATACGTGAGCACGGAAACGACCTTTTCGTTATCACCCCAACTCGTGTTCGGAGAGAAAATCGTAGTCCTGACTGGTCGTTAACGAGTGCCGACTTCGATGGCTTACGAGTTCTCGCTAACGACTGAGAATATAGTCTGTGATGCACTCAAAACAAGTTTGTCGTAGAGGCTACACCCAAAGAACCAATCAGATGGCGAGAATTAAAATCGAGAGTCGTGAAGAATCGATCCATCTTCCTAAAAGTCGATTGTGGTTTGTTTACTGTCTTATGAAGTTGCCCAAATGTCGAAATTGATCTTAAATGTAAAACTGCACGGAAAAATAAATAGTGAGTTTATTCGAATAGATAATATTCATGTATGTGAGTGCATGAGGATTTTTCGGAAGAAAAAATAATACAAATCTATGCACTTACCAAATTAGCTAATAACGTCAAGACTTAAAAAAGAAAGAAAAATGTTGTACAATGTTATGAATGTCCAGCCCAATATTTTTTAAAGATGTAATAGTAGTTTTCTTAACTGCATAGAAGGCAGGGAGAGGGAGGGTTGTTTGTTTCAAATTTATTATGAAAACCGGTGTTTCAAATATGTGGTAACTTCTCGGTCCAAGTTCCGATCGTTTAATTCAAAATTAATGGTGCAATGGTATTTTTTACACGGCTCGATTTTTTATCTGTATTAACACATCATTACCACACATTCTTTATAGTTTTAGTGATTTCTTGCTGCATCTCGTGTGAAGAACTTTTTCCCTTCCACACATACCTACATGATTGTTTGGAAGTATATATACGTATATTGCAACATATTGAATTTTAGGTTTTTCTTGGTAAATAATATTTTACGAAATTTTAAGGGCAAAAATACACACATATTCCTAAAATGAATGTTTTGCTTGCCTTTGATACAAATAGCTGATTGGTATCTTACGTTTTAGGTTAAGCAGGTTAGATTTAAGGCTCTTAGAATTAATAAAACATTCCTAAATGCTTTCGTTGTAAGGTTGGGTTAGTCAGGTTTAGGGTTCTTAGCATTATAACAATATCTCTAAGTGAACAAAACATCCAGTCTCAAGCACAAAACTCCCTTCGAACCTTGATGAAAATCTCCTAAAACTCCATGTCTTACATAACCGGAAACCAAGAACGATTGTTTGCTGCAAATCACAGCTACTCGTGTAAGCTCCTTTAAAAATCGAAGTATCTCGGGTAAATAATACTTTGTGTAGAATTTAACAGTGCTAATTCATTTCTCCAAGCTTCAAACTTATCTTCACATATGAATGACTTATTGCAGAAAGGGACCTGAGTCACTTTTGCACAATTCTGAGAAAAACAATGAAAAATCGTATAATATTAATAGTGTAAGAAAGAAATGTGCCGTTGTTGGCTCAAATGTTCAACATAATGAATAGTTAATTTTGCAACCCTCAATGCACCCCCCTGCAGTATGCTGCTAGACACAGTGGAGATGAAAAAATTAACTCGGATACCTCAAAAATGTGACTCAGGTCCCTTTCTGCAATAAGCCATTCATATTGTTTCCAGTATTCCAAACTATACATCTATAAAATATGCAAAAATGAAAAAGAAAGAAAAAAGAAGAGAATATCATTCAACATTCGGAACCGTTGCCAACTTCTCTATTAATGGCAGAATATTGATTTTCGGTAGGTAATTGTGGGAGTTTGTGAATGAGGGCTGATTTTCTATGAGCATTGTAGGAATATGTATGCATTTTATCCTAAATTTTCCAAATTTTATTTACAAAAAAAAAATATTGAAAAATCGAACGAACACATCAAACATCGGGAAATACAGGAGTTATCCATTGTTGACATAACATTAAAGTGCAAAAGCAACCTTTTGATGTAATTCTTTTATGGCACTTTCCTGGTAAATCCAGGTTCCTCCCCTCACTAATTCATAATTTATTGAATGGAGATGGAAGTATACAGAATTTCTTTGCATTACCAATACAAGTGTGATTTTCCTCAGTGAAATGTACAGAAAACATACCTCAAAAATGACAAAAATATGCTGTCATACAATGAATTTGCTAAAAAATATGCCTTGGGTTTTTTATGCATTTACATGACAAATGACAGCATCATCATAGCATTCACAGAAGATAGGAACTTTAATTTGGTGTGGAGAAATAAGCTAGGATAAAAGCATGACAAAAATCTGAGGCCTGTAAGGGGAAAAAAATCTGGAAATATACTTACTGATTTCATAAAGGTGCTTTGTCAAAAATGAAAATTGTTACTTCTGGAAGTTTATGACAGCCACACAATCGTCATTGTGTACCTCAACCTATCTACTTACCATTCAAGTTAACATTTCTGGAGGTGTGAATATCCTTAGCTAGTTATATGCAATAGCTTATGGCAAGTTGTGAATATGCTTAACTAGATAGCACCTCCATTGCTGGAAAAACACAGTAATTGCATGACAAATTGTATGCTGTAACTTATTAATGCCTAACAGAACCAAGAAGTTACAGAACTGGAATTGTAAATTTACACAGAGATCCAAGTGGTGGAAATTATGGGAGTGAAATACAAAGGTTTTTTTTTTTTTGGAAACTCTATGAGCATTGGCACATAATACCAAAGACATGTTTTTTCCATTTCATAAATTTTCAGTCAATTATAATGTCTCTAACATGTAAATTTTTCATTCCTAGATGCTATTTAATGATTGGTACAACAACTATAATTCCTCAAAACTATTTATTCAGTGAAGTGTAATTTTCAGTCGTTATAGTACCGAGACAGTGATGTGAAAAGATTTATGAATTATAATGACAATCTTAGTGTAGGATTTCCCTTACTCTTTGAGTGGAGTGGAGTTTTAAGTCCACTTTTGTGCACAGATAGGCTAATTGGGACTGGACCTACAGTTTAAAGTAGCATCCGAACCACTACGCCTCACCGGTTCTCAAACTTGGAACCCCTTGATTGCAAAGCAAATATGTTACAACTATGCCATCGGGGAAGCACCCCTACCATTTGAAGTAGATGATGTAACAGAAATATTGTGGATGCCGTATGCAAATGGAAATATAGCATGAAAAGGTAAAAATAATAATAAAAAAAAGTATCTCAAGAGATTGAAAATGAAATCTGGAGTCCCCTTGATGTTGAGGTAATTAAGATTTGACTAATCTATTAATGGGGAGACTGTTCAAAGAAGTCCTCCCATTAATGACTATTGCAATATTGTTGTACGAGAACCAGATGGACCTAACTTAAATTTATGTAATTTTCACGAGTGATTATGTCTGAATATAAAAAAGTCAGTAATTTGAAGATACTTAAATCCTCTTTACCACTAATGAGAAAAGCTGGACACGGGTGAATCTTGACTCCAAACATGGCTTTTTTAGAGTTACGTTCCTCTGGTTCTCACATGGCAACATATGACATGAGGTTGTCTTTATGCACAAAGAAGCTACAGTTTAGAGTGGTATCTGAACCATTAAGTGCATCTGCTGAGTATTGAACATGGAATCCCTTGATTACAAGATGGCAACATGCAACATTTCCAATACACCAATGAACAGGCTTGAACTGTCAGTGAGCAAATGAGTAAAGTAAACCAATTTCAGATAGAACAGCACTGAAAAATATATTTGCAATGAAACTTTTCTAAATCAAGTGGGAGGTGATTGTGTACATTATGAAACATGTATTCATGAAATCAGATACACACTGATGCAGACCTTTTGTGCACAGAAAAGGCATAGTTAAAAAAAAAACTGACTACATGGGAACTTTGCATGTAATATCAGCTTTTTAAAACTTTAAGAAAGCCCTTTTGTGTGTTCTGTTACAGCTCTTGCAATAACAATCTTCTACAACAAGACACTACTTTATGGCAAAAGTAACTAAGGCAATGAAGTACATTGATATTTCATAACGACAAACAAGGCTAAAAAACTGTTGCAAAGGGGAAGCTTTAAACAGAATAAAATAAACCTTTTCATGTTTCATCTTGCATATGAAAATATAAATCTCCTTTCTTTAAAGAAATGTATTTTAAGGTAACAGCCATCCAAGCCATATGAAATGGCTGATGTGCATTTTACTGAAAAATTATCTGAAAATTATGGCTCAAGCAGATATTTATTATCTATTGGTTGGGTCCCAATCTTCAAAAAACTTTCCAGCAGGTAGTAAAAATAAATAAGTGAACCATTTAAAGTAGTCAATAATTAAATGAAAGAAGTGAGGAATTGGCACTGCTAACAATATTGAAATAAAGTTCTGGTGTACCGTTACAATGTTATATTTCAAAAAGAATGTCACAGAAAACCTATTTCACACAAACTTAACAACATTAAAGCACATCTGAAGATTCACACACACATACATATGCAGAGTTGACAGTGGATGGGAAAACTGAATTTTCATCCATCCCTCCATCTTTGATTTTTGTTGCCATAGGAGGGAGATAGTGAAGCACCATGTTCCTTAAAAGACACCTCCATTTTTGTTTTAGGATACCAATGGTCCATTATATTAGACAGCTATGCACCTCAGGAGTGTTTTCACCAGCCCCATCTATTGGTGTCATGACCTATGGTCCTCTGGATACCTACTGTTACCTGCAAAGATAAAGAAAGGCCTGTCCTGAGTTTCCACTGTAGATAATAAATATCCCAATAACAATTGAAAGTAACTTCACTTAAAAGATTTTAAAGGATCAGCAGGAATTCAAGTATTAACTTATGAGCACTTCTATAATCTATTCCTTTACTTCAAGACATCTAAAGTGCACATATCCGGTGATGGTTCCCCAGTCTCTTATGAAGAAACTGTATGTTAAATTTGGCAATCCTCTAAAGTGCCACAGTTATAGAAATTTTGAGTACTTTCGTTCAAATCGTAATGTCAATGTTTGACTTCTAAAAATACGCAAGTGTTCCACAAAAGCTCTATTTCCATAGCAAATGGAATGTTGAACAAATGAACATGTAATAGCCCCATCTAGTTGCTGCACTTTTTTACACTCTGTGCAGTGCAGGTGTATCCAGTGTCAAGAGTAGTGCAAGGAAATCATGTTCAACCAACAAGACGGAAAGCAGTGTTCCAGTTAAGAAGATTCAACAAATGCCTGTCTGCTGCTTTGAACGGTCATTTGATTAGTTAGCACACACCACGTGACCATACACCAGTCCGAAAGGTAGTGCAGATGGTGCAGACACCAAATACACTACTTGACTCCAAATCAACAAACTAGACAACTCAGTATTGCACCGTGCAACCAACTAGATGCTTCAGTGCAAAGAGAGTCAAAAAGTGCAGTCAACTAGACGGGGCTAATGTGTTATGACTCCTAGGTGTTTTATAAACTTGCCTACAACAAACGAGGTTAGATAAATTTATCATCCTCAATTTATATTCTACAAATTCTATTACGTTTCAATAATCTTGTTATTCATATCAAAATTAAACATGTATCATATTTAATCACATGCTCATTGTGTGGCAAACATTATAGATTATGCTAACTGTGAATGTTATGTGAAGGCTTCCATGTAAAGTATTGTCTGGAATAAAAATAGTTATATGATTTTATGAAACATTCACGTAACATTTCTATTAATAAAAATGCTTCCACATAAAATTGTCCCTAACATGGTCTTGTTCTATACTGGTAGGGTTTCTTCTTATTATTATTATTACTACTTGTATCTAAGAATAAAACGTTTTGATAACATTTGAAGAACTCCGAAATGTTTAAGTTTAAAATTTACGGATAATGCACATTTTGTAATAATAAAAAGGTGAGAGAAGAGAAGAGAATACTAGAGTTATTGTAGAATATAGATAATTATGAAACAACACTGCACATGTATTCATAATAGAGTAATGGTAATAAACATAGTACTTCACATCTTTAATAATGCAGTTCATATATGAGATGAGTGCAATTTAAATACTTCATGGAAAAATTATTAACAATAATTATTCCAGACTTAGAACATCTACATACCTAACAGCCAAGTGTTCCTTGTTCTTATATTGACAAAAGTATCTGATGTTGGAATTCCTCATGTGTCCACCCTGGATACCGAAAGTAGTCACAATATTTTCATTTTAATCAGCTATCTGCAAAAGAGGAAAAGTACTGTAACTTTTGCACAAATAATTGGGTTAACAAGTTGAGGTATTGATCATAATAAGATACTGCACAAAGTTAATGTTTTTTTTAAATATATATATATATATATATATATATATATATATATATATATATATATATATATATACATGTTATTCTGAATGAGAAATACCATCCATCTGATGTTACACATTACTCAGTTGTTTACTTCTGATTTATTTGAAAATAGCAACTGTATTGAAAACCCCACAAATTCACCTTTTACTGTGTTCCAATAAAAAATAATAAAATATTAAAAGAATATCACTCTGGAACTGTTATTGCCATGAGCACCTTTGATTTGGTTTGTCTTAACAATTATAATTGTATTGTTTTGTCCATGCAAATAGGAATACGAGATAAAAAGTGATACAAATTTGTTTGCTAATCCAGAACTATATGGATAGTATTGAAAATAAACTAGCATGTTCACTTGCACAATATACCTACCTACATGGCCAGTCAACCACTCATTTCAGTATTTATGTTTTATTACATTTTATTGTAGAAGCTGTCTAAAACCCACCACATGATGGATGTCAATAGGTGTTATTATAATGAAACAAAAATAACGTACACTATCTTACCTCCTTTTAACATCCAGCTGATCTGCTTGTATCATTGGGAACTTCATCCATTGTGAGGAGCAATAACCACCATAGCACTGCACACTTGCTCTATACACTGGCTGATGACCTATAACCATCTGGCTGGTACCTCCATGTTGTGAAAATGAGAGCTTCTAGCACCTATAAAATTATTTCAGAAAAAATAAATATAAATTCTCTTACAAGGAAACTTCTATCAAACAGTTCCCACTGACTCAAAGTTTTTCATGCTTAAAATAAATTCATGCTACCCACTATCAACACATGACATAAGGTAGTTAAACTGACTGCATTCTGTTGATCGTTTCATATAGAAAAAAAAATATTTTCCCCTTTTCAATTGATGGTTATGAATACAGTATACCAAGTACCCCCTCCCATGCACACACACACACACACACACACACACGCACACATATATACATTACTAATGACATTTTTGTCACAAAAAAAGGTTTTCTCTCACCAGTGTCTGGGCAACCGAATGGAGTACTTTCACTTTTACTGGTGCTTAGGCGTTTAGGTTAGATTTTGTGATTACAATAAAAAATATATAATTTTACATTCCAGTCCTGATAAAAAAAATAGGTTTGGGATAAATTCTAATGTCCGTAACTCTGTAAATATACGTTTCTATGCCCCCAAGCTTCTGATATAGTCTTAACAACAGTTAATCTTTCCATGGGGAATTTTTCCTGGAAATTCGAGGGAGTACGTAATTTAGTACACTCGACCTGCAATTAATACAACTTAAAACATAGTGTCAAAATTTCCTTTAAAATCTTTATCATCAGTTCACGTACTGTATAAATCATGCACACCATTTTTTCCCCCTATATATAACATATGGTAGTGGTGCCTAAATGAAGTATTTTATAGTACCGTAATTTCATTTACTGGTTGCAACAGGACAATTTGTCGCAGAAAATTAATTGTTCTTATTTTGTGCGGCATCGTTATTTTACATTTTGATGTGACGTAGGTGGAATGTTGGCATACATTTCCCAGGTGTATCAAAATATATTTTGCAGTAGTATTTTATTTCGCGATTGCTAAGCTTAAGGAATGTTACAAAAATATGAACTCTAATTCTTACAAAGTACGTGGAACAATGTAATTAACAATAAGAAGGAAAATGGCATGACGTATTTAATTCTTTAGGTACATCGTAGCAACAATTCACAATACATACGTATTTCACTCTCCCCAGATATGTTCCAATTGCCCTTATGTTCATACCCAATAATATTAATAACATACTAACATGACGTACTTACTCGAAATACGACTGAAACGAAGTGGGCTTGCAATTCTTCTTTCTTCAAAACCATCCTCCGCAACAGCTGATAGTGTCCATCTTGAAAAGCTGCAGCCGTGAACGAACTCGGTAGGTGCCTGGCTTGTGAGTAGGTTCCACTCGTTTTCTGTTAGCGCGTCCGTAAGCGTATTCGTTAACGAAGATTGGAGACTACACTAAATGGCATTCGTTAGCCTTTCTTGACAAAAACGTCACGAACTCGTTAGACCTTAACGTGTTGACAGTTCAAGACTTAGGCCCCTGGTCAGAATTTATTCGGCCTACGTATAGGGCCGGTGGCAACCCACCATCGTGAGGAAATTGGGGAGCTCCGAATGAGTGAGCGGTAACCCGGTCGAGAAGACCTACAACGGCTGGGGGTTCGACGGGCTGACCACCCGTCACCCCAATACTGGTCTAAGATCTCCACGCTATAACAGGTGACGGAGGAACAGTGTGGGAGGGAGACCAGCAGTCGGTAGGTAAGCCAAGGCTCTCAAGGGCTGTCGCACTATGGGTTGGGTTATGGGAAGGACTATATGGTGACGCCAATAGACAGTATTGAATATGTGAGTAAGTAATTGTATACCATGATAGGGCAGATGTTTTAGCATGTTATAAGTGAGACCGTCATATCCCGGGAAAGTGTTCTGCACAATATCTAAAATTTGTTGTATTTCGATATCATTAACAGCCGGGAAATCTCGGGCGCATACAGAGGGTGGCGTGAGTATTTGCACGCATTCTGCTTGATACTGTCCGCTTTGCTTGGGCCGGATTCCTAATAGAATGGAATTTATTCCATATAGAACTAAGGCTATCTGTGCAATCGAGAGAATTGCAAATGGAAAGCCACGCTTCTCTTTTCGCTTGTAAATATATTTTCTTCGCCTTAGCTTGCAGTCGCCTAAGTTCGATTTCTTTCCCCGGCGAGGGGTTTCGTTCATATCGGTTTAATTGATCGTTTTTTGACATTTTATTAAGGCACAATCTCGGGTCCACCAACTGAGGGAAGGAAATTTAATGGGACTACTATATTGACTTCGATGGGCACTATTGTCTATTGCAACTGTAATCATACGGAGAAAATTTTGGTATGTTATATTTCCGTCATTGTGGGGAGTTTTTTGCTCATAAATGATTGTAAAGTGTGCTGTAAATGCGTCCCATTGTATTGAAGCTTTGGTCCAACGTTTCGCTGGTACGGACTCCCTATTTTCTCTCAACAAGCGTGTGGAAACCGATCTACGGGCTATAAGTAATATGGGGGAATGATCACTGCCACGGAGATCTTGTTCCTTTACCCAACAGCCCAACACGCCCTGCCATTTTCGCTGCAGACGCCACAAGGCAACGCAATGCGTTTTTCAATTGTTTTCGGCTGGAACGTGGCTACTTCTCAACTCTGCATCCAGGGAAAGCAATAAAACTGTGTGACGTAGCAGGTCAACATTTGCTACCATGTTGAATGATCCTCGAGGCGCCCATTCAAAAGTTTCCGGTGGATTGAGTTCAGTGTTAATCGCGATGGTGCCTTTTGTTTTCCCTGTAGACATTTCGTAGACCAGACAGGTAAGGCGGCCGCGGTGGCTCAGTCGGTAACGCGTCTGACTACCATGCTAAACGTCCCGGGTTCGATCCCCGGCCGGATCAAATCCGGGAACTTTTCTATCGTCGAATAACATGGGTACCTGGGGGGTAAAGGCGGTCAGGGGCGTGGTGCTGATCACATCACCCCCACTCATGACCGGATCAAGAAAGTGTGGGGCGTTACTCCCACACCCCCTATAGGCCTTCATGGCGTGGTGATAAGCACAGGGGAACACTTTACGTTTTTTACCAGACAGATAAGGCAGATCCTGCATTTACCAGTATTGGTGTTCGTAACTGGAAAAAGGCTATAGACAAGTTTAAAGATCACGAGAAATGTGCTTCTCATGTAATAGCAACTGAAAAATGGCTGACGTTCCAAAGTACAGAAAAATTGGGGACAGTACTTAATCGTTTGACAAATGACAGTGTGAATGAAATAAAAAAAACGCCGTTCTTATCTTCATCGCGTTGTTGAAGTGTTATTGCTCACAGGTAGGCAGTGCATAGCACAAAGAGGCCATGATGAAAGTGAAGAAAGTTTCAATGAAGGAAATGTGCGTGAAATTCTGAAGACATTAGGGAAGTTTGATACTGATTTTAGTGTAACATTTCAAAACGTTATGCCAAAGAATGCCACGTATCTTTCTCCATACTCCCAGAACGTTCTGATGGAATGTAGTGCAGCTTTGCTGAGAAAAAAAAATATTAACGGAGGTAAATGAAAGTGGCTATTTTGCAGTTTTTGCAGACGATAAGAGGGACATAGGTAAGGTTGAACAAATGAGCGTGTGTCTTCGCTATTTTATTTATAACAAACTTAATGAGAGTTTTTTTGTGTTTTTTGAATGTTAAAGATTTAAGTGCAATGGGACTGAAGGCACGACTTTGTGAAAAGCTGTCTGAATATGATATAAAAAATGCAATATGTGTTGGTCAGGGCTATGATGGTGCCGCTGTCATGAGTGGCCAAAATAGTGATATTCAACGGCTAATTAGGGAAGAAAATCCCTTTGCACTATATGTTCATTGCTATGCTCACAGGTTAAATTTGGTTCTAGTTAACATTTGTACAGATATTCCTGAAGTTGGAATTTTTTTGATATCCTCAAGTGCTTGTATACCTACTTTTCTACGTCCGGAATAGCTCATACACGGTTTGTAGAAATACAGACAGAGTTAAATGTTCGTGCAGAACTAAAAAATCTAAGTAGCACTAGATGGGCTTACCAAATAAGGTCCCTAGTTGCGGCGAGAAAAACTTATGATGCTCTTTCGAAATATCTGAGGAAACCATCAGATTCAGCAGATAAATGTACAGCCCAAGGCCTTTATGAATTTTTGGGACAATTCTCAACCATGACGTCTCTGTTTATTTTCATTGAGCTTCTGTTCATAACAGAAATTCTCAATAACAAGTTGCAGTCACCAAGCCTTGATATTGCGGAGGGAATTGCAGGTGTTAATGCAGTGCTGGACACTTTACACGGTATGCGAAATGAAGAATATTTTAACTCTGTATACAAAGAGGCAGAGTCATTTGCGAAACAGAAGGTAACTAACTCTCAATGAAACAAGTGTTGAATATTATTCAAAAGTTCACAAACGTGTTCACACATTACCATCATCACTGAAAGACCACGTTGTAAATGAAACCCTGGGACACAAAACTGATACCGATAAACCTGCATTCTGTGGACTTTTTTACACTATCATTGATCGAATGATAAATGAGCTGGAAAGTCGTTTCAAAGATAAAGCAACTTCCAGTGTTCTGGTTGGAATTCAGCATATGTCACCTTCTTTACTTACAACAAATTTTGACTTGTTTTTGAACGCTCAATTCTTGAGTGGTTTTGTTACTATTTTCAATTACAAATGCCGATCACTGAAATCATGGTTGCAAAAAATTACATAAAGAACTTGACATACACCATCACATCCATAGTACATTAAATGAAAGCCATTCCAAAATAAATGTTTCCGAACTTATGAAGAATGTTGCAAATTGCAGTGACCATTCCTGTGACATCAGCATCGTGTGAGAGGAGTTTTAGCTGTTTGAATAGAATCAAGACATTTTTGCGTAATAGTAAGGGCCAAGACAGACAACTTGCAATACTGGCCATAGAAAAGGAAGAGTGTCATGAATTGTGTATGAATTGTGTTATTGATAATTTTGCAAGAAATTAGAACCGCAGAGTACAGCTGATACATAAATACATAGTTCATCAGCATTAGAAAAACAGGACAAAAATGTCCATCTGTTTTCATAAAAAAATTAATGCAGTAAGTCTATGTTAGTTTTAATTCCTTATGCTTGTTATATATAATTGTCTTATTAATCACTTTGATATTTTCAAACATTAAAAATATTTACAATAGTAGTAAGTCATGAATCTGGTTGCAGCCCCCCCAAAGCAGATGGCCTAACGACGCCACTGGAAGACTGGCCGATTGTGAAAGAATAAAGGGACGGCGGCGGAGTGAGGAGGGGGGTTCATGAGGGGCGCGAGCGGTACAGAGGGGGAAACGGCTAGCGCGACCAGCTTAGAAAAGTCGAAGTTAAAATTTATATACATTGCTCTGTACGTCGAAAAGCTACAGACATTCTAAAGATAATTCTGTAGAA
The DNA here is from genome assembly GCF_977018435.1 of Lepisma saccharinum. NCBI lineage: Eukaryota > Metazoa > Arthropoda > Insecta > Zygentoma > Lepismatidae > Lepisma > Lepisma saccharinum. The sequence goes on along the minus strand of NC_139238.1, from coordinate 60,676,740 downwards.
TCAGTTTCATTTCTTTGCTGTAGAAGAACAGTTGAAGCTTTCTTGTGCTTTAAAATGTTGATTTAAGTTATTACATACGAGTGGCGAACAAGTGAATTTTACGAAATTGAGATAAGGAAAACTATGTAATAAATAATGTATTTAAAAAAAGGCTTCGCGATATAACTAATTTCAGATTTGATCTTTAACTCCGTAAAATTTAAATGCCACACACTTGACTGTTCGAGCACAGCAAGTCGACGCAAGAACATAATTTTTAAGTATCGTCACCAGCGGTGATACGGGCTCTTAACACACGGATGTGTTACGTGTAAAATATACGTAACGGTACATGCAATTAATGACAATGCCGTGCCATGTAGAAATACCGGCACTTTCAACGTGTTGAAACTCTTTCCGCACGCAATTGACAGAAAAAGCTATGAAGAAAAATTGAATTGTGTTGATGCATAAGTGTCCATTCCATTCTTTATATAAAATAATTATTTTATTTGTTGATTTCAAATCACAATGATGAGTTAATTAAAGCCTTGTGCACCGTTCATAATCACAAGCAAGGATGTCTTTAATCTAATCTAGTGTAATGTAAATTGTTGCAAACATTTGGACCAGTGTTAAAGACGCACAACCTAAACAAACGGTACATAGTAGTGAGGTGGAGGCACAAGTGGTTCGGATCCCACTTTAAACTGTAGGTCCAGTCCCGATTAGCCTTACTGTGCATAAAGTGGACTTAAAACAGCAACTCAAGCAACTCAAACATAGTAGTGAGAAAGTTTGGTATTAAAATTATTTGGTACACAGAAGTTAATCAGAACTGGATGTTGTGTTGTCAAAACATGCCCTAACTCGTTTAGAACCGCTATTATGCTCCAGGCCAGGCCTCATACGAGGTGTGGCTAGAAAAAAAAAACAGATTGATGTTGCTGTCGACAAACGGCAAACACGTCAAGGTCAAGAGGTGCATGCGTGTATAACCACAGAGAATATAATTTTATATCCAGAGGAATCCCGCTTACGGCCGTCACCCTTCACCACGCTTGACTCACTGAGCACCAGTAGTTTTCTGAGCACTCTTGGTAAACTGCTCGCCATTAAAAATGCAACACCCAGAAGGAGTAATCGGAATTGGACGAAATGTGCACAGTGTGTAGAGGAGAGGTGCAGAAGGAAATGATTAGGTGTTCAAGGCCGTCATGCGTCATGTGCGCCTGCCACGCCATCTGGTAAGTGGTACCTGCAGCAGGTCAGATAGGTGCAGAAGGTCAGTGAAAGTGCATGGTCGTGAGTGTAGTGTGTTAAAATCGGTCAGCAATGCCACGTCATCGAATACGGCGGCGATTCCAGCAGGTTTCCAGGTTCGATCGCGGCCGAATTGTTGCATACCGTGAATGCGGATTATCCTACCGTGAGATCGGTGCCCGTGTAGGACGGAATGCATCCACAGTGATCCGTGTATGGAACCAGTGGGTCCAGGAAGGCACTGTAGAGCGACGTAGAGGTTCACAACGTCCGCGTAGGACGACGGAACGAGAGGACAGACGTCTGATACGCATGGCCCTTAAAGACAGAACGGCCACGTCAACGAGGATTGCGCATGAAGTACGGGATGTTTTACAACGTCCAGTGTCCCCAAGAACCGTGCTTCGTCGTTTGGCGAACAGGGGAATTTTTCCCCGGCGCCCACTGTTGCGGATTCCTCTGACGCTAGAGCATAGGCGTTTGCGTCTGAGATGGTGCCAAGACCGTCGTGCATGGATGGCGGAGTGGAATGCTGTAGTGTTCTCTGATGAATCCCGCTTCTGTATACAACATCATGATGGACGTACACGCGTGTGGCGGCACCGTGGCACTAGGCTTCATGACGCCTGCATCATGCATCATCACACAGGGCCTTCATTGGGTATCATGGTATGGGGTGCCATCGCCATAGGTGTTCGTTCGCGTCTCGTACGCATTCAAGGGACATTGAACAGCCAACGGTACATCACACATGTTCTCACCCCTGTTGCTGTCCCATGAATCCATGCACTGCATAATGCCACTTTTCAACAGGATAACGCGCGCCCCCATGTTGCAAGGAATGTCCTCGCATTTATGGAAGCTAACCACGTGCCCCTGCTTCCTAGGCCAGCACGTTCGCCGGATATGTCGCCAATTGAACATGTCTGGTCCATGGTGGGTCGCCGGCTGGCCCAACTCAGGTTTCCGGCACGTAATGTTGAAGACCTCTGGCACCGTGTGGAAGCCGCTTGGGACGCCATACCGCAAGCAGACATCGATAGACTCATTCTGTTCATGCCTCGCCGTGTTGCAGCAGTTATTGCCGCCCGTGGAGGCTGTACACGCTACTAGCTTCTTGGGGTTATGCAACCATGTTCTACGTGTCACATGTCACACCACCGAGCTCTAACTGTAATCATTTTCCTATCTTATTATGAACTACATATTTGCTAAGTTTCGTGTTTCTATCTCATTTCCTTCTGGGTGTTGCAATTTTAATGGCGAGCAGTGTAGTTCTGATACTCCTCGTTAGGGAGAGCGCACTGCGCCTTAGCTTCAGTTTCTCTCAGTACGCAAGTCCCCACCAGGAGATGGCATTGAAAAAGTTTAAGGGTTTTCTTCAAATTAACGCGACCTAAGATCACAGCAGATGGCTAATGTAAAGAAAATTAAAATAAAATAACCAAAAATACAAGACAAATGGGGACTGAAGTTTAACTAGAATGTAGGGTGTCTAACTTATTTTATGGTTTAACAGGGTTTCCCCGATGGTGCAGTGGTTCCGTCGTAACCTCGTAATCAAGGGGTCCCATGGTTCGATACCCGGTGGACGCACAGAGGCCGTGTCCGAAAGGTGCAAGACCGTACTTGAAGCGAGCATCCTCCGAGTATGGTCTTGGAGTGCGATCTTTAAGTCGTGGACTGGAAGTGAAAGTCTTTCAAATTGTACTTCGACTGCAGCGCCAAATACGATCAGTAGATAAAACTGAGTACTCGCCCATTTCCTCGTGTTTTATAAACACTTATTTTTCACCATAGAAATCACATAGCATTTTCAAATGTTCGTACACATACATTTCCACATATTAGAAGAAATATAACAAACAACTTGATGGCCCATAACGTATATCTACCTGTGTCGCTGGCTTTATACCTCCGTGATTTTAAACAAATTAACAACGAATGCGAAAACCACGTGACCTGGTAACCAACCATCTGCACTACAAGCTGTGCACTTGCGTGCTTCTGTTCTAGGCGCTTTCGAACTGTACTAGGTGACGTCACTTCCACACAAGACCATACTTAAAGTCTGTACTTTGTACCTATCGGAGGGAGCCATAGTGGTTCGGATCCCACCTTAAACTCTAGATCCAGTCCCGATTAGCCTTACTCTCCATAAAGTGGACTAAAAACACCAAATCGTTTGTTTGAGTTGCTGTTTTAAGTCCACTTTATGCACAGTAAGGCTAATCGGGACTGGACCTACAGTTTAAAGTGGGATCCGAACCACTTGTGCCTCCACCGGATATCGAACCTGGGACCCCTTGATTACAAGGCAAAGACGCTACCACTGCGCCATGGGGGAGGCCCAAAAACACCAAATCAATCAAGCATGGTTTATATATAGTTGTTGGTTCCATTCCCAGGCATCATTTGCTGTCTAACTCACAGGAAATTGTGATCTCAGATAATTTCAGTTAATAATTTCCCTCGACAGATGAGAATATTTTAGCCATCTCGTCAGGCTCGTATCAGGATATAATTAGACGAAAATTCCCGTATCGCTACCGTTATCAATCGGATGAATTATGCTCCAGTGACTTATAGTAAGTATCTGAGTCCCACTCCACCCACTCCCCATTCCGCCCAAGTAAAATATTGTGAAGCCCCTTAGAGAAAAGAAGAAATTTATCGAGATCCCATATTGTACAGTGTCTCTCAAAAGTTTTAGGACAACGACATTTTAAACTAGGCAACCCAATTTACACAAGCCGTTGGTGGGTTGCGTGCAGAGTTAGGCTCAATTTCAGGGTTGCCACATGCACAATAGATATTTATAAAATACGCGAAAGAAATATAAACAAGTATTATTGTATAAAATTAATAAAAATATCACTATTATATCGCAAACGACAAAATTCTTTCTGAAAGAAAAAAATAGATTTTCTAGTATTTCATCGCTGATGAGTCTACAGTAAGGAAAATAGGTGAGAGGAAACGAAAGGTTACAAAAGAGAGGAGGAAGAGAAAGCGAAAGGAGAAGAGGAAAAGTAGAGGAGAGAAGAAAGATAGGATAGACGAGGAGAGGAGATGTAGTGAGGAGAATGGAAAAAGATTCGAGGAGAGATGATGAAAAAGGAACAAAGAAGAGAAAAGAGGAGGAAAACGAGAGGAGAGGAGAGGAGGAGACGAGAAGACGGAAGTGGAGAGTAGAGTAAAGGAGAGAAAAAGAGAAAAACGAAAAAAGAGAAAATAGTGCAGTGGAGTCGGAAATCTAAGACAGGAAAGGAGATAAGAGGAGTGGAGAAGAGTGGGATGGAGATAAGATGCGAGAAAAGTAGGGAAGGCGATATGAGATAAAAGCAGAACGGAAAGAGGGGAGAGAAGAAGGAGAAGGAACTGGAGAGAAGAAGTAGTTGCAGAAAATATCGTCTGAGCGTCAAGAATAGATGCATTGGTCAAATTATCGACACGAAACATTCAATAACATTTTGAAATGTATCGGAGAATATATTAGATCGTTGCGAAATGCCTTTTGGCTGAGTTCAGAGCAAATTAAAATCTTCCATGTAAGATCTTTGATTTTACCTGCGATTACACCACTAAAAAAATGAACGTAATTTTTAATATTTATAAGAATTATTAAATTTTTCTCCGCTTCTCGGTTCGTTGAAATGGAGATTTTGTAATTCAATATTTCCCCTCCCCCCATCGTTAATTCCAAACTGAATCATTCCGTTTCACACGGCGTGGACAACGAACACAATGGGATATGTCTAAAACGTACGAAAATTTTCTGCCACCGGAAGGGTTTGAACCTACGACCATCAGATTGACAATCCTGAACGGTAGCCATTACCCTACAAGCTTTAGCTCCTTAAACCAGGTAGAAGAACCACTACACCACGCCTTTACCTTCGAATGAAACAACAATTTTTTTTTAAGTAATCTGTCCCTCCAGTATTGTAAATGTCGTTTGGTATACGTGTAGTTGAACTTTTACTTTAATTTTGATTTGCTTTCTTGTAGCATAACCGATATCTTCGAGAAATAATTTTCGAAGTGATTAAAAACGAGAATATTGGTAGTTGTGAAAATGCGAGTTATTTCTTCTAACTTATTATTGTGATTAGACATTATTAATGGAAAATATCTAGAGGCTTGAACATTACAGGACGATGTTCTTTTCCTGTGATACTGTAACAGACAAAATTATTGTTTACTGATGAAAGTCTTGTGTCCAGAACAGTCTTATGAGATGTATTTGCTGTTGCGTAAGATAACACGAAATAATTACACCGTGTGCGAACTACCAAATCTGCGCAACGTTATACGTAAACAGGCGGAAAATTTTATTCATAAAATCACTTCACATTTGACAGTGTTAGTCAAGAGAGACTCGTGGGACACTGTGTTAAGGTGCTGGACTAAATCCTTCTAATTTTTCTTCCTCGAAGAACAACAATTTCTAAGGAAGAGCAACAGTGATGATCTTTCTTATTTCTTTTAAATGCTTACACTTTCCTTTAATTGGGTTAAAAATAAATAAGAATATTGCTTGCATTTCTGTCATTGACGTAGATCAGAGAGAGAGACAGACAGACAGACAGATATTACAAAATAGTTCAAATAGTGCGAGCGCCATTAAAAAGTCATGATAATTCTATGTTGCGTACTTAGAATTATTCATACAATAAAGAACATCTCTAATTGTGAGTTAACAAAAAAAAACAATAATAAAGAGACATTTTCGCATTGCAGTTCGAAAAAGTCAGGACAGGGATTGAAAGTAACGCACTGTCCTGACTAAATCGGTGAATCGGACGTCTGGTAGCCTTGCATCAATGATTATAAAACTAAAACCTCCCAACATTGCAGCTTGAAGACTTTTGCTCAAGGAACAGATTCATTTATACAAGAGCAAAATTGAAATTTTTACTCATTTCAAAAATCGACGATGTTATTTTCGTATTTATTTATTTATAGGTTCACATTTAAATATGTTAGGGTTCGAGGGGGAAGCATGGCCCACATGGCCCCTCCCTTGGGTACTGACCTTACGTAGACAGTGGGAGAGAAATTTTGGAGAATCTTTCTATTAAATGTATTATTTAAATCCACTTTATGCTCAGATAGGTTAAACCGTTTATTGAAAATTCGTGAACTTTTCGTTTAATAGATAATATTTGGTTTTAAACGACGGGAGAACATTGGTCGAATTTCCTTTCTTGCTCTTTTGAGAGAATATATACTTCTACAAAAGCAATCGCGTTCGGAAACCGTGAAAAAACCGACTTGGTTTTCAAAGGCAGACAAGCTTGGTAGTCTAACTTGCTCGCGATCAAAGTGACTCACTCACGCTAGTCAAGGCCGCTTCTTATCGCAAAACACTGTGCTTCGTTGCACACCAGTGATGTGCGTCTACGCGTAAACAACGATAGTCTACATTCTACCCGTAGACTATTTTATACATGTAGATGATGTAATCTATGTAAACAACATAGCGAAAGGTGATAACTTAACAAAGGGCGCCGTGGAAGTAAAGAAAATTATACTGCGTATCAGTTGCTGATGTGTGAGAAGATCTTTTCATACTCTTTCTTCCAAATTCAAACAATTTCTCACCTAGGAAGAAACCTACTATAGGAAAAATTCAAGTATTTTATGGGAAAAAGACCACTCTTGCCTCACGACTACCATCTGTTGTTGTTTTTTGCATACTGCTTATCTTCTTCCATAGTTGATGATAGAAGAGAAAATAAATTTTGTTGTAAATAGGATTCTTTTCATTTCGTTAGGAACCGATATAGTTGAAAATGTCACTTTCCTTTCATGAAACCCTTGAAAATTAATTTTAATGCACTTTAGATTGTCTACGTAGTCTATGTAAACTACAACCCAATGTAAACTACGCGTAGATTACGTGTAGACAACGCATGTAGATGTAAACTTATAGTCTACGGCACATCACTGTTCCACACGCACAGTGTCTGCACCCAGCACGTTGCAATTGACCAGAGTCGAATTTTAAAGAGAATCTGAAGAATGGTAGATTTCATCAGAGGCGGCTAGGTAGGCACCAGCTCAACATGCAATAGTTTAAGTGATAATTCCTGACAAACAAAAGACCGTATTGAATAATTATTGGAATGGTAATACGTGTATCCGCTCCTTTTTTAACAATGTAACCTCGAAGACAATCTGTATTCCATTTATTTATATTGACAACTTGGTCAACCGGAGGTTATTTTATCGCCTTCGATAATCGAATTGTCTGATCGATTATTTTTTGTTTACCCAGGAACATGCCCCATAGGAGATTTCCGAGACCGGGTTACGCTACTCACTCGTAGCTCCCCAATTTCTTCACGATGGTGGGTTGCCACCGGTCCCATACACAGGCCGAGAACCTAGAGAGTGAGCATAGGCGGACTCGAATCCATGCCGTCCTGCAGTCGGAGGCCACGGAGGAGGACTTTTCTTATTTTACCTTTGGCTAATCGCGACGATGAGGATGAATAATGCATAGAAAAATAAAGAAGGTCACGCACAAAGTAGAGGACGATCTTCAACCTCTTAAGTGATGAGTTCAAGCCCTAAATATGAGGATTTCAACCTTAGACGACCTCAATTTCAAATTTATAAACAAAATGCCTACTTACACTAAATTTCTCATCAAGGCCAAAATAGTTTGTAACTGTGAAACTACCCCTGAATACAAATTGACATTTTCTATCCATGTGAGTAAGAATTAAATGTGTGGCATACAGAGATAGATGATACCTTTTGAGAAGCAATTAACTGTACCCTGTCCCAGCATCTCTGGAGCAAAGCCGCGCATAGCGGAAGAGAAGTGGAGAGAGGGGAGAGGGGATCGAGTGGACAGAGCGAATCAGTTCACGCTGCTGGGAAGGCTGGTAACTGCAGTGGCTTTCCTCCCTCCACGCAATCCCATTCCTCTCACGTGTTCATCGCTGCTCAGATACTTGTTTTCATTCACCTGCTCCAGAGATAAGTGGGACAGAGTGTAGTTTGCATACATGTAGCAAGTAAAGAAACTTATCCCAGAATGAAAATTCCACATAGTTTAAAAACGTTTGTTTAAGCAATGAATGACTGGAAACGGATCACACATAATTCCCTTGCCAAAATCTAGTGGTCGAAAATTAATTTCAAGACATTTCATATCTATTCACCATATTCCAAGTTATAAGGAACTATTTCGTAGATGTTCATGAAACCGTTATAAAATTACAAATAAAATATATTCACAAGCTTAGATATACTAATACGAAGAAAGAAATTCAGAGTTAAATTTCAAATGCATGTGTATAAAGAAATTCTAGAAGTACAGAGCTACATCTGAGTATTTAACTTCTTTTTTGCAGGTAAAGTTTACAATATTGAGGCGAAAGAATAATTAGGAACAGTAGCTCCAAGAAAACAAAGGGCGTAGTGTATTGGTTAGAGTTCTTGAAAGCATTGCGGTCCCACGTTCGATCCTCCATACTAGATGTTCCTTAAAAAAGAATCCCTTCCATTAAACAAGAGCATGGTAACATTATTTGTAATAGTAGTATATAGTGGGTACATTGTTCTGCATATGGAATTTATATAAAAAAAAAATAAACAAATAAATGAATTGACACACGTTCCACGGGATACTCTTATATATAAGATCATGGATTATGATACTCTAACGATAATTGTGTACTGCTTCAAAGACATTGACAAATATTAATGAAATAACTATTTATATGTGTGGCAATTCAGGACATGCTAATTTTACCCCTTTTCCCACTTGAGTTCAATGCAAGGATGCAAGGATGTGTAAAAATTTCAATTTTGCTCTTGTATAAATGAATCTGTTTCTTGGCCAAAAGTCTTCAAGCTGCAATATTGGGAGGTTTTAGTTTTATAATCATTGATGCAAGGCTACCAGACGTCCGATTCACCGATTTAGTCAGGACAGTGCGTTACTTTCAATCCCTGTCCTGACTTTTTCGAACTGCAATGCGAAAATGTCTCTTTATTATTGTTTTTTTTTTTGTTAACTCACAATTAGAGATGTTCTTTATTGTATGAATAATTCTAAGTACGCAACATAGAATTATCATGACTTTTTAATGGCGCTCGCACTATTTGAACTATTTTGTAATATCTGTCTGTCTGTCTGTCTCTCTCTCTGATCTACGTCAATGACAGAAATGCAAGCAATATTCTTATTTATTTTTAACCCAATTAAAGGAAAGTGTAAGCATTTAAAAGAAATAAGAAAGATCATCACTGTTGCTCTTCCTTAGAAATTGTTGTTCTTCGAGGAAGAAAAATTAGAAGGATTTAGTCCAGCACCTTAACACAGTGTCCCACGAGTCTCTCTTGACTAACACTGTCAAATGTGAAGTGATTTTATGAATAAAATTTTCCGCCTGTTTACGTATAACATTGCGCAGATTTGGTAGTTCGCACACGGTGTAATTATTTCGTGTTATCTTACGCAACAGCAAATACATCTCATAAGACTGTTCTGGACACAAGACTTTCATCAGTAAACAATCATTTTGTCTGTTACAGTATCACAGGAAAAGAACATCGTCCTGTAATGTTCAAGCCTCTAGATATTTTCCATTAATAATGTCTAATCACAATAATAAGTTAGAAGAAATAACTCGCATTTTCACAACTACCAATATTCTCGTTTTTAATCACTTCGAAAATTATTTCTCGAAGATATCGGTTATGCTACAAGAAAGCAAATCAAAATTAAAGTAAAAGTTCAACTACACGTATACCAAACGACATTTACAATACTGGAGGGACAGAATACTTAAAAAAAATTGTTGTTTCATTCGAAGGTAAAGGCGTGGTGTAGTGGTTCTTCTACCTGGTTTAAGGAGCTAAAGCTTGTAGGGTAATGGATACCGTTCAGGATTGTCAATCTGATGGTCGTAGGTTCAAACCCTTCCGGTGGCAGAAAATTTTCGTACGTTTTAGACATATCCCATTGTGTTCGTTGTCCACGCCGTGTGAAACGGAATGATTCAGTTTGGAATTAACGATGGGGGGAGGGGAAATATTGAATTACAAAATCTCCATTTCAACGAACCGAGAAGCGTAGAAAGATTTAATAATTGTTATAAATATTAAAAATTACGTTCATTTTTTTAGTGGTGTAATCGCAGGTAAAATCAAAGATCTTACATGGAAGATTTTAATTTGCTCTGAACTCAGCCAAAAGGCATTTCGCAACGATCTAATATATTCTCCGATACATTTCAAAATGTTATTGAATGTTTCGTGTCGATAATTTGACCAATGCATCTATTCTTGACGCTCAGACGATATTTTCTGCAACTACTTCTTCTCTTCAGTTCCTTCTCCTTCTTCTCTCCCCTCTTTCCGTTCTGCTTTTATCTCATATCGCCTTCCCTACTTTTCTCGCATCTTATCTCCATCCCACTCTTCTCCACTCCTCTTATCTCCTTTCCTGTCTTACATTTCCGACTCCACTGCACTATTTTCTCTTTTTTCGTTTTTCTCTTTTTCTCTCCTTTACTCTACTCTCCACTTCCGTCTTCTCGTCTCCTCCTCTCCTCTCCTCTCGTTTTCCTCCTCTTATCTCTTCTTTGTTCTTTTTTCCTCATCTCTCCTCGAATCTTTTTCCATTCTCCTCACTACATCTCCTCTCCTCGTCTATCCTATCTTTCTTCTCTCCTCTACTTTTCCTCTTCTCCTTTCGCTTTCTCTTTCTCCTCTCTTTTGTAACCTTTCGTTTCCTCTCACCTCTTTTCCTTACTGTAGACTCATCAGCGATGAAATACTAGAAAACCTATTTTTTTCTTTCAGAAAGAATTTTGTCGTTTGCGATATAATAGTGATATTTTTATTAATTTTATACAATAATACTTGTTTATATTTCTTTCGCGTATTTTATAAATATCTATTGTGCATGTGGCAACCCTGAAATTGAGCTTAACTCTGCACGCAACCCACCAACGGCTTGTGTAAATTGGGTTGGCTAGTTTAAAATGTCGTTGTCCTAAAACTTTTGAGAGACACTGTACAAATCATCGTTGATAGTAGATAGGACAAACGGACGCACAATAGTTAGACCCTCACCCCAACACACACAAACTTGCACAAGAATTAAAATACATATCGAAATAACTGTATGAGAACATTTCTAATATTTTATTTTGCTTCACGCAGTGGCGAAGTCATGGTTCTTTCTTGGGGAAGGGAGGATTCTTCATGCGGAAAAATATATAATGCACAATCTTTTGTATTTTTGTGCTTCATACAATCCTAAAGAAAAACAATTAGCCTACACATGCATGCATTCAAAAAAATACAATTTTGGAGGATTATTCTTTTGAGCTTCGAGGTGGGAAGCGATTCAGCACCAAAAACCTTCCCTTCGCTTAGAAAGTAAAAAATAGCCACATTCGTCGACTAATACTAATAGTAACAAATATACCACAGCAATCTTTTTACATCAATGCTTGAGGTTGGATTGTCCGTGTTGTTTCAGCATCACAACGTCAATTGGAATCTACAGAAGGAAATAGAGCGGCGATGGGACTCGATTCGCTGGTCACGTGTCACCCAACAAGGAAGTCTATTGGAAAGACTTGACCCTCGAAAGATGTCTTGTCACACGAGCGTGGTATTATGTTGGTGCACCTCGATACTCTTAATCATAATTTTAACGAAGATATTTTTTACCCATATATCATTGAACATATACATTTCTAAGAATTTTGCATAAAACAAACCTTTTTAAAGGAATAGCATAACACACTGAGAAAAGATTTAATTTCAATACTTGTAATGAAGGGGTCCGGGGTTCGATACCCGGTGGTTTTAACTCTAGGTCCAGTCCCGATTAGACTTACTCTGCATAAAGTAAACTTAAAACACCAAATCAACCAATTAACCAACCTGTAAGACAGAAGGGGGGCGTACAACTTATTATTGACGTCTAGGGCATTAGGCTTCATCTCCTACTTGAGTTTTGGGGCACCATTCAAGTATTTAACACTTAAAGAATAATCAGCTACCTTAACACAGTACAGGCAGATAATAGTTGAGAATCACGTGTAACGCATAACAGATGTGCACAATGTTGGCCATTTATCTCGGCTCTTATTTGAATATGAAAAGGAAAGGGGCCTTCTTGGCGTCGGCTGTTCTGTAAGAAGTTAATAAAAGGCTTTCCTTTCCTATTGATTGGCAATTTGCCAAAGCCTGCTTATTATTGAATACGTCGTCTTGACATGTCACTGGGAAATCACTCGAGCACCTCCTACATAATAAAAGAATAGTAATCAACACCGAGTCGGGAATTTATTTTCGACATTCTTAAGAGGGCGGTGGAGTTTGGCGAATGTCGCCGTGAAAAGCGTTTCAATTAAACTAGTTTTTTTTTTTTGGTATTTGTTGAATATAACGTTTTAGGACAAAAATTTGCAGGTAAACACGAAGTAGATGTGAACTTACTTTATGAAACTTTGAGTGCATGACACATTTATGTAATTTCAATGTGATAAATGTGCACAAATTGAATTACTTTTTTTCAATTTCCCATAAGAAAAAACGTAAATAAGCACAGAATAGTTTTTCAATTTACGGGTAGCACAAACGAAAATTGCCATTATCATGCATACTAATATAATGCTCAATTCTTTTATGACCAATCTAGAAAGGGCTTTTCTTTCAAAAGACACTTGCACAGCCAAAAATGATTATTTAAAAAAGTCATGTATTATCAACGGCGAAATGCCGCCAGCATGTTCTGAAATCGCAAGCGGTTCGCCACTTGGCCACTAGATGCCTCTGTTGCAAAATTGCCTCAGGCTGACGGGGAGGCTAGTTCGGGCGGGTGTTTGAATTCTCTGCACAGTTGGGTTCCCTCCCCTCGTCTCTTAGATGTCACTGCTTGAATCATTGCCTCTTCCCCAGGCAAGAAACCAAGAAAGCAGGAAGACCATCTGTTTGTGTATGTGTAGGTGTACAGAAGCAGAGAGTATTTATGGTGAATTGGAATCAGTGACACTTTATATCGAACCCTACCGCCAAGGCCGTATTTTGAAAGACTTATTAAGTTCAAAATAATGAAAATTTCTAAATAATATAATAATTACAATTAAATAATGAAATATACTTATTTAATAGATGGTTACTTATTTCCGCAGAACTTATTGGAAGGCAAGGCAAGTATTATATTGGGATCGTACAACTTTGAATGATAGTACAGACGGAATCAAATGAAATGTACTTCCCTTTTCCTACCAACTCAGAAGCGAGTTGGAAACCCTTCATTGCTCCTGTATAGATAAGAAAGTGGGGGAGGGCAGTAGCAGACAAGGCCATCACGCAAACGTGTTTCCGGCAAGCTTTCTGTTGGAGTCTTGGGAGTTTGTGGAAGGATTTTGTGTTCCTACCACCCGTCTCTCCGCCTCTCTCTCTCTCTCTCTCTCTCTCTCCCCTCCGTGAGGGCCAGGTCTTACCTACCAACTGCCGGCCTCACATCCACCTGCCGAGGTGGGAATTATGGGGTGACGTGTGGTCAGCAAGACAAGGCTTCAGTCTTTGTAGGTTTCCGTGACCGAGTGACGCTACTCAGTTTTAGCTCACCAATTTCTTCACGACTGTGGATAGCCAGCGGTTCCATACACAGGCCGAAATCTCAGGACCAGGTGTTCCGGGTTCGAATCCCGACCTGGGCATGGATGTTTGTGAGTGTCCATTTATCAATTTCATCATATCATCACTCATGCCCATCTTCGCAAATAAGCCAAAAGTAGCACAAAAAGCTAAGTAAAATAAAAGTAAATTAATCAATGAAGTGTTAGGGCAGAACCATATATCACACAATACAGGTGAAAGTGTTGTTGGTTGACGTTAATTGTTAATATGCCTAAAATCTTAAATACTCTAATATCAGATTTTCTGTTGCAATTATTATTTCAATTTTGAGGGCCTCCATGACCGAGTGCTTTGCATACTGCTCTATGAAACTGGAGACCCTATGTTCTATTGATTGATTGATTTGCTTTATTTTAATTCGCTTCTTGTGTCACTTTTTGCTAAACGCGACGATGAGGATGGTTGATGAAATGATGAAATGAATGAAGGGACATTCACACTGAACACCGAATGAACACAATGCCAAGGCCGGTGATTAAGCAAGCTGTGCTAACCACTCTACCACGGAGGTCGGAATCCTTTTAATTAGGAGAAATCGTTCTTTGACATCGATCTAAGAACAGTTAATATTCGTCACGTCGGAGTTATTATATTTTAAATTTCGAACATTCAATTGAGATTTATTCTTAACCATTCTTTTGCCTACATCAAAACTTCCACACAATAAGATCAATTACGCTAAGGACAACAGCGTTAGAGTCTATGATTTAAGGAATGATTAAGCATACAATGATGACGGAAAATAATTCACATGATTATAATGATGCATTACATCAGTGAAACATTAATTTTCGGTCATGAAGAAAAATTGAAAAACACAGGGACACAATAACAGATTGATTGATTTATTTTATTTCACTTTTCTTCCACTTTTGGGTAATCACAAAGATAAGGATGAAAGGTGTGTTATGATGAAATTTGTGAAAGGACAACTACAAACGTAGATGGATAGGACACAGTCCAAACCCCACAGACCATTATACGGGCCTTATGTCTAGACGCCAGATCCTCGTTAGTGTGCAAAATGCACTCCATGGTCACAATGACGTGAGCATTCGTAGAATTGATTTGTATATCCTTCCTTCTTTTTTTCGAAAAACCCGAGCTAAACTATTTCGCATTAATCTATGTGATATGATCATTACTTCTCAGGAACACTCGCGACCTTCAACTAGTTTTATCCATAAACAAAATTGCAGGTTAGGATGTAAACAGATACTTCCAAGACAATATCCAAAAAAATACTGTCACATACGCAGAATGTTTTTTTTTTTTTTATTTTCTCGTTTCTACTAGCCGGCCCCTGTGGCGGAGTGGTTAGCATATCGCGCTACGACGCTAGGGTCCCGGGTTCGAATCCTGGCCTGGGCATGGATGTTTCTGAGTGTCCATTCGTCAATTTCGTCATATCATCCCTCATTCCCATCTTCGCAAATTAGCCAAAAGTGGCACAAAAAGCGAAATAAAATAAAGAATCAAATCAAAATCGTTTCTACTACATCCCTGGGGAGTAAAGACGGCTGGAGCATGGTGCTGATCATATGACCTCCAAAATGGCCGGATTTGAGAATATACGGCTCCCTACTGCCACATCCCCTAAACATTCCTTCATGGCACGGTTCTATACGCACGGCGAACTTTACTTTACCTTTACTACTACTAACTACTTATGCCAGGAGCTTTTGTATTTTTGATCCTTCATTATGTCTCCATTGCTAACCCGGTTCATTCCCAGTCGGGCCAGCAATTAGTCAATGCAATACAAATAAGTCAAACTTAAAATGAAACAGGTGTCGTGCACGCGCACACACACACAAATACAAGGAGAGAGAGAGAGAGAGAGAGAGAGAGAGAGAGAGAGAGAGGCGGAGAGACGGGTGGTAGGAACACAAAATCCTTCCACAAACTGCCAAGACTCCAACAGAAAACTTGCCGGAAACAAGTTTGCGTGATGGCCTTGTCTGCTACTGCCCTCCCCCACTTTCTTATCTATACAGGAGCAATGAAGGGTTTCCAACTCGCTTCTGAGTTGGCAGGAAAAGGGAAGTACATTTCATTTGATTCCGTCTGTACCAAAGAAGATTTATTACTACGTTTAATAATATGCATAAAATATGATAGTACCAAAGAAAATTTATTACTACGTATAATAATATGCATAAAATATTACCAGGAATTTTACTTTTCGTCAATTGAATCTTGAATCCTTTTTTGATATTCAATAAATATTCAATTCTTTATCTACTTCACATTAATTTAATTGCCAGGACAGTTCCTTTATTTATTGTTATTACAATTTTGCCGACCTTAACTACACGTAAGCTAGATAATGAATACATGATGTTATATCACTATCGTTATACCGCCTTTTTACCTATTCATATAATAAAAATATATTAATTAATTTGAATATGTCAATTAATACTACTTTAATTAATTTAATGTAACCGTACTTATTTTAACTTAACATTATTATTATTTTGAGACATTAGGTGAGGACCTCCCTCCGAAATATATACTAGATACGTGCCTGCCTACCGCGTCCGATTTGAATAAAATGTAGATAAGAAAAAGCGGGGAGGGGGGGGAAAGTAGCATATGTTTTTGGAGTGGAACGATCACGAAAAGGTTTACACTGGCCTCTCCGATGGCGCAGTGGTAGCGTCGTCGCCTTGTAATCAAGGGGTCCAGGGTTCGATACCCGGTGGAGGCACATATTGCTTCGGATTCAACTTTAAACTGTAGGTCCAGTCCCGATTAGCCTTACTGTGCATAAAGTGGACTTAAAACACTAAATCAACCAAGCAACGAAAAGGTTTACTGTTTCTTTGCAAATCTTCAATTAATGTAAAATTTTGTATAAAAACATAATTTTAACTGACTTGCTAACTTGAGATTTAAAGACAAATTATTACTTCGAATTCTTCATTAACAATAACAAAAGTGATATAAAATATAGGATAAAATTCTTGCCTTCGCTGAGAATCAAATTAGAGATTTACAGATTAGGAAAGGGGAGGGAGAATTTCCTGGCTTCTTCCCCTTCAATGTGAACGGTGCCTCCTACGTTCTACATTCCATTCAAAATGTACTTCTTAGTTTCAGATATATTTTGCATCCCCTATAGCATAATGGTAAAGGTGACCCTTGTAATTTAAAATGTCCCGAATTTGGTATCCGGTGGACCCCTAATTGTTAGTTCAACCCCACTATAAATGTAGATCCAGTCCCGATTAATCTATCTGTACATAAAGTAACAGAAACTCAACTCAAGATACTCAAACGATTAGCATAGGGTTGGTGGCGGCTGCTCAATCAAAATTAGGAAACAAAAACTTTTCAGTCAGTAAAAACATCGTGGTACGTACATTAAAATTTTGGTTTCAATTACATATTCGACGTCGATCTTGTTCACGAGATTACCAATTGTGATAACGTTTCTCTTCTTTGAAAACTACACAAGGAAACAAGTTGAAAATGTGAATTGGAACTTCTCTAGAACTGATTTTTAAAAGACCATGTCTTAGAGATGCTCTGAAGGGAATTCTATTGTTAAAACGCCAATCAGAATAAGGGATCAGCACCTATGTATATTTTTTCCCGCAGGCACGTGACCGGGGGGGGGGCTGAAGACCATTCCGAAATCCTACAAATACTTAATTAAAATAGGATATAGCGGTGATTAATTTTACTTACATTAAACATATTGTACAATAACTTGTAATATAGACGGTGTTAAAGGCGGAACTACTGCGGATCATGCGCACTCGTCTGGTCCCCCTCGAACATCCAGTTACGCTTAAGGTGCTATGGACGTTAATATGAAAGAGCAAGGTGGAGATTCTTTTACAAGGAAATAGGGTGTCAACTGTGTAAGATATAGTTTCACAGTTCGATCGGGAACAAATTTATTGAGTCAACTATCACATCGTAGGTTTCCGAAGGACGTAGAGAGACGAAACCTGTTGATACAAGCAGAACGAAGAAAGGATTGGTACCCGAAAAGGATTTGTACGACTTGCATTTTTTTAAGCATGTTGATCGTTTATCTGCGTATTGTGTTGTGGTGAAAAGGACGCCTCTTAGTGAGGTTTCAAACCAAAGCGACACGCGACAGCAGTGGTTCATACCAAAGTGACAAGCGACACAGGCCCATTTAGTCTATAAATAAGCATTTACCGCTCATGGGAAATCAAGTCTCAGGCGGCAAAATACACGCCATTGGAAATCTGAGCGACACGTGCAGCTTGTTGTGTCGCTTCGGTTCGAAAAATTGCATTGATCACTGAGGATTCACTTTTAAGTGGCACGGAGATTACACACCGAAGCGACAAGCAACAGCCCCTTTACTCTAAAGGAAACAATTCACCTTGCATACGAGTACAACAGACCGAGGCGACACGATGCATGGTGCTGAGAAAACAACAGTCCAGTCCAAGCGACACGTGCATTTTCTCGTGGTGAATTGGCTCGAAAGGAACCTTTCAGACTGCAGCGATACGTGTTCCTTGGAAACCAACATTCAAAAATAAAAAAAGCACCTTCCGAATTAAAGCGACACTACAAATTACGGTGTCGCTTGTCGCTCGGACTGGACCGTTTTATCAATACCGTGCATTGTGTTGCCCCGGCCTGTTATTTGCGCAAGCGTGGCTGGTGAATGGTTTGCTTTAGATCCAATGCTTCTGTGCGAAATCCCGATATCGTTTCAGTCTGAAAACTCCCTTGTTGTTTGAAGTAAATTCGTGCAAGTGAAAGTGGCATGCCATATCATAGGCTTTTCCTATATCCCTCAGGCGGAAAGGCGACGTTGAAAGCACATATATTTACTTTAGCATTTGTTATGTGTGATTACTTCTGCAGATTTGTTGGCAAAGATTCACTTAAACTTTACTTTACTTTACTCTACTTTACTTTATACTTAATATAATAATATCACTAGTATTATACAATTATCTTTCCCTCACTTTTCCATTTACAAAATAATTGAATATATCTAAACTTTTGTACGTTTTGAGTTCGTCGTGCGTGTACATGAGGCACTTCTATGTAGCATGCTATACAACTGGCGGCCACAAAGACACGTCATATTTTAATAATCTTCTCTGCAGTTGATCATCCGACGGATTCTAGACGTCCACTCCTTCATAGTGGAACTTTAACAAATACCTTTCTTGACTATCGTCGCACAATTGATAAAAACAAGCGCTTATTTCTTACTTCATATGCCGATGAATCTGTATTGGAAACAACGGGCACGGGCCTAAACAGGAAGTTCCGAGGGGACCGGCCAAGACCTCACCAATGTTTATGTTTACATTTTTAACACGGTCTATACTGAGAAATTCATCTTCAGGGGTTTTATTCCCCACTTTTTCGCCCTTAGATGGCAGCTGCTGATAAGGGATGAGCCTTCCCCCCGAAATAAAATTCTGGCTACGGGCCTGCTGTTCTGCATCGTGACTGTATGGTCCAATGGATCATGTTTTGGGCTCCGTCTACGGGACGCGTGCAGGTTCGAGTCTCCTGAGGGAAGAGTAACAACTTTTCTCCTGAAATTTCGGCCTGTTTATGGGACCGCGCCACCCACCATCGTGAGGAGATTGGGAAGCTATGAATGAGTCACGGAAACCTACAACAAAGATTAGGGGTTCGTCGTGCTGACCGCACGTAACTGGTAGGGCTGGAAGTGAGGCCGGCAGTCGGTAGGTGAGGGGGCTGTAGCACCACGGGTTTACTTACGTATATTGGCGTAGCCATGTGTGGGTCCACAGAGGCTCGGCCTCTCCTCGAAATTCTGTCACTTTATTTTGACCAATTCACTGGGAATTTTTTAAGAGTAATTTGTAACACGTATGGTGCTGATCTTGAAGATCATACTATCATTAGTTGGACTGAAATTTCACTTGGGAAGCAATCAATTAATATTGGGAAAAATCACAATAGGAGAGAGCAACTAATGTGATGCAGGAACTTGTTAAATGCAACTGGTCATATGTTTCCACAGGGGATTCACATCACCACTGAGAGTTTGTCCCCACCCTTGCCGGCCCCCGTGGCGGAGTGGTTATCTCATTTCGCTACGACGCCAGTGGTCCCGGGTTCGAATCCGGTCTGGGCATACATGTCCTTTATGAGCGTCTCTTCATCAATTTCATCATATCATCATTAGCCAAGAGTGGCAGAAAGGCGAAGTAAAATAAACAAAATCAATCAATCAACCAACCAACCTTGGCCGATTAAAGCTGCTGTGAACTCCAACGATGAGAACTGTGTAAAGGAACTTAATTCAGATCATAACCAAGAAAACTACTTCATCAAAGTGTAAGTTCAATATTAAACTATTGTTTCCTGACATCTTTGTTACTACTATACATTTTGATACATTATTTTGTCCGTCTTTCTCCTTTTCAGTTTTCCCATATGTTATTATGCATGTCCACGTTTCCTCTTTTTAAATTCCAGGTAGTTTCGCTCCTGCCCATCTCTAATAGGGACTCTATTCGTTAATAGTTGAAATAATAATTGTTACTAATTTTTGCCTTTATTATTATTATTATTATTATTATTATTATATATCGATTTTGTATAAAAAAACACCCCCTTAAAAAAATACTTTCTTTCAACTGATATTCTCTACCTTCTTCTTTACTCTCAATTGATAATTCCAACCTCAACAAGAAAATTCAACAAAATTATAGTAGCCACTGTAATCAGCCAAAACTTCAGTAATGAAGGTTCTGTCTCGGGAGCCTGCCACTCTTCTCGCTCCATGCAAGAGTCAGCCAGCAAGCAGTGAAATGCGAATTGCTTTGCCAGTGGAGAAATTTTAGCCTCCGAAGCCAGAATGAAAAGAAACAGTTGGGTGCCCTTTTCCTGGAAACCTCACTGCGGGAGTCACGGAGGAGGGGAGGGGGTGGTGAAGGTAGGAAGGTTCTCTGGCCTCTGGTTTAGGACAGCCGAAAATAATTCTTAGTTCCCTTATATGTCGCTAGGTGTATCTGTATTGCATCGGGCCAGGAAACTACTTTCATGCCAATCTCCAGGCCACTCTTAACTCGTACAATACAGCTACTCTGATTCTAAGCTCACACACCACAGTTCACATTTCTAGTCTGTGCCCTGGACTGTATTTGGCAGACAAACGAGGCTCTGTCATCTAAACTTGTGGCCAGTATATTCCTTGTAGGGCGCTGTGTGTGTGTAGCCCTTATATGTTCTGATAGCCCCTTTACAGACTCAGGTTTTAACCAATGCACTTAGATATGGTAAGTCGCTGGATCCCGAATAATGTGACGGTTGCAAGATAGCCTTATTGCTGGCTCAACCCAAAATTTCAACTCGTTTGTTATTTCATTTAAAGCTCATCGACATTAAAAAAACAAAACAATCAAGAGTGTTTTCTTAACCCTTCCATGCATAACAACCTCATATGAGGCTGTATTTTAAATAATTTATTAAAAATATGTTCGTTAGTGGATTTTTGAAACTATTGCGTCCATAGATGCATATAAGCCTCAAGTGAGGTTTTTTTTTAACCTTTCATGGTTCGTCGCTAGATGGCTGGTGCTGCTTCTTTCTTGTGTTCTCCAAGGTCAAGCTGGTGAGTCTTTGTTTATGCATAGGCGTCATGTGCTGCAATTGCTGAAGCTAGTTGTAGGTGATATAAGGACGATCAAAAGGTAAGAAAATTATTTTATGGGTGGAATTAATCCTAGATTAGCATTCAATTCTTATTTTTTGCATATATTCAATAAAAAGTACTTTTTATTGTAATACATGTTGTAACCTCATATGAGGTTTCCATGCATTTGGGGTTGTTCTGAGCATAGGAAGGAATTTTCCGAAGTGTGTTTTGCACATGCTGTGAAATTTATTTTGGCGTGACAATAACATCTTTGAAAATGAAAAGAACTTGAGAGGAATGTGTGCTCAGTTGTAAATTGAATTACTTTAGATTTCCCGTTATGTTATGGTAGCCTCAGGGTTGGATGTAGGGGAGGGGGTCATTGCCCTCTCCCACAAATTGGAGAAAATACGAAGTAATCCAGTGAATTTTTGTATTTCGCTTCAAATCCTACCCCCCAAAAATGCATCTTTCTCTAGGTAGGAACAGCACAACTTGAAAGGCGAAATAGGGATGAGGTATGAATGTGATGGCATAGTAAAGAGCTTATCATTGTATATAATGTTTTTACACAACTTAGCACCTAAATATATAAATAGAAAATAAATTTGTTGAGAACAGGTTACAAAACATAGTTACAATATTTTTCACTTGTTACTTTTTGCATTTTTCATGACAATCTATAGAATGATATAAATTTGTTTTCAGTATTTCCTTGTTTTTTGGATAATTGCAGTATTAATTTGCTTTAAATTTGTATATTTCAGTTTTCAAAATGCCTAAAAAGCTGATGACTTTGAAGGAGATCCAAATGCTACTCGACTATCCTTCAGGATCTGAAGATGGGTTCGAAACTGATGACAGTGACCTTGACAAGACGTTTCATCCTGAATCTGAAGTATCAAGTAGTGATGAAAGCAACTCCAATGAATTATTACAAATGATCAACAATTCTCCGTCAAATGATGAAAGAGAAGCTAGCAATGGGCAAAATGTTACGGTGTCTAAAAGGAAGCCTCCAAAACGTGATACAGTGTGGTATAGTATGAAGGAAAATTCTCATGCAAGCAACCCTCCCCCATTTACCGCACCAGTAACAACTAGTGTTCATGGTGATACTCCAATTGATTACTTTACTGCTTTAGTTCCAGATGAATTTTTATGAGACATTGTGTATCAGAGCAATTTATATGCCACACAGAAAGGAAAAGAAAGTTTCAATCTAACTTTGAGTGAACTGAAACAATTTATTGGCATAAATTTCGTTATGACTTATATCAAATACGCCAGAATTAGACAATACTGGTCTTCAGACTCAGGACTTCGTTTATCTATGGTAGCTGATCACATGTCAATCAACAGATTCGAAGAAATAAGAAGATTTCTGCATTTTTCGGATAATAATGAAGTATCCGGAGACAATACTGATCGTCTTACAAAAATCAGACTTGTAATTGACGAATTACACGAAACTTTCCACAAAGGTCGGACTCCAGAAGAATCTCATTCCGTAGATGAGATGATGATTCCATTCAAGGGACGGTCATCATTGAAGCAATATATAAAATCAAAACCTCGAAAGTGGGGATTCAAAGTGTGGGCAAGAGCAGGAGTGTCCAGATATATTATATTGCTTTGAAGTCTATCAAGGTTCTGTTGCAGGAAGAGAAAATTAAAGTGAATTTGGCGTTACAGGGGACGTCGTTCTCCGTCTGTGTCATGGCATAACATGGCGAAATCACAAGGTATATTTTGACAATCCCTTTACGTCGGTGCCATTAGTCTTGGAGTTAGAAAAGCAAGGCATATATGTGATTGGTACAGTGTCTCTCAAAAGTTTTAGGACAACGACATTTTAAACTAGGCAACCCAATTTACACAAGGTGTTGGTGGGTTGCGTGTAGAGTTAGGCTCAATTTCAGGGTTGCCACATGCACAATAGATATTTATAAAATACTCGAAATAAATAAAAACAAGTATTAGTGTATAAAAAGTATTAAAAATATCAATATTATACCGCAAGTGACAAAATTCTTTCTGAAAGAAAAATAATAGGTTGTCTAGCATTTCATCGCTGATGAGTCTACAGAAAGGAGAAGAGATGAGAGAAAACGAGAGGTGACAAATGACAGGAGAAAGAGAAAGCGAGAGGAGAAGAGGAAAAGTAGAGGAGAGAAGAAAGAGAGGATAGACGAGGAGAGGAGATGTAGTGAGGAGAATGGAAAAATATTCTAGGAGAGATGAGGAAAATGGAGCAAAGGAGAGAAAAGAGAAGGAAAACGAGATGAGAGAAGAGTGGAGAGTAGAGTAAAGGAGAGAAAAAGAGAAGAACGAAAAGAAGAGGAGAAAAGTGCGTGGAGTCGGAAATCTAAGACAGGAAAGGAGATACAAGGAGGGTAGATGAGTGGGATGGAGATAAGATGCGAGAAAAGTAGGGAAGGAGATATGAGATAAAAGCAGAGCAGAAGGAGGGGAGAGAAGAAGGAGAAGGAGATGAGAAGAACAGAAGGGACTGAAGAGAAGAGGTAGTTGCAGAAAATATCGTCTCAGCGTCAAGAATTGATGCATTGGTCAAATTATCGACATGAAACATTCAATAACATTTTGAAATGTATTGGAGAATGTATTAAATCGGTGCGAAATGCCTTTTGGCTTAGTTCAGAGCAAGGTAAAATCTTCCATGTAAGATCTTTGATTTTACCTGCGATTATACCACTAAAAACATGAATGTAATTTTCATATTTATAAGAATTATCCAATTTTTGTCCAATTCTCGGTTCGTTGAAATGGAGATTTTGTAATTTAATATTTCCCCTCCCCACATCGTTAATTCCAAACTGAATCATTCCGTTTCACACGGGGTGAACAATGAACACAATGGGATAGGTCTAAAACTTACGAAAATTTTCTGCCACCGGAAGGGTTTGAACCTACGACCATCAGATTGACAGTCCTGAACGTTAAACACTACACTACAAGCTTTCGCTGCTGAAAGTAAGTAGAAGGAGCTGACCAATGTGAAATGTAGATGCAACTCTCCTCGTACATGTAATGTGCAAACATTACTTGTTTGTAACAAAGAAAACGAAGGTAGTACGACTCGGAGGAAACATTTAATGGAGAATTGCACATGATGAGAACTTTTCATTCCATATTTGCGGAGGTATCCTTGCATTGAACTCGAGTGGGAAAAAGGGTAAAATTAGTATGTCCTGAATTGCCACAAATGTAAATAGTTATTTCATTAATATTTGTCAATGTCTTTGAAGCAGTACACAATTATCGTTAAACTATTATAATTCACGATCTTATACATGAACATATCCCTTTGAACGTGTGTCAATTCATTTATTTGTTTATTTTTTTATAAATTCCATTTGCAGAACAGTGTAGCTACTATACACTGCTATTACAATTAATGTTACCATGCTCTTGTTTGTAATAAAATGAGAATTAAAAAAGGAACACCTCCTAAGGAGGATCGAACCTGGGACCACAATCAATGCTTTCAAGAACTCTAACCACTACATCACGCCCTTACTTTCGATTGAAACAACAATTTTTAAGTATTCTGTCTCTCCAATATTGTAAATGAAGTTGGGTATACATGTGGTTGAACTTTTACTTTAATTTTGGATTGCTTTCTTGTAGTATAGCAGATATCTTCGAGAAATAATTTTCGAAGTGATGAAGAAAAACGAGAATATTGGTAGTTGTGAAAATGCGAGTTATTTCTTCTAACTTATTATTGTGATTAGACATTATTAATGAAAAATATCTAGAGGCTTGAACATTGCAGGACGATGTTCTTTTCCTGTGATACTGCAACAGATGATATGCTTGTTTACTGACGCAAGTCTGGTGTTCAGAACAGTCTTATGAAATGTATTTGCTGTTGCGTAAGGTAACACGAAATAATTACACCGTTTGCGAACTACCAAATCTGCGCAACGTTAGACGTAAACAGGCGGAAAATTTTATTCTTCACACTTGACAGTATTAGTCAAGAGAGACTCGTGGGACACTGTGTTAAGGTGCTGGAGTAAATCCTTCTTATTTTTCTTCCTCGAAGGACAACAATTTTTATAGTAGAGCAACAGTAGTTCCGCTCTTTCTTATTTCTTTTAAATTCTTCCACATTCCTTTCATTGGGTTAAATATAAATAAAAGTATTGCTTGCATTTCTGTCATTGACGTAGACCACCCCAGTACGCAGGATTTCTTTGCTTGAGTGGCCAGACCCTAATGTGTGTGTGTGTGTGTGTCTGTATATATATATATATATATATATATATATATATATATATATATATATATATATATATGAGAGAGAGATATACAGATATTACAAAATAGTTCAAACAGTGCGAGCGCGATTCAAAAGTCATTATAATTCTATGTTTAGAAAATAATATATTTATAAATTAAATGTTGCGTACTAGGAATTATTATTACAATAAAGAACATGTCTAATTGTGAGTTAAGTAAACAACAATAACAAAGAGACATTCTCGCATCACGATTGCAGTTCGAAAAAGTCGGGTCAGGGATTGAAAGTAGCGCACTGTCCTGACTAAATCGGTGAATCGGACGTCTGCTAGCATTGCATTATAAAACTAAAACCATCCAATATGCAGCCTGAAGACTTTTGCGCAAGAAACAGATTCATTTATGTAAGAACAAAATTGAAATGTTTACACATTTCTAAAATCGACGATGTTATTTTCGTAGTTATTGATAGGTTCACATTTAAATATTTCAGGGTTCGAGGGGGGCATGGCCCCCATGCCCCCCCTGGATACTGGCCTGACGTTAGTGACGTAGACAGTGGGAGAGAAATTTTGGAGAATCTTTGTATTAAATTTATTATTTACATCCACCTTATGCTCAGATAGGTTTATTGACAATCGTGAACTTTTCGTTTAATAGATAATATTTGGTTTCAAACGACGGAGAACATTGGTCTAATTTTCTTTCTTGCTCTTTTGTGAGAATATATACTTCTACAATAGCAATCGCGTTCGGAAACGGTGAAAAAAAATGACTTGGTTTTCAAAGGCAGACAAACCTTGGTAGCGTAGCTTGCTCGCGTTCAAAGTGACTCACTCACGCTATTCAAGGCCGCTTCTTATCGCAAAACATTGTCCGTCGATGCACCCAGCAAGTTACGAGTGACCAGAGTCGAATTTTAAAGAGAATCTGAAGAATGATAGGTTTCATCAGAGGCGGCTAGGTGGGCACTAGCTCAACATGCAATAGTTTAAGTGATAATTTCTGACAACCAAGAAACCTTATTGAATAAATATTGGGATAGTAATACGCGTACCCGCTCCTTTTTAAGAATGTAAGCTCGAAGACAATCTGTATTCCATTTGTTTGTATTGGCAACTTGGTCAACCTGAGGTTATTATAAGGAACTATTTCCTAGATGTTCATGTAACCGTTATAAAATTACAAATGAAATATATTCACAATCTTAGATATACTAACAACGAAGAAATAAATTCAGAGTTAATTTTCAAATGCATGTGTATAAAGTAATTCTAGAAGTACAGAACTATATCAGAGTATTGAACTTCTTTTTGAACTTCTTTGTATTAAATAATAAATTTAATACAAAGATTCTCCAAAATTTCTCTCCCACTGTCTACGTCACTAACGTCAGGCCAGTATCCAGGGGGGCATGGGGGCCATGCCCCCCTCGAACCCTGAAATATTTAAATGTGAACCTATCAATAACTACGAAAATAACATCGTCGATTTTAGAAATGTGTAAACATTTCAATTTTGTTCTTACATAAATGAATCTGTTTCTTGCGCAAAAGTCTTCAGGCTGCATATTGGATGGTTTTAGTTTTATAATGCAATGCTAGCAGACGTCCGATTCACCGATTTAGTCAGGACAGTGCGCTACTTTCAATCCCTGACCCGACTTTTTCGAACTGCAATCGTGATGCGAGAATGTCTCTTTGTTATTGTTGTTTTCTTAACTCACAATTAGACATGTTCTTTATTGTAATAATAATTCCTAGTACGCAACATTTAATTTATAAATATATTATTTTCTAAACATAGAATTATAATGACTTTTGAATCGCGCTCGCACTGTTTGAACTATTTTGTAATATCTGTATATCTCTCTCTCATATATATATATATATATATATATATATATATATATATATATATATATATACAGACACACACACACACACACATTAGGGTCTGGCCACTCAAGCAAAGAAATCCTGCGTACTGGGGTGGTCTACGTCAATGACAGAAATGCAAGCAATACTTTTATTTATATTTAACCCAATGAAAGGAATGTGGAAGAATTTAAAAGAAATAAGAAAGAGCGGAACTACTGTTGCTCTACTATAAAAATTGTTGTCCTTCGAGGAAGAAAAATAAGAAGGATTTACTCCAGCACCTTAACACAGTGTCCCACGAGTCTCTCTTGACTAATACTGTCAAGTGTGAAGAATAAAATTTTCCGCCTGTTTACGTCTAACGTTGCGCAGATTTGGTAGTTCGCAAACGGTGTAATTATTTCGTGTTACCTTACGCAACAGCAAATACATTTCATAAGACTGTTCTGAACACCAGACTTGCGTCAGTAAACAAGCATATCATCTGTTGCAGTATCACAGGAAAAGAACATCGTCCTGCAATGTTCAAGCCTCTAGATATTTTTCATTAATAATGTCTAATCACAATAATAAGTTAGAAGAAATAACTCGCATTTTCACAACTACCAATATTCTCGTTTTTCTTCATCACTTCGAAAATTATTTCTCGAAGATATCTGCTATACTACAAGAAAGCAATCCAAAATTAAAGTAAAAGTTCAACCACATGTATACCCAACTTCATTTACAATATTGGAGAGACAGAATACTTAAAAATTGTTGTTTCAATCGAAAGTAAGGGCGTGATGTAGTGGTTAGAGTTCTTGAAAGCATTGATTGTGGTCCCAGGTTCGATCCTCCTTAGGAGGTGTTCCTTTTTTAATTCTCATTTTATTACAAACAAGAGCATGGTAACATTAATTGTAATAGCAGTGTATAGTAGCTACACTGTTCTGCAAATGGAATTTATAAAAAAATAAACAAATAAATGAATTGACACACGTTCAAAGGGATATGTTCATGTATAAGATCGTGAATTATAATAGTTTAACGATAATTGTGTACTGCTTCAAAGACATTGACAAATATTAATGAAATAACTATTTACATTTGTGGCAATTCAGGACATACTAATTTTACCCTTTTTCCCACTCGAGTTCAATGCAAGGATACCTCCGCAAATATGGAATGAAAAGTTCTCATCATGTGCAATTCTCCATTAAATGTTTCCTCCGAGTCGTACTACCTTCGTTTTCTTTGTTACAAACAAGTAATGTTTGCACATTACATGTACGAGGAGAGTTGCATCTACATTTCACATTGGTCAGCTCCTTCTACTTACTTTCAGCAGCGAAAGCTTGTAGTGTAGTGTTTAACGTTCAGGACTGTCAATCTGATGGTCGTAGGTTCAAACCCTTCCGGTGGCAGAAAATTTTCGTAAGTTTTAGACCTATCCCATTGTGTTCATTGTTCACCCCGTGTGAAACGGAATGATTCAGTTTGGAATTAACGATGTGGGGAGGGGAAATATTAAATTACAAAATCTCCATTTCAACGAACCGAGAATTGGACAAAAATTGGATAATTCTTATAAATATGAAAATTACATTCATGTTTTTAGTGGTATAATCGCAGGTAAAATCAAAGATCTTACATGGAAGATTTTACCTTGCTCTGAACTAAGCCAAAAGGCATTTCGCACCGATTTAATACATTCTCCAATACATTTCAAAATGTTATTGAATGTTTCATGTCGATAATTTGACCAATGCATCAATTCTTGACGCTGAGACGATATTTTCTGCAACTACCTCTTCTCTTCAGTCCCTTCTGTTCTTCTCATCTCCTTCTCCTTCTTCTCTCCCCTCCTTCTGCTCTGCTTTTATCTCATATCTCCTTCCCTACTTTTCTCGCATCTTATCTCCATCCCACTCATCTACCCTCCTTGTATCTCCTTTCCTGTCTTAGATTTCCGACTCCACGCACTTTTCTCCTCTTCTTTTCGTTCTTCTCTTTTTCTCTCCTTTACTCTACTCTCCACTCTTCTCTCATCTCGTTTTCCTTCTCTTTTCTCTCCTTTGCTCCATTTTCCTCATCTCTCCTAGAATATTTTTCCATTCTCCTCACTACATCTCCTCTCCTCGTCTATCCTCTCTTTCTTCTCTCCTCTACTTTTCCTCTTCTCCTCTCGCTTTCTCTTTCTCCTGTCATTTGTCACCTCTCGTTTTCTCTCATCTCTTCTCCTTTCTGTAGACTCATCAGCGATGAAATGCTAGACAACCTATTATTTTTCTTTCAGAAAGAATTTTGTCACTTGCGATATAATATTGATATTTTTAATACTTTTTATACACTAATACTTGTTTTTATTTATTTCGCGTATTTTATAAATATTTATTGTGCATGTGGCAACCCTGAAATTGAGCCTAACTCTACACGCAACCCACCAACACCTTGTGTAAATTGGGTTGCCTAGTTTAAAATGTCGTTGTCCTAAAACTTTTGAGAGACACTGTACATGCAGGTCAAACAGACTTCAAGGAGCTGAAGCAAAGCTTTGTCAGACAAGGAAATGAAAAAGATGAGCAGGGGATCAATGTGTGTAGCTACATCTAGGGAAAACATAACAGTAACCAAGTGGAATGACAGAAATATTGTTCGCGTTGTTCCTTCATTTGCTGGCATAGAGCCACAAGATTCTGCCAAACGTAGGAGCAAAGCAACAAATAGTAACATTGAAATACCAAGACCTTTTGCAATACAGCTATATAATAAGCATATGGGAGGAGTAGACCTTATGGACTTCCTTGTTGCATTATATCCTCACACATTGAAGAATAAAAGATGGTACATGCGCATATTTCATCACATGCTAAATGTGGCTGTCGTTAATGCTTGGTTGTTATGGAAATTTAATCAACAAAGAAATATGGACATCTTGGAATTCAAAAGCTTCATTGCATCATCACTGATTTATGCTGGGGGATGCAGACAAAATGCACAGAAAAAGAGGCAGGCCCAGTACACCACAGGAAACAACAAAGAAGAGAAACACTCGGCATGTTCCAGAAACACTAAGATATGATGGAGGGCATCATTTTCCCAAAAAGACAGAAGGAAAGTTTGCACTTGCTTGCAAATACAGTATAATGTGTGCAAGAGAAAAACAAGATATCTTTGTGGACGTTGTAATGTTCATTTGTGTCCTGAGTGCTTTGGGAATTATCATACAAAGTGATGAGTAAAACTCTGATGTTGAACCCATTTTGCATGGAAACCTCATATGAGGTGGCAATAAATTTTAACTGTATTCCGTATTCAATATGTGACAAAAATAAATTTATCACTTTGAATAGTCATGTCTATACACAATGTATCACATATATTTTTTCCATATATACATTGAAGTTTTAACCCATTTTGCATGGAAACCTCTTATGAGGTAGCAATAAAGTTTAACTGTATTCTGTATTCAATATGTGAAAAAATAAATTTAACACTTCGAATAGTCATTTGTATACACACTGTATCACATATATTTTTTCCATATATAAATTCAAGTTTCAACTTAATTCATGCATGAAATGGTTTCAGAGCTCGTGTCAAAGAGTTTCCAGTTCGTATTTTTTCAATGTTGGTACACATCTGTTGATTTTTAATCCGTATAAGCAATTCTATATGAATACTGGTTTCACACAAAATTTCAGAATATCGGAGAGAACATTGTTGAGCCCTTACACTTTTCCTTGCATTGAGGGGGCATCCACTACACCCAGTGGCGTACCCAAGTGGAGGTTGGGGGTTATATACTTCCTTTAGCCCAGTGACGTCTCGTCCCTTGGGGCTTCCGGGGCT
This sequence comes from Lepisma saccharinum, assembly GCF_977018435.1. Lineage (NCBI taxonomy): Eukaryota > Metazoa > Arthropoda > Insecta > Zygentoma > Lepismatidae > Lepisma > Lepisma saccharinum. The sequence continues at coordinate 60,645,198 of NC_139238.1, read as the reverse complement.
TAGCCCCTAAAGAAAAACGGACGTATTCACGTAATTATCAATCACCATAACGCATAACTATCACACAGTCTTTTAAAAGGCGATTTTTACCCACGTAAATTCATCGTCTGCTGCAATGGATACGACAGCGCTCCTAGCGGCATTGATGTCAATTATCGTTTTCCGGGGCACGTCGCAAAGGAAGGCGTGGCCTACACCCACCTACGCTACAGTGAAGGTCACATGCTAGCAGAGAGAGGAGGGGAGAGTGCAGTGGATTTGAGTGCTGATTCGGGGCTAAAGGCCTGCACAAGACCTGGAGCAGACCCGTTCGCGAGACATCGCTCCTGAAATGCCATGCAACCTGCGCAACACCCTCGCTTGAGCAGCTTGTATGCCCACCTGCCCAGATCGTTCCTTGCAGGCATTGTAGATCCGCCGGGTACCCGCAGTCTTACGATACCTAGTAGGTCTCAGTTCGTTCTTTCCATCAACTGCAGACCCCTCCCTCTGCATGACGTAGTTGCTTCGAGTAGAAACTGCACCTGGCCCACACCGTTCTGCAGTGTTGCCAACTGCAATAGATTTTCACTACTTAAAAAAGGGAACTCGAAGCTTCGTAAGCCACATCACCAATGAAATGAGATTTACGAATGTTGCTACCCCACACACACACATTGAAATAGGTTTTCCGTGGCACAGGATCCATAAGTATATGTCGTAAACAACCAATATACGTATATATAGTGATATAGGACAGGACTGAAACATGTCACGTTCGACGCTGAGGTCGCGAGTCGAACAACACACTGTTCTACTGCGAACACCAGGGCCGTAGCCAGCCAGGGCCATTGCCGTTACCCTCGTTTTGGGGGTAGGGCCAAGTACTTGGATAAACGTGCCAACAAGAACAATCACAATAATAGTAATAAAGTAGCATGAAAGGCATTATAATCCTCATAAATCACGCAAAAAGGGGGTAGAAGTCGGTTCTCACGCGCATTTGTGTTGAAACAGAGGATTAGAAATATTTTTTTTCAACACGTCAATTTCACATTAGCTAATAATGGAAAACAAGCACACAAACTGTTTTTGAAAGAAAGAAAGTGCATGATAAATGTATTCCGAATGTACAGACATATGGCATGTAAAATTTCCATCTACAATATTTTCTTTTCACATGGAGCGACGTATTACATAATCAATTCATCCAACTCGTAACAAACCAACATTAATAGCAAATAATATCACGGGCCGCCATAGCATTCTCTGTTTTAAAACTTTTCTCACTTAGATCGTTCGGCGCTCAGGGCCGACTCCCGCTACCCCTTTGCTACGGCATTGAACTTGATGAGACTGGATAATATTTTATAATATATTTCTACTTTCATAAAATTTGAAATCAAGGGGTTGCAATTACCCCTCCATTCCCCCTCTGCAGGTGCCCTTGGCCGTCTGGAAGGAAAATGCAAGAAAAATATGAAAATTAATTCCATCTTGAGTACCCTTTAGCCCTGCTACTCTTAAATTCTGCTAGTCTGTTTTTTTTTATACTTTAATGTTTGACCCCACCCTGACCCTTCCGCTAGACTTAATTTCCGTCCAAGCACCCTACCCCCTCTGGTTGCGCCACTGCGTGCCTGGTTAAGGCACCATACAATGAAAAGCAATTAGTTTTCAGTGAGGAGATTTTTGTTTGCTCGATCATTCATTTAAATAAATGAAGCTGTAATACTGCGTGCATTTCCTGGCAATAAGATAAAAACTGCTTACGCTGAACTGAAATCGCTAAGTATATAAATTCTCCTTGGAGGAGAGAGCTCCTCCTAGGACCTCGTAGGATTTACGAGCTACGTAAGTAGGCAACACTGGCTGAAGCTGTCCACGTGGTGATGAAACACCTGGAGCGACACGCTGCCGGAGGGCTGTTTCCTTCCAGCAGGTTTTGCAGGCGCCCGGGTCTTGTTGAATGCCCAGTTACCTTGTAAGCGCAGAGCGCCTGGAAGACGAAGAACCCGGGTAAAGACGCAAGTCGACTCGTTGCCATGGGCAGGCTAGCAGGTATACCTGTCCTCACGGGCAAGCGGCAGTGGGTAGGTAAAATGCAGACTATGCTGGCCTCTATTCGGGGCTAGAATTTTTTTCTAATTCCGTTGCGTCGCGTTCGATCTCGCGTGATGTTCTGTAGTGTTTTGGTGGCTTTCATTCGCTATGTTTGAGTGAGTTTGGCAGGGTTGATGTTCGAACACAAATTGATGAAGGACATAGGCTGGCAATTACAAGGCACAAATAATTTGTCCGGCATATATTAAATAGAATTATATCGATTGCTTAAAATTCTGTGGTCGACATGAACTTGCTCTACGAGGACATAATGAAAGAGAACAATCTTTAAACAGAGGCATCTTCCCAGATTTATTATCCCTTCATAGAAGAGGTAACATCGTGTTCTTAATGTAGTGAAGAGTTGAAAAACATAAACTCTATCAGTAGATTGCATTCATTTTTTTATTTAAAATTATTTAGAGGGTACCTTTTCAGAAACAGTAAAAATGACAATCATAGTTTTAATAACTCCAGTGGCAACAGCTGAATCTGAACGATGTTTCAGCACATTGAAGCGTATTAAAACCTGCTTAAGAAATGCAATGGGACAAGACAGACCAAATGCCTTGGCACTTGCTTACAATAGAGATAGAATACATTTCAAATATAGAGGGCTTCAACGAAAAAGTAATAACAAAATTTGCTGAGCAGAAGAACAGGAGTCAACGTTCGTAGAAAGGTATGTTTCACAACAATACCTGTTTCTTTTGTAATAATGTGAATTGTCATTATATTTTAAATTCTTTAAAAAAATAGGTCCAGTTTTGTAGTTTAGAAGAAGATAAATACCCGTTTTTTTTTTTAATTCATGTAATTTGTCATTACATTTTAAATTCTTTCAAAAGAGTAAGTCCAGTTTTGTAGTCTAGAAGAAAAAAATACCTATTTTTTGTAATTCATGTGAATTGTCATTATATTTTAAATTCTTTATAAAATAAGCCCCGGCCAAATTTGAGGCCACGAGACGCCACTGCTTTAGCCCAATATTCCTAAAAAAGAGATCGTCAAATGAAAAAGATGGCAAAATGAGAGCTGACTACCAGAAAAATTTTACGTAACACCTCCCTTTTGAAAATCCTGGGCACGCCACTGTCTACGCCACTGATGTGATGATTAGGCCTGAGACGAAAAGAAGTAAGTCACAAATTAATGAGATATCGAATATATGGTGATAATATAATAAATGTAACTAATCGTCAGACATAACTTAAAAGTTGCAACGGAGATTGTAAATTAGGGAAGCAGATTGGTGGCCAAGCCATTCAGTGGTTGACTTTCCATCTCCTCACCAATGTTCCCGGGTTCGAGTCTCGATTTGGGAATTATTTTTCTTTGGTTCATCTATTTGAACTCGTCTCCACTCATCCCCACAACTACAATTAGCCAAAATCAGCAGACATTGACACTAAATAACAAACTTATAAATGCAGTACGTGAAGATTGTTAAAAGATATTGTGCGCCCCAGGCTTTCACATACTGTACATGTGAAGAAAACCCATTTAACCCTAGTTAAATGGGTTTGTACAAAAAAGGATTTTCTGCTTCCTGAGATTTGTTATAAATTTCTCTCCCCTCTCCGGACTGTCTAGACTCCCAAGATACAAAACAACCTGCCCTGTCCTTGTGAACCGAAGTCCCTTGACCAGCTTGCAGCGCTCGGGGGAAAATAGCGGTCGGCGGATATTGGGGATGAACGACTTGTAGAGAAAGCTTGGCTGTGCCTGCGTGTGTCGACTGCGGGCCATCCATTTGCAAGAAAACATGTGTTCTTTTCTCTCGCTCAAAGTTGTTGACCTTCGCGCAGAGCATGAAAACGGTTTATTGCTGCCCCAACCAGATGTTAAAGTGGATGGGGGCAAGGTCTATCGAAACCCACATCCCCCCGCTTTAGAAGGTCTGGTCGTCTGGTCATAACCATGGTTCTAAGAGTAGTAGGTTGGCTCATCCGGCGGGCGATTTTCGTCCCTTCCAGCGCATTACGTCATCTGGTGAGCAAATGTCGCAGCCGGTGGGTAGAAAACACATAGCAGGGGTTCTTTTTCTCTGAATGAAGTTTTCCGGGAAAGTTTTAAAACCTTATTTACTGCTTAAAAGGACTGGTATTCCTTTGTGCACAAAGTCAGTAAAAGTAGGAATGAATAGAGCGTAGGGGAGGCACATACGGAAGAAAACCTGTAGCTAATTTAGTCGCTTTTTCCTCTGTACCTCAAGTTAACACATGTTGCAGATCCTTGTAAGTGTTTGGACATTGTGTTAATATTTTCGCATTTTCACCATGACTGTTGCTTTTTCCTTCTATATTTCGGAAAGGCAAGTAACAGAAATGCTTTACCCGATATTCGAACTTTTGTAACTCACTAGACACTACTTGCGTTTACTAAATTATATATTGTCTGATGATACGCAAACTTAAAATGAAGCCTACATATTTAAATTCCTAAAATGTAACGTGTTAAAACACATTCTAAGATTCTTCAGTGTCATTGTTACTAATTTTAGTTAGTTTAATATACCCATATCAGTGTTTGTGAAAAGTAGTAAAAAAAATGTTAAATATAGTACATAGGGAGGTAGTCACGGTAGTCATCCAAGATACAGTTTGTCGGGTGGAAAAATTATCAATGAAGCAACAAAAATCTAAATTGAATATTTTCTTTAATGGAAGAATGAAGAATATAAATATAAAATTTTATATAGTGCAGTTTTTTCTTTCTTGTAAAATGATATTTCCTAAACGCCAAATGTTTAGTTACATTATTTCTAATGTAAGTTTGTACTGCAATTTTTTTTTAGTTTAACACAAATTTTATAAAGTACACAAACAACATTACAGTACCACACGTACAAGCACAAGGGCTGACGTAATCCTTCTTAACATAGAATCAAACCCATAAGAACAGTGGTGCAGGAACCGGGGGTAGAGGGGTACATTGCACCCACTAAATTTTTGAAGGGGGTATTGTACACCCTAAATCGAAGATTCTAGCTGTACCCCTTGTACCCCATCAGATATAAGTTGCTACTGTTAAAAGAACCTAGTATTTTCTAATTGCTCAATACAAAAAATGTAAGTTGTAAGCATTATTTTCCACAGGAATTCAAACCGTTGTAGACTTATTCCACATGTGCTACATTGTGCTTGCTACTAGTAAGTTCATTGATCTGTATGTTTGGAAATCTTTTTAAGGAGATGATAATTATTCAAAATGTGTGTGGAACGATGGAATGAGTTAAAGTTTACTTTCAGAAAATCACTCTGCAGACGAATTCCCTTCGTATAAGGGGGTACGTGTTTTGTAAACAAGTGATCGCGTCGATTCGAAGATATAAATCTGCATCAGAAGAGCATAAGACTGAACTTCTTTCATTTTGAATTTTTCAAATGGAATTTTCCGAAACGAATTCCTGCCTCGTCTTGTTTTCGAGATGCGACACTACCAATTTCGGGGGTATAATATACCTCACCGATTATTTTTATAACTTTGTCAGAGGGTGTTCGGAAAACTTTACTTAAACCTATATATTAAGATATTTTTTGAAAATAGAGATGGTACTGAGACAACAAAAGTCTCAAATTTGGAGACGAGACTGAAATTAATCTCTGCAAAATCAAAACGAGACGATACTTGATGTCTGAGATGATCTCTTTCGAAACTTTGGTATCACATTTGAAGAATTTACTTAAAATAAATTTAAATTAGTGTGTCTTATTCAGACATACAAAACGTATATCTTGTTCATATTCCAAATAAGTCGTTTATTTTGTTTATTGTAATTGAAAAGTTAATCCATTAGTGACAATTACGAGCCCGTGATGCCCGGTTTCATCAATTCAGGATAAAATGTTTCGCAGCGTCGAACAAAATGTAAAGCAGAAAAACGTTAAGAAAAGATTTTGCTTTAATGACATATATACGTTGTGAAAGTTTGAGTGGTGATACATTTGTCTCATCTCGATACCATTCCTAGTTGAAATGGATCAGCGGTATTTCCTAGACATTAAAACAGGGTGCAATTTGTGATTTTATCAGAAGGGGAGGATTTACCTATGAGTTAGATATGCTTAGAATTGGACATAAATTGCTTAAAATCTTTTGATATTGAATGCAACACAAACATAACACCATTTCAACTTAAATTCTAAAGTCAAACTGTAAGAAAATTACATTATTCAGTTGAATGCACGAAATTAATGAGACTCTGCAGGTTCGATTTTTTGCCATTTGGCTTGTCAAGACCCATACAGCACACCAAGTTTCAGACATATTTCAGAAATATTGCAATCTTTCATATACGTTTCTAACATTCTGGTTTCGCGTTGATGTTACAGAAAGCATCAAATGAAGTCCCAGTTTTGTTTCTGAAACATTGCAATGTTATCGTTTCATTGTCTAGTTTCTGGAACGTCTCAGAGACATTGCAACGTTGGATTCAGTCATCATCGGCCATCCGGGAAATTTTCTGAGGCGGCCATGTTGTGTTTACGTTCGACACTGACCGGGAGTCGTGCACATCTTATGAAGAATAATGTTGTTTATTGAGTGGTAAGTTGAATATTATTAATACCAAAGTGTGTTTAATTGTGTTATACTTATGCACGCTATATATTTAATCTGTGTTGTGTAACGTGTGTGAGAACGTGAGTGGAAACAAGGCAGGCATTATCAAACCAGTGTTTAAAGAAGCATTTCGTCTTGTTTGTTTAATTGAAAATACATGATATGAAGAAGCATGGAACTTCTCGCACCTCATGAAACTAAAATAACAGGGAATAAAGTGTTTACCTATAAGCAGTGCACATTTATAGTATAACGAAAATAAATTGAATGGAAGAGACGGAAAGTACTTGTTGCTGAAAATATATCATTTTTCGGTTACATTATAATTACCACCTTCCTAATTTTGTATAAAACTTGCCCTCTTAAAAAAGTTTCTCACCTCCCTGTGCATAGTGAAGAGGCGTAGAATACTTTGAACTACATAAGTTGTTACGTTAGTAGTTTTTATCTAATAATAAATACGTTTCTACTAATTCATTCTGTGATTTCGATACGTAAATCGAAGGCTGCAGCATTGTCACGTGCAATTTTTTTTTTATCTGTGTGGATTGTAGCTCGAGTCTTAGCGAACAGGCTACTACTGAAGATCACAGCATGATTTACATGGTGCTCCTATAATTCAGATTCTAATTTTACAGTACGCAATGAAATGTTGCTGCATTACAATTACCACAGCTTGAAGTGGGTGCAAGAACAAGTAACAGACACAATATTTTTTTAAAAAAATTATTTGCTAACTAATTTTTGTGTTTGTGATTGCGATAATTTACCTTAAATCAGCAATGCACACAAGAAATAATTTTCCCAACTCTGTGATTACATTGCTTCAAAATATAATTGTCACATTATTGCAAACTTATGAAATCAGAATTTGATCTAAATATGGAATATACAGCATCCACCTAAGTAAAATTTTGACAGAGTGACTAGCTTCACCAGTAGTAAAGCTAGCTTAGAGTTGTTTCACCAGGTTTTAATCTGTGCATGCGAATAATCTCTGACCTGACCTGGCCTGTTACACTGTCACACACATTCTTTAGTTATTGGTGGGTATAAAGATTACATTGGTGTGTGTTTACATGCAGGCGATCATTACTTTTTTACCTCCACACCATGCAAATGGAAAAATGTGTTCATGTATGGACTAGTGTATCACGTGATGAAGGGATGAAGATAATATTACATTCATAAATGGTTTGGCCCTAGTTCCAATTGTTTAATTCCAATTTCATTATGGTACACAGTCATTTTTTTCATGGTTCAATGTCTGTTTACACATGTACTTCAGAGTTATAGCAATCACTTTCTGTGTTCTTGCTTTGAGATCAATGATTCACTTACATGTACTTCTCAATTGCAATCAGCCATTTGTTTACTGCCATCTTGATTACGGACTACTACTGCCATGTGTGCATGATGCAAAGGGGTTTCTTCAATTTTGCAATACTTAATCTTCCTATGAAACTGAAAAAAATCATTAAACATTCGGAACCATTACCCTTCCAACATCTTATAATGTGATTTCTGGTCTTCAGTACTTCCTGCTATTCTCACAACCTGGTGAAAGAGTTCCATGAGTATTCTCACCACTTGGTGAAAGTAGGTACAGCCAAATTTTAAATTACTTCTGAAACTCAATTCTTACTAGTTCAGCTCTCATTTGGTGGCTAAACCCTTCAATAATAAATAGCCCATGTACATTGAAGTGCAATTGTAAACAAAGTAGATGTGGTACTGGTTTAAATGACTGCAATCCTCTGAAAGCGACACAGTGTCATGACTGGACAAAGTGTATATTATAATAGAGTGACTAGCTATGCCAGATGATTCAGCTAGAGCCTTTTTTATTACTTCTTTATTAGTTATGAGAGATACATATTAATCAGCAATGGATAAGCAGCATGTTTCACTCATTTTATATTTTGTGTTGGCGTAGCAGTATGGTATCTTATGCAGGCACTGGAAGTATTGTCAGACTTCTAGAATGTTTTATTTTACTGTTCTGTAATTTTATAAATAGTTTATGTGAACTGCAATATTTTCTACTTGCTTAGTCAACGGGTTCAAATTATGGAAAATTTTGCATTCCAGTTTGCATACAAATGAATTATTCCTTATACAATTTATGATTTTTTTCTTCTAGGCACTGTTTGCCAACACCAGCCAAATACTAAAGAGCAAGAGGTGTCTGATGTTGTGGCTTGTGCAGGACAAACTTTGCTACACAGAGAAAACAAGTAAGTAATAACGTTCTGTAATGGGCTAATTTGTATTTTTTAGCTGAAGGAGTCATAAAAAACATTATGTTGATGATCCAAATTAACATGTAGAAATTACACATGTGCTGGATTCATTATTGTGCTTGTTTCAAAGTGTAATCTCCCATTATATACTCCATAATGTACAGTGATGGCATCAGCAACTTTTTTATATCTGCCACTAGCCACAATATTCATGTAAAGTCAAAGATAGCAAGAAATCGTAGCAAAACTCTCCCCCCACCCATATTTGCCAAGTGTAAACACAGTAGTTATTTTCGGAACGATTGAAGATGACCAGACCCCTCTCAGATTTTCTTCATATTTGGCATACTCTCTAATTGAGGCCTCCAAATCACGAATCTAAAGTTAAAAGTTGTCGGAAATGTCTAGAAATTGCAAAATGAGCTAAAATAAGGCGTTAGTTTTCGGGCTGGTAACCGTTGATTTTCGCGAAATTTTTTGTTTCACTAGCAAAATATATATATTCCTGATACTAGCACGACACTAAATTTTAACTATGTTTGCCTAACCTAACCGAAACTAACCTAACCACACGTCAATGGATCACTATTATTTTGCAATTTCTAGATCCTGATACTACCACGACATGAAATTTTAACTATGTTTGCCTAACCTAACCACACGTCAATGGTTCGTGGGGCTAGCGCCAATAATTCACAATTATTTTGCAATTTCTAGACGTTTCCGACAAATTTTAACTTCAGATTCATCATTAGCAGGCCTCAATAAGTAAGTATGCCAAATATGAAGAAAATCTGAGAGAGGTCCGGTCGTCTTCAGTCATACCTTATTTTCTTTCTTTTCATCCAGTGACAATGAAATGCAAACTTCTTTTCCAAATAGTAATAACCCGTGGTGCAAAAGCCCGTGAGGACCAAGGCCTATCTACCGACCGCTGGTGATGATTGATTGATTTGGTTTATATTACTTCATTTTTCTGCCACATTTTTGCTAATCGTAAAGATTATTATTATTATTAGAAATTCTTTATTCATGGATGCAGTTCAGCCACTGCCAGGCTGGGATTCTAACCTGGAACCCCTATCATTGCAGAGTAATGTGCTAACCACTCCATGGAAATTTGTGCGATGTTCTGTCTTAAACTGTGATGAACAATGGTCTTTTTGGTTAATGGAAAGTGGCCTTTGGTTAGAAGCCCTAGCGAGGCATAAATATGCTCTTGCTCATATTTCTATCACGTCCTCTTATCAGTTGGCTGCAACAAACAAACACACAATGTATTTATTTTAGAAATAAGACTGAAATGTAAAAATATGTTGTAGCCCTGTAGAACAGATATGGGTTGCAGAAGTTCAAATATATGGCTTGCTTTTATTTTACTCAAGGATAGTTTCATGTCAATTCTGGGTCATTCCATGTCAAATCAACCAAGTAATTGGTTGCATGACCATTTTAGAAAAAAAAATCATTTTTAGTACAAATGTTGGTACATGTTTGTAGATATTAAAAACAATATCCCAAAAAAATATTGTATTTAGTTCTCCTGGGCCAGCCATTTTTCCAACATTGCCCGTGACTTTTTTGCTCATGTAGAAGTTGACGGATTTCACAGATCTTCAATTGTCATACCTTGTAATTTTAATTTCTGGTAAGTCAACTATTAAAATCCTATGTTACTATATTTTCTGATTTTTTAAACCCAACTTTAAAAAAGAAAAAGGAAATGCTTCATTCATTATTCTAGGTATACATGTAGCTTAACATTACACACCAATGTCACAAATTAGATTGCATATGTTATGTCATATTCACCAAACAAGTTGAGTCTAAAAGTTGAGATTTTTACTCTGAGTTAGGTTCATGCAGGCCTTCCTCCATGCCAAATTTCAGAATTTTTCAAAAGGACCCATCTGAGATATTTAAAACCGAAACTGTCAAAATTCCATAAACGGCCATGTTTAAGCCCATGCTGAAAAAAAGGCTTGCATTTCCAAGCACTGATATTTTATTAGCAAACACGCTGCAGGTAGGTGTGCACATTAAAAAAATCAACCCTTAGACTAAACTCCTTGATTATAAAAACATCTGGCTTAAAAATCCAATTTTTTGTCTTGTTACCCAAATTACCACTTAATTTTTGTTCTTAGGATGCAATTTTGAGCAAAACATACTTGAATATCATAGAAAGTATGATTCATTAACTACAGAATGAATTTTGTTTCAGGTCTCTAGCTTTACTGATTTTGAGATATTAAGGTTTCCGTAATTTGCTACATGAGAAAAAAAACACCTTTGCAATGTTGGAAAAAGGATGTTCCAGGAGAACTAAAGACAATAAATATTTTTGAACATTGTTTCTGATATCTAGAAACATGTACTAATAAGGTTTTTTTTCTAAAATGGTCATACAACCACCATTGGAGGGTTTCTACCAACAAAAGGGGTTTGAGAATTTATGATCCTCAATTTTAATGAAACTCAGCACATTTCATCTTTCATTGTGGTGAAAACCACATGATTTTTTTGGTATTTACCTTGAATTATAACCCCTTCAACTTTTAGTTATTCCTTTTTTTTATTCCGTTCCCAAACCTTCCAGTGTGAGATGCACTGTCCTAGAAGAAAAAATTCTGTCGCTCTTCAAATTATATAATGTGTTTTGAGATTTCACAACGTTAACCGAACAATATAGATTTCAGAGAAAAATATGACATTCATATTCCAGTATTTTAGTAAAATATTACCTGGTTTTGGCCCAAAAACAAGATTTACTAGAATTTCGATTTTTTTAAAGGGAAAGTTGCAACACCAACTCAAATATTTTTAAAGTAAAGTTTCATATATACCGTGCGTTCATTTCGATCTTTAGCCGAGAGATCGGGAGAAGCGTGGCGGGCAGCGCTGACGGAGATGTCGACATTTGCAGCCTGTAATGTCCGCTTATTACAGACCGCAAATGTCGACATCTCCGTCAGCGCCGCCCGCCACGCTTCTCCCAATCTCTCGGCTGAAGATCGAAATGAACGCACGGTATAATCTAACTTACACAAAAATAAAATTGATGGTGTTTTCATTCCTTCTCTGCTTTTTAAAAAATGTATATCACATTTTATAGTTTTCAAATTAACTCTAAGAATCTAGATATCACAGAATCAATTTTTGGAGTATACAATTTTAAATAAGGTTTTCATGGATGCCAGGAAGGTGTCACCTTAAAATTTCATACTTCACCCATATAATTTTATTTATTTATTAAAAGGATATTGCAGAAATATGATAACTTTGAATTGACGGTGTTTCTTTCAGGGAGTGACACTATTATGGAGAAAATATGCCTCCCCCCTTCCTTTTGAAAAAAAATCAGTGCTTGGCCCTACCTGAAAACATCCTGTGGTCAAACATGAATGTTTTGTTCTTACCTTTATAATTACTAATATTAGTTTATTTACATTTACTATGACAAAGACACATCTTAAAAAGTAGTTTAATACTGCTATAACTTTTTAATACATGGAATAAAATTAACGAGGAATGTAACTTGTATTACAATTTGTAGATTTGATCCCTCGGTTTAGGATGAGACTTTGTGTAGTGTTTGAGCACGTTATAGCTACTGATATACCAAGGTACTAGCATGCACTAGCCAGCCATTTTCAACAAAAAGCACTTCATAGTTTTCCAACCGCTTCTCAAGTAGTGAAGATATTGTCCAATTGCCAAGTGGATCTGGTGGTCCACTAGTAAGGCACCAGTTTGGCTTTTTCTTCCATGCCCTGCGTTCCTGGCATCCATAAAAACGCTATTTAAAATTTTATACTCCAAAAAATGTGCTTCAATGATATCTAGATTCTTAAGAGTTAATGTGAAAACTATAAAATCCGGTAGTCATTAAAAAAAAAGCAGAGGAGGAATGAATCACCATCTATTTTATTTCTGGGCTAGTTAGATGATATATCAAACTTCAGAAAAATCGAAATTGTAGTAAACATTGTTTTTGGCCTAAAATCTGGTAATATTTTACTAATTTATTGGTGTACTAAAATGTGAATGTGATACGTTGTCATATTTTCTTTCTATTATTTTGGTAATGTTGTGAAATTTCAAAGAAGTTTGAATAATTTGTAAGGGAGCTAGAATTTTTCTTCCAGGACAGTGCAGCTCACACTTGGAGGCTTTGGGAATGGAAGAAAGAGGAATTACTGAACAAGTGAGAGAGAGAGAAAAACTATGGTTTCTCACCACCATGAAAGTATTAAATGTGCCGAGTTTCATCAAAATTTGAGATTATAGGTACCGTGGTCTGGTTGAACTGATGTCTGATGTGGAATGACCTTATGCAAAATTTTGTTTCTTTAAATGATATTTCTGACCACAGAATGCTAATTCAGAATTGATGTTACATGACATTATTTCCTTTACAGGTAAAACTGAATGTTGTTCCACTGAGGCTGTCTGAGAACTTGTGGTCTGCAGGAATTTCAACTGAACTAAAAAAAATGTATTTAGACAAAATAAATAAAGACTGTTTTGTGAAAAAATATTCTTTTGATAATACTTATCCTTTTATATTTGTTTCGTGTGTGAATTATTGTTTGAAGTCCACTTAATGTGCAGATAGGCTAATTGGGACTAGACCTACAATTTAAAGTGGGATCCCAACCACTGTGCAATGTGCCTTCGCATGGTATTGAACTTGGGATCCCTTCACTGCAAGGTTCTTATTTATATTTCTCGCAGTGTATTCTGAAACTGACGAACCTAGCCTAGCACAACCATTTTGAAAGTCAATTAAAGATATAATATAAATCATTCAAAAATCATGTCTTGCACGTTCTCATTTTGAAATGTTTTGGTATAAGTTAGGAAATCTATGTAAAATTGTTTTCATGAAGAAATGGTAATGTAGGAAATCGTAGAACATCTTTGAAGCAACAAGACAATGGAAATTTCTCACAAGAAAAAGTAATAGCATTGATAATTCTGACTGGCAAGCACAACCTCTGATACTGCACATTTTCAAGATTATAGAGAATGTCAAAACACATTTCATCAATTTTTAAACTTTGGTTTGCTGTTATTGTTCAATTCTTATTTATATTGTTAGTTCCCAAAAATTGCCCAAGTTTAGCTTGTGTCCATTTTGCTCTTTTTTCTTGTGAACTTATAGTTTTCCAAGTTTTTATTTTTTACTGATTCTTTTAATAATAATAATCCATGGCTCCGCAGACCTTGGGGTGGCACGGCATACTTAATGGTTACCAACTTTGTGGTCAATTTCTCAAATTATGTAAGTATGTAGGATATTCTTATCAAATGTATAGACTGCCAATTCAGGTAACTTGTAGGTCACTCTGCATGATCTCCAGAAAGTATCCAGTAAGGTATCTCAGATGTTTCAGAATCAATATTATTAGAATCTAAATGGTGTAAATAACTTACAATAGCTATGTACAAGGTGGTGATAAATTACAAACATGCAAGTTTGCAGTTTCACTGTTACATTAATTTTGAATTTTTATTTGGGATGATATGCTCAAATTACCTGTTCATTCTTTTGTAATTAATATATAGAATATACCTTATTGTACCAGATTTTTCATCGTAAAGCGACACAATGCACAAAGTAAATTTTAGTATTTAGTAAAATGTTTACACGCTTCCAGTCTATCATCAATTGGTAAAGTGGGCTAAAAGTGACTGGAGCATGATGCCGATAACATCACCCTCAATCCAACCTTCCTTGTCACGTGGCACTCCAAACCACAAAGAGCTTTGTTATTGCATGTAAAACTCTATTCCTTTGTAAACAATTGAAGGTATTAATGATGATTACCAGTTTAATGTTTCATATTTTCTTTTGAGGTGTCTGAAGTTTTTTTTTTTTAACTCTAGCTTTGTCTGACATGAACGAATGCATAATCGGCAATTTTATGCACTTTTTCTCGTGACTAGATTAATTGAGATATGTATTGATGGGAGATAAAATAAATATTAAGCATCATGCCTAATGAGGTTTCAAACCCAAGACCTCTGGCACTTTCACAGCATCACAATACTTGATTTTAAAAGAAATACTGTGAATTCTATTTCCAGGAAATTATTTAGAAGTAAATATTGTCATAATTTTTGAAGGGGGTTAACCCCAAACCACCCTTCAAATATGCCATTTATGAATACAGTACTGATTCCATTCAATATAACAATAATGTGAAATAATATCACTGTAATGTAACTGAAATATCACAAAACTGTACGGCAATGTATCTGTAATGTTCCCCTGACATGTTTCTGCAATGTTACATTGACACGTTTCTGTAATGTTGCACTGACATGTTTCTGTAACATTACGAATGTTATGTTAGATTCGCGGACATTTTTACATTGCTGAAACATACCTGAAACATCACTGTAATGTTTCACAATGTTGCTGCAATGTTACAATGTTTCACGAGTTACGTATCCGTAACATATCTGAAACCATGTTGTGCTGTATGGGGAACACTGTAATGCTTATGGCTTGATCCATTTTGTTGCAAAATTGCACTTGAACTTGATTTCATATTTTCTTCATATTTTCCACCAACCATTGATAGAAATTATTTTGGGCGTATGGTTTTCCTCTAACTTTGCTTGCTCTGAGATATGAACGATTTCGGTTTATGCAATGATAGTACTTACAGCGTTTGAAGAGCATCATAAGGTACAGCTAATTACATTACAAATAATTACTATGTCAAATGTTTTACAAATTCTGCAAAGTTAGATCCCTTGCGAGTTGATCGGGAATCATCTGGATTCAGTATTGTTTTTTTTTTTTTTAAAAAAAAGGCAACACAACGCTATAGCTGTCAACAAGCGTTCGAAAAGTGCTGTTAACATACGTCAAAGTGTTCTTATTTGATAGAAAAGTACTTGTAAAACACCTTCTAGAAGTCTGAGAAAATACCGAATACATGGTTTCTAAAGGGCACTGCATACGGTACATATCTGTCATAAATCAGTTTAATGATATTTTATATATAGCTATGGGGCTGTAAAATGAACTCAACTGAAGTAGAATTCTGTAAGTACGATATATTTAAAAATATGATTTTCATAATCAGTGGGTAGGAAATGATTATTCCTGATTTGGAATGAATCAAGTTAGAGGAGGGGGAATGCTCCTCACCCCATAGCAACTTGCATTAAAATTAATACATGTAGCTTTGCTCGCAATTTTCATATTACAAACTCCCGATTTTCAATCCCATTAAATTCAAAGTGAGCTCAGAATAAGCTCCAGAGCTTTATATGTTTTGGAATTGTTATCTGGTTTTGAAACCGTTTTAAAATAGTCATAAATTGTAAAAAGTAAATAATAATAAATAAATACAAATTATTTAGGCAAATTTTGCATTAAAAACTTTATATTCGCGTCTAAAATGGAATTCCGCATGCTCCACATTTTACAGAAGTATACATATATGTGTGAAGTACACACGCTTCTACAAAGCGAAATCCACTGTTTTCGTGCATTTTTATCTCTCGGAAATCTAAAATACCTAACAGCTCCTCCTTTAGTCTTACTGTTGTAATTATTACATCCGAACACACCACAAGCCATTTTGAAGAAAACCCTCAGTAAAGAAAGAAACGTCTAATTGTTAGCGACAGACAAAGGTTCACTTCCAGATGTAGCGGGCGAAATCTCGAGTTGTTCACCAGTTGACGTCACAGCAGCCCCGGGGAACCCTCGACGATGCGCATGAGCCTACCATGTCTCTTAGTATCATTGGTCATAACAGGCCTTTTTGTCAGTCCCCGTGTTTACAACCTCGGCAGGGTTCTGTAACGTCATCAGCATGATACTCTCTGCGTGTCTGCTATTTTCAGCACTGTAAAGCATGCAACGCTCTTGTTTTTAAGAGGAAAAATACATACTGAAGAGCATCGCAAAACAACCTACACAGAATACATGAAAGTAATGGTGTATAGAAGAATTATAAGTATGTAAAAGCATAAACTTACCAAAGGCTAGTGCTGGAAAGAACTGGAAGAAGAGCAGCTCTGGGTCCATTGTTTTTGTTTCATGGCATTTCTCCTACTTATTTCTTGGGTCCTGCGATTCAAATATCGAACTCGGAAAAATGTTCTTGCTCTACAAAACAACTTGAGCATCTTCGGATCTTCATGGGGAAACCTATTTTTCAGAATTTCCAACAGATTGCTTATTAATTTTGCTCCCCGATTTATTGTTTTTCCGTGGAACTGCCGGAATATTCCCTCACACTCTTTTATAACTTGCATCCAATGAGGAGAAGGAGACACAAGGCCACCTCGTGACAAAGTTTCTATCCATCCTCCACCCGATGAATTTGATGCACAAATTTCACCAGTTTCGACATTCCTACATTTTCTTGCGATATAGCCCGCAACATACCGCAGAGCCTCCTTTTCTTGATTTCTCATCGAGTAAAGCATGTCACTGTTTTCATCTGGCAAGTCTACAAATGATGACGTAAAGGTCACTTCTTGTCTTTGGTCAGTTGTTTACGAGACCATCAAACAATGAAGAAAGCATCGTGGTCTCCTCAGCATCTTCCACAGGAGCATTCCCCGGATGAGGCAGGCGGCAACCTAGTATCAATAAGCGCAACCTGTGCTTCACTTCTACCGGTAGTGGATTGTTTTAAAAATTCTCCATCCCAAGAAGTTGAGAGAAAAGGTTCTCCAGAGCATCTTGGTTCAGCTTTCTGGTAATAATATATTTCAAACCTTTTGATTTTAAATCATGGTATAATCCCCTTAAGCTGCGGATGGAGACAAGAAATCCTTGTTGGAATGGAAGAAGATTGCGTTTTCCCATAACTCTCGCCTCTGATATTGCTTTCTCCATTTCACTAAGCACTTCCATTTGTTCGTCATAATGTATGCCAAAGCCACATTTGATTTTATTGCTAGAATTCAGTGACACACCTGAATTCATGACGTCAATAAAATTGTTAGTGAGATAGAAAAGAATTGCCTCAACCTCATTCTCTGGGAAGACATACTCAATAAGAGCAGCAGTGTGCCTGAAGAAAAGTTCCATTGCTGGCGCAACCCTTTGTCTGTCGTTCTGTTGCACTGATATGTGCATCCAATTTAACTTTGGAGCAAGCCTGAGTTCGGAAGAATCCATTTTGAGTATCCTTTCTATGATATTTTTCATCATAACAGTTTCATTCCACTGGATCCCATTATCGATACAATGATTCCTCAATAATTTTATTACGTGTGGCAAATCCGCAAAAACCCAAATTTTCTCCCCTGACAATGGAACTGAAGAAAACGGCTGCTCACAATTGACACTAAGATCGTTCCACAGTTTTCTATTACTTCCACCTAGATCCGAAACTATAGCGACTATTTTATACCCAGCTACCTCAACCATTGATATAATATCAAACAACAAAGCCTTGGTCATAGCCGCATCAAAGTTATAGTATACTGGCTGTTTTAATTCACCTGTCAATCTTCGAAGCATTGCAACCTGAACATTTCTATGGGGACCCAAAACTCTGTCATTTTCACTGTCGTAGCACACTCGTCCGTTAACATTCATTTCATCAAACAACAAGACACTCAGTTTTTCCACTTCAGTCAAACACTGTCCCTGCTGTATCATAATATTCAAAACTGGCGCAAGAATTCCAGGTGGGAGTCTCAATTTTTGCGCCCAGCGACGAAGTGTTGCAATGCTGGGTAATGGAATTCCGATCTCTGATCTATCTCCCTTTGTGTTAATCCAGGAATTATATCTTCCTGTTTCCACCTCTGCTTTCTTTTCCCCTTAATTAACATGTTGATTTGCCCTGGAGTAAAGGATTTGCTCAAAATTTGTTTCACTTTTTTGTTCACGATAGTTTTCACTTTCTTCCGCTCCCTTGTTTTTAAAGCCACTTTTGACTGCAATACCTTCTTATACCTTGCTTGCCATTTTTTCAAATTGATTTTAAGGTTTTTGATTTCCTCATGACAATTATTTATATATGTCTTAAGCTTTTCATTTTCCCCACGAAGCACTTGCAATTGTTTTGTTTTTTTTTTTCGATTTTTTTCACTTTCTATTGAACAAACGAATGACAACACAGATAAAGGCTTTTGTTCTTGAGTTGGCACGCTGCTGTTCACAAATAATTGTTCACTTACCTTAGAGAGAACCCGTTTTCTATCACATCTTGCACGTCTTGCACGAACGCTGTTGTCGTCACTGACCTGCACATATGTGACTGGAAGTAACAATGTAGGAATGGCATCTTTCTTCAGTCTCTTCTTTGGTGTAATTCCTAATAATTCCGATTTTAAATCCCATTCGTAACATTCTGGTGAAAATGTGAAGAACAAATACTCGAGTTAGCAACCTGAAATTTGTCTTTTCGATAACATTTGCTCTCCAAGAATTTTCGGAACTTCTCGTTGGGAGGAAATTTATGGTAAACAATATCAAAATTTTTAAGTTTTCCTGAGATAGTTCCGACATGAGTTCACAGCACAGTTAGACATTATTATTATCACTCACACTACAATATGAAAAACACAACAAAATGACTAAAAATACACGCCAATACACGAATACAAGAGCAAGGAAAGAACACAGAAACAATTTTCCCCTGCTAAAACTAGCGGATACTAAACTTTCTCCAGCGATCTGTTATATGTATGACGTCAGAGTTTTACAACCACCTCGGCTTGCTCAAAAGGCGCGTTAAGAACGGACCTTCCAAAGCGAGCTGGAAACACAGGTCAACGGACCTTGGATGGGGGGTTGCGAGTGGGGTCAAGTGCCATATCACGAGCAGCGGAAATACATACCTTCATTCAGTACACTTTTACTCGAAAATTATTTGAGACATTTGAATGAGCTTTGTGGTGAATTGATTAGAAAGGATGAATCTTAACAGTGAATATTGAAAACTTTTTATCACTTACACATTTTAAAAGATATTAGCTGTCAAATATCTCAGTTCTTGGATCGGCGTATAGAGCCCGATTCTAAGTTACTGTAAAAATTAAACCTTGCAAGGCTTTATTGCATCCTTCCTGAGTAAACTGATTATTATTATTATTATTATTATTTTTCAAATTGAGAGGCCCATTGTGACAATACGCCATTGCAAACATTGATATGTATTTTCAAACACCTTTGAGAATGGCTTTATTCGAGCCATAGCGGGGCTGGCCATCGGCTGGCGGGGTTATGTTCAAGTCCTACAAGTTCAGCCGTCTGCCGATAGATGACTCTGACCAGGTTTTACCACAGTGGGAGTGGATTGGCTTACTTCTTCTTCTACCCTTTGCATTGTATTTTCAAACACCTTTGAGAATGGCTTTATTCGAGCCATAGCGGGGCTGGCCATCGGCTGGCGGGGTTATGTTCAAGTCCTACAAGTTCAGCCGTCTGCCGATAGATGACTCTGACCAGGTTTTACCACAGTGGGAGTGGATTGGCTTACTTCTTCTTCTACCCTTTGCATTGTATTTTCCCTTGGGGGTGACATTTGACCGTGTTCCGACAATTTCGGAAAATCCAAAGTTGATTTCCTTCATCATTGTGATTTTCATTGTGTTTCATTTGTCTTATTTCTATTTTGCAAAAGGATAAATACATTAATACAGAGACTGTCCTAATTGAATCTTACATAAATTATAGCAAAATTAAAGTTCGTTTTAAGTCAATTACATGCTTAAATAGGGTAATCGGGACTGGGCCTACAGGATAAAGTGGGATCCAGACCACTGTGTCGCTCTACCCGAGATCGAGCGTGAGACCCCTTGAATACAAGGCGAGATAATTACTACTAATTCCATCGAGGAACCTCAAGGACTTATTTGGGGAGGGATCCGGACCCCTCCCCAAGAAAGACTTACCAAGTTCAAAAATTAAATAGTGAAAATATACTTGTGTAGCATTTATTATATAATCGATGGTTATAATTTCCTTTGAACTTATTGATTGATTTGTTGTTTTTAAGTCCACTTTTTTCACAGAAAGGCTAATCGGGACTGGACTTACAGTTTAAAGTTAGATCCGCACTACTTCCCTCCACCTGGTATCCAACCCGGGACACCTTGTTTACAAGGCAGCGACGATACCACTGCGCCATCGAGGAGGCCCACTCTTTGAACTTATTGGAAGAAAGATTGGAATTAGGGGGCTTAGAAGGACAGTACCAAAGATTTATGCTTGCACGCTACTATTTATAACAATATGCATAAAATATTAATCAGGATCTTTACTTTTCGCTAACCGGATCTAACATTCTCTTTTATTCAATAAATATTCAATTCGTCATCAATTTGAAATGAATTTCTTTGCCAGGGCACTTGTTTTTATGCAAATTATGCCGATCTTAACTACAGGTAAGCTAGATAATGAATAGGTACTGTTATTCTATCTTTTTACCTATTTATGTGATAATAATATAATTTAAACTTAAACATCATATTATTATTATTCCTGACACACTTGGTTCCCTGTATTTATAGGTACGTGCCTTGAGAGGCCCTACAGAAATTACAGCAAAAGGAAGTGAGACAGTCTGGTCCTCTTTCAAACTGTAAATCTTGTTCTTGTCCTAAGTTATGTAAACGCTCCCTCGTTCTCGTCCCGATCTCTGAATATAATTTCAATTATAGTCACATTAACTTCAACGCATTTTAAAAATTCAATTTTTCTCTATACAAAGAACACGCTTGGGCAATATATTCACATTTAGAGAACACCGACCTATTTCATAGAGAAGTAAGACAACTATGTTGAAGGAGATATTTAAATTTTGAAAATAATTCACTGCACATTAAATTATACTATATGTAATGTTATGTTATAATAATGGAACCCACATCTTGCAAATATTTTAATTCAAGTTTAATTAATATTTTACTTTGGATATTATGTGGATACATTAATCGTGATGGAGGGAGAAAACACACCGGAACGACAAGTGACCGGCGACACGTGTCGCTTGAGAATTTCACCAATCGAGCGTAGGCATATGAGGCCTGTCATGCCGCTACGGTGTGAAACGTTCCTGCTGATTGGCTCGTTCCCAAGCGACATGTGTTGCGTGTCGCTTCGGTGTGAGTTCTCCCTAAGAGCGTGAGTGACAATGAATTCAATTACATCTTCATAGCTTGTTCATGACTGAAAGAAGCTACTCGTGTCGCATGTCGCTCGGACTGGGACTTTCTCTCAATATCGTGTATCATGTCGACTCGGTTTGTTGTTCGTGCATGTTTTGCTTTAAACTGAATAGGCTCTTGTTGCTGGATGTGAATGTTCCGTGTCGCTTGGGAACGAGCCAGTCAACATCAACGTTTCTCAATGTAGCTGCAGACCGAAGTGACAAGCGACACATACCTCTAGAGAAGAATCCAATCAACAGCAACGTTTCACACAGCTGTAGAATAACATGTCACACAAGCCTGCGTTCAATTGGTGAAATCCTCAAGCGACACGCAAATTTGACACCGTCTAAAGCAAAATATTCACTGTGCATGCACGAACAACAGGCCAGGGCCACACGATGGACGGTATGAAAAAGAACTCAGTCCTAGGGACACACAAGCAACAGACAACACAAGTTGAATGGTTGCTTGCATTTATTACTGAGAGCCAGTTACCAAGAGACACGTGTCGCTTGTCGCGTGTTGCTTCGATATGAAGTATCCCTAAAAGTAAGCAGCTTTTGAAGCACAGTATGAATAATTAGTAGGTAAACAGCAGTGACAGCGCCAGACTTTCTTGCGTGGCAGAACTACTGGATACCTGTCAAAGATTTGGGTGGACCACATCTTCACATAAATATATTTTGGTATTCAAATTTTACGTGATCCATACAAAGAGGGTCCCTTCCTTTGCAGCCGCTTCTGTAGCCTTTTTAGCACATATGCTCTTAAGCTGACAATAACTATTAGTTAATCATTTTCAAATATCATTTTAACATGAATTAATTCAGAGAACAACCAGTAAAGCATACAGGTATGAATAAGTGCATGACTTTCTAATGTCACTATATGTTTGCATTCACCACACGTACCTTAGTTTATCAGAAATATCTATTTTAACGGATATCTTGATATTAATTAACATTGAAGAACGAGATCAGATCCTGCGTGGCCTAGGAACACGAGATCGAGTATGAGACTCCGTTTTTAAAATAGAGCCAAACCAGAATTGGAGGTAGGATATTTATTCCTTCTCATGTGTGAGCCGACGAGCTGTAGCTATGTATACAGTTGTGAAATACGTTTTACACCACACTTTCCTTTTCGTTTTGGAGAAAAACTACCTGTTACCCTGTAGTTTCTAATAATTTTTGACACCGCTGATTTCCTAACACCAGCCACTTGAGTAATTTGCCGCACAGTCATGGATGTGTTCTCACTCAATGTAATAATCCTAGAACGTTTTCTGGGTGTTATATCCATACTGAAAACACATAGGAACACGGAGCATAACAAAAGCGTGTTTACTACAGCCAAACACTCACAGAAATAGGTTGGTTAACAATTGGCATTCCACCACAACGACAATAATGAAACAACAAAAATGCTTCAAACCTTGCAATTGTTACAAATGTCGTAAACAGTATGAAGTACGCATCAAAGAGTTAGCTGATACTATTAGTGTAAGTGTATGTTACGTATTTATTCGATTATCTCCCATAAAGAGTGGAGGACTGTGGAAGGGTGATTTATCTCTCTTTGTCCGCATTAATTTGCACAGCACTGTATGTGTAAGTGTGTAAGTATAAATTTACAATCTGCAAATCGGGTTTTCTCTACCGATTCAACCAATTCAATATCTCCAATGTTGTTTGTGTTGCACCTGATTCAAATTCGGTCATAATATATTTCGGAAATTATTTTTGGGAGGATAAAGGCAGTCGATAGGAGAGTTTGACTGTCATTCGATTCCCGGAGGAGAGGGTGAGGAAAGTGGGCTCTCCCACTGCATGAGGCGGATCTACGTACAAGGGACACTACTAGAGGTAAAGGTGGTATTATGAGCCATTCATATATTATGAGCCCCCCCAATATCTGTTCATGGTGTGGCCTCAGCCTGGTGGCGATGATTTGAACTGCTAATTTAGTAACGCCTTTTGCCGCCAGAGAGTTCTCGTTCAGTTGCAGCTGATAGTTTATGAGTGAACGTGTTCTTTTTGTTTTCTCGATCTGAAAAACTTAGAAAGGTAAGTGTTTTGCTTTTAATTGCAGTACTTATTCATTTAAATTCATCCTAGTGCATTATTGCATTGGATAAAGCATGTTTAAAAAATTATTTTTGTGTAGATACTATGTAATTTTGCAAGTAACAAAGATTCGTTATGCATGTTCCAATTCCAATATGGCAAGGGTTGTAAAATTAGCCCCCATCGTGCTTGGTATATGAGCCCCCAAACTTTAAGGGGCTCATATTATATACACTACAGGAGTGTTTTCAACTTTATCTTTTCAGATGTCACGAAAAGTGCTAGGTCCAAAAAACAAGACCAAAAGAAAGAAACTGGAATACTGAAGATATGGTTAAGGCGATCAAGACTGTAAGAAACAAAGATATTGGATTGAAAAAGGCATCAAAAATGTTTCTTGTTCCAAGACCTACTCTTCAAACACAAACTAAAAAAGAAAAGCATGTAGTGAAACCGAAGCTCCATCAAGATTCAGACGAGGAATCCTGTGAATCAGATATCGATTCTGGAGAAAAATTCTTAGAAACACCAATCGGAGTGGAAAGTCCCGGTGATGAAGAAGCAGTTTGTCTGTTCTGCGAGGGTCTATTTTCGGCAGATGACCGAGGAGAACTGTAGGTGCAATGTCTCATCTGTGAAATGTGGGCACACAACGACTGCGCTGGATGCGAGAAGGATATTTACATTTGCGACTTTTGTAAATATACATTACAAAGAAACAAAATAAAACTTTTCAAATGGTTTCTTAATGACCCTTTCAATTCATTTTTAATTACCCTTACAATTGGTTTTGTAATGATTTTTTCAATGATCTTGTTATGAACTCTTTTATGGAATTTCACATCATAACATCTTTTTAAAGGTTTTTTAATGAATAAAATGTTGTTTGTATGATTTAATTTGTCATACACTTTTCTAAACCAGTTATTCTATTATTTTTTCCTAGGGGCTCATATTACCAGCACAAAACTTTTTTTCCACAAATTGACTTGTTTTGTATTTTTTTTTCATATCCTTAAAGTTGCTCAAATTGGTTTATATTTTAACAATAGTTTTATGAAATGTTGTAGTTAAAGTTATCATAAGAATCTGAACAAAAAAGTTTAAAATCAAATTTTAAAAAATACAAAACAAAATGGGGGCTCATAATACCACCTTTACCTCTATAAAACTACGTGGGAGCATAGAGACGATTTGCATCGCCTGTATAAATAACCGAGACTGTAAACATGTAAAGAGCCACCACCACCCACCCACCAATATGCCTTCAAAACACATTGCATAATGCAGGTGGGTGACTTTACCAATTTCTTTCAAATACAAGTAGTTAATTATATTAAAAACATCTTTATACATAATTGGATTTTTCAAAATTACAATAAAATAACAAAGCAAACCATTTTGTTGTAATTCTATAAAGAATAAGTTAACATAGGCCAGAATCGGTAAACTTCCCGTTCGGACAAATGTCGCAGTTGAAGTAGTGGTCAAAACAGGTAAAAAACTGCTTACTGACACGTAATCTGACTTAAATTTGACATAAAGCAGTCTATTTTTTAGTTTGAAAGGCCTTGTGACATTTGTCGAGCTAGGATGAAGTTCTTCATAACTAATGGGATAAAGAAAAAGGAAAATTTAATTCGTAACACTACTAACAAACTTATTACGCCATTCGCATGATGTAATTAATAAATACAATAATTGTAATTACATGGTTATTAAAAAGCAAACATTTCTTTGTAAATAATAATGTAAAATGCCTGTTTTTGACCAATACCTCCTGTGTTGTAGGTTTGTTATCCATGAAATATCAATCTGGAAATTTTGTTTCACAGGTACCTGTCATAGAGTAATCTTTACGCTGTAAATATCAATTTTTTTAGCTCCCCCATCGGAGACATCTGGGCTCAAAATTTTGAAAAAGAGAATCAAGAAACGATCAAAGAGCTGTAACAGTAATTCAGCCGAAATACTCTGATATTACATAACTTCCCTAACAAAAATATCCTAAACTTTGAATATTGTTCAAAATCAATATGTTGAAAAAATACACGAAACATACAATGTAGCTTGAAATGTACTGAAAACAATGTTTTTTTTTACCCAAGCTATCATTTTTCTTAGATGAGTTGTCATAATTACCGCAACTGTCTACAAAGGCTAAAAATGCCGCAAATCATAAGTCAAACATAGCCGCAATTTTTAAACGAAGTCAAGTTTAGGAAAATACTACCCTTGCATAGGGGTTACAACAACAAAAATATATATAAATAGAAAATGTTGACCATTTTCTCAATTATCTTTTTGGACCACATGGTATTAAATGACCATATTTTGCTTTAGACCTAATATTAATTAAAATATGCAAGTTTGATTAAATTAGTGCATATATTGCGTATCAGTGAACATTTTATAAAAATAGATCAAATACATTCACAGAGTCGGTTTTATGCAAGGATAATGTTGGAAAATGTTCCGCCTGAAATCATTCACACTTAGAATCTAACCTGGGTTTACTACGTGGCAGTCCGATGTCATATTTTCTCTGCTTTTCTCATATATCAGTATTTACTCAGTTCCATATTTTTTAACATTCACATTCAGAACATAAACATCCATATCTTACTCGGGATTCGAACCCGGGACCCCTGCTGTTGTAGCGCGCTGTGCTAACTACCTCGCCCCGGAGGTCAAATAGTAGACTACTGGGACTCCTTATTCGTTGAAGAGAAGCTTCCACAATTATGTATGTTACAAGCCACATATTGTTGCCGCAGGACTCTATATTATCGTCTGGAATTTTGACACGAAATGGTAAGATCAGCTTTTGGCAATGAAGATGCCAATCGACTCGAACAGCAAAACCTAGGACATGTCTAAGGAAAGAAATGACAAAGGTTTTACGACCTGTCAATCACTAACTGCCCGTGTATAGCTCGACCACAAGAAAAAAAACCTTCCGTCAAAATCGTTCGCGCACCTTCCCTGCTGTTATCTGTACTCGGGACATTGTTGCCAGGTCAGACTTGAAGAAATCGGGAGAAACCAGATCACCTGCTACAAAATCCGATGATCTAATAGTAACGGATGAACGACGTTCTCGGGGGCGGAGGGGCGGCATAGGCGTGCGCACTGGGAGACAAGGGGTCGTCCGAAGATTTCTTCCAGCGAGGGGGAAACAATGTATTTTTATCAGGCGGGTAAACGAGGCATATTACCCCGTAATAATGTTGCCCTCTCAGAAAACACCACTTGAGTTTGAAATTATCACGTTCCTCTATGTTGCTCCACTTAATATATACACACACACACACACACACACACACACACGCCTAAAAATTACACTAAGGGAAGTTTCGATGGTTCCTGATGCTATTTACGCCAGTGTTATGTACCCACCAATACAAAAAAAAAAAAAAACAGTGAGATAGAATGAGGTTTTTCTTTACCGACTGAACATTTATCAAAGCTTTTGCACCCCTAATCCACTATATCTCTCCCCTCCATGTTCAAGTAAGATGAGCAGGAAACGTGTTTTTGAGCAGTCCGTTGGAGATTCCATAGCAATAGTTTATTAAGAAATTCTCCCGAGAAATGAATAAGTCTGGCAACACTGAAAAGCTCCTTCCCCCATGTCCTTTCCCCCACCCGCCAGCGCGATGAGGTTCTGCCCAGGTTTCTTTCCTTGTGGTTCCTCCTCGCGAAGTGGGCCTGGACAAAACATCTGGTGGTGTAAACGCTGTGCGCGCTCTATTGGCAGAAGGAAGGAGCTGTTCACTGCCAAACTTTTCCGTTAGTGGCGCCACCCCTCTTGTGTCCCTGAAGAATTTCGTTCGTCATCTGCTTGCCCTAAGCTTTGCATTTCGTATGAACTTTCCAGCCTAATTATTGCCTATTTTTGTGGGAGCAGGAAAAGGTTTATTATGCATTTTGCCTTGACTCATCTCACTCAACAGGTCATTAGGTGTCGTGGCTTGCCGCGAGTTGATAGCTTCCTGGAGATGACGCTTGCTCGAAAAGGTTTATTATCCGATATGATGGCAATTCAAACGTTTTATTCAACGAAGGTAAGAATTTCTCCTGAAAATCGATATCAGAAATGCGTTTACCAAACCTTTAATATTGTGTACCAAGTCATAAGTTTCTGAAAATTACATTTTCCTGAACCTAAGAATTAATATGTTAAAGCGCCACGCAGGGTAGCTCAGACGGGCCTGAAAATACTATGTTTATCACAAAGAGCACTAAACTTGACGTAATTTTGGTCGTCCCTAGCTGCCATGGGTCTATAATACAAAAATTTTAAAATTTTTACACTACGCTTTTATGTTTTCTCTTGTTGCGACTTGCGAATATGTGTAATTCAACGGCGGGAGTAGGAATCGGAGAAACTCACCATATTACAAAGAAAGATGTATTAAGTGAGAAAGCGCATGATAGTTATTATAATACACTATGCCCGTTCCTATAACTTAATATTAACATATGCTTTCTTTAGCAAACATTTTCCTTTCGTATTTTCGTGGTTGCGTGGAATTATTATGTATTATTCTTTACCAGATTCACAAGAATAAAGCACGTAAATTATGAAAATTGCAAGGGACGTAAACAAATGCTGTGCAATTTTAAGGCTTTTTTGAGTTGCGATATATTTTCTGTTGTTGACGATCGTCTTATTTAAGTTGTTAGTTTCACAGCACTGATTATTTATCTATCATGTTCCGACATAATTTCGGAGGTTAAATTAATTTAAACTTACAATTTAATGATTGATTGATTGATTGATTTAGCTTATTTTACTTCGCGTTTTGTGCCTGTTGGCTAATTTGCGAAGATGGGGATGAGTGATGAAATGATGAAATTGATGAATGGACATTCACAAACAACCAAGCCCGACCGGGATTCGAACCCGGGACCCTTGGCGTCGCAACTTACAATTTAATGTAATAGCAGCACCATCAGCATGAAATTCCTTATGTATTTAAATGGGAGAACAATTGCCCATCAAAAGCGTGGGGACACAACAGGGGTACTGCCACCTACAATAGTTTGCTTTGACCAGGCCCATTCAGGCTTTCCAAACATTTGGAAGTTTTGCACCAGACTGACAAAATCGCGTGTACGCAAAGCTTGCTTCTCTTGGTTTTACGTTGTTTATTTACCTGGTTGAAAATGAGTCGTATTTGTCTATGCCTGTGGAAGGTGAAAAGCGATGAATACAGTGACAGACATAAGCGTACTCATTGCTATGAACAGCTCATTGATATGTGCCGGTTTAACAGCCTTATTTTATAAATGCTAGTGTTACTGAACGCGTTTATTTATTCCCTACATAATGACATGAATATAACAATAATCTCATAAATTACTACATTATCTTGCAATATACTTATTATGTTATGTACTGGAAGAAGCAGAAAAGGGCTTAAGGGGCTACAGCCCCCCGGATATTTTCAGAAAAAATTAAATATCAAATGACAAAGTGGCAAGTGCAGAGGGGGTAATATATATCCCTCCTATATCCCTTCAATTCAAATTCGCTACTTCCACATGACAAGACTTCTGATTTTTCGTTCCATCACTTTTGAATTAAGCCCAGAACGAGATCTAGAGCTATATATATAGCACATCCGGCCATTATTTTGTAAACGCCCTCCCTTGCCCGGGAAAACAAGAACTACCACTACCTAGATAGAGGCGGCAAAATCTCCCTCGGACAAGTGAAAGTGCTTAAGCCTCGGCTGGATGTTTCTCTCAACAGCTGAAAACTGCTTCTTATTCTATTGAACAAAACTCCCAACATATGCTTCCAATTTCGGTGATACTCTGCAAGGCTTTTCTAGAAGGATACATGAAGTGATGTAATGAATAAATAATCAATTTGGGATTCTAGTTTGGCGTACAAAAAATTGGAAATACAGCATTAATTGGATGTGAAAGTAGCTTTAAATGGGGCGTTTGAAGAATGTTAAACCATCTTACCATTTAGGTTCAATATTGTGCATCTTAGTGTCGTGAATTTACATAGAAAATTCCAAGCGTTTACCCAATATTTTCAACAGAAATTACATAATTTTATAACAACAAATACAAGGATTTGGCTTCCTCGCCTTCTGAAAGATCGAGGATTTCCCGACTGTAGCGCTGGTGTCGTTTTTCAACACACAACCCTCCTCGCGCGGTTCTAGCATCTGAGATGTCCCTCTCAGCGCAGCGGGGGGGGGGGGGGGGAGAGGTTTCAACCGCCAGTCTGTAAGCTTATCTTTTCTTGCCATCTAGGTTTGTGTTGTTCAGGCAGAGACCTTTATGAAATCAGGGAACTGCATTACTTCAGTGGCTCCTTTCAAAAATCAAGACAGACATTTTTGAAAGTTGAAGCTTGAAGCAGTGAATCGTCAAAATTATTATAGTCACACAAATTACGCCAGTTTATGAGTCTGATCCGAAGGATGAAGGAAAGTTACGTCGTTCAATTATTCTGTGATTAAAACTCTTCACTTTTGTTCCTATATATCTACTTTAAGCACTATAATGGGAATAAATATACGCAGTAATCGAATTGAATAAAATCTAGAAAAGAAGGGACAGATATTCCTATTTTGACCTTTTATTCTTTTTACTTCATATAGTTAATAAATACTTCAAAAGTTCAGAGCTCACAGAATCTTTTCAGGCGGAAAGCTTCAAACAATCGTACCGATTTATATTAATTTATTGAAACTCAAATTAAATAATAAAATATTCTTTTCGTTGTATAAAACATTCCTATTTTTAGTTCGAAGACAATCAACGCGTGTGTACACACACACACACACACACACACACACACACGCATACACACACCCGCACGCACGCACGCACACGCGCGCACACACACAGAGCACCTTCTTGCGTTCATCCCAGCAAAAAATTTACCTGTGGTATTAAGACTGCAATGCTTTCAAGTATGAACGTGGTGTGGAGCAGGGAAATTATTCTAATTTTCTTTGCACGCCGTGAATTCAAAACAACATTTAGTATAAAAATCAGCAATTTAAACAGACGTATTAACGTGACGTGTAACGTACAACCAGGCCCGTAGCCAGGCAGGGACCGGGGGGGGGGGAGGCTCAGCCCTTCCCCCTGGAACTGCCGTCAGCCCCCCTTTACATTAGGTAAACTATTTTGCATAATTTGTTTGCAGTGAAGAGTGAAAATGTAGACAACTCACAATTTTAAGGATAAATCCGCAGAATATGAACAGTATCTATCTATTACATTCGCTCATTTTGTTTATGAGCAGAAGTAGCTGCAAGTATTTAGAATATTCGATAGAGTTCAGAAAGTTCTTTCATGGGGGAACTTATTTATATGTACCTTCACTGTCCCTGTTGCAACCTCCCGTTTAGACAGAAATCTGTGACTTTGATGTCATCATGCAAGTTCTCTCCGCATCTGCGTCAAAGGTCAACAGCTCCCAAGTTTTGGGAAGGAAGGGGAGTTTAATTGCTTCGGCCGGGGGTGGAATATACTGTAGGCACTGTGATTAAATATTGTGCGTTTTTTGTGTGTGATATACATATCTGTATCGTCTAAAATAGTATGGGGTGTGTAAGGGATAATTTCAGTATCAGTCAATTAACACTTCAAGAGATGTTTTAAAAGATGTAGAAAAATGTAGTATTTGTGCAGTATATGATATTTATAAATGAATGAGCGCCCCCCACACACATAATTTACCTTCATTTAATATTTTCTTTTTAAAAATGGAGTTGGTTTACAAAGTCCCCCGCCCCCCTGATAACCCGTGAGCCCCCCCCCCCCCGGAGATCAATTCTAGCTACGGGCCTGCGTGCAACTGGCCCCTTAGTGAATCTCTGGCGTCGGGTCATTGTTTCACATTTTCAGTGGCTCTCGCTTGCCAATAATAAGCGAGGGTCGAGCACAGTGCTGTCACATATAAAATAAAATCCGCTTTGTATGGGCAATTGTTCTCGTAAATTATTTTTTAGATTAAAATAGAAGATTTCACTCCTTGTTTGAATGTCAACAACTGCACAAGCGGCGCAGGAACATTTTTCTTGGGGGGGGGGGGCACAAGATTAACAATGTGGGGGGATGGAAAATTCCATTTTAGAACAGCACACATGAATTTCCTGTTTCTTACTGGAATATTTATGATTATTATTTCTTAATTTTTGAGGATTTTTGATAAATTTAAAAACGGATAATTCCGAAATATATGAAGATCTTGGGCCTCGTTCTGCACTTATTAGGGATTTAATGGAAATTGTGAACAAATATAGGTCGACATGTATCCATTTTAATTCCTGGTGGAATTTGAAAGGGAGATCAGATGAGGATGATTCCACCCCTGTTTTAAACCATCCCAACCTCTGGTTGTGAATGGTACATCCCAACAAGGGATAGACTAATTATTTCCCACCTAGTGGATATGTAAATTACATTATTAAATATATCATTCTTATAGAGTTCCAGTTCAGAATTAATTTTAGAGGTTTTGTTGTACGTACACAACAATAGGGAATTAAGGGAGAGCAAAAAATGATACCAGAAAATATTTTTTTATGTAATTATGCACTTGCGAATTTGTACAGTACAATGCCTTCAAGCCTAAAAGGAAAAACAATTGTGATGAAATTTTACTTTATTCTTCCTGATAGTTTTAAGAATTTGAAAATATATTTAAATTTGATTGTTTCGGGTTTAAATTGGTTGTACTTTCAACTTTAGTGAAATAATTTGACACTTTTTCTTAACAATGTTTGTAATAATACTCTCTTGAATTCCGTCCATGTATCAACTTTTAATTAAAAGAAAATGCGTATCCTAATTTAGCCTTTACTGCAATACAAGGCCATTGCAAACAAGATTTTTTTTGGGGGGGGGGGGGGCTGTTGAGGAATATTGCCACCGATCTCTTGGCAGTCGCATTTCGGCCCTGTTAACCGATATTCGAACTTCTGACTTCGCAACACATCACAATCGGAAAGCTGGCGAAATCCTGTTGGTAATTTTCGTAATGAAGTAAGCAATCGTTGGTACTGTTGAAAATTATTCCCATACCAAAGAAAGAAATCGCTGGCTAACTTCGGAGTACTTACTTCCCTTCCAGTCAGCACATTCGTAGATCGCAAGACCCAAAGTTTTTTGGGGAAGGAGGGAAGGAAGGAGAGCTCCTCGCAGCTGACACTTTTCACTGTTCCGTTATCGCGATGCATGACATCACGCGGACGTAAAGGTAAAAAGGTAAAGTTTTCCGTGCAAATTGCACGGTGCAACATTTATGCCCCACACATTCTCCATCTCAGCCATTTTGGAGGTGATGTGATCAGCACCACCCTCCGGATGCCTTCATTTGGGGCTGGGTGAACCCCGGTGCCGTTTTTTTTAAAAGCCTTAAACAGGTCTCTACATTGCTCACTTCAGTATAAATACACAAGAATTTCCACCTTCCCAAAAATACGTAAATGGTGTAATGTCTTCAGTGTACAGTTCATAGTGTATAACCACACACATTCTCAGTTTTGTGTCCTGCTAGTCTGCTATCTGGGGAGGTGAGAAATAATGTCGAAGGGACATGTGTTCTCCATACAATTACAATCCAGTCTCACCTCTATCTCCCTCAGAATGAATTTCGGTGAAGTCAGGAGGGCCCAATGAGTTAAATCCACTCTCCTCACCTCCTTGCTGGGCCCCCCTGGGATCTTAGATCTTTCTAAGATGCGAAAGAGAGAGTGGGATGCGGAAAGTAATGGGAAACTACCGCATCTATTTTTCCCTAGAAAACTTGCAACTGAACATCGAACAGCATGGAGGTTGCAAGGAAAGACCTGCCCAAGGGCAGAAAAAAATTGAATGAATGAATGTGTAAATATATGTCAGTAATGATATCAGGAATTTGTTTATTTTTTAAATATATATTTTTGAGTTTTTTTCGGATCTTGTACGAGAGAGTTTTATTTAGCTGTTCACAGATCCATTAATTACAAACATTGTATGTGTTTATAAAAATGAGAAGAAAGCTAAGATGTATTAGCTTCTTTGCCTAGATGCATATGTTTCCTCCCCTTAACCGGCGCGTCCTCCAGGTTGTGGATATAGGGAATCTCTAATGTGTGTTCATTTGGAACTATTTGGGCAGCAACTCCGTATGCCGTATCAGGATAAAGGGAGTCAATGCTGGCGGCCACCCTTCTCTAAAAGAGACAGAAATATCGGAGAGAACTTTTGTGCCGTGGTAATATTTTTGAGTTTTTGTCTACGTTCTGCACTATGCACGGATAGATCAGTCGGGGCTGGACCTACCATTTCAAATCGGATTCAAACTACTGTGTGCCTCTACTATGTATCGAACACAGGATCCCTTGATTACAAGGCATTACCACTATTTCATCTGGAAGTCTCTCCTCCATTGTTATCGTTATCCAAACTAGTTCAAAGGAAGCACATGAAACCTTCGTTTTCCAGCAATTTTCCGTTTCACGTGAAACAAGTGCGGTGAACTTTATCTTTTTGTTGACTTGACTCCCCTTGCAATAGGGGAAAGTTGCTTACTCACCATCGCACAAGCTTCTTTCACTCAAACTGTTCCGATCCCCAGTTCTTTCAGTTGAGCGGCAATAGTGGCCGCCTTACTTATATTATTATTGCAATTTCCATTTAGCTAAAATGTCCAGTGATACTGATAGTGAAGACTAGCTTGTCATTAGTTTCTAATATTTGTGTAATTTCGTGTGAATACACTTTAAAGAAAACATTAAAATATACAGAAAGTAAGTATTGGGGCCCTCTTCCTCCTTCTCCGTATTTGCATAAATTCAACACTGTTCCTCAAGATGTGTTCTAAAAGTAAATTATCAATTAGCATAAGAGTTAATGTGATCGCCCGACTCTCCCCTCCAATATTTGTTTATATTAGGCCTACTTCGCTTTTCTGCCACCTTCGGCTAATCGCAAATATAAGGACGATTGATGATACGACACTCACAAGGAACATCCATGCTTTTGCCGGCATTCGAACCAGGGATCTCTGGCGTAGTGGTGCGCTGCGCTAACCACTCCGTCACGGAGGTTGAAACAACACATAAAAATCTAACGAATAAAATAATTATTGGGTGGAATTAACAGTGATTCTACAAATACATATAGTGTTCTTAAACGAGTAGCATTGGAATTATATTTATTAATAATATTTTTACTCTTAATTTAAATATTTAATTTCGTTTTGATTGATTTGATTGATTGATTTGGTGTTTTAAGCCCACTTTATGCACAGTAAGGCTGATCGGGACTGGACGTACAGTTTATAGTGGGATCCCAACCACTATGTGCCTCCACCGGAAATCGAACCCAAGACCCCTTGATTACAAAGCGACGACGCAACCACTGCGCCATCGGGAAGGTCACATATTTCATTTGGCGTAAGGCTTGTTGTGTAAATAAATAAAAGTAGTATGCAATCTGAGAATACTACAAATTGATTTAAAGGCATTAGTTGCACATTCTTCTGTGGCACATATTATGGGTCTTGTACTAATGGTGTCATTACAGTGGTGATTACGAGATTAAAGTAGACTTCCGTGGCAGAGTGTTTAGCATGTGCTACGATGTCAGGGGTCTCGAGTTCGAATCTCGGCCTGGGCATGAGTACTCTTTGTGATTGTCCCTTCAATTGCATCTAATCATCGCCCAACCTCTTCGTCGCAATTAACCAAAGTGGCAGAAAAAGAGACGTCGAATATAGAAAAACAGTTAAAATGATTAATTAGGAATATTGTTGGGATTTCTTCATACTCGTAAAAAAGGGCAGTTAAACATTTTCTTTGCCGATTTATGGAGATACGTGCTTCAATTTTTTTGCCAAGATTATAATTAATTTAATGCAATTTATTACATTTATCTCTATTTACCGTGACCAATTGAGCTTTCATTTCATTCATATTCAAACTTTTTTCAGTCCTTACTTCTTATGTCACAGTAGCAAGGAAAGAGAGTTGCTTCTGTGAGAGGAAAGGAGGGACGCCTGGGTAATTACGGGAAACTTGTCCCCTTGAGTTTGTGGCGATCTGGGAACGTACGTCAAGTGGGAATCGCCACATATTAATAAATTATGAAATTATATCTCAAACGTTTGCACATCGTTAGCACACGAAAGCACACTATTTATTTTAATAAGCACACAAATATTAATCAAGATATTAAGGAGTTTATTGTGGCGATTCTGACTTGATATCAAGCCAGAATCGCCACAAATCAAAAAATTATTTTTGAGCAACCAAATTGTACTATCTTTTAGGCATTCGTTAGCACACGAAAGCACACTATTTATTTTAATAAGCACACAAATATTAACCAAGATATTAAGGAGTTTATTGTGGCGATTCTGGCTTGATATCAAGCCAGAATCGCCACAAATCAAAAAATTATTTTTGAGCAACCAAATTGTACTATCTTTTAGGCATTCGTTAGCACACGAAAGCACACTATTTATTTTAATAAGCACACAAATATTAACCAAGATATTAAGGAGTTTATTGTGGGGATTCTGGCTTGATATCAAGCCAGAATCGCCACAAATCAAAAAATTATTTTTGAGCAACCAAATTGTACTATCTTTTAGGCATTCGTTAGCACACGAAAGCACAATATTTATTTTAATAAGCACACAAATATTAATCAAGATATTAAGGAGTTTATTGTGGCGATTCTGGCTTGATATCAAGCCAGAATCGCCACAAATCAAAAAATTATTTTTGAGCAACCAAATTGTAGTATCTTTTAGGCATTCGTTAGCACACGAAAGCACACTATTTATTTTAATAAGCACACAAATCAAAAAAAATATTTTTGATCAACCAAATTGTAGGATCTTTTAGGCATTCGTTAGCACACGAAAGCACACTATTTATTTTAATACACACACATATATTAATCAAGATATTAAGGAATTTATTGTGGCGATTCTGGCTTGATATCACAAATCAAAAAAATATTTTTGAACAACCAAATTGTACTATCTTTTAGGCATTCGTTAGCACACGAAAGCACACTATTTATTTTAATATGCACACAAATATTAACTAAGATATTAAGGAGTTTATTGTGGCGATTCTGGATTGATATCAAGATAAAATCGCCACAAATCAAAAAATTATTTTTGAGCAACCAAATTGTACTATCTTTTAGGTATTCGTTAGCACACTATTTATTTTAATTAGCACACAAATATTAATCAAGATATTAAGGATTTTACCAGTGGCAGTCCCCAAAAGATCACCACCCGATTGGCAAAGTTTCGGTTGTTTTGTGGAAAATTCGAAAACCGTGAAGTTAACCCGCCCCATTTTGGAACGCCCTTGTTCCAAAAATGTAGCAGCACTAACGAAAGTCTTTACGGCAGAAAACAGTACTAACGTAGCACTATCGATGGACAAAGTTTCATGAGATTTCTAGATAAGTGGCGGGCTACGTGAAGTTAGCCCGCCCCATTTTGGAATTGCCCTAATTTTGGAATTATAGGAGCACTAACGAAACTGTTTACGGCAGAAACGAGCACTAACGTAGACTAACGATGGACAAAATTTGGTTATTTTTCTAGACAAGTGGCGAGCTAAGTTCACGGACTCGATCGGGTATGCTAAAATTACATTTCAAATATTTTAGCTGCTAGACGGCTTACCTCCATGTTGGGCGAAGCTTTCCCCTCTCCTTTCACAAATATAAATACTTCTTGCAACCTAATGA
This sequence comes from Lepisma saccharinum, assembly GCF_977018435.1. Classification (NCBI taxonomy): domain Eukaryota; kingdom Metazoa; phylum Arthropoda; class Insecta; order Zygentoma; family Lepismatidae; genus Lepisma; species Lepisma saccharinum. The sequence goes on along the minus strand of NC_139238.1, from coordinate 60,607,349 downwards.
CTTTCGCTGTCTCTTGCATTGGTAAACATTTTTTTCCATATGTTTCATAATTTTAGCATGAATCAAACAACATTTTATTTTCTACTTTCACCTAATAAAGTAGTATGTTGGAAATTCTTTCCTAACTTGAAGGGATACAGTGAGACAATATATCCACTACACAGAACGAAGTACATAGTTGAAAGCATGGATCGGGTAATACAATGAATGGAAGAAAGACTTAAATGAGAGAGAAATATGGAGCTTATATCAATATAGAAGAGACATAAGAAATTATAGAGAGGAAAAAACCCTGAGCAGCAAGCAGATCTTTGAGGGCCAGGACCTGCCAGGTGGTTTTCAATAGGAGGCGGTATCGAGTCCCTTCTCCATCTTTTTCTAAAGTGGAGTGAATGGAGAGAATACAGATGAGGAATTTGATTAGAAGAAGTGGCAAAAGGGTTACGCATGTGTGTGAGAGAGAAAAATTGACAAACGTGAGGAAAAGGTATGCAAAGGATAAATAAGAAAATGTGCACCAACAAAAAGAAATTAGGAAAGAAATACAAACGAAATCGAGAGAAAGAGGGAGAGAGAATACATGTTTGTGAATGAATATATATATTATGTACAGTGCTCGAAAAAATTTCTTCAAACCTAGGCGCCAGGAAACCATCTACTAGCAATTGTGCATACTACAGTATGTTTCAAATGTCGCATAATTTAAACTTTGAAAATGTATATCATGAAAATCGTAAGAGATATTTACTCCGGGTTTTCTGCACTAAACTAATCCTGTAGGCTATCATTGTGTTCATAAATTTATGTTAGCATTTATCTAAATAAAGGCAATTACATTATTTAAAAAAAAAACATTGTTCATTTGCTGAAAACATCTGAGAACTAGTTTTCAACCATAAATACCAACTCTTAAACAATTTGTAGGATCATGTGTTGGTGTTTGGTTGTAAAACAGTTACTTTGTGAGGTAGCCACAACACAAGCAGGGCATTTTTCTTTGAAAACTTCTTGCACATGAGTGTAAGAATGAGTAGTAAAATACTCTTCAGCAATGCACAGGCACTGCTCCAATGAATACGCCATACTGAATCAATTAAAACAAACAGGCACAGTAGCGGCGAAAGTGAGCGAAGAGAATTCAATGTAACCAAGGGAAGCCTAGGATTCTCTCAAGAGTCCAATTTCGGCACAAAATCTTGATTTACGATTTTTCACGTAAATGTATAGCCAATACTTAGACACATGTTTGCGACTGTTGGCAATATTTCGATCTGCTAATGTTGCCATATACGAATATGTCCCAAAAATGGCACTTTTCGTTCAACCCATAAAATCGCCAGTCAAAAATTCATCAAATGTTGCTCATGACCAATATTGGTCGGAAATGACATGGCATCAGTCATCAAATGTCTAATTATGACACACCCTTCGATAATTTCTTACATATTTTTCTTACTCAGAAGTTCATTTGTGGAAAAATTTGAATGGTGCTTTCCGTCAGTTATTAATTTATATAATTTTCTGTATGGAGTGAACTGAGAATTTTAAGCATTGAAATATATCTCAATGTATGAGGCTTTATAATGCAGAAAACCCGGTGTAAATATCTCTTTTGATTTTCATGATATACCACATTTCCAAAGTTTGAGTTGTGCGACTTTTGAAACACTCTGTATGAGATGCTGAGCATCACGGTATTCAAAACATCCCTAAATTATTTGAGAAAGCAGGAAATGGGGTGTTGGGGGACAAAGAGTAAGAAATTATTACTGACACTCTGGAATGTTCACAACGTTGATTAAAAAAAATATCATTTGCTAACTTAAGCTGTACTGCAATTTGAACTTAGAATCATCAAAAGTTCGTACATATTACAGCATACACAGTCACCAGGCTGAAATTTTTAGTCGCCATGGCGATCTGGCGACCGGGATTTTTCGAGCCCTGATTATGTATGTGTGTATATACATACATACATACACTGCCCACCCTAATCTATAAATATGTGGATCCTGCCCACCCGGTCAAAATTGTCTGGCACCGCCCCCGAGTTGCAAGACGCTATCGAACATTGTTAAATTTTTAGGACATTACACGCATATAATAATTTGAAAACGTGGCATTTCGTCGTCCTTGTGGATGGCATTTCTTTCTTCGATAGGGACAAATCTCACGAAACTTCACAATTTCTTCAAATCTGCACCAGAAAGGATATACTTTGAATTGGACAGCTCGTTACACATTTAAGAAGATTAAGAATGAATATCGAATTAAAATTGAGTCGCCTATAAATACTTAGGCGAGCCTTATAAATTATATAAAAAATTGACAAATCTAAATTGGTTTGGAGGTTGCTTATTAAAAATTACCCTTCCCGAAAAAGTCGATGTTAGCCATTAAATTTACGAAGAGGCGACACAAATGTTAATTAACTGAAGTAAAATTAACATTACTGATAAGTTTGATAAAGAGATATTTACAAGATCGAACACGCGAACACAAATCTTCTTTGCAAGTTTACCACATTTTCATGTGGACCTGGTAACCATGATGCCATGACAAAATGTTGTTTCCAGTCTGTAGCTGGGCAATTGTAAGGTGAACACTCCACCCCTTCTCCTCCAGCAAACCATTTTGGAGGAAAATGGTAACTTGTGAGACTGTGGACTTCTTATTTAGTAATCAGTGTTAATATTTTTAGATCACTGCTTTTTCAGGTAGCTATCCGATGCTTGTTTTAGAGAAGGAACGTATGAGGATTCATATAACACCAACCGCAAGATAATATGATAATACTACGTGCAGTGGCGTAGCGCAGTACCCTGAGGCTCCCATGCAATTAAAAAATATTGAGAGCCTCTTAGTAAAAATATCGGAAGTACTACAACGTATACATATCATTGATGACGTCAGAGGGTAAAGGACGTACAACAGTTAGCTACCCCCCTTTGGAAGTGTTTAACAATTAAAACAAAATTAAACTACCTTATCACACTATAGCTAAAAATCTAAAATAATCTGTAACACTTAACAGGTGTGGACCATGAGGGAAATTTGTCGCAGTTCTTATTTGAATATGAAAAGACTTGGGCCCACTTTGAAATATTTGGTGGGAAGTTACATATTAAATACTACACATAAAACTAATATTAGTTTTAAAAGTTCATGAAATACCAAGTTTTCTTGTATTTAGTCACAGTTACTGGAATAATAAATAGAATTCTGGAATAACCATTTTTATCAAATTTATTAAGAAAATAATTAATTTTCGTAGGTCTTGTCATTGTTTTTATAATAATAATCCTTAGCGCGACAGCCCATGAAGGGCCTTGGCTTACCTACCGACTGCCGGTCTCCCTCCCACACTTTCCTTCGTCACCTCTAAGCGTGGAGATCTGCAACCAGTATTGGAATAGTCGGGGGGTCAGCCCGACGTATCCCCAGCCGTTATAGTAGGTCGTCTCGACCGGATTACGCTCACTCACTCGGAGCTCCCCAATTTCCTCACGATGGTGGGTTGCCACCGGCCCTATACGTAGGCCGAATAAATTCCGACCAGAGCCGGATTCGAACCTACGCCGTCCGCAGCGAACGATCTCAAGACGAGTGAACGCCTTAACCCGCTCGACTACGGAGGAGGACTCTCATTGTTTTTACTTGTGTTAAAAGTTTAATTTGATAATTTTGGCGCCCCCAGAAGACGGCTCCTAGCGCGGTCACTCCGCTTGCTCCGAGCCTGCGTTTTTAGGGTGATGGAAATGCGAACGCTCAATGTTGGTCGATTTATTGACAAACATAGATACACACACGCACTAACGAACGAAAAGACGAAAACTACGGTGAAGAATAAATTATGAGAATTTAAGATTAAAAAATATAACTGCACATGAATATTAGTTTTAGTAACTCATAAAAAGCATGTAATTATGTAATGAAATTTTTTTTTTTTTGAAGAGAGGTGAAGCAATTTAAGGAAATTTACTTTATTAGAACTTTGGTGGGACTAATGACGCCCTCTTTGCGCTATTCCCTGAACAGCAGTGTATCGAAATATGTCTATTATTTGTATCAAATATTCTGTTTTCTTTTACTTGAGCCGCATGTGCTTCACTTATTTAAACTGGCACTTCTTTACCTTGTTCTTTCATTTTAATGTAGGACTCCCACGATAACTGAGCAGCTTTGCTTTATGAGTCTGACTGTTGTCATGTTTTCGAAAACCAGAATCTTTATCCAGAGCACGTTTCCAGTTATTAAAGCAGTTTTTTGTGAATGTAACTATCCTATGTTTAATTTCAGTTCCGAAGTTCATGTGGAAGAAAAACGCTGTATTCGAACCATTTAAAAGATTTATACAAATCACCTTGGAAACTTATCTTTATATTGTCGAATTTTTTCTGAGGAAAATGCGTTAATACACTTCGCACGTTAATGAAAGAAAACAAACTGAGATAGAGAAACTAGAAACGTCCTTCACTTTTTAAGTGAAACTGAGTTATGATAGTCAATTGTTAAGGTCGATTTGTGTGTTTATAATATAATTATTTTCTAGTTTGTTATTTTTAGTTATGTAAATAATGCATTTCATGTATTTATTCTATTTGGGTGGGCAGATGGGTCGGCTGAGACTATTTTAGGGTGGACTCTAGCCCACCCTGTGGCGACGTCCCTGTGTAGATGACATGGGAACCGAAGGTAATTAATCAGTGTTGACATTCGGTTATACTGCCATAGACTGACAAATTCTGTGTCTTTCAATTTCAGAAAATTTCAAATCTGTACTTTTGATAGCTTCAGAAATATCGACGCTATTTTTAGATCTACCGTTGTCTCCGATAGCCAGATCTAGCCGATCAAGTTAATATAAGTTGCGTTGATTAGCTGTTTGTTAAGTCAACCAAATTTGTCTTTAGAGATATTGACAGGTGACACGGACGGACGGACGTAGCCGAGGCATGAATCAGGCTATGCTGATTAGTATCCAACAACGATAATGAATTTTTAATTAACATAATAATTTAATGCGATCGCCATCCCCAGACTTGAAGATCAAGATCTGAAATGTCTAAAACAACTAAATTTTTCAGCTTATGATATTGATTTGACTTCTGTTCTTTAGTATCGCTTTCCGGCCACTTTTGCCTAATCGCGACGATGAGGAAGAGTGATGACATTATGAAACTGAAGAAGGGAACACTCAAAAATAATACTCGTGACCAGACAGGGAGCCCCGGCGTCGTAGCGCGCTGTGCTAACCACTCCTCCACGAAGGCCGGCTTGTTGCTTTTTGCATAATCGGGGGAAGCTCCAAAATTTCTGCGTCGATTCAGGATCTTGAGGGTAATTGGAGAGCTACTTGGAATGGGGCTGTATTACACACTATTAGTCGCATTAAATTATTTAGCAATTTTACAAATTTAAAAGAACGTTAACAGATTCCGAAAAAATATACATACACATGAAACAAACATTTCAAATATGATTTTAAAAGAGACACCTTACAGTACAGTGATGTTCTTGTTGTATCTTCACAGATCCCTATGAACTAACTAACTAATCTAAACACTTCGTCATAGAATTCAACTAAAACTTATTTCGAAAATCCTGGAGCTAGAAACTTTTATGAAAATTAGATAGAGTCTTCTCATTGGTCAGTAATATCGACGTCACAATAGTAAAATTCAACACGGCATCTACTAAAATCTCACGTTCCCATGGAAAAGTGCTAACACTGTGCTCTTGTAGTTGACCCGAAAAATGAACTTTACAACAGAGTATTGCTGACAATTCAACAAGAAGGTCATAAATTACAGACATCTCGATTGACATCGTGACGTTTCTGTTGTGACTGCAGGGTTTCCCTTATACTGTTCAACATGTACTGCTATTCTTTTCTCCCAAAAGTTAGTGAATAGAACCTAAGATTTTGAGGGTGCAGGTCCGTTCGATTGCCTTTGTAGTTTTGAAGGACATTACTCGAGAGGCTTCCCAATAGCTCAGTAAAGTCCTGTACTGAGGTTCGATACCCGGTGGAGGCACATTGTCCACTGGTTTGTTGGAGTTTGAGTTTCTTTGTTTAAAGTCCACTTTATGCACAGATAATCTAATCGCGACTGAATATAGAATTTAAAGTGGGATCAGCAGCAAGTCCTGATTAGTCTATCTGATCTTCAAGTGAACTTAAAATAAACTTTCATAAGTATTAAAAATTACATCAGGATTTCTGTTTCTGCAATTGGTAACTTATTTTTACAATACATCCGATTTAACAGCATAAATCCCATCCTACTCACTTGTTCTTAAAGTGTTTGAAAAATAAGGTTTGATTTATGAACATTAAAACAGGAGATAGAAGAAGGAAACATCTTTTAGTGCCAGGACAGCGAGAAGTACTCTGGCTCGTCGGTTTCGAAATTATTGGCCACATTAATAATTTAATATTCATCATTGAATGGATCATTGATTCTTGCAATTGAATGTGGAGAAAATTTCTGACATCTTCAGAAAGAACTATCTACAGACTACATTTTTCAAGGAAAAAACATTACATTAGTTATTAATTTTACCCATGCTGATATTTTTTAGACATTAAACTATAAAATCGTGCTATTCATGAACATTCAGTGTGAGGAAAAGTTACAAAGGTGTAAACTAAAGTGCTGCAGCAAGGGCTATTTTCTCGAGTGTCTAATAATTCGTACAAAAAATATGAGCGGTATCTGTTCGAAGGCAAGTAGTTCACGTAAAACAAGAATTGGCTGTAGCTAAGTGGGCCCGGATCGTGAAGTGAAAGACACAATGAATAATCATCTCCATGTTAAAATTTGCAGTGTGTTTCTCTCGCTCTCCGCTCCTGATTTTCTGTATGAGTAATGCAGGCACGTATTCAAGGGTGGGGGAGGGGGTTAGTACATGTCCTGTATGTGTCAAATCGTAAGATTGCCTGTACAGTGAACAAGCCCAGAAAATAAAGGAGGAAGAAGACTGAGGAACATTCCCACCGGTTGGTTTTTTTTCTTCTGTGGTTAACAAGAGCTACCGCTTCGAGGTGACGATGACAGTGGCCTACTAAGGGAGATTCCACACCGTGTCGCCTGAGGATTTCACAAGTCGAAAGTAGGTTCGTGCGGTATATTTTGTCGCTACGGTGTGAAACGTTGCTGTTGATTGGCTCATTCCAAACGACATGTATCGCGTGTTCCTTCGGTCTGAAATCTTCCTAAGTCTTGAAGATCCAAGTCACAAGAATGGATAATTAGGGCTTTGTGAAGGTCAGGTGCGAAGGCAGGCGACACTGCCCTAAAGAATATTATCCAAACCTGCATGAAGAACGCCGCATCAGTCTCCAATAAGAAGTTATAAAAAAAACTTCTGGTGAGTTGATTTTAAAAAATGTGTCCGAGATAAACAGTGGCGTTCCCAGGATTTTCGGAAGGGAGAGGGGTTATGCATACAAATTTTGGTAGTCAGTCCTCATTTTGCCATCTCTTCCTGTATTGACGTTCTTTTTTTTTTTAAGGAATACTGGGTCAAATGGGGTTATGACCAGTGTTGCCAACAGCACGAGAGAAAAACGGGCTAAATCGCACCCAAAATGGAGCTAAAATTCACATCCAAGGAGCTAGATTTACAAAGGTGCGGCTGCGCACTGAAAAAAAATCTGGTTCTTAATTCTTGGGTGTTTTGGTGCAAAATTTGTGTAACTCAAGAACCACAACTAATCAACTGTCGGCATACGCTCAACTAAATTAAATTTTCTTAACTTAAATAATTTGTTTCCCCCTTAAATTGTGGTGCAGTAGATTACACAAAAGCATTACACATTTTCGGCATATTCCTCCTTCATATATATGCACACGTACACTCACACACACACACGGCCGCACGCACGAACTAGTCTCTGGGCGAGCCTCCTGTTACGAACGATTCGTCGATTCCGCACCGCACTTCTGTGAACTTTCACCGACCAGATGCAATGCAACTGAACAAAGATTCGCATTTTCTGGAATCGATGTTATCCGTAATTCGCCTCGGGCTACACAGCATACCAAAACCAGTGATAAAGTGACAATGTGCACTTGCTACCGACTCCCCAGGAGGGGTCGCAGGACGAGCTTTGCAGGTGCAGAGGAGGGTCGGTTAAGTGAATTCTTCTTTGCAGTTTACTGAAATACCAATAAATATTTAATTACTGAAAGGGCTAGATTTGTAGCAAGATTTCTCTCTGTAGGGCTAAAAAGCCCCTTGGGGCTTTTGCTGAATTTTGGGGCTGAGTACGTACTCAAAAGGGCCAGTTCTGGCCCCAAAAGGGCCAACTTGGCAACACTGGTTATGACCCCATCAACACTCCCTTGGGCACGTCACTGGAGATTAATGAGTAAGCATTTGATCATTTTGGGAGACGAAAGATTAGATGTGTTGGGAACGGAAGGGTTTTCACTTTGCATTAATTGTTTCGCGATCCAGCTGTATTCTAGAAGACTTCCTTTGTTTCCTGCCGATATATGACAAGACTGCGGAAGCTCTGACAGACAGTTTTGAACACTTTCGATTGGTTAGGCCTGAATATGAACAATTTTGTGGTATTGGCTTTTATAAGAGCTGCAAACATAGGAGGATTTGATTGATTTATTGATTGAATTGTTGTTTTAAGTGCATTTTATGCACGGTAAGGCTAATCGAGACTGGACCTAGAGTTTAAAGTGGGATCCGAACCACTATGTGCCTCCACAGGGTATCGAACCCTGATTACAAGGCGGCGACGCTACCACTGCGCCATCGGGGAGGCACCAAACATAGGAGGGCAAGACACATTAGTGGTGTTCAGGCTCGAATCAGAGAGAAATATTCGAGAACTATCTGCGTCCAGTTCGCAGCCCACAGTTTGAATCTCACGTTGTCGAGTGAATTGTCCATCTTGTGCATATGTATCAGCTTCGTAAAAACACTTCTGATACATATATGTTTTGATGCCTGATGAGAAGAAATGGACAAACACACATACTGAGATGGTTCCGGCATACAAAGTTAATGCATGGAAACAGATGAGTCGAGTGGTAAAAAATGTTCCGATTTCACGTTCTGATTGAAATGGGTCAAATGGGGTTATGACCCCATCAACCCTCCCTTGGGTACGTAATTGGAGATTAATGAGTAAGCAGTGAGTAAACAGTGACAACGATTTAAGGGATAATTGCACCCAATTTTTTTTGCCTTCACACTATCACACTATAGTCTCTTAATGTTAAGCTTTGTCTAACACGAGAAAGTAAACTTTTCTTGCAACCCCCCACCCCTCCCTTCGTTTTGGAACCCAATTGCCACCACTGGCCTTAAACATACAATTGTGAGGTTCTATCTATACCCCATAAAAATGGTGTTCGGCATTGCCCCGAAAGATATTCCTGGATATGTGTCTGGAGGAGTGGTCTTCAAGAGCATCAATGGATGCCTGCCTGTACAGGTTGTATCCAGTTCATTCACCAAATATTGAATGGAGAACTTTTCTGGCAGTTTCTGGACCCCAAAACTCGTAATAAATTGTTGCTAGCATGCCTTTATGGATTCGGTTTTTCAGTATGTGCAAACGATCAACACACGCTGTTCCACTGAGTACTGACTCATACTGTACTGCATTGTTACTGTAATCACGAACCACTGATTGTAAGCACGAACTTTCAACCGAACCCAAACAAACATGAACCACTATCAGGTGTGTCACAGCAGGGCCAATAACTCAGACTGAAAGCACACGTCCGCACGATTGCCATTTAATGTCAGAATCAACCAGACGCACGAGCATGCCCATGAAAGGACTAGAGAGACTGTGGTAGCATGTTTGAGCGTGGGAGACTCGAACGAGTATCAGCGAACGAAAGTGGTCCCATGCAGTACTCTAGTGTAAGAAAAAGTTTTTGTATAACAAACATGGATAAAAGACAGCTGTGAAGGCGCTTGAAAAGCTTTTCAACGTGTATCGATGGTCTCTGTGGGCAGTTTACACAATTGATAAAAGAACAATACATTTTTATGCATGGCAGACGATTTAGGGGGTAATTATAACTTGTTCACGAAGAAGCATTTTTAAAAAATTTAGTGGTCTACTGGCAACATTGATTGGGTCAGAGGGCAGTATCAGGTGTGCCTGACATCTGGTTATGATAGTCAGTGTCCAGATGAAAGAAAATATTTGAAATTTATTGTACAAAAAATAGGTTAGGTTAGGTTAGGTTAGGTTCATACAATAAATTTCAAATATTTCTTTCATTTGGACATTCTTTTATCAATTCGGTAAATACCTCCAGAGACCAACGGTACATATTGAAAACTTCTTGCAAGCGACTCCATAGTTGTAATTCATCCATGCTCATTTTCACTTCGTACATTTTTTTTAAACCTTAGTAACTTTCCACCATACTGAATGTTCATGAACAGCACAATTTTCTAGTTTAAAGTTTTAAAAATATCCACATGGACAAAGTTAATACCTAGTAGAAGATTCATGTCTCAATAACTATTTGTACAAAAGTAACGTACGTTCAAAGTCTTGGTTCCTTGACTTTTTGGACACCCTGTAGAAGAAATGGCAAGTATGTGCCTCTTCGTTCCTACACCATGTAAAATTATTTAGCTAATTTCAAAATATGACATTATGAACCTCTAAACTCTTCTAACACTGCAAGTGAAATAGGTTAGCCACAATTGGTAAACTTTGCAAAATTTCAAGCCAGCTTTTTATCGAAAAAAACCCAGTCCATTAAAAAAAGCCGGCTTTACACACACACACACACAGTGCAAGCAAAAATTAGCTACAACGTAACGATAGGCTATCACTGCGTTAAGAAGCAAGTGCTGGAAACAAAAGAGGAACACGTACACATTTGGGCACTAGAAATATATGATAAAATAGAAAAAATGATATCTAGTGGGGGGTGTGGGATTCGGTAAGATGGATGGACACATCAGTACAAAATCAAATAGTGACACATAATGGATATAGAAAAGAATGGTATTGTCTGTCGCACAAAGGAATAGCAAGGAAGTAGTGTAAGGCGAGTTACAACAATTTGGTAGGGAACAAAGAACGGGGGTGGGGGGGGGCTGGAAATGGTTCAGGAATGAGAGAAGAAATAAATAAAAGTGTGCTGCTTGACAAGCTCTTGTTTACTCTTACGGCGGTGCTCTACATGCTGGCAAGGGAAGTGGGGAGCGGGGTATACGCAGTAAACCAACCAGACAACAGCGGCGGAGCCGAGAATTACAGCCTGGCGGGAGGAAGTACTACACGCACCTCGTTCTACATACAGGCTGCTTCGTTTCTTATCGCACTGGATTGGCCAAGACAAATGGGTAAAAATATAACGCAGTGGATAACAAAGTTATAGAAGACACAAACAACACATCATCCTAACCGTTCCACAAATTTTATATTGCAGACTATCTTAACAAACTTAGAATGCATTTGTACACATATATATATAATTATCAAAGGCACATAATTCATATGTACACTTTCTACGAAGAAAATGCCAAAAAGATAGTACAATTTGGTTGCTCGAAAATATTTTCATTTTCTTTGATTTGTGGCGATTTTATCTTGATATCAAGCCAGAATCGCCACAATAAACTCCTTAATATCTTGGTTAATATTTGTGTGCTTATTAAAATAAATAGTGTGCTTTCGTGTGCTAACGAATGCCTAAAAGATAGTTCAATTTGGTTGCTCAAAAATATTTTTTTGATTTGTGGCGATTTTAACTTGATATCAAGCCAGAATCGCCACAATAAACTCCTTAATATCTTGATTAATATTTGTGTGCTTATTAAAATAAATAGTGTGCTTTCGTGTCCTAACGAATGCCTAAAAGATAGTACAATTTGTTTGCTCAAAAATAATTTTTTGATTTGTGGCGATTTTATCTTGATATCAAGCCAGAATCACCACAATAAACTCCTTAATATCTTGGTTAATATTTGTGTGCTTATTAAAATAAATAGTGTGCTTTCGTGTGCTAACGAATGCCTAAAAGATAGTACAATTTGGTTGCTCAAAAATATTTTTTTGATTTTTGGCGATTCCGGCTTGATATCAAGCCAGAATCGCCACAATAAACTCCTTAATATCTTGGTTAATATTTGTGTGCTTATTAAAATAAATAGTGTGCTTTCGTGTGCTAACGAATGCCTAAAAGATAGTACAATTTGGTTGCTCAAAAATATTTTTTTGATTTGTGGCGATTTTATCTTGATATCAAGCCAGAATCGGCACAATAAACTCCTTAATATCTTGGTTAATATTTGTGTGCTTATTAAAATAAATAGTGTGCTTTCGTGTGCTAACGAATGCCTAAAAGATACTAGAATTTGGTTGATCAAAAATATTTTTTTGATTTGTGGCGATTTTATCTTGATATCAAGCCAGAATCGCCACAATAAACTTCTTAATATCTTGGTTAATATTTGTGTGCTTATTAAAATAAATAGTGTGCTTTCGTGTGCTAACGAATGCCTAAAAGATAGTTCAATTTGGTTGCTCAAAAATAATTTTTTGATTTGTGGCGATTCTGGCTTGATATCAAGCCAGAATCGCCACAATAAACTCCTTAATATCTTGGTTAATATTTGTGTGCTTATTAAAATAAATAGTGTGCTTTCGTGTGCTAACGAATACCTAAAAGATAGTACAATTTGGTTGCTCAAAAATAATTTTTTGATTTGTGGCGATTCCGGCTTGATATCAAGCCAGAATCGCCACAATAAATTCCTTAATATCTTGATTAATATTTGTGTGCTTATTAAAATAAATAGTGTGCTTTCGTGTGCTAACGAATGCCTAAAAGATAGTTCAATTTGGTTGCTCAAAAATATTTTTTTGATTTGTGGCGATTTTATCTTGATATCAAGCCAGAATCGCCACAATAAACTCCTTAATATCTTGATTAATATTTGTGTGCTTATTAAAATAAATAGTGTGCTTTCGTGTTCTAACGATGTGCAAACGTTTGAGATATAATTTCATAATTTATTAATATGTGGCGATTCCCACTTGACGCACGTGATCTGGGATGTGCTTGGTTCAGCTGAAAGAAAACATTTTCAGGCACATCTGCCAATCCCCCTCCCCTTCCTTCCCTTCCCAGATCGTAAAAGCCGAGGTACAAGGCGCTGTAGCCGCGGGTCCAACCTGCCGTAAGGGTAGGGTTAATCGCACCAAATTCGAACACCATATTGGTCACGCACCGTATTTCATCATCTGACGTAAGCGCGGAATGCTTTCTTAGTTGGGGAGGCTTGTTAGTTTAAATATACAGAGAAGGTAAGAGGGTCAATGACTCTAAAGAGGGGGAAAGTTTGTGCAGGAACAGTTTATTCGGGTCTCAAGGGGAGGGTCCCAAGGAAATTTACCCGAACGATGATCCCAGGCTACGGGTGGTAGTATGGAATGTAGAAGGGCTAGCAAAAAGATTTTGTGACGAGAATTTTAGGGAGTATGTGGAGCAATTTGATATACGGTGTTACGTAGAAACGTGGGGAAGCTCTAATAACATGCCAGAGTCATGGGGGGAGGGGTTCTCAAAAATCACGCGTAGAAGGGCCAGCAGAGGGCGGTACCCGGGGGGCTTGGCAATCATTTTCAAACAAAAATGGAAAAAGTCTATAAAACAGATATGTATAGATAAGGAGGGAATCCTGGGAATCCATTTTGCAGCGGGGTCCCTGAACTTAATCGTGCTGGCAGTTTACAGACAACCCCCAAGCTCCAAGTTCTATTCAGAGCAACATTTTGACAATTTAGGGGCAACTATTCAACAACTGACGGAAGAACATCCTGGGGCCAATTTCTTGGTGACTGGTGACCTAAACGCCAGAATTGGGGAAGAGGAGGTATCCTGGGACGTCTATGGGGGGCAAGATAGTGACCAAACGACTCATGACGGCATGTACTTAGGTCAACCTAGACAAAGCAGGGATAAAATAGTAAACGCGGGAGGGAGGCAACTCCTAGAACTATGCGGGTTACATAAGCTCCAAATATTAAATGGGAAATTTTTCACAGACTGTCCGGGGCACTTCACATACGTGGGGGCGGGGGGTAGTAGTACTATTGATTATGCTATTGGCTCCCTCGAACTGTTACAAAGAATTAAGGGTTTTCACGTCCAGGCGCAAACGCAATCGCATCATATGCCACTTGAAATCGACGTTCAGTGGGATACTCATAGTAACGTAGACACTCCCAAACTTGCGTTGGAGCCCGAGAAAATATTACGCAAATACGTGTGGACTAAAGAGGGGGAGGAACAATACAAGATAATTATGACCGATGACGTAACAAAAATGTTGCAAGAGCGTTTTAAAACAGCCATCGAGGGAAATAATATACAGGAAGCAGTGGGATTAGGATATCATATTCTCGAAAGGGCCGGAAGTCACATGTTAAAGGGAGAGGGGAAGGGGGGCAAACATGTTAAGGGGGGGTGGTACAACGAGAGATGCAAAATAATGAAGAAAAGGTTGGACCGAGCTTTGAAACTCTACAGAAACACAAATAGCGAAGAGAGCAGAAATAACTACCTCATGGTCAGAAGAGCGTATAACAACATTTTAGAGCAAGAAAAAGAAAAATGGCAAGTTGAAAAATTCGAAGAAATTAGAAAGGCAATCGCGGAGAGGAATATTTCGGCATTATGGGGAGTTCTACGTACATTGAGGGGTCAGAAAAACAACTGGGTGCATATTGAGCCACATATTTGGGAATCTCACTGTCGTTCTTTACTTGGAGGGGAGGGGGAGACATCTCGAACAGAAATTGCACGGGAACGTTACTTCCTAGGGGACTACATACCGATACTTGATGAGGATATACGAGTGGATGAGCTAAGAATGGCGATTGGGAAATTGAAAAAAGGGAAAGCGGCTGGATTGGATAATATCGGAACGGACTTCTTTAAAGCAATTGGGGAAGACATTAATATGTTAGAAAATATCCGTAGACTACTAGATAAGATTTTCAAAGAGGGACATTTCCCGAAGGACTGGGCCACATCAATAATTTGCCCTATATATAAAGGCAAGGGGGATAGGAGCGAAGCGGGCAATTTTAGGGGTATCTCTTTGCTTCCAATATGGAGCAAAATATATACGCATATTTTAAACCGTAGAATACAAAAGTGGTCAGAAATATTTGATAAAATTTCCCCTTTACAAGCAGGATTCAGGAAAGGGCATGGTACCCTAGATAATATATTCATATTGCACACATTAGTACTTGAGCGAATTAAAGAGAAACGAAAAAAGTTGTACGCGTGCTTCATTGATTACGAGAAGGCGTTTGACAAAGTTCACAGGGGTATTTTGTGGGGGAAACTGCAAGAAAAAGGAATGTCGGCGCGCATGATAAGGGCGCTACAAGCTATTTATGAAAACGTACAATTTTGTGTGAGATGCGATGGCCACAGAGTATCATCATTACAACCCTCGCATTCCGGGTTAAAACAAGGATGTATCCTGTCGCCAATTTTATTCTCTCTCTTCATTGATTGGGTGGCGAACGAAGTATCATGGGAGCAGGGCGCAACCCCATCTATAGGGGAGCAAGAGATACCTGTACTCTTGTATGCGGACGATATAGTCATCATGTCGGAGACAATAGAGGGGCTACAAAGGGGACTAAATAGCATATACGAGGGGTGCCAAAAATACAAAATGACAGTTAACATTAAAAAAACTAAAATCATGGCTTTCAAAAATGGGTATACTTTCAGCAAACAAGAAAAATGGAATTACGGGGGGGGAAGTAATTGAGCCTGTCAAGCGTTTCACGTACTTAGGAGTAACATTATCTATGACTGGAAGTTGGACGCAACATATACAGACACGAAAAAGCAAAGCAAAGCTCGCGATAGACCAAGTAATACGTACCATAAGTAAAGTACCGCAAATGCCGTTCTCAGTGATTCAGGGTTTGTACAAGTCAATAATAACAGGAACTTTGAACTATGGGGTTGAGCTGTGGGGGGCAAGAGGAGGGAGCACAGTCGCAAGCATTCAAACAGAATACTACAAAAAAGTGTTGTGTGTAAGTAGAAGTACTGCCAATTGTGGGGTACTTAAAGAATTAGGTCTAAGCAAAGAGACAGTACAAGCTAGGATGAGAACTTTAAAGTATTGGCTTCAGCTAGCAAGGGAGGGTAACACGACACTTAAGGGTAAATGTCTGATAATGCAAGTAAGAGAAGAAAATACACGGAACTGGGCGAGGGATATAAAAAACATGTTGAACTCTATTGGGATGGGGTGGGTTTGGGAAGCAGGAGGGAGGGTAGATACATCAGTTGAAAATCAAATTAGAGGGAGACTTATGGACATAGACAGGCAAGAAACACTAGCCGACTGTCAGACGAAGACTTCACTAAGAGATCATTTGAAATCAAGGGATTGGGGGAAAGCAAGATACATAAACTTGGTAGGCAAAAAAGAAAGGGGAGGGATAGCATGGTTCAGACTGGGGGGTTGGAAACAAGTAAAAATTAAGAATGAAGCAGGGGAAACTATATGCTCTTTGTGCGGGGAGGGAGAGACGGGCGAGCATCTGCTCTCTGCCTGCCCCTCTACGCGTGATTTACGAGACAAGTGGGTTGAGAACGTAACAGAGAGGGAAATAATGGAAGTGGTAGAAGACAGAAGAGGAATCATAAGTGAGATAGTGCAACGAGTGGGGAGATATTTGTGGGAAGTGAGGGAGCGACGAGGAAAGGCGTTAGCGGTCAGCGATAAGAACGAAGAAACCGCACAAAGTGAACCGAGCGTGTAATACGTGTACTGTGGGTCTAGCAGTGTGCAATGTATATGTGTTTTGTTTTGTTCTGTTCTGTTTTGTTTTCCACATTATTCAACAAAATAATTCAAATTCAAGTAAGTCTCCAGACAGGAGGCCGAATGAACCGGACACACAACTTTATTTGCATGTGCAATATTTCGATTGTTAAAATATACTAATTATGTTTAATTTTTTCTTTTGTATCTGATCAACTGCTAAGAGTTATTTGTATACTAACGTAAAGAAGGTACAATACTAATACACGACTCTGAGGGAAGAGAAAGTGTGTGTAATGTAAAATTAATGTAGTGCGTACAGCGTACAGCTCGCACAAGGAAAATGTAAATAAATACAAATACAAAATACATAAGAAAGAACTAACAACGAAAACATTTAACCTGGCCTGGCCTCAGAACACGAAATACGGTGCGAGATCAAGAAGGGGGTTTGGATTTGGTGCGATAAGTGAGACCATTTGAGAAAGTCGGCAGCGAAGATGGGATTCATCGGATAGGGACAAATGGAAATTCGTAGACAGCGATGCCAACGCCTTCCTCGCACTTCTTCGTACTATTGTTAGGAAAGGAACTAAAGACACGCTCGAAATCGCGATTCCTTCAAACATCCAGCCGAGGCTTAACGGTCCAGGTTGAGTTCGTGTATAGGGAAGGTGACCAACAGTGCATAGCGATTAGCCATATAAAACAAAAACACATATACTTTCAATTACCACACCTTTACCTGTTGCCGGAAAGCGGCTAGCTGCATACCTGAAAATCACGGGTACCGACATACGTATGAAATGATATTGCCCAAATTAACATAAAAAATAAAATGTATATTCTATTCATAACAAAAAAAAATCAATTTAGTACATGTCCCCCTCTAGCATTCACACATTCTCTCACAGATTCAATCTACGGGGCGGGTCAACAAAAATAATACATAAAAATGTACAGGTTTTTGACGACGAGCCCTAATTATTGCATTCGCATTTACTTTTACATTGACTTTTGTTTAATCAGGTCATTTGTGAATTTGCTCCAGTGCTACTCAAATCACTAGCCAGCCCTTACTTAAGTTTACCTTTAATAAATAGGTCGGTGCGGTGACAATACCTTATTTGTCCAGAATAAACAAAGCGTCTCAACAGCAATTACGCTCACGTGGGCGGACGTTATTCCTTTTACTTGGCCTCACGTGGTCCTAAACATAACAATAACCTCCGTTGAGTGACGCAAACATATACTCTCTAGCAGGCGGGACTTCAACACTTCGCCATGACGAGCAATTAATATTACCAGGCAAATACTTTAACAAATAATCACATACGCGACCTGACTTAGCTAGCAGCGACACAGCGCTGACACATACTAAAATGAACAAATCTCAAATAGATTAAACAATTAAGCGGGCGGCGCTTTACTCTAGCAGTACGCAATCCAATAATACAAAAGGAGCACAAACAACAGTGAATTTAAGAACATTAAAAAAAATCACAAGAAATGAGTGAAATTGACCTGAGACAATTAAATACAAATATTAAGCGCAACGGGAGTCTGGTACGAAATGTCGAGTTGTGTGTGCGTTTTCAAAACATCGACGAATTTCTAGGGTATTCTCTAAATATCAATCGAGCCGGTACGTGTTGACATTCATACAGATGAATACGTTACCATCTCTCTGGTTCCACAGCGCATCCTGTCCTGGTGTCTTCGCGGGCGATTAAAATCACTAGTATGCACACGAAAGGTTTTTCCTATTCTTCCTCGGTCGCGACGACGAGAAGGTGAAGAGCGTTCATGCATCTGGTCCTTCGGCGGATCAGTGACGATGGGTCGTCGGCGTCGGTCGGGGAACGTCAAGGGCCTCGGCGTCTCTTCCTCTCGGGGGTCAGGCGTGATTCGGACGTCGCATCTGGGCGGTGGGCGCTAGTTCACGGGTCGTCGGCGTCTTCTCCATCACCGTCGGACGATCTCAAGCGCCGAGACGTCGACATGGCAGCGTTCGACATCTCTCTCCCTGTCTGTGGCGGCTGGTAGCCATCAGGCGGCGTAGCTCGGGTTTTCAGCATGATGTAGGCATTGGGCGTGGTGTCTCGTCTGGCATCGGGGCGAACCGAGGGTGACCCCTCTCCTCTCTTCTACAGTTAACCGGCCATGCTTATGAGCGTTTCACTTCACGAAAAGGACAAAATCTCGCTTACAGCCACTCCTCACAAACTCGCTCGGACGACTACAGTAGGCTGGCGCACTTCCGCTCGTCCTCACACCAAAAGGTAACAACACACGACGAGTCGGCACAATGGTAGTCTCAACTTTTGGAGCGCTTGGATGTGTTCTCCTTGGAACTCGCGGTAAAACTGTGTGTCGAAATGGCAGGTCCTTTCGTTTTATGCGGATTTCGAAAAAGAACGCTCGACGGTCGTTGAAGGGACGCCTCTGGAGAGGTCATTCCTCTTCGCTCCATTGTCTCCCAGCCTGGACAGAGCGTGCTTCTGGTACGGTACGTTCGGATTAAGCCGCCGTCAGCGCGGCGCCCACAGCTCAACTGCAATCTGTGTAACTGATCGATTATAACCAATTCGATCTGGAATCCGTAATTCTTGCTTGATTGCGACGAATCTCCACACATCCGTCCTTGCATACATGTTGCTGCGCTGGTAAAAATTTCACTTCAATCCGGCCGCTGGAACCCGAGATATTTGATTGGCTGTCGTTAAGGTCGAATTTCCTAAGTTTCAGACGAAAAACGTGACCTTTCTGATGCTCGCCCGTCAGACTCGCGACTCCCTTTCTTTCTCCCGTTGGCTTGGCAGATCAAATATATATATACATACAAATAAAAACACTCAACACCTTGATTAAATACATTTTTCACCGCTATGGATTAGAATAATAATAATAATGAGGCAGGTCGACGATAAATCTGACTGTCACTATTTGTATTGACTGAGTTGGTGTTTTAAGTCCAGTTTATACACATAAATTCTAATCTGGAGTGCACCATCAAATTTTAAAGTGGGATCCAAACCATTATGTGCCTCCACCGGGAATCGAATCCGGTACCCCTTGATTACAAGGCCACAACGCTCAACCAATGCGCCATCGGGGATGTCCATTATTTGTATTAGATGAGATATTGTATGGATTTATTGCAACCCTATTAATGCAATTGTAATAATAATAGTAATAACAATAATATATATTTCGGAAGTATTTTAAATCCTCGTAAATTCTCCCCGTCGCAAGGAAACGTGAAGTGACACTGAGTTTCTCGTGCACACTAATACATTTTCTGAATCTGTTTTTTTTTTTCTGAAGTAGAAGTCTTACTTGTTCCAACAATTCGAAGTAACAAGCCTCGTCCATGAAGAGATAGTTCCTGTAATTTTCTGTATCAGTCAGCCTTAATTCATTAAGCAACCTCGTATGGCTGTATAATTCACGTTGCCAAAACCGTTTCCAGGAGCAGAATCTATATTTTCTTTTCTTTTTCAAAAGGACACTACTACAATATTAACGAAACAAGCAGCTCTGTGTTTTGAGAGCACTCGAGCCACGTTTTGCTGCGAGAAGTTGGCTGAACTTGAACACTGGCACAATGGATGGGGGAAGCCAAGAAAACGCAACGAAGAATCAGCGGGGTTGATTTTCAAGCTGCAAGTGTGCAACTATTTGACTCCTGATTTTGGCAATCGCACGGTCTCGTCAAGGGGCTGGAAACATTTTCCTTCCCTTTTCTTTGTGAATGGATGGCCCGGGTAACAACACAGTGAAGCACAAAACAAGTCGCACATCACCAGAATTTCGCGGGGATAAGTTCCATGTAATTCAATAGTGGAGCTCGGTCTGTGCGGTATAGATTTTTTAATATCGAACTTCGATATCGACGATACCAAAAATACAGATATCGACAATCAATACAATACCGACACATCTAAAACTTCCAATTTGAAGCTTGAATTCTAGTGAATCTAGAGAATCCGAAGATTGTGTTGTTATTTGGCGGAAGCGAAAATAGGAGTCCCATAACACAATGGGATCTGTTATTCTTAACCACACAGTTTGAGGAACAGAATAAGATTGAATGGAGTTGTTGCATTGTTAAGTAAAGCACAAAGGGGCTTATGATGCAAATGTGTGCAAAACCTATAAAAAGGCAGGGAGGAAAGACCACAGACAGGCCAGAACAGGAGAGACACGCACACGAATCAGAGGAAGAAGGCATAATAGTGATTTAAAGATTTTTTCATCTTCAATATCCTTGCAAATTTCCCTTTATCTAATGATACCAACACAAGAGAGAAGGCAAGCAGAGTAGAGAGGCCAAAAATAGACGAGAAGGGAGAGACATGCATACAAACGTAAGAAAGAAGGCGGAGCGGCAATGCCAAGATATTTCATCTTTGTTGTCCTCCCTTCATTGGCAAGTAGGTTGGAAGGTAATTTAACTTCTCTGTGCTTACACACATGAAAGAACGAAGACGTCGGAGAAATGTCTGGAATTTCAATCTTGAATAACGGTACAGATTTCCAAACATCTCCGTTTGTCAGCAGAATGGAAATTACACTTACTGAATCCCTTTCAAAGTTGCAAGGATAATAACTTTAAAAAGCCTTGCATTTATAACAGTACACGTGAGGGACCATAACATGAGACAAGAGATAGCACCACAGAGGATTATTCTGGCTGTGGTTTCAGTCGCCTGCACGTCGTAAGAATGCAACACTTATTGAACACCTTTACACTTTCAGAAGCCTTGCACTGCTAACGGTTTACGTGAGGGACCATAGCATTAGAGAAGAAGAAAGGATATCATATTGAAAGCACCACAGAGGATTATCCTGGCCGTGGTTCCAGTCGCCTGAACGTCGTAAGCATTCAAAACTTATTGACCATCTTTACGAAATTACAAAGATCACAAATTTCAAGAGCCTTGCATATATATCAGTACATTTGAGGGACCATAACATGAGAGGAGAGAGAGCACCACAGAGGATTATCCTGGCTGTGGTTTCAGTAGCCTGCACGTCGTAAGTGTGCAACAGTTATTGAACACCTTTACCAAGTTGCAAGGATTACAACTTTAAAGAGCCTTGCATTTATAACAGTACACGTGAGGAACCATAACATGCATCCACGGCAATCGACCCCACGATCCCTTCCTTCATTACAAGGTGTTGACGTTACCACCACGCCACTGGGAGGCGCTACACCCTAAATAGAACCCTCAATAGTCGATTTTCGATGTCGGTTCCCGATCATGTAATCACCGCTCGTTCTCAACTCCGCGATTAGCCAAATTTGGAAGAAAAGCTACGAGAGATATGATTAACGAAAGCAGTTTCAAATACTCTACAGCAACATTATTCTATTGTCGAAGTACTTGACAAATTGTTTAGAAATGAAATTGTATATGGTAGTTTTTACGACGTCTCAACATATTTACAATACTACAATAAAACTATTTCCTGCACTGTAGAAAATGAAAATACATGGCATATGATTCTCCTCTTACAATTTGAGACGTCTTTCTTTGTTTTCCGGTGGGAAATTTAGTAGTTCAAGATGAGAACTTAGGAATGTTGAAAAGGGTGGGGGGGGGGGGAGAGCGAATGCAGGATATGGAAATAAGTTCACACTAAACGTTGTATGAAAACGTAAATGAAGCCAAAAAAAAAATCAAAAGAGGCTGCCTTTTCCTGGAATATTTCAGATGGAAATTTAGGTAAACAACAGTGTCGAGTAAAAAGGAGCAGTTCAAGAATAAAAAGAAAGAGTCAGATACCTTGATGGTCAGATGTCACGTGGTGATAACAACGCACAATACTTTTATCAGAACTTCTGACGAAACGAGTTTCTGCTGTAGTTCGCAAACCGCAATTACGTATCTGAGCTCTTCCCCACGTCTATATACACGCCCATTCCACATTGCAAATTACTTTCGTCACTGTGACGTAGGCACGCCAAACAAACCAGCCCCCGCCTCTTTCCCGCGCTACGATGTGTAAAAAGATGCGTGGGAGAGGAAATTTCCAATGCCTATGGAGGACTGGAATGAACTGCAGTAAGTTGGTTCGATTTCAATTTTCATTTAACGTCGGTCCTATGTCGATTTGATTAATGGGGACGATGAGGATGGGTGACGATTTGATCAAAAAACACTCGCAAAGAACACCCATGCCCGGATTGGAAGCCGGTGCCCCGGGCGCCGCGGTGGTGCATTAAATTAACAAAGAGATGTATACTACTGTATACTACTGCTGTTACTGTTTCAATGTAAAATGGTCATTCAGTACTGTATCTGAAAGTTTAGGTAAATAAATAAATAAATAAAACCAGTTCTTTCCCTTCTGTCCTTTCATGAACGCTACATGTCAATGTAACCTGAATGAGACCATAGCGCCAGAAAAATTAAGAAATTCGAATGAAACTTGAAATACAGTGCAATTAATGTTGGATACTAATATTAATAATAAATTATTAATTGAAAGTCACTTACCATTCGTATGTTGAGTTGTGAACCTCTTCTCTTCGTTTATGCCTACAAAACTAACCGTAATTGTGTTCTATTTTGTTCGTCGGGCCATAAATTCCTCAGATAGCAAATATTGTTGGTGATGTATTCCATTGGCTCTATTCCTGAATGCTCTCCCTTCTTGGTTCTTGACATTTTCATCATGGTTTTCCCGCAGTTGAAACACACTTGATACTTAATTAGAATTTGATTTTGAATATAAAATTTTGGTTGTGTTAGCTCAGCACTAAGGCTATTTTACATCCCACATGTTATACACGGTCCATCTCCTTACAAACACATAACTGCAAAGCGGTATACCTAAAATATTGAAACATTCTGACTTCGGTTAAAAGCTGAGGCTGTAAAGAGGCACTCAGCACACATAGGGACAAAAACAGGACAACGCAAAGAATTATATTGGTCATAAGGCCAGACGCCAGAGCCTCGTTAGCCTCCAAAATGCAGTCCAGGGTGTACTAAGTGAAAGTGAGGTTGACAATAGGGTTACTACGTGGAAGTTCATCCCTTACAAACCATGTGATACGTAATTTAAATGTAAAACTTTGCTATAGCATATGTGAACAAGAAAGGAAATTCATGATTGAATATGGCATAGTTTCGTTCAAGAGGAACAGGGAACTCCAGAAGATCATCTGCATGTTAAAATAGCTCTAACATAGCTCCTCGAAAATACGAGCCAATCTGGCACTGGGGAAAAGCATGTTACTTTCCCCAATTAAGTACAAACTCTGATTTGTGTAGTATTCTATGTTACTTATCAGGGAGACCATAATATTTTGATCCAAAAAACAGATCATCTCAAGGAAGTCATTTACCCCTCGTGAATAATCGGTAATCGTAAATTATTAATATTGTTATTATATGTTAAAGAATGGATCACATAAATGATGCTTTATAATTAGGGCCCGGAACTTTATGTTATAACATATTTTGTATTTGGCATCACATCGAATATCGGGGTGAGATCTTTCCATATTTGATGAATACTCTGCCGAATTAGACAAACTTGATAAGCCATATTTTGACATATTTGACCAATTTCGCGTTTTTACAACATATTTCTCCAATTTTCCTGTAATAAGACATATTTCGTAATTGTCTTGCATATGATCTGATATTTTATAATTTATTATTCGTATAGCGCAACTGATAGTTAATATTATTAATATTTGAAGAGATCTTCAGTATTGCAGAATTTAGACACGCCGAAACATCAAATTGTGCCTAAAAAAGTTGTGATTGTGAATTGATTGTATAGACTTACCAGAACTGTAGCGAGCTGCCAATCATGATTAAGTTTCCACGACGATGTAAATCTGATATAATAGCAATTGAAACTTAGGATGCATGCAGTGAATCTTATAATATGTTTTAGTATTTTCCCACTATATTCTTTGTAAAGGGATTCTGCCTTCATTTATAACCTCACCCCCATTTCACCCTAGTGGATCTTCCCTGGAAGATACTGAAATACTGTATGGCTAGAAATTTGAAAGTACTTTTGTTAAAATTTATGGCTTGTCATTAGACGAAATTGATAGTGAACACTCAGCAAGAAAACTCATACGCAAGTCAGGATTCCCTTCCCTTCACTCTTTTCATGGCCTTTTTATTTCCAAACCCCTCAGCAAGTTATTTAAATCGTCTTGATGATCGGATGTGATCTTGGATATTCGAAGAAAGTCCAACTTCAAGAAATACGTAGATTTCTTCAAGAATCACTAATTTGGGCCTCTCGTCCATTAAGAATCACACCGAAATTTCTTTGAAACAACATTTTTAAAAATTGAAATTACAAGCATTGATATCCATATTATATAACAGTTTGCCTGTCACTTCGACGATGTTGTCTGTGTGGGCACCTTGTGCCTTCATCCGTAAGTAGAAATATGAAATGAAGACGTCATTGCCTTGTAATCAAGGGGTCCCGGGTTCGATACCCGGTGGAGGCACAAGTGGTTCGGATCCCACTTTAAACTGTAGGTCCAGTCCCGGTTAGCCTTACTGTGCATAAAGTGGACTTAAAACAGCAACTCAAATCAAATCTATAAAATGAAGAGATAACTTAAGTAACTTTTTCCTATGTTAATAGAAAATAATAATATGTTGCGCACTATTGTGTTTTCCGTTACGCGTTTAACTTTGATGTAATGTACACGTTACTTTCTATGGCAGGAGTAACATTTACAATACAACACAGAGTATGAGGTGGCCAAACGCCCCAAATATTCCTCGACATCTGCTCCACAATTTCCACTCAGGTTCAATTCAGGGTCTATTCTGGCTCATCCTCCCTCCTCCACGCTTCCGATTAAAAAAAAAAATTGGGCAAATCCCAAGGGTGTGGGAAATACGAATTTCTTGTGCGTCCACACCAATGGTTTCTCTAGCAGAAAGGGTCCTTCCTCCATAGCCTTCCTCTACACAGCAGCTGGGATAGTTGTCCTCCGGCAATGACAATTATGGACTCCCTGGAACGTGGAAGCAGGGCCACCACCCAAAGGGAGGGAGGTAGCTTTTAAAATGCTTCCTGTCCGCTGATGTTTGAAGGACCTAATGCCAGGCGCGGAGCGTCCATGTAAGCCGTGTAAGCCGGGCTTACACTTTATTAGTTCTGGTAAAATGTATGTAATTATATGGCAAAATTCGTAAAAACTTCAAAGTTCATCTCGGCCCGATACCAGTCTTCGAGATCCTGTTTGTTAGATTGCAAAACTTCAGCACCAGATGGCACATGAGAACTCCCGCCTTTTGCTTTGGGAAAGTTGTAAGCCGTCTGAATGTTGCCTTACAAATTTCTGACCGCGGAGGAGCAGTGCCTACCGTCGCCCACCGTATCTGGCAGGAGAAGAGCAAGGAATATAGGGAGAAGAGCGCGTCGAAACCCTAGGTGTGTAAACCTACGGGCAGAGGCTTACAGCAGCGTTGCAAACCTCATGTTTAGAAAAAGTGTTGTTCATGGACGTCCGCAGTATTTCTTTCCACCAGGGAGGATTAAGCAAAGTATTTTTTTCAGGGGTTGTGGTAAACTAGGTATATTTCCCTTCTCAAAATATACTAATTCAATTTGAAGTTAACATTTTTCTGCAACGCCCTTACAACAATTAACAATTTGATGTGACTGAAATGAAATTATATGTGTGAAAATGGTTGACATTCATTTTTCAGGAAGTGTCTCCTCCCCTTGCCCCTTCTGGACATCCATGGTGTCGTTTAAACTCCGAAATTATGCTACATACTACTAAATTGTTCTGGGATTTTCATATTATAAATATTAATTTATAACAAAAACAAATATAAATTCGAATGGTTCAACCAAACGGCATGGGTTCCATGTTATGTGAAAAGTTTGAGAAAATTCAACCACAACGAAAAGCGGCCTGTTGTTTTATTTATATCTCCAACTTACAAACGACTTTTTAAACTTGTGCGAGATTTTGCACCATTATGCTTGGGTTGGCTTCACTGAATACGCGCCCGCGAGACACAGGTCCTGCAAGAGGAGGGGCTCCAGAGTTGTCGGGTATGAATGGTTGACTGCAAAGGAAATTTGAGCCGGTGGTGCTTCATGGAGGTTTTTTTTCCAGGAACATGGAATTCTGAAGCAAAAAACTAACAGGAAGGGGAAAAAGGAGAAACCTAGAAATGAGCGGGATACGGGAAAATTAGATACACATTGATGTGCTAAATTCTTGTTGTTTCTGTTTTTCGCTTGTAGGAGAGCATAAACATTAGACATATTAAGATCTCTGTTTTCCGTTTATGTATGAACTCAGCTGGTAATAATTGAGCTAAAAAGTGAAATAAATAAGTAAATAAATACATAAATGTTAATGAAAACTGAAGATTGAACCAATTTTACAAATTTCATGTCAATTATTAATTACATAGTCCGTGATTCAAACACTCTTCGAACAACGCACGAAAAGCCTGTTTCTGATCTTTTAGGTGCTAGATTTGCTTTTACACTATCCTAAGAAAGCACTTACATGTTCTTTGATAGAAATTTCTGGATATATCCCTACAATTTGTAAGCATTTCTTTTATATTTTATATTGTATTTTTTTTACTAAATATAGGGAATTTTAAGGCAAGAGAGGGAATTTATTTATATCCGAAAGGGATATTCCCCTCACAGTCCGAAAGATCACTGCTTTGAGCAGTGACCGATTTTGGATCTGGTTTCTTTTTGTTTCCCCCTTCTTCATGGCCGTATTTAGAGGGGGGGTTTCTAGGGTTCAACCCCCCCCGAAACTTCTGACATGTTTAATTAATGGATGTTCAGAAACCAAAATCTGTAACAAATTTTCAAATTTTTTTTCGAAGCATCACAAAAATACAAGGAGACAATGTTGAAACGATCGAGCAGAGAATTTTCATACATTTGGAATTCTGAAAGTTGAGTGAAACCGGATTTATTCTCAGAATCGCATCCCACCGGCGACCCCTCCATTAT
The DNA here is from genome assembly GCF_977018435.1 of Lepisma saccharinum. Taxonomy (NCBI): domain Eukaryota; kingdom Metazoa; phylum Arthropoda; class Insecta; order Zygentoma; family Lepismatidae; genus Lepisma; species Lepisma saccharinum. The sequence goes on along the minus strand of NC_139238.1, from coordinate 60,579,530 downwards.
CACTTCTGCTGTCATCTTTCCAGTGTTGTTCCTGCGTCACAAGGAATATAGACTGAAGATTCCCTTATGATTGTCCCAAAATTCCCTTTCGAGCTTTTCAATTCCCCGTCCGATAAAGTCGAAAATAAATCCCCCTTGATAGGAGTTCAAACCTAGTACCTCCAGTTTCGTAGCGCATTACGTTCGCGATTGAGGTTACAATCCATGCACCAGGCTAAGCTTTTAAAGAGAATAACTGGTTCCACACTTTTCAAAATTCCAAAAATTTAATTTTAAAGTCAAACAACAAAAACTTTATGACTAAAATTTCCATCTAACTTTTAAAGTTTTTCTTGAAGGTATCTAAAGTTTAATGACGAAGTAAAATAATTGTGCACTTCAGTACACACTGTATGAAACGTAAAAAAAACAAAAATAAATTTATGCTGGATATTCACTCATCTGCTGGATTGAGTAAGCCCCTCAAAGATATAACAATAATATAATAATAATTATTATTAGTATTATTATTATGGAATAAAATAGTTTTATTATTATGAAATTTTAATTATTATTGTACAATTATTATTATTATTATTTCTATTATTCAAATTTCTGGCGACGCCCTGGGAACAATTATGAATGAACCCCCCCCGAAAATTTTTCCTGCCTACGGCCATGCCCTTCTTGCTGTGTGTTTGTTAAAGTCTCGAGGTATTGATTTTGCGAATTCCATCTATTGAAAAGCGGAATGTCGTCCCTGTGCTGTGGTGTGATACAGTAGTGAAGTGCATTATGGAATAAAATGAGTGTGATTGTGCGGTGGGGTGGAGAACTTGTTGAAGACGCCGTTGTCCAGCAAGGATTTTGCTGCCAAGAAGAAACTTGTGGACATAGGAAGGCCCACCCCTTCCTTCTCTAGCAGACATAGTAACAGAAACGAAAAATAAAGTGCGCCGATTTTGCGATTCATGATACGGAGCTGATACTTGGTTATGCGGTTGTAAAAAGTATTCAGCACTTTTCTGTTTCCTTCTGTTTTCGTTTGTTTATTATTATTATTATTATTATTATTATTATTCATTTTATCTAACTTTGCATATTTTTTATCGATTGTGATAGGAATAACACTGACTTAATTATCAGATATCCAGAATTTTTGATTTGGTGAAAAATTCCAGGGAAGTGTTCTGAAAAAATTGGGGGGGGGAGGGGTCGATGTGTGTGGATAAATCACTAACCATGTCAGCCCAAAAATAAGCACAACGGGAAATAGCCTTCGTCATGCTAGGCTTACACTGTTGGAAAGGTCACGCTCCGCCACTGACTAATCTTTAGTATCTCTAAACTGTGTGCGGCTGGAAAGTGGCCGGTGAAGTAAGAACAGGAATCTGTCAATGTAATCAAAACGTAAGGGAATAGAAAATAAATAAACAGCAGTTACGTCACATATTGGTTCCAACTTTTGTAACTTTTTTGTAAGGTAAAAATAGACGTAAAAGTGCCGAAAATTCCTTCCACCCAACCACAAAAAATTTAGGAAACGATGTATAATTAATTCCCCTTATGATGTTTACAGTTCTCCGCGTTAAATACACGAAAATGATGATAACCGAAAATTATTTTGGGGGTGCATTTCGTAGTGCATACATAGTAGGAAACAGAAGCTGGAGTGAAAGAACAGGCACTAATATTAATTACAATGTCATGTACAGCCAGGTATTATGAAGCAATCAGCATAAATCAGTTTCCCACTCGTAAAACACATAACTCCCAAGGATGTTTTGAGGGGAGAAAGACTTACCAAGCACATATATTAAATAATGAAAATATGCGTTGTTTAACATTTGTTGTGTAATCGAGGATTTGTTGTTTCAACTAACTTGAAGGCAGTAAATATTTAGTTTTTATAATTGCTTTATTTAACGTTAAATTGATGTGTGTGTGTGTGTGTGTGTGTGTGTGTGTGTGTGTGTGTGTGTGTGTGTGTAAGTAAAAGCTAACGTACAATGACTCCTTTGTTGCATAAAAAAACAAAATGATTTTATTGGGAGACGCTTGAAACTAAACTATCCTACCTCACTGTCAAGAACGTATTTAGGAGTTAGGCCGAAGGATCTTGACCCCCTCCTCCCCGATAGACTTTAAAAGTACTAATTTAAAGAATAAAAATATACTTGTTTAGTATTTGCTGTATAATCGACAGTTATTTATTTCCACCTAACTTTGAGTGACAGTACCAAAGATATTAATCTCAAACTTTAATTTACCCATACAGTAGCATTTATGAAGAAAGGAGGTGACTTCCAAAGAAGAAGCATATTTTCACTAGAAAGACACTTCCGCTATAGAAGAGAAATACATTGACTATATGTCAGCAATGAACACAATTTTAACTCTCGTACTGATATGTAATTAGTGAAAATATCTGGCTGAAGATGATATGTTTTGTTACAACAAAAAAAATGCATTTCGAAAGCGAACATGTGTAATTGTCCTCTTTATGGAAGCAGTAATATTTTTTTAAAAAAGTAGAAGGGAACAAATAGAAATTGAGGTTTATCTTCCTATGTGAGGTTTAATGCTAAAATGCAAAGAAAAAAACTGTAATAAATAACAATCTACCACCCCCAACGTACAACACGCAGTTCTACCACAGATACAGATATGTGCCTCCACCAGGTATAGAAACCCGGGACCCCTTGATTACAAGTATTGAATCTTTTCTCAGTGTGTTATGCTATTCCTTTAAAAAGAAGGTATGTTTTGTGCAAAGTTCTTAGAAATGTATGTTCAGTGATATATGGGGAAAAAATATCATCGTTAAAATTATGATTAAGAGTATCGAGGTGCACCAACATAATTCCGCGCTCGTGCGACATCTTTCGAGGGTCAAGTCTTTCCAATAGATTTCCTTGTTGGGTGACACGTGACCAGCGAATCGAGTCCCATCGCTCTATTTCTTTCTGTAGATTATATATATATACATATATATATATATATATATATATATATATATATTTTAAGTGTATTAATATTTTTGTAATAACAACAATATTAATAAAAATTCAAGTCTGCTTGCTTAATGAGTATTAGCTTTTGTTTAGTTAGGCTTTAAGTCAACTTTCTGTACATGAAGGCTAATCGGGACTGGACGTACAGTTTGAAGTAAGATTCGGACGACTATACCGCGTTTGGTAGAACCTGTCCCGCTTCCCGCGCTAGGGAGCGCTCAACAGTTTCGGTGTCAATGAGAAACGAGGAAAAAATCGTCTGCTGGGCAGCGAGGAGCGAATGAAAGCCAGAAGAGAGGCGTTTACGTAGACGCTATTGCGACGTTGCGTATTTTAATTGGCTGCCTGGCTTTGACTTTCCCCAGCACGGAAACTGTTGAGCGCTCCCTAGCGCGGGAAGCGGGACAGGTTCTACCAAACGCGGTATATGCGCCTCCACCTTATGTCGAACTACACCCAACTGGTCGTCTTTTCGCCATGAGGCCAGTCAATCTACCTGAAACTTAATGCATTTGTGTTTCCAAATACACTCTTCTCAAGAATGAATGAATATCATTTGTGTACTTCAATAAAAATGAAGATACAGAACCACTTTTCTGGGACACCTTTTTGCAAAGGTGACCTCAAAATGTTGTCCTTGGCGGAATCCTAAAGCACTTGGCAATTGGGTCCATACAGGCACAGGCAACCTTTCTTTGCAAGCTCTTCAACCTTCAGTCGAAGGTCACACCAGGGGAGGTATTTCTGACAACTTTCACTTTTCCTTTTTCCTTTACCAAGGAGCAGGAAATCCTTCTTGTATTCTGTTTTGCAAAGGTCATTGGGCTTCCTTCGCATACAAAACAGATTCATATTATGCATAAAGGCCTAGGGCAACAATATCTTGTTACCCCCTTCATATACGTACTGCATTTATATTTTTGTCATAAAGCGTTACTCTTCTGATGCTTTTGGCTAATTGTAATGGTATGGATGAGTGAAGATGAGTTCAAATTGATAAACCAAAGAAAAACAATTCCAGGTCGGGTCTCGAAAGGAGGAACGTTAGTAAGGAAATTAAAAGTCACCCACTGAATGGCTCAGCCATCGATCCAGTCACCCATATTTAAAATTTCCTATGCAACTTTTAGGCTAAATTATGTCTGACGGTTAGTTTCATTTATTATATTTTCATCATATTATCGTCATATAATACATTTGTGACCTACCCTCAGCACAAATAATCGGATTGATCAAAGGTAGCCAAGTGGCAGTAGTAACTTGTCAATCGAAAGGAAAGAAAATGCTTATACAGTCATGGACACTTCTACGTTGTAACAATTCCATGGAAAGTTAACGGGATTGTTACAATCTAGAAGTGTCCGCGACTGTACCTTTAGATTAGATTAGATTAGATTTATTTTCTTTTTGTGCGAGCCATAGGCTGTACGCACTACATATTTTTTGATTTTTCTACACTATTTTGTTACATTTAGGTTTCGTTTAAGCTGTCTCTTACTTTGTCCCCTATATACACATTCTTCCCCTCCCCCAACAGTTCTTCTTCCAGTCTTTCTTCCTCGCCCCACTTCTCTTTTCCTGCACTCTCACCAAAACACGAATACATTTTGCTTTACACACACTTACACTATAAAGATGGCTCGCCTGGAGAATGATCATTCATTTCGTTGCCTTCTCTAATAGCTTTCTCCCGCCGTTCTCTTACTTCCCCCAGGTATTTCCCCACTTGCTGCCCAGTTTCCTTTATCTTTATTCTGTCGTCTACCACTTCTATCATCTCCCTGCCTGTTAAGTTTGTCATCCATTTGTCCCTTAGGTCACGTGTAGAAGGGCAATTCAGTAGGATATGCTTGTCCGTCTCCTCCCCATCGCACAAAGGATATATCGTTTCCCCTGCTTCGTTTCTCTTTCTTAGTTGTTTCCATCCCCCTAATCTGAACCATGCCAACGCGCCTCTTTCATTTTTACCCACAACCTGGATATATTTCGCTTTCCCCCATTCTCTTACTCTTAGCTGTTCCCTGATTGAGGTCTTTGTTTGGCAGTCTGCTATTATTTCTTGTCTGTCTATGTCGAGTAACCTGTCCCTGATTTGATTTTCTGTTGAGATGCCCCCCCACCTTCCTCCCTCTTCCCATACCCAACCCATTCCGCTATTATATAAGAGATTTTTCACTTCCAGGCCCCAGCTGTAAACGTTATCCTCTCTTGTCTGTATTTCCAAACATTGTCCCCTCAGCGTAGTTTGGCCCTCTTGTGATAATCGCATCCAATATTTAACAACCCTCATCCGTGCTTGTACCGCGTCTCTGTTCAGTCCCAATTCCTTAAGAATCCCACAGTTGTCCGTGCCTCTGCTTACGCCCATTACTCTCTTATAAAATTCTGTTTGTATGCCAATTATTGTGTTGTCCCCCCTTAACTCCCACAGTTCTATTCCATAGTTTAATGTACCTAACACTATTGATGAATAGAGGTTTTGAATGACCGGGAAAGGCATTTGAGGTGCCTTATTCATTGTCCTTATGACTTGTTCTATTGCAAGTTTTGTTTTAGTTTTTCTTGCCCTTATGTGGTGTGTCCAACTCCCTGTCATGGAGAGTGTTGCCCCCAGGTATGTGAAGTTTTTAACCCGCTCGATTAACTCTCCCCCGTATGTCCATGTCTCTTGTCTGCTAAATATGTAGCCATTTTTGAAGGCAATAATTTTTGTTTTTTTAATGTTTACCTTCATTTTATATTTGATGCACCCTTCATATATGCTATCTATGCCCCTTTGAAGACCCTCTATTGTCTCGGACAAGATGACTATGTCGTCTGCATACATAAGGACTGGTATACTTTGCACTCCCATACATGGGATAGAATCCTGGTCCATTTTAGTTTCATGCGCTACCCAATCTATGAACAGTGAAAATAGCACTGGTGAAAGGATGCATCCTTGTTTGAGTCCCCTGAGCGAAGGCTGCAGTGCCGAGACTTGGTTTCCTTCGCATCTTACTCCGAATTCTACCCTCGCATATATTGCTTGCAGTGCTCTGATCATGCGCGCGGACATTCCCTTCTCATACAATTTTCCCCACAAAATATCCCTATGAACTTTGTCGAATGCTTTTTCAAAATCAATGAAACATGCGTACAATTTCCCCCGCTTCTGTTTTATTTTCCTCTGTACGAGAGTTTGTAATATGAATATGTTGTCTAACGTGCTGTACCCTTTCCTGAAGCCCGCTTGTAGTGGTGAAATTTTGTCGAATATTTCTGTCCATTTCTGGATCCTACGGTTTAAGATGTGTGTGTAAATTTTACTCCATATAGGTACTAAAGAAATGCCCCTGAAATTGTTTGCGTCATTTCTGTCCCCTTTCCCTTTATAAATAGGACAGATTATGGAGCTTGCCCAGTCCTTCGGAAAGTACCCCTCTTTAAAAATCTTGTCCATTAATTTGCTTTGTGCTTCCACCATAAGAATGTCAGTTTCGTTGGCTTTGAAAAATTCCGTCCCTATGGAATCAAGTCCTGCCGCTTTCCCCTTTTTCAGTTTCCTTATCGCCATTTTTATCTCATCGACCCATATATCTTCGTCGAGAATCGGAACGAAATCCCCTAAAAAGTATATTTCCCGCGTGACTTCTAGGCGTGGTGGCCCCCCTTCCCCCGCGACGACACGACGACAGTGTTCTTCCCAAATGTAAGGTTCAATATGTGCCCAGTTGCTCTTTTGGCCCCGCTTCGAGGTGACGATGACAGTGGCCTACTAAGGAGATTTCACATCGTGTCACAAGTCGAACGTAGGTTTGTGCGGCCTCTTATGTTCTACGGTGTGAAACGTTGCTGTTGATTGGCTTATTCCAAACGACATCCATCGCATGTCCCTTCGGTCTGAAATCTTCCTAAGTCTTGAAGATGCAAGCCACAAGGATGGAAAATTAAGTCTTTGTTAAGGTTACGTGGGAAGGCAGGCGACAGCACCCTAAAGGGTAATATCCAAACCTGCAGGTAGAACGCATCTTATTTCAGTCCAGTTATCCAATACGAAATGATAAAATCTTCTGGTCAGTTGATTTTAGAAAATCTGTCCGAGATAAGGAGAGGTGCTCCCAGGATTATTGGAAGGAAAAGGGGTTATGCATAATATTTTTGGTGGTCATTCCTCATTTTGCCATCTTTTCCTGTCTTTGACGTTCTTCTTTTGTTTTAAGGAATAGCTACTTGGTCAAATGGGGTTATGACCCCACCAACCCTCACTTGGCACGTCACTGGAGATAAATGATTGGTTGATTTGGTGCTTTAAGTCCACTTTATGCACAGTACGGCTAATCGGGAGTGAACCTATAGTTTAAAGTGGGATCCGAACCACTATGTGCCTCCACCGAGTATTGAACCCGGGGAACCTTGATTACAAGGCGACGACGCTACTACCACTGCGCCATCGGGGAAGCCCTGAGTAAGCATTTGATCATATTGGGAGACGAAACATTAGATGTGTTGGGAACGAAAGTGTTTTCACTGGGCATTAATTGTTTCGCGATCCAGCTATATTCGAGAAAACTTCCTTTGTTTCGTGTCGATACATGACAAAACTGCTGTGACACAATTTTGAACACTTGCGTATGCTTAGACCTGAATATGAACAATTTGGTGGGTTTCGGCTTTCATAAGAGCTGCAAACATGGGAGGACAAGACACATTAGTGGTGTTCAGGCTCAAATCGAGAAATATTCGAGAACTGTCTGCTTCCACTTCGCAGCCCACAGTTTGAATCTCGCGTTGTTGAGTCCCGAGTGAATTGTCAATCCCGTGCATGTGTAACAGCTTCCCCCCTCCCCCGTTTTGGAACCAAATCGCCACCACAGGCCTTAAACATACAATTGTGAGGTTCTATCTATACCCTTAAAAATATGGTGTTCAGTCCCCCCCCCCCCCGAAAAGAATTCCTGGATACGTGCCTGGTGAGCAAAATGTTGGTAAGATTTTTGAATATTGATTCAATTATGAGTAATGGCAACTTATTTTTTGCGGTGTCCTCTTTTTATATGACTTTGTCCTCCTTTTTCGCCATGCCCTGTCCTCTTTTTTGAATGTATGTGTCTGGTCACCCTATTTCTTCACCAAGCACGGGCTGCATGCTTTCTTCACTAAGCATCGTCTAATTTGAGTGGACGAAGAAACCATTCCCGTTGATGCAGTAAACCATCGCTGTTTCCATGGCGTATAGTAGAAACGTTGCGCTTCAGTGCATGTCCTCTTGTAGTCAAAGTCTGAATGGACGGTGCGTTCCGTAAAGTCTCGTAGTGTACTTGTTGACTCTTACGTGATCGAAGGGCGAGTGCAAGTACGAGCTGCCGTAACCCGCTGGGACATCGTCCATCAGGTGACGCTGTTATGTCATTGATCTCGTTCATCTGAACTTCGAAATAATCGGCGTTGGTGCACGCGGCCATGAGCCATTGCCCCCCAAAAAAAGTTTGTCCTGCTATTAAACAAACAGGAAAACGCAAGCACTTAATGAACAAAGTTTTGGGACCACTTTCTGATAACGTCACTGTTCAATGCCTGAGCAGAATTTCTTGCCATAGGGTTTATACTGATGGAACAAGGTGTTGACCATTCTTATTCAATATTCAATATAATTTGATTGTAAAGCAGGGGTATAGAGAACAAAATTATTCATGGTGTCTGCCAGTCAAGAAAGTCATGGTAGTCAAGAAAAAGTAAAGAAATTAACAAGTAGGTCAATAAGTCAATAAAAAGGCAATAAATTATTCTTGTGGTCAAGAATTTTTGCTATCATGATTGGTTGATTTAGTTTATTTTACTTCACTTTTTTCTGTCCCTTTGGCTAATCGCAGGGATGAGGATGAATGGTGGTAAGATAAGATGGATGAAGGGACAGTTACAAACATATAGGGACAACCGACACAAGCCCCACATAAGTTTATACTGGCTGTGAGTAGACGCCAAACCATCGCTTATCTGCCAAACACAGTTCAGGCTCTTTGGTAGGGTTTTTCATTAAATAAATTTTTATTTTCTTAATTACTAATTTTCAACTTTACCTAAGTAGGGGTCGAATAAATAGACATTAAGAAAAACGGAAAAAAGGTATAGAAAAGTCCAGAAAAAGTCAAGAATTCTGGATGTGTTATTTTGGTAGACACCCTGGACACTACTCAAGATGAAACTTCTCGAACCATTTTCAATTACGGTAACTGCTGAATATTTGTTTGCCATTACAGGTCATAATTCAAATGTTGAGAGAGTACTTTCATTACCATCAGCACAACAGACTCACGAGAGAAATTATTTTTTCATGAAGTCTGTAAAATGTTTGTTTGGTACTCGTCCCTATAATTTCAAAGAGTTTGACTGTCCACTCTAACATAAATATAGTTTGGCTAAACCTGAAATTTTGATAAAAATTGTCTCCTCTGAGAAGTACCGCTTAAATCATGAAGTGAGAGGTGCATTGATTAGTATGATTGCAAGTTTTGAAATTTTGCATTTAAAAGTTCATTAAGAATTCATTTTTTTAAAACTGAAAAGTGTCACTTTTCAACTACTTTCTAAAGTGTTCTATAGAAACATGTATTATTTATTGAGAATGTTTTGTGTCCTACATTTTGACTTAATGTCCTACATTTTCGGACAGCATGTCCTACATTTCCCTTACAGCGATCTGCTAACCCTAGCCACACGTATGTGTTTAGTCAGTATCACTTGCACCTTACCATCAGGTTTGCCATGAACAGCTACTATGCCAATAGTTGGGGGATGAATGATTTATGAGCTACATTACCCGTAGTACGATCCCACGTGGTGATAGATGCGGGTTCTAGCGCGCAACGTGATGTCGTAACGCGTAGAGAATGATACGTGGTTGGAGATGCGGGATATTCATTTATTTCAATTCGAAATAAATGAAAATTGGAAGGATATGCAATGATACGAATGTAAGTGGTTTTCACGTTATGTAAGAAATCATCTTTTAAAATAAAGACAAGTCTTGTCTTCCCCTGTAAAATAGAGACAAGTCTTCCTGTACTTTTAGAATTTTCTCCATTGTAAGTATCAAATAAATTATGCGACAGGAAATTATTCGGAATAAAAATTATAGCCTAATTTATAAGCGTTAAACTGATATAAGTTTTAATGTATTTAATCAAAGAATCGCCATAAGATGTGTCTCCAAATAGAGGACTTCGTACCCACCATCTTGATCACTGTCCCTAATTATTGACGAATTGTTACACTTTTTGATAAAAGCAAGAGACTTAGTATTATAATTGTTATGCCATTTAAGGAATTTTCAGTCGAGGAGCCAATAGCTATGTGCGTGCTGATGCCTCCCATGTTCAAAATAGTCCACCGTATTAGATACTTTTGGTTTGATATTTCTCTGGAACGGTGACACCTATCAATGTATGGTTTTCTCAGAAGTGCTCCAAATAGTATAAACTTTCACACTAAATCAATAAATCTATTTTTAAAAAATAAACGATTATTTTGTGAAATACTCATTTTTAAAGTAATTTGTGAGAATAACTACGTATTGAAAATTTTGTTGATGCTTCTTACATTTTCAGTCATAAATTAGAGCTCATTCCAACATCTAGAATTGAGGTCTCAAGCAATAAAATTTTGTATAACTGTCATTTGTCCAGTAACTTTATAAATATAAAAATAGTATTTTAAGAGGAAATGATGCCTCTCGCCCGAGCGCGACCGTCTACCCCTCCCTTTCCTAGAAAGACGAGTTTTCCCCGTTTATTTGTAAAAGAAGTAATCAATTCCACTCCTTCTCAGTAACTATTGGACTTACATATTTTTATGGGACACTTTTTAAAGGTTTATTTCATAATCTATTCACTCAAATTCTCTGTAGCAATAATGATTTCATACTTGATTTTAATTATATTGAGTTTGGTAACAGCGTACAATTGCCTCGCTAAATGGTGGGCTTCTCACTTTCCGATTCCGTTTTCTACCTCATTTTCAGCGAGGGTAAACAAAACAGGTTTCGAGAATCGACGGGACCGAGCGGGCAGGATTCTAGTGTTTTGCCCGATGGGAGGGATTGAGAGAGAGTGAACTGCCTCCTCCAGAATAAATAGCCTCGGCCTTTTACGATAGCCATGGGCAGGAGCAGCGTGACAAAATTCGCAGCAGCTTCTATTCTCCACTTGCTTGTGACCATAGGAGCACAGAGCAGATGGTAGGTTCGTTACTCTATCCCAGTGGTTCTCAATCTTTTCGAGACCGCGACCTAGTATTTTTTTTTTATTTTATAGGACGATGCCCAATCCCAACAAATTTATTCGTAAATACTTTTCAATTTTTTTATAATTCATAGTAACAATTGGAAAGTGTGGTATAATCATAAAAACTGACAAATATAAATTTAAATTAGTTACCAATCACTGGACCAATTCAATATTATAGCATATAAGTTCCTCAAGCCATCATCATTAAATTAATTTCTGTTCATTATTATTGACAAACCCCTTTCTGATCAAAAATATATAATATTTTTCCGTATAAAATTGATTAGTGTATTATTAAATTGATTGATTTTAATTGTGTTGCTTTTAATTAAAACTGCCGGCCCCCGTGGCGGAGTGCTTAGCACATCGCGCTACGACGACAGGGGTCCTGGGCTAGAATTCCGGACTGGGCATGGATGTTTGTGAGTGTCCATTTATCAATTTCATCATATCATTCCTCATCACCATCCTCACAAATTACACAAAAATGGCACAAAAAGCGAAGTAAAAGAAAGCAAATCAAATCAATAATTTTAATTAAAACTGTACTCACTATAGAAGTCAGTTAAGCAGGAAGGCAGCAGAAGAATGAGAGCTTATCGGCGTAACCCTTTCCTATCATATACACACAACAAATATGTACATGTGCAAAATATATAATTTAGTCAATAAACACTAGTTCAACACTAATATTTTATTTTGAATCTGCAAACTCGCTGAAAAAAATAGTTGGCTTATTTTATTACAACTGAGCTTCTTTTTTTGTAAGTTATTCTAGTGAAACTTTTGTTGCCGTTTTCTGTCCTTAAGTTTGTTAAGTCAGGAATGAATTAAAGTGATATCCGAACGAAGACAGTCAGAAAATTGCAGGTTTTTACCTTGGAACACTAAAACACTTCTATCTTCATTTAACTTCTTGGATTCCATTTTCTAATATTCCTGTGAAGAGCATGTTCCAATGTCACTTCGGGTTCGGGCCTATTATAATAATTAATGCACTGTTACAGAAATTGAATTACATGTTTAAGAGATGATAATTAACCTATCGTTAATGTCCAGGTTGAAGAGGTCCTCCATTTCTTCTCTTGGGATCTCGTCAAAGAAGGCGTCATTAGAAATATTATGCTTATTTCTGTGCTTATGTCAGAAATTAGTTTTTAGATTATATTTAGTTCAGTCTTAACAGAATTCCTTCCACATAAAAAACATCCACTGTGAAATGAGATTTGAAAAGCCTAAATTGCGTACACTTTATACGAATCCATGTTCGAAAGACAAATTGAACGACACCCAGACAGCGCAAATTTGTAATTTATATTTTCAACAGATAGTTTCTAATTTATATGATCAGCGATCAATATATGTCGTGGGATATACACTAATGAATGAAATATGTCCGGAAATCTTACTAATTCAAACATTAATAGAATTTTCAAGAAAACGTGTACATTACCCAGGGCGATGTTCGAACCTGGAATCTTCGGCGGTGAGATTTTGAGTCGATAACTCAAATAATTTGGCCATTGAGGCTGTCCATTAAATGTAGAAAATATAGGTACGTGTATCCGTTTGTACTTAATCACTCCGGATAAATTCAAAGATGGTACCATAATGGAGGCTCTTCCTCCCAGTTTCATATTTTTATTCCTCCATCTCGTCTTTCTTAATCTAATGATATAAAGAGCAATATATTTAAGTTTATTACACTCATATTCACCTCACCGTTAGATCAACTTTGATGGGAAAAAGTTTCAAGATAAAGTAAATTGAAAGAAAGCATACAAGATCTTTATGGAAAACACAGTCCTATAATTCACATAAACTGACTGTATTTTTATTATTTTCGTTGGTTTTCTTAGTTTAATCGCGACGATGAGGATGAAGCGTATACAATACAATTTCTCTCTCCCCGTAAACAATAATTATAATTATAACCCATGGCGCAAAGGTCCATGCAGGTCAAGATACTGCCGGCATCACTCCCACATGCCTCAGCAGAGGGAGATCATGCAACAGTGGCGCAACTGCAGGGGGGCATTGCTCCCCACCCCAACCTTGGACGGAAATGAGTTCTAGGGCGGGGAAACATTGACGGCCAAGTGCTTCTGCAAGGGGCAATTACCGCCCAAAACTTCAAATTTTATGTAAATAAAAATACTTTTCGTAAAATTTTCTTCCTCGCTTCACTTGCAGTACCTGCTTTTCTTAGTACTATCAAGTCCCGAAATAATAGCTGGGGGTGGCGAAAGTCGGCCTTGGGCGCCGAACGATCTAAATGAAAAGAGATGAATTGTGGTTTTAAGTCCACTTTATGCACAGAAAGGCTAATAGGGACTGGACATACAGTTTAAAGTGGGATCCGAAGCACTGTCATGTACCTCCGCCGGGTATCGAGCCCGGGACTCCATCTCAAGGTGACGACGTTACCACTACGCCATCGGGGAGGCTAAAAAGTTATAAAAGAGAGAATGCGTTGGCGTCCCGTGAAATTATTTGCGCCCTATTAAATTAAAAAAAATTGGATCTAAAAATATTCTTGCTCGCAGGTTGTTTTCTGTAATGCATTGTAAATTACCAGAGAGAGAGTAACACTTTTATTAATTGATTTTGTTTTAAATGTATGAGCAATTGTTGAGGAAAAGGATCGTGCACAATTTAAGTAATTTTTGCTGTTGGTTTATTGTGAGATGGATGAATTTATTGTGTAATGTATTTAAATAATATATTATATTGTATATAATATGCATTAAAGAAACTTTGAATACGTACACAATTTAGTGTCCACGTCGCTCCATGTTGCATATGTGCGAAACATATATCGTGCATGAGTTATACATGTTAATGTAAAAGGGAATTATATTTGGAATGCATTTATCAAGTATTACTATCTTTCAAAAATAGTTTGAGTACTTGTTTTCCATTATTAATGTGCAATTGAACGTGTTGAAAAAATAATTTAGATAGTTTGTTCGAAAACAAAAGCTTTAGCACCAACTTCTACCCATTTTTGCATAATTTACGAGGGTAATAACGTCTTTGATAATACTACTACTACCGCTACTACTACTACTACTACTACTACCAATAATAATAATAATAATAATAATAATAATAATGTTGGTCCCAGGTTAGAATTCCAGTTTGAGCATGGATGTTTATGAGTGTCCATTCATCAATTTCATCATATCATTCATCCCCATCTTCGCAAATAAGTCAAAAGTGGCACAAGAAGAAAAGTAAAATAAAGAAAATTAACAATAATATTGTTATAATAATAACATTATTATTATTGGTACGTTTCAGGCACGTATCCAGAGGGGGCTTAGGGGGCTCGAGCCCTCCCCCGAAAGTTTTAGGTTTACACTAGATAAAATGAGTTTTTTTGTTTCTTGTGGTGTGAAATAAAATAATGTCACAATAATTTAAGGAGAGGAATAATTATCGAGGCAAGACGGAGAATGTTCTGTAACCCTGTTATTGATAATAGCACGTATCCAAGATGGGGCACAGGGGGCTCGACATCTCCCCAGGAAATTTTTCAGTTTACGTTAGATAAAATTAGGTTTTTGGCTTCTTGAATAATGTGAAAATAATGTAAGGAGAAAAATAATTATCGAGGCAAGACGGAGCATGTTTTATACGCCTGTTATTGTTAATAGCACGTATCCAAGGTGGGGATGAGGTAGCTCGAGCCCCCCCAGGAAATTTTTCAATTTACACTAGATAAAATTAGATTTTTGGCGTCTTGAATAATGTGAAGATAATAAATTTATAAATCTGAGATAAATAATTATCGAGACAAAACGGAGAGTGTTCTATAACCTTATTATTGTCAATAGCACGTATCCAAGGTGGGAACAGGAGGATCGAGCCCCCCTTCAGGATTTTTCTCTATTTACACTAGATAAAATTAGGATTTTGGCTTCTTGAATAATGTGATGATAATTTGGGAGAAATAATTATCGAGACAAGACTGAGAATGTTCTATAACCCTGTTATTGTTAATAACACGTATCCAAGGTGGGGTTGAGGTGACTCGAGCAACCGCCCCCAGGAAATTTTTTATTTTACACTAGATAAAATTAGGTTTTTGGCTTTTTGAATAATGTGACGATGATTTAAGGAGATAGACAATTATCGAGGCAAGACGGAGAAAGTTCTATAACCCTGTTGTTGATAATATTGCACGTAAACTTTTCTTGCGCTTTCGGTGTTGTCGCAGCGCACTTGAGCACTATGTAGAGACTTGTCAGCATTTGGAAGCTGCACAACAAAGGTAGCGCCACACGTAGGGCGATTCGTTGTAATTACTAATCTTTGGAAGGCGGGAGAGGGTACGTTCTTGAATGAGAGAAGGAGTCAACTACTGGCAATATTTACGAATCGTTTTATCTGCGGAACGTTCTAGAATATAATGAGGATATAAATACGCGGATTAAATTTTTCGGTTGATCTGTACAAAGAATCGATCAATGAGATTTCAGAGGTAAGTGTGACAATTCATACAGTCGATTGGTGATCAGATCAGTCAGCGTCCTCTGGTTGCTTTATAAGATATAGTGATTCGAAAATGAAGACATTGACGACAGCAGAACTTCCGGGGCCTCAGTGTAGTGCTAGTTCCGTTCGAGGGCCGAAGAGATCAAAGGTCTCTCTCTAAAGTGAATATTTCAGCAGTACCGGATGTTGGAGTGGTTTATTAAAACAGAATTAAGCTGCATGGATCAGCTGAAAATCAAAGTTTTGAGTGATGATTTAGTTTTGCCAGAACTAAATTTCGTATATGCAGTCCGAGAATTTCATGGTATAAAGAAATACCCCCCTACTGGGTTCGAAACACATTCAAACACTTAATTACCATAAAGAGACAGCCGAAAATTTTATGAATGTCGAGAAAAGAAAGCAGGAAGATGTTGCATATGTAGACATTTTAGGTGGAAATTGCAGGCTCTACCAGAACCCAAATCAGGGCTCTACCAACTGAGCCAGAGTCACCTAGCCATACTTGACTTCAACCGATTTTTCGTTAAAATGTCTACGTAGTACATGTCCTGTGTATATCAAATCGTAAGGTGTTGCCTGTATAGTGAACAAGCACGAAAATATAGGAGAGACAAGAAAACTGAGGAGCATTTCCACGGGTTGAGGAGAATTTTTTTCTGTGGTCAACAAGAACTACTACTTCGAGGTGACAATGACAGTGGCCTAATAAGGAAGATTTCACCATGTCGCCTGAAGATTAGGTTTGTGCTGCCTTTTGTGTCGCTACTGTATGAAACGTTGCTGTTGATTAGCCCATTCCAATCCGTCTGAAACCTTCCTACGTCTTGAAAATCCAAGTCACAAGGATGGAAAATTAGTGCCTTGTTAAGGTTAGGTGTGAAGGCAGGCAGACGACAGCACCCTAAAGGATCATATCCAAACCTGCAGGAAGAACACATCTTACTTCAATCTCCAATACGGAATGATAAAAACTTCTGGTGAGTTGATCTTAAAAAATGTGTCCGAGATAAAGAGAGGCGTGCCTAGGATTTTCGGAAGGGAGAGGGGTTAGGCATACTATTTTTGGTGGTCAGAATAAGCATTTGATCATACTGGGAGACGAAACATTAGATGTGTCGGGAACGGAAGGGTTTTCACTGTCCATTAATTGTTTCGTGATCCACCTGTATTCGAGAAGACGTCCTTTGTTTCGTGCCGATATGTATTTTTGTATTTGTATTTATTTACATTTTCCTTGTGCGAGCTGTACGCTGTACGCACTACATTAATTTTACATTACACACACTTTCTCTTCCCTCAAAGTCGTGTATTAATATTGTACCTTCTTTACGTTAGTATACAAATAACTCTTAGCAGTTGATCAGATACAAAAGAAAAAAATTAAACATAATTAGTATATTTTAACAATCGAAATATTGCACATGCAAATAAAGTTGTGTGTCCGGTTCATTCGGCCTCCTGTCTGGAGACTTACTTGAATTTGAATTACTTTGTTGAATAATGTGGAAAACAAAACAGAACAGAACAAAACAAAACACATATACATTGCACACTGCTAGACCCACAGTACACGTATTACACGCTCGGTTCACTTTGTGCGGTTTCTTCGTTCTTATCGCTGACCGCTAACGCCTTTCCTCGTCGCTCCCTCACTTCCCACAAATATCTCCCCACTCGTTGCACTATCTCACTTATGATTCCTCTTCTGTCTTCTACCACTTCCATTATTTCCCTCTCTGTTACGTTCTCAACCCACTTGTCTCGTAAATCACGCGTAGAGGGGCAGGCAGAGAGCAGATGCTCGCCCGTCTCTCCCTCCCCGCACAAAGAGCATATAGTTTCCCCTGCTTCATTCTTAATTTTTACTTGTTTCCAACCCCCCAGTCTGAACCATGCTATCCCTCCCCTTTCTTTTTTGCCTACCAAGTTTATGTATCTTGCTTTCCCCCAATCCCTTGATTTCAAATGATCTCTTAGTGAAGTCTTCGTCTGACAGTCGGCTAGTGTTTCTTGCCTGTCTATGTCCATAAGTCTCCCTCTAATCTGATTTTCAACTGATGTATCTACCCTCCCTCCTGCTTCCCAAACCCACCCCATCCCAATAGAGTTCAACATGTTTTTTATATCCCTCGCCCAGTTCCGTGTATTTTCTTCTCTTACTTGCATTATCAGACATTTACCCTTAAGTGTCGTGTTACCCTCCCTTGCTAGCTGAAGCCAATACTTTAAAGTTCTCATCCTAGCTTGTACTGTCTCTTTGCTTAGACCTAATTCTTTAAGTACCCCACAATTGGCAGTACTTCTACTTACACACAACACTTTTTTGTAGTATTCTGTTTGAATGCTTGCGACTGTGCTCCCCCCTCTTGCCCCCCACAGCTCAACCCCATAGTTCAAAGTTCCTGTTATTATTGACTTGTACAAACCCTGAATCACTGAGAACGGCATTTGCGGTACTTTACTTATGGTACGTATTACTTGGTCTATTGCGAGCTTTGCTTTGCTTTTTCGTGTCTGTATATGTTGCGTCTAACTTCCAGTCATAGATAATGTTACTCCTAAGTACGTGAAACGCTTGACAGGCTCAATTACTTCCCCCCCGTAATTCCATTTTTCTTGTTTGCTGAAAGTATACCCATTTTTGAAAGCCATGATTTTAGTTTTTTTAATGTTAACTGTCATTTTGTATTTTTGGCACCCCTCGTATATGCTATTTAGTCCCCTTTGTAGCCCCTCTATTGTCTCCGACATGATGACTATATCGTCCGCATACAAGAGTACAGGTATCTCTTGCTCCCCTATAGATGGGGTTGCGCCCTGCTCCCATGATACTTCGTTCGCCACCCAATCAATGAAGAGAGAGAATAAAATTGGCGACAGGATACATCCTTGTTTTAACCCGGAATGCGAGGGTTGTAATGATGATACTCTGTGGCCATCGCATCTCACACAAAATTGTACGTTTTCATAAATAGCTTGTAGCGCCCTTATCATGCGCGCCGACATTCCTTTTTCCTGCAGTTTCCCCCACAAAATGCCCCTGTGAACTTTGTCAAACGCCTTCTCGTAATCAATGAAGCACGCGTACAACTTTTTTCGTTTCTCTTTAATTCGCTCAAGTACTAATGTGTGCAATATGAATATATTATCTAGGGTACTATGCCCTTTCCTGAATCCTGCTTATAAAGGGGAAATTTTATCAAATATTTCTGACCACTTTTGTATTCTACGGTTTAAAATATGCGTATATATTTTGCTCCATATTGGGAGCAAAGAGATACCCCTAAAATTGCCCGCTTCGCTCCTATCCCCCTTGCCTTTATATATAGGGCAAATTATTGATGTGGCCCAGTCCTTCGGGAAATGTCCCTCTTTGAAAATCTTATCTAGTAGTCTACGGATATTTTCTAACATATTAATGTCTTCCCCAATTGCTTTAAAGAAGTCCGTTCCGATATTATCCAATCCAGCCGCTTTCCCTTTTTTCAATTTCCCAATCGCCATTCTTAGCTCATCCACTCGTATATCCTCATCAAGTATCGGTATGTAGTCCCCTAGGAAGTAACGTTCCCGTGCAATTTCTGTTCGAGATGTCTCCCCCTCCCCTCCAAGTAAAGAACGACAGTGAGATTCCCAAATATGTGGCTCAATATGCACCCAGTTGTTTTTCTGACCCCTCAATGTACGTAGAACTCCCCATAATGCCGAAATATTCCTCTCCGAGATTGCCTTTCTAATTTCTTCGAATTTTTCAACTTGCCATTTTTCTTTTTCTTGCTCTAAAATGTTGTTATACGCTCTTCTGACCATGAGGTAGTTATTTCTGCTCCCTTCGCTATTTGTGTTTCTGTAGAGTTTCAAAGCTCGGTCCAACCTTTTCTTCATTATTTTGCATCTCTCGTTGTACCACCCCCCCTTAACATGTTTGCCCCCCTTCCCCTCTCCCTTTAACATATGACTTCCGGCCCTTTCGAGAATATGATATCCTAATCCCACTGCTTCCTGTATATTATTTCCCTCGATGGCTATTTTAAAACGCTCTTGCAACATTTTTGTTACGTCATCGGTCATAATTATCTTGTATTGTTCCTCCCCCTCTTTAGTCCACACGTATTTGCGTAATATTTTCTCGGGCTCCAACGCAAGTTTGGGAGTGTCTACGTTACTATGAGTATCCCACTGAACGTCGATTTCAAGTGGCATATGATGCGATTGCGTTTGCGCCTGGACGTGAAAACCCTTAATTCTTTGTAACAGTTCGAGGGAGCCAATAGCATAATCAATAGTACTACTACCCCCCGCCCCCACGTATGTGAAGTGCCCCGGACAGTCTGTGAAAAATTTCCCATTTAATATTTGGAGCTTATGTAACCCGCATAGTTCTAGGAGTTGCCTCCCTCCCGCGTTTACTATTTTATCCCTGCTTTGTCTAGGTTGACCTAAGTACATGCCGTCATGAGTCGTTTGGTCACTATCTTGCCCCCCATAGACGTCCCAGGATACCTCCTCTTCCCCAATTCTGGCGTTTAGGTCACCAGTCACCAAGAAATTGGCCCCAGGATGTTCTTCCGTCAGTTGTTGAATAGTTGCCCCTAAATTGTCAAAATGTTGCTCTGAATAGAACTTGGAGCTTGGGGGTTGTCTGTAAACTGCCAGCACGATTAAGTTCAGGGACCCCGCTGCAAAATGGATTCCCAGGATTCCCTCCTTATCTATACATATCTGTTTTATAAACTTTTTCCATTTTTGTTTGAAAATGATTGCCAAGCCCCCCGGGTACCGCCCTCTGCTGGCCCTTCTACGCGTGATTTTTGAGAACCCCTCCCCCCATGACTCTGGCATGTTATTAGAGCTTCCCCACGTTTCTACGTAACACCGTATATCAAATTGCTCCACATACTCCCTAAAATTCTCGTCACAAAATCTTTTTGCTAGCCCTTCTACATTCCATACTACCACCCGTAGCCTGGGATCATCGTTCGGGTAAATTTCCTTGGGACCCTCCCCTTGAGACCCGAATAAACTGTTCCTGCACAAACTTTCCCCCTCTTTAGAGTCATTGACCCTCTTACCTTCTCTGTCGTTTTGGTCACTCTCTCCTGCCGCCTGCAAGTTTCCAAAATTAGACGCCCCCTCCTCCTCTTCTTCTACGTCCGGCGATGGCCATCATATGTGCAACCATCCGCGCCCCCTGCGGGTGGCGGGTGGGATCCTTTCTCCGTCATCCTGTCTTCGTTCCCTGAGGCGAGGGTCTCTTTGCGAGGCACTCCTTCTTTGGCCCTCCTGCTGTGAGGTAAACTGTCCACTTGATGTCGATCTCCCGTCCTGGTTGCTCGGCGTTGCCACATTGCAGTCCAGCGTCGTCTCCTCTTGCCTCCTTCGTAGCTCCTCCAGAGTCCATGGCCGGCCGTTTATATATAATGTCCTGTATTTGAGTTGCACTTTGCAGCCTTCCTCGCGAGCTTGGGTCATGAATGTCTTGAGTTCCCTTCTGTGCTGGCGCGTGTCGTACGAGAAGTCCTCTGCCACGCTCACTCCCGCCTCCCGGATATCCTTCGCTCTTCGTAGCACCGACGTCCGGTCCTTGAAGTGTCCGAATCTCGCGATTACGGGCCGCGGTTTGTCCTTCTCTCTTCTCCATCCCAGCCTGTGGACACGTTCGAAGACCCTGTCGTCCATGGCGATGCCCAGACTGTCATTTAGTACTTTTTTCAGGGTTTCTTCGGACTCCTCCCATGTTTCATTTTCCTTCTCCGGCACGCCATAGAACACAAGGTTCGATCGTCTGCTCTGGTTCTCCAGAGCATCCAATTTCCCCTCCATCTCGTGAACTTTGTCGAACAGCCATTCTGTTTGCCTCTGTGAAACCGCGAGTTGCTTTTCTAGTTCACTATTCCTGTCCGTCAGTGCCTGCACGCTCTCCCTCAGCTTCTGAATTTCCGATTTTAGGCTTTCTTGACCCGATTGGACAAGGTTGTAAATGTCGTCCAACGACCTCTCCGGGCCCGGATTGGGTTCCACGCCTGCACACAGTAAGAGCACAAGAACCACCACGCCATACGCTAGAAAACAGTTCACTTCCTTTTGTCCCTCTTTCTGTCGGCCCTTTCGCCCGAAGCCGCATAGACCGATTCGCATCCTCCAAGTGTTGAGGTCCACCCCCATCACGAAAAAACTGGCAACGTCGCACTCAGGAGCACTTTTCGAAACGTCCTTCTCCTTCCACCGCTAACACTAGAATCCGTGCCGATATGACAAGACAGCGGAAGCTGTGACAGGCATTTTTGAACACTTGTGAGTGCTAAGGCCTGAATCTGAACAATTTGGTGGGTTTCTGCTTTTATAAGAGCTGCAAACATGGGAGGACAAGACACGTTAGTGGTGTTCAGGCTTTATCAGAGAGAAATATTCAAGAGCGTCTGCGTCCAGTTCGCAGCCTACAATTTGAATCTCGCGTTGTCGAGTGGATTGTCCATCCCGTGCATGTGTAACAGCTTCGTAAAGACCCTCAAAGACACCATAGATGTTTTGATTCCTGATGGGAAGAAATGGACAAAAAAACACACCTACTGAGATGGTTCCGGCACACAATGTTATTGCATGGAAACAGAGGAGTAGAGCGGTTAAAAATGTTCCGATTTCACGTTCTGATTAAAATGACAGCCTTACAGTGGCGACGGTTTAAGGGATAGTTGCTCCCCATTTTTTTGCCTTAACATTTTGGCCTCTTGATGTTAAGCCTTGTCTACCAAGAGAAAGTAAACTTTCCTTGCAACGCCCTCCGCACCCCCCCCCCCTCCTTTTTGGAACCCAATTGCCACCACTGGTATTGAACATACAATTGTGAGGTTCTTACTATACCCCTTAAAAATATGGTGTTGAGCCCCCCCCGAAAGGAATTCCTGGATACGTGCCTGGTACGTTTATTATGGTAATTGCCTCCCGCAGACAAAAATTTAAAAAATTTGTGGTTCCGCCTCTGTAATGCTACCAGTTACGGGATGACGTGTGATTAGCACGACGAACCCTCAGTTGTTGTTATAGGTTTCCACGACCGGGTTACGCTAATCGTTCGTAGCTCCCCAATTTGCTCACACCCTCGCGAAAATATTCGGGAGAAAAGTTGTTACTAAGTAGAAATATTTTCCAAGTATAATAAGTAAGAATTTGATATGGTTCTACTAGAAAGTTTATATTACTAGGAAGCTAACAAAAAAGTCTATCACTGTTTTGCAATTGCAAGCCGAACGATACTGATTTTATATAACCAGGGGTCAACCTAGAATTTTACAGAAGTGTAAGGGTAAATTTAGAGCCGAAATAATCATAAATTTGACTTCAGTGAAAATTTTTTGGTGAGAGTTGAGAAATTTTGTAGTCGTTAGGGGTGTGTAGATAAATTTCTGTATAGGACGTCATTACTTTCACAGGTAAGGTAAAGCAAAGTTCCCCGTGCATATAGCACCGTGCCATAACGCACATTTAGGGGATGTGAGGTAGGACCCCACACATTCTCGGTCTCGGTCATGTGATCAGCCCAACGATCCGGCCGCCTTTATCCCAAGGGTTGCCCCCAGATGCACATTGATTAGAGGCTAGGTGAGCCTCAGAGCCGCTTTATGTGGGGACAAGACCCACCTCGAGAATCGAAACTGGGTCTCCCGCATGGCAGTCAGACGCCCTACCAAGTAGACTACCGAAGCCGTATTCTTTATTTTTATTTCATTTTGTTTTTATTTTTTTTATTTTTGCTGATCTGGTGTCCCTTGCTATCACTTCGCTTAAGAATGATTTAATACACAAGGATTCTCTGTTTATTTTTAATATTCCAAATCGCCGACCTACACGACGCTGTGGTTAGCACTGTGCGCAACAATGCCAGGGATGCAAGGTTCGAATCCAGGGCTTTGCATGGCTGTTCTTTGTGAATAGAATAGAATAGAATTTATTTCCAGTATGAGCCTTTACAGCTATACATACAAGTGAAAAATTTTCGTGCACTTTCCCTAACTCCTTCCTCCTTTTAGTCTGCTTCCACCTTCACACTGCTTGGGAGTTCACAAACACTATTTTATTTCAACTCTTTCCCTATAAGTAGAGGATATACCTAACTCCGAAAATAATTTCCTTAAACTTAGAATTTTAACTAAGACGCATAGTGCAAAATGGCTTTATGGCTCTTTTTCCTCTCCTCTCCACTCCTATCCACGCACGAAACACATTCAGGCAGACTACAGCGCACGAGACGGGAATTTCTGCAACTACGCTCAGTCATTCACGCCTTCACGCATCGAGCCACACAGCACTTCTCTCTTTATGATGGCAGCGAGGAAAACCAGAGGTCGCTGTTTCATGACGTCATCCCATGCTATGTAAATTCGTCACTACTTTAAGCTGTGACGTACACCACTTCTTTCTTTATGCTGCCTGCAGAGCTCGCTGTTTGATGACGTCGTTCCATGCTATGTAAATTCGTCACTACTTTAAGCTGTGACGCACACCACTTCGGAGAAGATCTAAAGAAGCACATGTCAGCCATCTATCGGGATCTTGGATAACTATTTGCTCTCGGGTTGTGTAAAAGCAGCGCGCCTAATTCAAAATATTGCATTGATGGAAATGTTAATATCTTGGTTCCTATTAGATATTTCGGCAATCTAACACCAGATTTGGGTAGCCCCCATGTATTGCGTGTTACATATTTTCAGGGGCAAGTGTTGCGTGGTTGCATACCTCTCTGATTTCCAGGGGCACATCGAGAATATGTTAATAACTTTGTTGTTTATGAACCGATTTTGAAAATTCCAACGAATATCAAAAGAGAATTAAAAATGCTATTTTTCTAATGTGTTGTTGGATGCATAACTCTAAGGATAAAATTATAAAAACTTAATTATCTTTGTTGTTTATGATCCGATTTTGAAATTCCAACGAATATCAAAAGACAGTCAAAAATGCTATTTTTCTAATGTGTTGTTGGATGCATAACCCTAAGGATAAAATTATAAAAATTGAATATCTATAAACTAAATCTCATTTTATGATTTTTAACCATAAAATGTATTTATATGTCGGGTTATTGATAGTGAATTTTACTTTCACTTCTTAGCTTCATTTTTAAAGAATAATTGGTGCATATTGTATCCATTGTCAATACTTTTTAATCCTTCATACTTTACAAAAAGTTTATATTTCTTCATATCTTTTAACACCTGCTCTGTATCTTCATTGTATCTTTGTGGTAGCAGAGTTTTGTATTTGTCATTTAAATGTACTAATACTCTTTCGCCAGTGTATTGAGTTGGGATTAATTTCCAAAGTGTAATCTCGTACGATTTATTTTTCTCGAGCTCTTGTAAACGAAGAAATCTTAGCACTTTAATGTCATTCTTTTTGTTTAGGTAAGAAGCCATTCCTATTTATTATATAGAAAATCTTTGTTTGCAGCTTTTATGAATACAATTCGTAAAAGTCAATACACAACATAACTCAATTAAAACTCTTCAATCACTTTTTCATTTTTCGAATTATATGTAAAGTTCTTCTAACCAATTAGAATAGCATAGCATATAGTATTATTTCCTACAGCTTCTGCAAAATCTACAACAATTTTTATATTTGTTCTTTCGTTTACAGATACACTTTTTCTTCTACTACAGTTAATTACATACATTGGCCTATTATTAATGAATTTTTCTGGTTCATAGTGCATTTCTGTGTTTCTACATGTTATTCTCTTGAATGCAGTATAATATTCATACATTTTCAAATAATCATTATTAGTAATATCTAAGTTTCTATTTTCTTTGGGAAACACTTCGTTTCTGCCATTCTTCAAATATATGTTTTTTACTTTACAATGATCAAATTTACTAGCGTCTTTTGTTTGATCTTGACTTCTATTAGTTTGAAAGGTTACAATTACAAAATCGGGCATATCAAATTGCCTCGAGTTAAATTGTGTAGTTATATCAAACTCAAAGAATGTTCCTGTTACTGCTTTTTGAATACATTGATATGTGTTAAAGGAATACATAGTTTTTGGTTCTTTTAATATGTCTAACTTTAACTTACTCTCATAGTTAGGTTCGTATTCAACTATAGGCATTCTTATCTCCATATTTTTTATTGTTATTTTCCCATTGTGAGGTGTAGCATCAGTTCCAGTAGCAGTCCATTTGTGCAAAACATCATTATTGTTATTAGCTTTAGTGAATGTTATTCTCAATCCTCCTTTCCACATTATATTTTTGTAATCACTTAAAAAGCCGGGTATCAACCTTAATGGAAATAAAACAGTAAAATCCTTTTCCAATCCTAACTTGTCATCTGTTTCGAAACCGGCTTGTTTTAAGTATGGAGCTTCTGGTTTAGAGATTTTTAAAGTCCCAATTACTGTTAAAGTTATTCCAGGTAATTCTATCCTATCTATAACAATTCCATGCTTTCTAATTTCTCTTTGAGAGAAGAAGAACGGAAAATAATTATCTACTAGTTTTATTGTGTCATTTACACCGAATGTTCCTCCCTCTCGTACACCCACAACTTCAAATTGCATATAACAATCTGCTTTGTGAGGATGAATAAATCCATCTCCCACTTCAAAATCAAACTCCACATCTTTATTAGGCTCATTTAAGTTGTTGAATGTTCGTCTGTTTGGTGTAAAGCTTTGTAATTCATAGCTCTGAATATTTCCAGTACTATCCATTTATTTAATAGAAAATCTTTGTTTGTAATAATATAGTTGTGGTTGCTCCACCAAAATCAATCAAATTATCATCCTCATATGTTATTTTTATTTCAATTTCATCAATTTTCTATCGTGTTATAGGAAAGAATAAAGGATAAGAAGGCTTATAAGTAATTCTATGTTTAAACTATGTATTTGTTATAAATGAATCAATAACGCCTGTTTCTCTGTGGGTATAATCACTACTTTTAACCAAAAAACCATCAGCCGCATTACTGTGAATATTGATCATGTCGAAAGGGTGAAATTTTGGTATATTACTTCCAATATGTATGCTGTTTTTCTCTAATATTTGGCCAAGTTCAAACCCAAGAACAGTACCTATATCCTTTATTGTAACGTGGTTATCGTCTGTTGTTATTTCTACTCTATTTCTTAAAAATCTTCTGATAGCGCTATATTTATTGATCGAGATTTTAAATATTCATTAAGACTTTCTTTTCTAAGTTATATTGCCCTTCTGGAACAATAACTTCTCTACCACCATATTTAAATCGGTTTCTTCCTTCTCTAATGTTTAAGGTTAAGTATGTACTATAAAAACCAACTAATCCTTTACTTAAATCATTATTACTATTATCTAGTTGATAGTGAAGTTTTTTTTTTCAATATAGAAGTATCACCAGTCAATTTGAAGACCTTACTCATCATTTATTATATAACAAATGGATGAGATTGATTTGCCTAAGGATATTCCAAGAGAAAAAGTAATTAAGTTAGTAGAATACACCATTCGAAAATTAGAATACAATTTAAAGAAGAAAAAAAGAAATTAGGACTTGTTAAATACACTTACTATAGCTTAATCACTTTATTGGTACTATTGTCGGCAACAACTGGTTTTATCAATGTATTTATTCTGTTACTGTTTATTCAATTATAACAACCACTTTGGCTACTGGCAGTGCGATTATAACAGGTATATCTTGCAAACTTGACATTAGCAAAAATAAAACTGAATATAAAAATGTTGTGCGCTCTATTGCTGCGATTAAAGAACAACTAGAGATGATATTAACATTAAATGGAGGTATGGATGAAGAGTATATTAAAGATGTTACCACCAAAATTAAAGGAACATTCGAAACATTTTCTATATAATAAATGAGTATGGTTAAGAAAATTGTTAATTGGGATGTACAGGAGATGATTAAAGAAAAATCAATTAAAAAGAGAAATGGAGAATTACTGCCTGATGATATACGTTGTCTTATTGTAGGATCTTCGGCGTGTGGTAAGACCTTTCTTTTATTTAACTTTCTACTACAACCAGGTTGGTTAACCAACAATTATTTCTATATATATTCCAAAAGTATGAATCAAACCAAATATCAACAACTACAACAACGATTTCAAGAAGCCGAATTAAAGTTTAACAAACAAATAGCAACATTCTTAACCAGTAACGATTCAATTGTGCCTATTGACGAATGTGAAAAATCCTCAATTATTGTCTTTGATGATTTCATTTTAGAGAACCAGAACAACATTAGAGATTATTTTACAAGAGGAAGACATAAACATTTAGACTGTTTTTATCTTGCACAAACATATTCCAAAGTACCAAACCAACTAGTAAGAGATAACGCTAATTTTCTATGTATATTTCGACAAGATGATACAAATCTCAAACATGTGTATAATGAGTTTGTTGGAGGAGATATGTCTTATGATAAATTTAAAAAAATATGCTCTAATTGTTGGGAAGATGATTATGGTTTTATAGTAATTGATATAACAAGGAAGGTAAACAATGGAAAGTACAGAAACAAAATAAAGAAATTTATAAACATCTCAACGAACGAACAAAAAAACATAACGAACGAACGTATAAACATAACGAACGAACGAACATTTGCTATATAAGAAATGAATGAGAAAGAAATTGAGAGGAACATTAAGTTGAAGCAGTTCCTTATAAAGGGTTTTAAAAATTGGAAGAAAGAAAAACACGAAATATATGACAAATATAAGAAACAAGAACAACCTGTAATAGATGCTATTAAAGACTTAGGTCGTGAAATAAAAGAAGTTACAGAACAGAACAAAAACCTAATAACAGAACTTGTTCCTGTTGCTAGGGAGAACTTGTATTATCCTGCAACACCACAAGAAACAACTTTTGAAAAACAACTGTTTGAAGAAAGTACGCCAACTCGACAAAAGGAACTTCCAAGATTACAAAATAAAGTGGAAGACATAGCCCCAATCTCCAAAGAACCAAAACTTGCAATTTCTGAAACAATAGCTAATTACATACATCAACCAAAGCAAACTCGCGATTATACCTCTGGTTTACAAGAGGTTCAAGGCAAACTTGGTTATTATACAATTGGAGATAAAGAGGTGCGTATAGAAGGTAATAACATATTTGTTGAAGATGAAGCATTTACAGCAACTGATGGTCTAATGATGTTATTAACAACAAAAATGCTGTTGGAAAACAAAGATGAGTTCAACACTACCACAGAAGACGATCAACAAAACTATAAACAAATAATATTACTTACAAACGCTATGTACCAAAACAATGACCCATCATCTAAAAAAGTTAAATCGAGTTCCGGATATAAATATGATAAATACATAAAACCTATTTGGGGAGAAATGAAAAAGTTGTCACCAAAAAAATCGCCAAGAAAACAAAAGACTGGTAAAGGTATTAAACAATACACAGAACTTCCTAAGGAATATGTTTGGATGGATGATGTTCGAAAATTAATAGACAGGTTGATTGTCATTGATGGAGAAGAAAAAGCAGGCAATAGTAACTTTTACAATGAGAAAGTTGGTATAATGGACATGATAAATTCTAAACTCTCACAATTTATATCGAACGACCCAAAAGGCATAGGTTATTTGATTAAGATATTAAACACTTTACCACCAAGGTTTTGGAACAATGAGAGATATGGTAAAGGATTAGTAAATGACTTGATAAACAAACTTCCATTTGAATTGCATATACCGGGATTTAGATATTGCGGTCAGTTGGGCCGCTGTTATGTTTGAAAAGAGCATAGCAATACACACCTTGTTGCGGGAAAGCCCTTAGAGCCTAACCTACCACCTCTATTTGGAAACTTTTAGAGGTAACTCGGGTAATGACTGAATCCAATGGTAAAAACGGTTGGGTTTGGGTAATCCGCAGGCGAGCTCCTAAGTTAGCATTTTATGTAATATTGAATGGTCAGCCTAATATGGAGCCGTCTCAGAGACTGAACAGGTGTGGTGGTGAAGAGTTTGACCAACCCTAATGATCCATTAAGATACAGTACGGCCTTCAGGGAAACTTGGAGGGTTAACCGCCAGGTACAAAGCTACAAGAACGATTAGAAAGAGGAGATAAAGGTATCAATCCATTAGACGAAGCATGTAAAGAACACGATATATACTACAGAGATAATCGACATACAACCTCAAGACATATTGCGGACAAAGAATTAGAAAATAAAGCATGGGAAAGAGTGTTTGATAAAGACTCTTCGCTAATTACTGAAAAATTTCCTGGTTTAGGAACTGCTTTAGCGATGAAGGCCAAGGTGAATTTAGGTTTAGGTTTAAAATCAGAATGGGGTTTGTAAAGATTTTCTATATAATAAATAGGAATGTGTTCGATTAAAGAAGCTACTTTTACTATTCCTCACAACGAACTTGTTACTTTGAAAATTGATCATGTACTAACCAAAAACAACTTAACGATAAGATTAAAAAGATTAATGAAGGTAAAGGAATGGATTTGTCTTTAACTACGCAACAGATGAAGAAGCTCAAGAGTTCCCCAAAAGAACATATTGGTGGTTTTATTTTTACAATGCCAGCCATACTTGCTGTATTAGAAGCTGTTGGTTCACTTGCTGGAGGATCGGCTGCAATAGCCAAAACTGTTATGGATGCTAAAAAGAACAAACAAGAGCTAGAAGAACAAAAAAGACATAACCTAGCGATGGAGGAAAAACAAGGTTCAGGTGC
This sequence comes from Lepisma saccharinum, assembly GCF_977018435.1. Classification (NCBI taxonomy): domain Eukaryota; kingdom Metazoa; phylum Arthropoda; class Insecta; order Zygentoma; family Lepismatidae; genus Lepisma; species Lepisma saccharinum. Next base: position 60,549,045 of record NC_139238.1, on the reverse strand, counting down.
ACGTAGAAGAAAGACAAAAAACTAAAACCTCTAACCAACTTCGATATTGAGAGGTTGGTTAAGAAATTAAAGATTAAACATTTCAGAGGTATATTTATGAGCGATACATTACCTAAACAAATTAAGCAGTATGAGTGTGGAGTTGTTAATTTGGATAAGTCTGAGAACATTGGAACACATTCGATATGCTATTGGAAAGATAATGGTGTCAAGTATGTGTTTGATTCTTATGGAGGTGTGCCGCCTAAACTATTAGTACAATATCTTGAAAATTTTAACATCTATTAAGGTGATAGTCGTGTACAAAATTTTGACTCTGTTATTTGTGGACATCTTTGTGTTACTGTGTTAAAGTTCTTAAGTGATGGTTGTCAATTTGAAGATGTTATGTATAAATTGAGGACGAATAAGAACTTGTGGACGATGTATGTCTAATGACTTTTATGGTTAAATCCATAAAAGTTTTAAATTAAATAAATGAGGCTAAGAGATTTGTTAATAGAGAAGAAACCAATATGTTATTATTGTAGCAGTGATAACATATTTAAGTGTGATGGAGGATATCAATGTTATGATTGTTGTGTATTAAACCCTATTTTTGATTATGTAGATCAAACATTAAGAGCTTGTTTGATAAGAGTGCCTTGGTATAATAGCACAAAAAGATTTCAGCTTCAATTCTATCGCATACAAGCATTACAAAATAAAGTTATACCAAAAGAGGTTTATAATATGTTAGATAAAGCTTTTCAAAACATATCGAAAAATCAAATATCGGTACAAGACATCTTAAAGATTTTAAAAGAACACAAGAATTCAAAGTATTATAATGATGTTTATTTGATACACCGTCCTCCTCCGTAGTCGAGCGGGTTAAGGCGTTCACTCGTCTTGAGATCGTTCGCTGCGGGACGGCGTAGGTTCGAATTCGGCTCGGGTCGGAATTTATTCGGCCTACGTATAGGGCCGGTGGCAACCCACCATCGTGAGGAAATTGGGAAACTCCGAGTGAGTGAGCGAACCCGGTCAAGAAGACCTACAACAACGGCTGGGGGTTCGTCGGGTTGATCACCCGTCACCCCAATACTGGTCTAAGACCTCCACGCTATAACAGGTGACGGAGGAACAGTGTGGGAAGGAGACCAGCAGTCGGTAGGTAAGCCAAGGCTCTTCAAGGGCTGTAGCGCTGAGGGTTTAGTTTAGTTTAGTTTATTTGATACACCATCACTTTACAGAGCAAGAACCATTAAACCTGCAATATATGGAAGAAACACTTATAGACGAGTTTGAGCAGTTGTTTTCAACTGTTTGTAAACTCTACACAGGTAGGCACGCATTTATTAATATGAAGCTTGTATTGCATCGACATTGATTTTAAACACTCTAAGAAGCAAAACACTATAGTGGAAACACTGTTCGAGAAGTTAGGTTGGGAATTGCCATTGCTATGTAATAAATATGGATATATTCGGAAATGTTATAGCTAGGAAAGAGAATCTTAAAACACCTTCCTTAGATAATTATGTGAGTAAGAAAGATTTTGATCAATTTAAAACACGAATGTATTACACACATCAAGATCTTGTACCGAGACAAACCTTTGCAGAATACAAAAAGCATATATCATCAAAGTAGATAAAAAATGTGCATCCCACAACAACTTTGATTTCTTGACCAAACGACCACAAAAAGTTGAAAAACTCACTTTCTCTCCCCGTTCCGCGCCTTATTTATTGCGCTGACGATATTTCACGGGCGCAAAAAGGCAGTGATGAGTGAAAGATGAGCTCTCATCCTCTCATCCTTCTCATCTCTCTTATTCTTCTCTTATTCTCTCATCTTCCTCTCATTCTCCTCTCATCCTCTCATCTTTCTCTCATTCTCTCATTTTCTTATTCTCTTATTTTCTTATTTTTTGAAAGATGAGTGCACCTTATCGTAATTTTCCAAGTCTGGGACCAAATGTTTATATATCGTGATCTTCGTAAACCTCTCCTCTCATCTTCTCATCTTCTCATCTTCTCATTTTCTTATTTTCTTATTTTTTTGAAGAATGAGTGCATCTTATCGTAATTTTCCAAGTCCGGGACCAAATGTTTATATATCGTAACCTTTGTAAACCTTTCTTCTTATTCTCTCATTCTCTTATTTTTTTTATTTTCTTATTCTCTCATTCTCTTATTCTCTCATTCTCTTATTTTCTTATTTTCTTATTTTCTCATTCTCTCTACCTTTAGAATATTGTCGTCAACATTAGAAATGAAGTTGGAGTGCTGGAATCAACGGGGGCAAATGTTTATATATCGTGACCTTCGTAAACCTCTCTCTCGGGGAGGGAACGATGTACCACACATGCACACACACACACACACACACACACACACGCGCGCGCGCGTATGTATTGTGACGCAAACAAACAAACAAAATAATAATTGTTGTTTTTTAGGATACCTGGCCCCTATAACCTCGCCAGGGTGCGTGGTGCCCAGCCAAAAAAGTAAAGGTTTTCTAATGGCTGCGGTTATAGATTACCGCACCTCTGTAGGGTTTCACGTGTTTTATTTTTTCCCCCCAAACGTCCATGAAACCCTACAGAGGACCTCCGTAATGCATACAACGTGTACTAACGACTCTAGTGTTATTTGATGTTGTGATATTTTTGGATATAGAGTTTTATTGTGTGATAGATAAAAATAATTATGTTTATTATAATATTTTCTTGATGAAGATGGAGAATGTACGTGTGTGTTACAAATAAAGTTGCATGCTTATTTTTTTTAGTGTGTGTGTGTATGTGTTTTTGATGTTTCGACAGCATCTGAAACGATAAAAAAGAAATTTTATTGTTAATTTTCACGTGTAAAAAACAACAACAAATTTTTTTGTGCAAATTTTCTGATTGTCTCGTGCTATAGTGCAAAAAAGATATTGTAACTGATAACTAACGAAATTGACATTTGTAACTGATCTGATCTAGTGAAATTCGTATTGTGCTATTGTAACTGATTGTGCTAGTGCAGAAAATTTCTTATTGTGCAAGAAAAGATGTTAAAAAACTTGTTAAAACTGCTCTGTGACCCTCTCGTTCTTCACGTCGTAGGCGAAGGACTTCTCTGCAATCAGGATGACACTGCATAGGGTATCCTCGGGCAAGGCATCGTGGAACTCGCAGACGATCTTGATGTTGGTTCGATCGTTGACCACAACCTTCTTTCTCTTAGATGTGTTGATGACGGTCATGGGTCTCCGTGCTTTGAACTCGCTGGGCGTGTAGTACATGTCCACGCTTCCCTCGGTCACGCGTTTGTAAGCCGAGAACGCTTCGTAAAGTTTGAGGTAATCGTTTTTTGTCACGTCGAGGTTGTAATTCTCGCGCGGGAACACTTCGTTGCGTCCGTTCTTCAGATAAACATTCTTGATCTTGCAGTCGTCGAACTTGCTGGAATCTTTTTCCTGATTCTTGTCCCTCCCGGTCTGAAAAAGCACTACGACGAAATCTGGCATGTCGAACTGTATGTTGTTGAACTGCGTCGTCACGTCGAATTCCATGTGACTTCCCGACGCCACCTTCTGCACGCACTGGTAACCGTGAAAGTGAATCGGCACCTGCGGACTTTTCAAGATCTCCGCTTTGTACTTGAGGGCGTAGTTCGTTTCGTATTCCACCACCGGCATTCTCAATTCCATGCTCCGGATGACGCACTTGGCTGCTTCGGGTAGAGTGTTGGCTATCGGCGTGGTGCCGTCCGGACCCAAAGTAGCGTATCGCATTAGTGCGTCGTTGTCGTTGGCCGCTCTTCGAAACGTGACCCTCAGTCCTCCCTTCCACATGATCTCCTTGTAGTCCGAGAAGAAACCCGGCAGCAGACGCATGGGAAAGAGCACTGTGTGACTTCTCGTCGATATTTTGGTCCCGGCTTCGAATCCCCCGGCCTGGTAGTACGCTGCGTCCGTTTTGGATAATTTCAACGTTCCCACTGCCGTCGACGTGATGCCTGGATAATCTATTCTGTCGATGACGGTGTTGTGTTTCCTCACCTCCACCTGCGAGAACAGGTGAGGCACGAAGTTGTCCACGAGTATCAAGTTTGCTGCTGCGGGAAATGCGTCTCCGTTTTCCTTCTTCACCACGTCGAATTGAAGGTAGAGGTCCGCTCTGTGAGGATGAATGAACCCGTCGCCTACGTCCAGGTCGTATTCGATCTCCCTGTTCGCTTCGTTGAGATTGGCGAACGTGCGACGGTTGGGAGGGAAAGATTGCAATTCGTAACTTTCGATTTGCTCCATTTTACATGTATGGTTATTTATTATACGTTGATCTCCACGATGGCCGTCGTAGTGGCACCTGCGAAATCCACCACGTCTCCTTTCTCGTTCGTCACCACCAACTCTATGTCGTCTATGCGGTTACGACATACTGGAAAATAGATCGGCGAAGAGGGCGTGTAGATGATCGGTTCCATGAACTCGGAACTTGGTTTGAAAGTGGCTATGATTCCCGTCTGCTTGTGACTTCCTAATAATCCGTCCGAGGATTTCGTGATCATACCTTCCGCCACGTTGCAGTGTACGTTCAGAGTCTCTATGGCCAAGAATTTAGGAATGTTGGTTGCTGTGTGCTTGATGCCAGCTTCGAGTTTTGTGTCATTCTCGAAACCTAAAAGTTCTCCCATGGTGCCCAGGTCCACGGTCTCCGTCGCGGATAGGATTTCCACTCTGTGCGTGACCGAATTTTGAGAAAGGTATGTGCCTTTGGGTAACTGAGCTTGCAAAGTGGAAAGATTGTATTGGCCTGGCGTGACGACGATGTGTTCGCTTCCGACGCTAATTTTGTTGTTGTGCTGCGTGACGTTAGGTATGAGGTACATGCTGTAGAATGCACGCAGAGCCACGGATTTAGGATAGACGATGTCGTCGTGCAGCGTGAGTTTCAAGATTGAAGATTCGCTCGTGAGATGGAACACGCCCATCGTGTTTCAGATTCCACAATGCTTTCTGGAAATCTTCGATCGTAGGGTTATTTATTTTAGAGAGAAAGACAAGCACAGAGAGGCAGAGATGACCGCAGTTCACGTCTCCGAAATTTTGAATGCGTTCGTCGTTGTAGTATATAGAGGTTTTGTTTGTTTTCAGATAATGAATTAAATTTGTAGGTGGAACACCTCCGAAAGAATCGAAAACAAATGCTTTGTTATTGTCATCGTTTTTGTGGTAACATATCCAATGCGTGCCTGGATTTTTTTGATTGTCCAAGTTAACTACTCCACATTCTCTTCTTTTAACGCTTGAAGGTAGCGAGTCGGACATGAAAACTCCTCTGAAGTATTTGATTCGTAACGGTTCGATCAGAGATTCAATGTCTCGGTTGGTGAGTGCTTCTGTTTCTTTTTTTTTAAACTTTCTCATTACGCCTTTTCCTCCTTTCTTCTCCATGGCCAGGTTGTGACGTTTCTGTTCTTCCAACTCGGCCTTGTTCTTCTTCGAGTCGATGACGGTTTTCGCGATGGCGGCACTTCCGCCGGCCAAACTTCCAACGGCCCCCAATGCTGCCAGGATGTCCGGGATGCTGAATATGAAACCTCCGATCTTTTGCTGTTTCCGCGAACGCTGTAATCTTTTCAATTGAGGTGTGCTGAGCAGCAATTTCATTCCATGTCCTTTCGACAAGCAAGAACGTTTCTTCTCGCGTTGTTTCTTGGTGAGTAACCCATCAAGAGCACCTAGATTTTTCAGATTGGAGTATGGTATCTGGTACACGACACCCTTGGGCTTCATGTTGATGCTCTATGGGTTATTTTTGCGGTATGTTATTTATATATATTTTGATATTTTTTCTTGTGTAGTTTTTTTACGGTATGTTATTTATATATAAATATTCTGAGATTTTTTTTTCACGGCCCCGCAGTCGCTACACAAATTCTATTACGTGCTTTGTTTTCTTGCCAAAAAGTTCCTTTGTCCCCTTGTACACGATTCGAGTTTTGTTCTCGATTAAAATAGATAGCTTCTCGTCCGATAACATGTTAGCGTATCGATCTGGTAAAAATAGACTGTATTGTGCGTTGAGCAACAGGCGTACCTTGGGACCATACTGGGTAGAAACGATTGAACCGGAAGTTATCGTGTAAGATTTGTCGACTTCCAATTCCCGAATTTTTACATACTCGACTGATATATTTAGCATTTGTTTTAATGCTTGGAGCTCACTCATTTTTTCAGTTGTCATATCGAAGAAGAGAAATTTTCAGTGTGTGTTAGAGAAATTTTTTTTTTTTTCACGATGTGTGTTACTTATATATACCGAAGATTATTTTTTTCACGATGTGTGTTATTTACATTTTTTTTTTCATGATTTGTATCGAAGATTTTTTTAACAGAGGAAGAAAGTTCGTGCTTCGGAGAACGCGATGATTTGCGTGATGATTTCTTCAGTTTCCTGTTTGGACTTACGCCAATCATCAGTATATCGTCTTCTTCCCTGCCTCGCCTCGTGAAGTTCGTCCAACCTTTCGTTCAATTTCTCCCCCGCGGCCGACAGAAGAGTGTCGAGATCACCGAACCTCATTCCACTGATCTCCCGAAGACGGTCCTTGAGAACTATTTCGCATCCCATGTGAAATGCCGGCGTCGTTTTAGCTACGATCACAAGTTTATTAACATCTCCGTTAACTACCTTTTTGAATATTTTAGATAGTAGTTCGTGCGGCAAATCAGTTATGCAAGCCATGTTGTTTTTTTTTACTGGATGTTATTTATATACCCCACCCCAATTTTTGTTTTGTGTTCATGGCAATGGTGGTACCCAGTGCGGCGACCCGTTCACCCAACGATGCGTCTCTGCTCACGAATCTTTCGAAAGCTGCGTGCTCTAACTTTCTGTCTGCTTCGTGACGTGCATCCAGATCCGTCTGCGTGGTGTTGTAAGCAATGTCGTGATCTTTGCATGCCGCGTCCAACAGATTCACACCCTTGTCTCCTCTCTCCAATCTTTTCTCGAGTTTGGTACCCGGTCCGCAGTACTGGTAGCCAGGTAGATGCATCTCGAAAGGTAACTTGTTGATGATGTCGTTCACAAGGCCCTTTCCTTCGGCCACGTTCCAAAATTTAGGAGGCAGCGTGTTGATGATTTTGATGAGGTAACCTATGCCCTTGTCGTTGTTCACAATGAAGTTGGAAAGTTTCGTGCTGATCATGTCCACGATGCCAACCTTCTCGTTGTAGAAATTACGGTTGCCTGCATTCTCTTCGCCGGCTATCACCAACAATCGGTCCACGAGCTTCCTCACGTCGTCCACCCAAACGAATTCTTTGGGTAACGTGTTGTAGCGTTTGACGCCGCTGCCTGTTTTGACCTGGTTCCAAATCGGTTTGATGAGATTCCTGTACTTCTCGCCGCTGCTCGATTTCACCCTATTCTGCGAGGCGTCGTTGTTCTGGTACAAGGCATCCGTCATGATCAGAATTTCCTTGTAACTTTGGTAATCTTCGTCGGTGTAATCTTTCGGCTGCTTTTTGGCGACGAGTTCCCACAGTCCCACCGTACCCGGATACCTGTTCCAACTATCCTTGTCGCCTAAATTGACTTTAATGTCGTTGCCTTCGAAGGTCACCTTCGATTTCCCAATCTTCCACACCACACCGCCGCCTTCGCTGGTTTCCATGCTGGGATACAATCCGAACACTTCATCCTTGTCGAATTTCCCCGTACTCAGGTAGTCTCGTGCCAAAGGTCCCAACTCGATTTTATCAGAAGACGTGCTGCCTATGGCTCGACGTCGTGCCGGTGCATCCTTCAGTTCGAACGGTGTCGAAGGAATGCTCGAAATAGGCGTGGGTACGGCGTAACTTTTAGCTGCGAGCGGCACTAGTTCGTTGATCAAATTTTTATTTTGTTCCGTGACACTTTTAATTTCTTTACCTAGACCACTGATGGCATCGATCACAGGTTGATCCTGACGTTTTTTCTCTTCGTAGAATCCACGATTCTCGGATTTCCAACCTTTGAAGCGTTTCGCGAGGTAATCGCGAAGCTTGAGATTTTCGTCTTCGATTTTTCGTTTCGTCATGACGTTATTTATACACGTTGTTTCTCACAACGTTGCAACGTTTAGAAAGTTGTTGATTTTGTTTCTGTATTTTCCGTCGTTGGGTTTCCTCGTCATGTCGATCGTAGCGAATCCGAAATCGTCACTGTTCCAGCAAGAAGAGCAGCGTTCCGAAAATTGATTGTAGTTCATGTCTCCGCCTACGTAGTCATCGTACGCGTGCTTGAGGTTGGTGTGATCTTGACGAAACAAACATATGAAATTAGCGTTGTCGCGTAGTAACTGTTTTGGAATTTTGGAAAACGTTTGAGCTAGGTAAAAGCAATCCATTTCTTTGTGACGACCTTGCGTGAAAAAGTTGCGAATTTCATTTTGATTTTCCAGGATGGCGTCGTCGAACACAACGACTGAATTTTCACGACAATCGTCGAGTGGTTTTATTTCCGAGGCGAACGTTGCAATGTCCAGACCATCGTACAGTTTCATCAGTTGCTGGTATTTGGATTGCTCTAAACTTTTCGAGAACACGTACAGGTGCCTATTCTTCCAATCTAACCAATTCGGTGCGAGGAGAAAATTGTCCACGAGCAGTGTCGTTTTTCCACACCCCGAAGGTCCTACGATCAGACAGCGGATGCTGTCGGGGAGCAATTCACCGTTTTTTTTCTTCCTTCCACTTTCCGAATTAGGTAAACGTTTCATAACATTCCACGTACTCATAGAATCACTTCGTTTGAATCGATCCAACTTGTTTCCGGAAGTCCCAGCCATTTCACCAAAAGTTTGTTGCCTCTCTTGCGCAAAACTTTTTCGATAAGGTACGTGTCGGGGTATTTAGTTTTAGAGAGTTCCTCCTCGTAGAAGCGCCCCAATAAAATTTCACCGCCACTGTCTTTTATTATATACGTGTGACGGTTCCCGGGTAGAACTCGAACCACGGTAAAAAGTTCAGTGCTCCAGTTTTGTGTGAAACCCCTGTCGAACGTTCGCTTCAATTTACTGACCCTCACCTGTTCTCCAATTTTGTATTTAGCTTTTTTTGTCGTGGGCGTGTACTTTGGACAGTAAACGCTAGAAATTAAACGTTGCTCGTCAGACTTGGTAACGTCAGCTGGCTTCATGCCTATCGTTCCGTGCCGTGTGTGATTATAGTTGTTAACAAGTTCCGGAAGAATGGTGACCCACTTGTAGCTTCCCTGAAGCGTAAAGCGTGACCACATGCGCGATTTCAGAGTGCGATTGAATCTTTCCACGATGCTGGCCTTGACGTCACTGAAGGTCGAGTAATGTTGAACGTCGTGTTTCCGAATAAACTTTTGGAATACGGCATTGTAAAATTCCTTCCCTTTGTCCGTGTGCAGAAACCGAGGTCGTCTGCCGCCGCTTTCGCGAAAAATTGTCTTGAATGCTTCCGTGACACACGTTCCCGTTTTCGCCTTCAAAGGTAGAGCCCATGCGAATTTCGAAAATGTGTCTATGACGGTGAGGAGGTACTTGTTGCCCTTGTTCAATTTATGTAGGTTTTTTAACTTGCCGCTACTCATTTCGACGAGGTCGCTTTCCCAGAGGTCGTCGATTCCCTTGGTTACCACAGCCAAACGTTTGTAGTTGCGGCGTGCAGGTTTATGCAATTCTTGGACGATGGCTTGCCTTGACATTCTTTTTAGAGATTACGTTTGAAGAGAAGCACCAGCGTGATGGGATTCAAAGAGGGTGGCACCTCGCTCGTGTTTTGAACGATCAGCTTATCCCCGGCACTCACGTCGAAAACGGTAAGGTCTTCGTCTTCCTGTATTTCATATATGTTGCGCGTTTCGTTCCAACGCGCCAGAGGAATGTTTCCTGCTTTCTGGACACCACGATTCGATATCAAAGTCATGGTGGGAACACTAGCTTTTCTGCCGTGAGACCAGTACGAAAATTCGTTTACCTGAATCGTGCCATCAAGGAGAAACTTGTAGTACGGATGATAAGGATGCAGCATGTACAGTTTGTTACCTTCGACGAACGTGGAGATTCTCTGTTGATTGCGTACGCTGTTAATTTCGATGGCTTGCAGAGAATGGAGTTTAGCGAATTTAGTATCGATGCTAACGAGGTTGCTGTGAAGCTGACCCAGTGTGTTTTGTACGGGCACCAAATGCTCGACTATGGTATCCGTTACGGTAGAAAATGAGGGTTTGATTTTTACTTCCACGTTCAACTGCTTGTAGCTTTCGTTGAGTTCTTGCAACTTGGCACCGAAAGAGGCCAGCGTCGATTCCTGCGTTGATTCCAGCACTCCAACTTGATCTCTGATGTTGACCACAATGTTCTGAAGGTTCTCGATTTGATTCAATTTCGAGCTCTTCTCGGTAAGATCGTTCACGATGATTCGCATCTCTGTAAACTGCGTGTGAAGGTTGGCGACGCTCTGCGAAGTGGGCAGCGTCGACACCAGCGAAGCAAGTTCGTCTCGAATCTGTTCCACGTTCGCCGTTTCCGTTTCCAATCGTTTCAGCATACGTGATATGTTCCTTTTCAAAGCGTGTAATTCTTTGGAGGTGGGGAGATTGGCCACCCTACTCTCGAGATCGCTCAACGAACTTTTGATGTCGCTCGAATCTGATAGTGCCGTCACCGCCGTTTTCAATTTTTCCAAATCTTCGCTCGAAGGCACGCTCGTTCGTAACGATTCCAAGTCACCCTGTATGTTGTCCAGTACGTGATGAAAATGAGTAAGATTGGATTCGACGTTCAAGTTTTCCAAATATTGGATCTTCTGCTGAACCGTGCTTAACGTGTCCTGAATACTCGTCAACACACTTGCTTCAGCGTGAATATTTTTAATTTCTTCGTTGATCAACTCCAGAGACGCCTGAAGCGTAGCGAAGGTGGTTTGAATGTGTTCGAAATCTTGATAAGCCTCCAGTTGAATTTTTATGTTCGCGACGCTTTTACCGATGACCTGCAGTTCGTCCGACGATGGTAGGTTCGTCATTGTATCTTCCAAAGTCTGCAACTTGGATTTGATTTCTTCCAACGTGCCGGTGAATTCTTCTTGTAATTTAGAAACAACAACCTGCAAGCGTTCTACATCAATATCATTCACGACGGTTTGAAGTTCAGAGAAATTCTTTTCTATTGCGGAAGTTCGCTCTTCGATTTCGAGTTTCAATTTTTCCAAATCTTCATTTTTCGATTGAAATTGCTGTAATTTGGCCAAATCATTTTGAAGCGAATCCATGCTCAACTGTATATTTTGAATGTTGTCGTAAGAAGGTATGTCGACATAATTTTTTATCAGTGTTTTCAGTTCGGAATCGATTTTCAGAATAGGATCGAGACATTGCGTTTGGAGCGTAGCGATCTCAGACTCTAAACTTTTGTTTAAGGTCTCCTGCAAAGCGATCAAATCGGTCCTCAACTTCTTAACTCGAACGTCCAGCATGAGAATCTCTTCTGCATGGTCTACACGCTTGGTGTTGCCGAAAATGTCGTTAGGCATTTTTGGTTAATGGTTATTTATAATAGAATAGACGATTCGTAATTCTACGAAGAGAGGAACGAGTTTGTCGTAATCTCCTAGGAGTTCCACGTAAAGATAATCTCCTGCAGACACATCGTACGACATGTTAGAAAGTACCTTGTCGTGCTTCATTCGAAAAATGTTTTTGCCGGTAGAAATTTTGATTTCGCCTGTGTTCTCCGGATTCACGGTGATTTGAAGTTTCCCGTCGATCGGAATTCCGTAGAAATGTAAATTGTTATTAAAAACATAAAACATCTTGCCCACATCGTCATTCAGTTTCGTCCAAATGCTGTTGAGGTGAATGATCAACAGACCGTTGAGTTTAGGTAACACGGAAGGTAAGACTTCATGATCTGGTATGGTTTCCATAATGATCTGTTTTTTGAAACCGAACAAATTCATAGGCATGCTGGTTATTTAAGAATACGGTCAAAGTTTTTTGTAATGACAGTCAAAATGTTTTTTTTGTTTTGTTTTGTTTTTATGAATCTTCTGTTGAAGATGGACATATGTTGCAGGTTTTGCTTTTTGCTAAGCGATAGTACCCCCACGTCAATACGTGAATACCACACTCGAGGATGCACTTCTTATTGTCTTCAGGATCCAGCGCAATTTTTCTAACTTTGTTTGTGGTCAACACATGGTCGACGCTCTGGATGCGCTGTTCTGCTCTTAGAACCCGCGACCTGGTCTTGACGCAATCGAAGAAGTCGTCGAATGTGAGATTCTCCTGAACCACCTGTCTGCCGACACCCTTGGCCTTCTTGGTAACGCTGCCCTCGGCTTTGATGGCATAGGTTTTGGCGCGAGGACCTGCAACCTCGAGACCTAAATCACCTTTCTTCTCGTCTTTGAGTTTGCCGACCACCATCTTGTTGCGAGCCGGGATGCCGTATCGGTTCGGCTGGGGAAAGTTTGAGGTGTCGAAGAGGTCAACGAAAGATGGAACCGTGGCCATATCCTTGTACGCGTCGGCTGTGCGAACGTGGTATATTAAACTGTCCGTGTCAATGTAGAGTAGGCTAATATTGTCGTTATAGTGCTGGCGTAGTATCCCATAATATATTTGAAACATGTGCAGCTTGCTCAGGTCTAATACTGAGGCGCCAACATAAATTGGCTTGTTGAGCTTCACCTCCCCCTTCCTCATATGCACCAGAGCAAGCTGTTCGTTATAAATGGTCCTCGATTTGAATAACGGGTTTGCTACGAGCCTGCGACATTGTGCTTTGTTTGATATTAGCCTCACATCTACACGATTCCGTACATTCTCCATGGTTTTCCCGAACACCGCATTGTTCATAAGCTTGAAGAAATCCTTATCAAGCTCGGACGTGGCTGCGGTGCGGTGTTTGGTGTTGACTTCAATATATGGACGCAACCACGGAGAATGCTCGAACTTGAGGATGCGGTGAACTGCGTCGACCGTGACCCCTTGCTGCATCAACCACCGGAGATTCTGGTAGTGTAGGACGTAATTCTTCTTGGGCTCGAAATCCATGATGAGCTTCTTCTGGTTGGAATTGGGTGGACACTTGAACTCGGGTGCAGGGGAGAGATCGTTGAACAAATCCTGCAGTTTCTCGGAGAATTGCAGATCAACCTCGGCGAAGAACCCATGTTTTGAATCGTCGAAGCTTTCGATGTTGAAGTTGGAGGGGTCGGCCCACTCGAACCCTCTAAAAGGGAGTGGCTGCATCATGGAGTGTCCGTACAAGTTATTCACGTCCGTGTGCATGATGTAGCTGGACGGTTGTGAGGGGTCGTAGCCAGTAGCCATGTGATGGTTGTTGGCGCGCGCGTACCGTTGCGACACCTGGACCATGCCACCCCGGATGCTGCGTTCCACAAACAGCACCATGTCATAATCGGAAAGAAGCTCCAGCTCGATCTTCGTCACCAGAAACATGGCTGACCACGCCAGTCCGGGGAGACTATAGAAGTAGGCGGGGTCCAGCTGGTAGATCTTCATTGCGGTCGCACGGAACGTCTGGAACACGTCGGCGAGGAGCGTCACATCAAGTCTGAGGTAGGCGTCGTGGTAGTCCCCGAGAGTTCGACAGCCCAGCTCGCGCCACATGGACTGGGCATGGTGATATTCTTCGTCGGTGATGTTCGAGCCTCGTAGCTGACTGTAGAACTTCGCCTGGGGAGGTAGCGACGTCTCCGCGAACTTGGAGGGGTCTGTGATGTATTCGTAGGGATAGACCCCCTTACGCTTGAAGAGGCCGGCGTCCAAGTTCGGAAAGTTTGCTGAGGTGATGAGCATTTGCTCGTCGCTAAGCTTCCCCGCGAGAGCATCGAGGCTTGCCGGGAGGAACCTCAGGGAGTCGAGGAAGCGAAGCTCGACGGTAGAGCGTGATCCTGGGATTCGCACCCACTTGCTCAAGCTAATATAACGCTCCTCGTTCTGCGCCAGGACGTTGATTCGCATGTCGTCGTACCCAAGATGCTTGACGAGGTGGTGGAAGTCGTATCCCGAGCCATTGTGAAAAAACACAGGGATAAATCGCGGGTCCCGGGCCATGAGGTTGCAATCGTTGCACCAAGGACCAACATACCTACCGTTAAAGTGATCGTGGTGTTGGACTTTACGGTTGTTGGCGGTGTACTTCTTGACGCAGACAGGGCAAGCGATGGCCTCGTCGTGTCTACGTTGATCGTCGGGGGACAGTGGGAGCATAGACTTAGGGGCCAACAGTATCTTCCCTATCTCGTTGGCCTCGACAACCATCCTCTCGAGGAAGTGTTTGGCTGCGTCGGGGCCACGGTACACGTAGGGCTCGGGGGCGATGTGCTGGTCACGTCGCACCACAACGTATGCATAACTCGAAGCCTCGTGGAGTTGGTAAGGGGTGGTGGAAGAAACTTCAGGGTCGGGATCGCAAGTGGACAGGGGTTTGAGGAAGGCTTCGAAATCCGCGATGACGATAGCGGGATGCTCCACCATGGCACCGTGCATGCGGAAACGCTCCACGGTGCCAGGTTTGGGCAAGACTGCCACCCCAGGCTCGTTGTTATTACAGTAGAACTTGTGGCGAGCGAGCTTCTCTGCAGCGATGTTGTGACCTCTGATGCGCTGGTAATCTTGCTGTTCTCGATTATCAAAAGTTGACAAGCACCTTCGACAAACTTCTATGCTATCACGATGCTTGCTTTTTTGACTCGACACCAACCGAAAGATGGAACGGATGAGGGTGTAGTGGTGATGGGTCTCATCCTTGATGAGCAGAAGGTGAATTTCCTGCGCACCATCGTCGTCTACGTCGCTCACCCGGATAGGGTACACCACATTTTCGTCGGTGAGGCCATAAACGTTGATAGCCAACCGCGCACGAGCCTCAAACTTGCGAATATCCGGGACCTCCACCGGGTAGTCGATCCCAGCCATGGCAACTTCCAGTTCTGCCTCGTAGGGTAGGTAGTGGTTAACGCGTTTTGGATTATTTTTTGGCTCAACTGGGTGCAAAGCTGCAAGCACCGACCAGAGAAAGCACTTGGCGTCACTGTTCTGAATGTTCAGGACGGACTTCTTTGCTGCGATGGAAGGTGGTAAGGGGACGTAGCTGGAGGCGGAGAGAGGCGTAAACTTGCAAAGTTTGATGCACAGTTCGTGAGGCCCGCCACACAGAGAACCCCCCGAGCCCTCAGCTTCATGTTCTTCTTGTTTCGCCACCAGCTCCTCGGCAAACTTGTTGTATATGACCTCTAGGTTTTCGACATCCGCCAGATGCAGCGTCTTCGCCTTGGTGTTGTGGCAGAAGCTGTAAATTTCATCGGACGGCTTCTTGTACTGGCAACGTAGCGATGCGTAGAATTTGGTGGAGTGCGTTGCAAGCGCATCACCGAGGATGGAAATTATTTCTGCTCGCTTCTCCTCTAAAAAGCTACGCACGTCGCATAAGCCCTCCGAAGTGATGACAAAATCCTCCAACAAACGCTCGAAAGCAGTCCGGTTCGCTTTCGCCACAGGCTTGACACGTTTGGCGGATGGTGCATTGATGGAGGCTGCTTCTGCCTTCCTCTTGGTGGAGCTGGTCGACGGTTGTGGAACAGGTGTTCCGACGACAATTTTGCATGATGTTATATGCCTCTTTAAATTATTAATGGTAATATGTATACCGCACCTGGGACATGATTTTTTAGCAGCCAAATGCTTGCCCGGCACGCAGGTACGACAATGTCTTGCAAAATTTCTGCTTGATATGGTTATCTTGCACACGGGACAACTTTTCATGGAGCGCATTTTTTTGGGGGGGTATGTTTATTTATATGTGATTTGTTGGTGGTAGAGTATTTACAAAAAATGCCTTACGAGAAAAATTTTGTTTTCCTCAAACGTGTGCTTTAATAAACCCTGTAAAAAAATATATAAGAAAAATATGATTGTAGATAAAAAAAAAAGCACAATAAATATTGTATGCATGTGTAATTCTATTTAGTTTATTTTTTGCTAGACACGAATCTTCAGATTTTATTGCCTATTAGTATATTTTTCCACCAATCTAGTAGAGGTATGACACTATGAAAATATACTTGTTTATATATATTCTATTGTTTCGGCTGATATAATCGTATTTTTTTTCCATACACACATTTTTTATTTTCAGAAAACAAAGTTATTTTCGATTTTTTTTAAATCAAACAATAAACATTATTTGTGTTTATAGTATTTGTCGGGCAATAGCAGATAAAACAAGAATGGGTTTTCTACGACCCATAGTTTACGAGTTACAAAACAACTTAGAAATTACATCTTGAAATTTAAATTTAAAATAACTCGAAAACAGTAAGCACTAATCATTATGTTTCCAATAGGTTGTAGAGTACATTCAATTTTTTATCAAATATCATTAAAATTTTCGAAATAGGGTAAAAACTAAGCCAGCAAATCAAGTTTCTCAAAAAATAAAAAAATGTCTATATTTTCGAAACTTGAGGGGGTGGAATCGATTTTATTTGCTAGTCGTATAGTTTTCGTCAAATCCTATCCAACAAACCTAAAATCATCATCTTAGCTCAATTAGGAGCCGAGAAAATCAATATCTTGGAAAACGTCTTAAGATTTTTGTCTTAAGAAAATTTTCTTGACAGACCGGAAGTAACATCTTGACAGACCGGAAGTCGACTTTCTTAAAGATTAAGACAAATATCTTAAGATGTTTTCCAAGACATTGATTTTCTTGGTTCCTATGGGGCCTAGAACCACGCAACTTTGGATTATGTATATACCATTGTTTTTTCCTACATATTCACTAGGGCTCGAAAGTGTGGTGGTTGTGTTGTTGCCTTGTAATCAAGAGGTCCTAGGTTCGAACCCGATAAAAGTACATAGTGGTTCGGATCCTATTTTAAAAAAACTAAAAGCCTAGTCCCGATTAGTTTTACTGTACATATGTGAATATAGGAAAATACAATGCAAAATCAGCAATGTGTGATGTGGTCAGCACCAAATATTTTAATTTTATATGTATATTTAAGTTTCATGCATAAACATGGCAGTCTTCCTATATGTTTTTATGGTATGGTGCTATGCACAGAAGAGCACTTTATTTAAGCATATTTAACTTCTCTTTCCATCTCTCAATCTATTCATATTTGACACGGTCATTGCAAGTCGGCCATTTTGTTTACGTAGCAATTAGGCTTAAAAAACTTTGACACATTCATTGCAAGTCGGCCATTTTGTTTACGTAGCAATTACGTTAAAAAACTTTAAACCACATTATTGTTATTTTTTGTGAATGCTTGTTGTGATAAAAAAACATAATTAGATATTATTTTATTTAATTTTATGTTTAATATCTTTTCTGTGTATAAAATTAAATAATAATAAAATTCGAAACACTATGTACCCCCCACTAAATATCAAAGGCACAAAAAAAAACAGGCTAACACACGCAAAATTATACTGGTCTGCCAGACGCCAGAGCCTCGTTACTCTACAGTCCAGAGTGTACTACGTGGAAGTGAGGTTAACTGTTGGGCGTCTTACCAGAAAGTCGTCCTCTTACACCCCTGCATATTGCTATTTTGCATATGCTTGGTGTATATAGTAATATGTAATAAATATATATATATAAAAAAAACAAAAAAAAAAGAGAGATACATGCAACACACTTAAAACTCGTATATTTTCTCTCTCTTCTTTTTGCGTGCTTTGCGAGTATATATTCCTTCCACAATATGCTTAAGAATTGTTTGGTTTTTATCTACAATTTCTTTACATTTGTTTGGTTATTACAGAATCAACTCACAAAAGCAACACTACCTATTTATATAACACAAAGCCAACTCATGCAAGCTAACAAACAAATTTACTCACGTTAGTTAATTTCAATCACAATCACAATATTCTTCTTGCAGCTCACAATAAAAAATAAGACCTGATGCCCCTCGAGCTTCTAGTTTATTAGTCGAGGAGTAATATGTAGGTTAACAACGTGGACTAGTAGAAATCCAGTCTAGAACATTCTTCCCCTACATTTCAGCCACATCATTTTACCAGTTCGAAAATTCACAAGTTAATCCATCGCATCGCATCACTGCTACCAATGCTGTTAACTGACGTCACTATTTCTCAACAGTTGCCAGACCTGATGTTAACAGCTGTTGTAACCTAAGCATCATGTGTATGCTCTAGAAAATAGTTCTATACTTCAATTTTTAGCACTGTCATTTTCCTATTTTCGTAAATTCATCACGTCACCCCCACCAATGCTGTTACCTGACGTCATTATTTCTCAACAGTTGGCTGAGCTGATGTGAAAATTACATAGCATTATCTGTGCTGAACACGAATTTTTGAACGAAATAAATGCGTCAGCATGAAATTCCATCATTATTGTTAGCTTTTGAAAAAACAGGAAGTACATCCGCCACTGTGAATAGCCATTCTTCCCCCTATATTTCAGCCACATCATTTTACGAGTTCGAAAATTCACAAGTTAATGCATCGCATCGCATCACTGCTACCAATGCTGTTAACTGACGTCACTATTTCTCAACAGTTGCCAGACCTGCTGAAATGCCAGAAATGCTGCCCTCCTCCCAGTCATCCATCTCTCTTACAATAGCGTGTATGTGCTGGCAACTCTCTCTAGTTGCCGGTTTTTTTTTTTTAGTTAACTCGTAATCCTCGTCAAAAACTACAGTAACATCATAATGTCATATTGCACAGAAGAGAGAGGACATCGCTCACCACTGTTGCCAGCCATAAATCTCTCTCTCTCTTCATCTTACAGCAAAGTTGGCATCTCTATTTTTTTTAGTTGTAAGTAAATTGCCAACACACTCTAGTTAATAATGCTACATATTATACGCACACACGCACACACATACTATATTACCATCCACCCATATCTCCCTCTCTTTTACGGCAGTATATATGTTTGTTGCCTAACCTAACCTAACCTAACCTAACCTAACCTAACCTATCTTCTTGTTTAGTATATGTAGGTTAGGTTGGTAAAAATTGTTTTATGTACTGTAACGCAAGCCTCAAGCAAAGTTGCCAGCTTCTTGCTTTAGGTTAGGTTAGACAAAAAAACTGTAGGTGGGCTGTCGGTTGTTTAACTCTCCCCTCTCTCTCTCTCTCTCCTCTCTCTTTTTTTTGTAAAAAGCCATGGCAAAAATACTAGTAGGTTGGCAAATTGCTTTATGCACTGTAAGGCAAGCCTCAATCAAGATTGCCAGCTCCTTGCTTTAGGTTAGGTTAGGTTAGGTTAGGTTAGGTTAGGTTAGAGTAGGTTAGGTTAGGTTAGGTTAGGTTAGAGTAGGTTAGGTTAGGTTAGGTTAGAGTAGGTTAGGTTAGGTTAGGTTAGGTTAGGTTAGGTTAGAGTAGGTTAGGTTAGGTTAGGTTAGGTTAGGTTAGGTTAGGTTAGGTTAGAGTAGGTTAGGGTGGGTGTTGGCAGCTGTCGGTTGTTTAACTCTTCTCTCTCTCTCTCTCTCCTCTCTTTTTTTTGTAAAAAGCCATGGCAAAAATACCAGTGCTTTATGCACTGTAAACCAAGTCTTAAGTAAAATTGCCATCTCTCCTTGCTTTAGGTTAGGTTAGACAAAAAAAAGCTGTAGATGGGTGTTGGTAGTTGTCGGTTGTTTAACTCTTCCCTCTCTCTCTCCTCTCTTTTTTTTGTAAAAAATTATGGCAAAAATACCAGTAGGTTGGCAAATTGCTTTATGCACTGTAAGCCAAGCCTCAAGCAAGATTGCCAGCTCCTTGCTTTATGCACTGTAACCCCAAGCCTCAAGCAAGATTGCCAGCTCCTTGTTTTAGGCTAGGTTTACCCCCCCAAAAAAAAACTTGGTGATTTTTTCGAGTAAAATATTAGCAACACTGCGAGAAAATAAAGCTTATGCCTTACGAGAAAAATCCATTAAGGCGAGCCTCAAGCAAAATTGCCAGCTCCTTGCTTGAGGCTACGTTAGACCCAAAAAAACTCTTGGTGATTTTTTCGAGTAAGCAGCTGGCAACACTGCCATCAAATGAGGCTCATTGCCTTACGAGACAAGTCCATTAAGGCGAGCCTCACCGAGCCTCAATAGAGGACGTTCAACCCGCCCGCTACACCTACTCATCAACGTTAGAAAATGTTCTTAATAAGGATTTTATAGATAGCCTTGTTACAAAGAAAGACCATGAAATTTTGCAGAAAGAAACAAAAATTCTAATTATGGAAAAAGAAACTATACACTTGTTGTGTCGATTGAAAACTACACAAGTTAAGCAACCAATCTTTAGAACATTTAATCTAACTAATGGTTACAGGTTTTTATATAATGGTAAAATAACAAATATAGAATTAAACCCTGATAAACACTTCATAGACACATTTCTGAACAAAACTCTAATTGAAACCTTTCCTTTTCATTTCAACAAAGACGATATAATCACATTTTAACCAAATAAAAATGCTGCTATGGAGGAAGGGCAATTATTGTTTGTTGTTATGTATATAGAAAAGAAAATTGATTTCATGATTTTGTATTAAATAAAGAGTGATAATATATTGTGTTAAGTGTAAGAAGCATGTGGTAAGCATACTGATACAAGAAAAGATACTATTAGAATTGAACAAACAAAGAATAGGAAAAATATAAAGAAAGGCACATGTGCTGTATGTGGTAGTACAAAAACACAGTTTGTAAAAAAGAAAGATTGACTAGTAGAAGGTAAAGGTGTTAGGGAAGATATCATCGAAGAAATACATAAACCATCAAGGAAGAACTTTAAAAGCTTAAACATTATTACAAAAGGAATACATGATTTATGGCAAGCTGATCTTGTTGAGATGGATAGTGGATTGTTAAAAAATGTTTCAAAAATAAATAAAGGTTATAAGTATTTACTAACAGTGATTGATGTGTTTTCTAAGTATGCATTTCCTATTCCCGTTAAAGATAATACTGGTGTTAATGTTAAAAACGCGTTTGAATTGACATTAAAGAATAGGCATCCTAACAATTTACAAACAGATCAAGGCAAAGAGTTTTATAACAAAGACTTTAAAGAGTTGATGAAAAATTACAACATTAACCATTATTCAACTTACAGTGGTAAGAAAGCTTTTGTTGTAGAACGATTTAACAGAACGCTTAAGCAGAACATGTGGAAGCGTTTTACTACTCAAGGAAATTAAAATGGTTAGAGATATTACCAATATTGATTAGTGAGTATAACAATCGAGTTCATAGAAAAATCGGTATGAAACCTGTAGAGGTAAATAAGAAAAATGAGCAAATAATATTGGAAAAGGTATATAAAAAAGAATATAAGCGTGTTAAGTGCAAGTATAAAATTGGTGATTATGTTCGTATAAGTAAATCCAAAGGTTTGTTCGAGAAAGGTTATACACCTAACTGGTCAACAGAAGTATTTGTTATTAGTGAGGTTATACCTTCGAATCCGTCAACATACAAAATTAAAGATTTAAACAGCGAAGAAGTGAAGGGAAGATTTTACGAACCAGAACTATTATAAACTACACATAAAGACGAGTATCTTGTCGAAAAAGTGTTACAAAAGAAAAATGATCAAGTGTATGTTAAAATGGTTAGGGTTTGATAATTCGCATAATAGTTGGATAGATAAAGAAAATATTGTAATGTAAAGTGTTTACCTTTTACGTATATCTACATAAAAGATTTGAACAAAAAAATTAAATGAATTTTTTTATATAATAAATAGAAGATTATGAATATTGAAACCGTACTAAATTTTAAACCTGTATTTGACAAAGTATGTAGCTATTTAAACTGTAACGATAAAATCAACTTTAGTATATCATCAGGCATCTTAGATCATTTTTTAAACAAAGCTATTACAGAACATGATAACAATTTAGAGGATGCTATATTAGAATTGAATGGTATGGATCTTTCTGATGATGTGTTAATGTTACTAACTAATGAACAATGGGATAAAATTTGTGAAGGTAAGCTAACTGAAGATTTTATGAGAAGATATGATGACAAAATTAACTTTGACATAATATCAGAACATCAAAAATTATCAGATAATTTTATAAAAGATTATGATGATAAACTTGATTTTTGGGCGTTATCATATTTTCAAGAATTATCAGAAAGCATTATAAGAGAATATGCTGATCAAGTAGATTGGTAGGGCCTCCTCCATGGCGCAGTGGTAGGGTCATTGCCTTGTAATCAAGTGGTCCCGTGTTCGATACCCGGTGGAGGCACAAGTGGTTCGGAT
This sequence comes from Lepisma saccharinum, assembly GCF_977018435.1. NCBI lineage: Eukaryota > Metazoa > Arthropoda > Insecta > Zygentoma > Lepismatidae > Lepisma > Lepisma saccharinum. The sequence goes on along the minus strand of NC_139238.1, from coordinate 60,526,775 downwards.
CCCACTTTAAACTGTAGGTCCAGTCTCGATTAGCCTTACTGTGCATAAAGTGGACTTAAAACACCAACTCAAAACCAAGTAGATTGGTCTGAAATAATAGAAAATTGCGACAATAGAGATCAAAAATTTTCTAAATCATTTATGAAAGAATTTAAGATTAAAGGCTGTTGGGAAGTGTATACAAATGTTGACATACGAAGAAGAAGGAGGAGAAGATAAAGTTCTCTGGTTTTTATGGTATTAACCATAAAAGCCTTAATGCTAAAACAACCTTACTACTCATCGTCTTCTTCTTCTGTTTCTGGACCTATAAACTCAATCTTGTGAAAGCTTCTGGCACCACTCAATTTGATTTTACCTTCATAAACAAAATATAGAGGCTCTTCACCCTTGTTAATTGTATTTCTGGTTTGTTCATCAAATACTTCAACATATCTATCTGGTAAAAACACGCGTATGTAAACAACAACCTTAGTACCTACCTTAGTTTCTTGTTGTTCAACCTTGTTGATTCGTAGTTTTGTGTTTAGTGGAAGTTCACTTAGGTTTTTGTATTGGGCACTTGGTTTACTTACTTTGTTCAGCTTAGCGATAAGAGAATCCATGTTCCAATTTGTTATATAAATTAAAATAATTTTCGATTTTTTTGAATCGCGTTTTAGGGCAAATAACCATAAAACAGAGTGTGTAAATTTATCATCTAATCAACTTCGTCGTAACTACTTTCGTTATCAGGATTATCATTTTCAGGTTCTAATGGATATATAGGATATCTTATAATGCTTCTACATATCGGACAAGTGTTATGGTTTTGTAGCCAGGTTTTCAAGCACGGTTCACAGAATATATGCCTGCAAACAGTTTCTGCCTTATACACTCTTCGATTAACAAATAAGCAAATTGTGCAAGTCTCTCTATTTCTACAAATCCTTTTAAACATGCCACTATTGAGTTGTTCAATCATAGTTCTAGAAACTTTATTCTTATGTAGTAATACAAACCAATTAACCTCATGTGCGACCTCCAAAATAAATTCTTCTGAAAGTTTTTGTTTTTGGCAAGCAGCGGTCCAGTCTACTTGATCTTTATAGTCTCGAATAAACTGTTCACTTAATGTTTGATATCTGCAAGTTGTCCACCATGTATTATCATCAAACTTACTACTAAACTCTCTAAGAAACTCCTCTGATAGGTCTTTTCTTAATGTCAGAATTATATGCCAACAAGATGGGGACGTATATTTATCAGAAAACTCTCTAATAAAATCTTCAGAAACCTTTTGATAGTTAATGAAATGTAGCCAATTGAAATCTTCGTTTTGGAATTCTCTGATGAAATTTTCACTTAGCTTTTGACTACATCCAATACCATGCCAATCAACTTTATGTTTATACTCTCTTATAAAAGTCTCGCTAAATTTTTGGGAATATGACATTTCGGACCAATCTAATTTGTTTTCAAACGATCTTATGAAATCTTCTGATAGGTTAGGATATGCTGATACTTTTTTCCATTTAATGTTTTTAGTTCTAAGAATTTCCACAACATCTTGTCTGACTTCTTCGTCATCATAAAGCTTAACTAGTTTGTCGTTAGGTAGACTCTTTAGAAGCTTATTAATGATGCTGTCTTTTTGTCTGATTGAATCTTGTTGATTCCGCACCAAAACAACTAGTTTGTCCTTGTTTAGTTTTCTCAAAGTTTTATTGTCCATTATAAACTTTTTTATTATATACTGAAAAATAATTCCCCATTTCATTTTTGTCAGTCATATCAATTTTGTATATAAAAAAGGTTTGATATAAGAGAGTTAAGACAAAATTGAAATCCAGATAAAAGAGTTAAGACAAAATTGAAATAACTAACAAAAATGAAATGAAAAAAAATTAAATATAAAATAAATAAGATTTATGGAAACCTACAAATCAAAAAATAATTTTTCTTTTAATATAAATAGAATGACTAATGTTAACAATAATGTGAGTGTGAATGTGGGTGTGAATGAGAGTGAAAATGAAATGCCTTTCCACGATTTTCTATATAATAAAGGAGATATGAGTAAATATACAGTAGTAGTGTTAAAACAATTATGTAAAGAGAAGGGGATAAAAGGTTAATCCCGATTACGAAAAGCAGAACTAATATCAAAACTTACACAATACAATGAGTTAACTGAATTGCCTTTCCACAATGTAGACAACTTTAGTGAAATGCCTAAAAAAGAACCAATACAACGAGCAAACCAGTCTAACATCAGAAACTATAGCACACTAACTAAAGAACAGCTTGTGCGAAGATTAAACAGAAGAAATAATGGAGATGTATTCTCCAGACAGAGGTTAGAACAAGAAACACCAAAACTAAAGAAAAAATATCTGCCAAAAATATTTCCATTAAAAAAGATGTATTTGAAGAAACTAAAGTAAAAACTGAATCATTACCAATAAAAGTAAAACGTCAAAATATTGCTTTTAAATCAAGATTAGAAACATGGAAATTTACAACAAATTATACCAAATCAGAAGACCCATTAGAATATAACATTAAATTAACATCAAAAGCAATTTTAAGCAAATTACAACTAAGCTTAAGTAAACATAGTTCGTTAAAAGCTAATCTTTGGATAAGTTATAAATATAAGAATGGAAAAGAAATTGAAGACTTTTATTTTAACACTGAAAACCAAGAAATATACCAATCGACGAATTTAAAAGAAGTAATTACTAATATGAAACAGGCATTAAGAACAAGAATGGATGAGTTCCAAGCTAGAGGTTCTGCTTGGGCTCTTATAAACATTAACTTTTTACAACTAGCAATCGTCAAATATACACCATATAAAGGATCATCATACATAGAACTGCCTGCTAAAATTAAAAACAAACAAGCTGTTATTAATGAAAAAAATGAAGATGTTTCTTATATTCAATTTGTTCTGCACTACATCTTGTTGAAAAAGATCCACAACGGCCCTCAAAATATAAACATATTTTACCAGACTTAGAATCTAAACTAAAAGATATTCATTTTCCTGTAAAACTAAGTGATATTCGAAAAGTTCAAAAAATACTTAATATATCTATCAATGTGTACGCATATGATAAGGACTATTCAATTTTTATATCATATCACACACAGAACAAAAAGAAAAGCATGTTAATTTATTATATGTAAAATAACAAAATGAAGAAGAGAAAGTTAAAACATATTATTGTTGGATTGAAGATTTAAATAGATTGGTGCGTTCTCAATTAACAAAATGGCGAGCTCGAAAATACTTATGTGACAGATGTTTGTTATAAATCTACTCACAAAATACCTTAGATAAACATGAACAAGATTGTTCGTCAAATGAAGCAGTAAAAATAATAATGCCTGAAGGAGGCACATAAGTCCAATTTAAAAACTATCAATATACAATGAAAATGCCATTTGTAATTTATGCCGATTTTGAATGTTTGTTACATTAAGTTATGGGTTGTACTCAGAAGATGAATCATATACTAATAAATATGAGCAACACAAACCGTCAGGATTTTGTTATTATATTGTAAAAAATGATGGAACAAAAACGAAACCGATTTTGTATAGAAGTAAAAATGCAGCTAAAAAGTTTATAAGAATGTTAAAGAAAGAAGCTAAAATGATATCAAACATATATAAACAAAATAACGAATTACCTCTAACGAAAAGTCAAAAGAAAGGATTGAATAAATCTGAATGTTGTTCTTACTGTAAACAAAAATATACTAAAGAAAATCATAAAGTTAAACACCATGATCATAAAACAGGTGAGTTTGTAGCTCCTCTATATAATAACTGTAATTTAAAAGTTAAAGTTCCAAAGTTTGTACCAGTCATTACACATAATCTTACAGGATATGACTCACACTTATTTATAAAAGAACTTGGATGTAATAAAGAATACATAGATCTAATACCTAATAATGAAGGAAGATACATATCATTCAGTAAAAAGGTTGGAACTATCAAATTAAAATTCATAGATTCATTTAGATTTATGGCTTCTAGTTTAGATAAATTGTCATCAAATTTAAAAACAGGACAAATGACTCATATACAACACTTTTATCCTGATCAAGAACAATTTAAACTTGTAATAAGAAAAGGTGTTTATCCATATGACTACATTGATAATTGGAGCAAGTTTAAAGAAAAGCAATTACCCTCAATAAAAACATTCTTTAACAAACTTAATAACGCAAATATTAGTGAAAAAGACTATGAACATGCTAAAACTGTTTGGGACAAATTTAATATTAAAAATCTTGGAGAATATCATGACTTATATTTAAAAACAGATGTGTTACTATTAGCAGATGTATTTGAAAACTTTAGAGAAACATGTTTGAAAGCTTATGGGCTTGATCCAGCTTGGTATATGACAGTACCAGGACTACCTTGGGATGCAATGTTAAAAATGAGAGAAATAGAATTAGAATTGCTAAGTGATTACGATATGGTGTTGATGTTAGAAAAAGGAATAAGAGGCGGAATTAGTCAATGTTCAAAAAGATATGTTAAAGCAAATAATAAATATATAGAAAATTATAATAAGACTCTTACTTAATGTATTTAGATGCAAACAACTTGTATGGATGGGCTATGAGTCAATACTTACCATATAAAGAATTTAGATGGCTAGATAAGGAAGAAATAAAATCAATAAACTTTACAAATGTTCCTGATAACTGTGATACTGGTTACATACTGGAAGTTGATCTTGAATATCCGAAAAAATTACATGATCATCATAAAGACTATCTATTAGCTCCTCAAAATATGTGTCCGCCTGGTTCAAAACAATCAAAACTCCTAACAACTCTATATGATAAAAAAAAATGTGATTCATTATCGAAACTTAAAACAATGTTTATCACTTGGATTAAAATTAAAGAAAATACACCGAGTAATAGAGTTTAAACAATCAGATTGGTTAAAGAATTATATTGATCTAAACACACAAATGAGAAACAAAGCAACAAATGATTTTGAAAAACACTTCTATAAGCTCATGAATAATTCAGTTTTCGGAAAAACTATGGAAAACAATAGAAAAAGAGTTAATATTAAACTCGTAAATGATGGGAAAAAATATGAGAAGCTTGTAACAAAACCGAACTACAAAAGCACAACAGTGTATACAGAAAACTTAGTAGCAGTACATATGAATAAAATTAAAATACTATTTAACAAGCCAATTTATGTGGGCATGTCTATCTTAGATTTATCAAAACATTTAATGTATGTTTTCCATTATAATGTGATGAAACCTAAATATCAAAATAAAATAGAAATATGTTATACAGATACAGATAGTTACATTTATCATATTAAAACAGAAGACTTTTACGAAGATATTAAAGGTTTTATAGATCAGTTTGATACAAGTGACTACTCATAAAACAATAAATATGAATTACCACTAATTAACAAAAAAGTATTGGGTGAGATGAAAGATGAAATTACAGGACATATATTAGAAGAGTTTGTAGGTTTAAGATCAAAAATGTACGCTATTAAAACAGAAAACGAAATTAAGAAAAAAGCAAAAGGTGTTAAGAAAAATAAAGACTGTTTGTTAAATCAGAAGGAATATTATAAAAAGATGAATTTAATTAGAAGTTATCAGCACGACAAATATAGTGTGGAAGTGAATAAGTTAGCATTAAGTTGTGTAGATGATAAAAGATGTGTATTAGAAGATGGTATAAAAACTCTACCATGGGGTCATTATAAGATAGAAGAAAAGTAAATGTGATTTTAGTTTTAGTTAGATACAAGTTTAAATTTTAGTTTTAGTTTTAGTTATAAGATTATATGGTTATTTTAGCCATAAAGTCATTATGTGCTGTGCGTCTTAGTTAAAATTCTAAGATTAAGGAAATTGCGCTCGGAGTTAGGTATATCCTCTACTCCTATACTTGCACTGTTACCTGAGTGATTCCTAAATTTTCTCACATTTATTTATTAATTTATTTATTTAGTAACCCTCTCCCCTTTCACACGTGTTCGCTATACCCACTGAGCTTATTTTCTCTCTTTACCCAGGCGTAATGTAGGAAAGTTCCCAGATTCCTCATTTGCGCTCCCCCCCCCCCTCGGTCTCTCCCTCCTAATAACGCTTGTCATTATATTCTGAATGTTATCTTCATTTATTTCCCTGATATATTTTTGTCTTGCCTCCCCTGTTTCTTTGCACTGGAGGAGAATGTGAAATTTCGTCTCGTCTTCACCGCATAGCGGGCATTCTAAGCTCCCGTCCTCCCGTTTTAGTTTAACTTGTGCCCATCCCGCCAGTCTGAACCAGACCAATCCTGACCTTTCTTTTGCCCCACAGAAATCTACGTAGTTCCTCCTTCCCCATTCTCGATCCGTATCCACTATTTTCGCCGATGTTAGCGATATTTTTGCGTCGCATTCTGCCAAAATTTTCAGTTTGGTAATATCTTCCAGTCTGGCACGTATGGCCCCTACCATCTGCATATCAATTCTCCCCTCTATTCCCTCTTCCCACACCCATCCCAGCCCTATACTGTATAATTCCGTCTTTATTTTTGCTACCCATTGCCTCCCATTACTCCCCCCCCCCCTTTTCTGTGATTGTACACAGAGTTTCTTCAAATTTCCCCCCTCGATGGTGATCAGTTTTATCCAGTATTTAATGCTCCTCATTTTGGCATCCACTTCCTCTCTTAATTTTCCCATTTCCCTAAGTGCCCCACATGTTGCCATACCCCTCCCTACTCCTAGCCCTTGTTTTAGAAATCTAGACTGTAAGGCGTTTACAGTTTCTCCTCTCTCCCAGACCCATAGTTCGATGCCATAGAGCAGTGTTGCCTTAACTGTGGCCTCGTAGACCCCCTCCATAATTTTGATTGGTATATTTGGCACTTTGTATTTTATTTTTCTTGTTTTTTCTAACGCAAGTATTGCTTTACATTTATTCCTGTGTACGTGCCTTGGCCACCTACCCGTCATTGTCATCACCATGCCTAAATAATCGTACTGTTTCACCCTATCGACACTTGTCTCTTAGTATTTCCAGTGTCGGTTCATCAGAACATCAATCATCCTCATCTTCACGATTAGCTAAAAGTGTCAGAAAAGCAAACAAAATAAACCAATTCAATCAAACCACAAAATCAAAATTAAGTATTTGTTTTTACCCGGACATGCAAACAATTTTCATTGTGAACTCAGCCGGCACCCGTGGCGGAGTGGTTAGCACATTGAGCTCCAACGCCATGGGTCCCGGGTTCCCGGCCTGGGCATGGATGTTTGTGAGTGTCCATTCATCAATTTCATCATATAAATCCCCATCTTCGCAAATTAGCCAAAGTTGAAGTAAAAATAAAGCTAATAAAAAATATTGTGAAATTTTATGTAAATAAAAATACTTTTCGTAAAATTTTCTTCCTCGCTTCGCTAGCAGTACCTGCTTTTCTTAGTATTATCAAGTTCGGAACCGTAGCTGGGGGTGGCGAGAGTAGACCTTGGGCGCCGAACGATCTAAATGAAAAGAGATGGATTGTGGTTTCTCCATTAATTCCGAAGAAGAACACCCTGCCGAGATTTCTTCTTTGGAACCTTTGGATATGGTATTCTGCGCCTTTTCTCTCTTCGATCTTCCATTTCTTGAAGGTTTACTCTTCCAACGAAGGTATGGCACTTGTTACATATAACACAAACTCCCGTTGCTTCGTAAAACACACTGAAAGGAGGTTCAAGCATTCCGTGGTCAAAAGCAGGCGGGCCATTAGCAGCACCCCTCCCTTCCTTCGCGGTCCTGCCGAAATGAGGGGGGAAAACTCCAACCGTCGGGAAAGACCCCGTCCCGTGTAAAGGGTCGAGGTTGAATTCGCCTGTTTATGTGGCATCTGGAATGAACATTGCCAAATTTAATGTAAATAAAACAAAATATCAAACCATTTGTGATAATAAAAATTTGAATGAATAGATTATGAAATAAACCTTTGAAAAGTTTCCCATAAAAATTTGAAGGTCGTAAGTCCAATAGCTACGGAGAAGTGGAATTGATTACTTCTTTCAGAAGTAAACGGGGAAAACTCGGGAGACGCTCGCGCTCGAGCGAGAGGCATCATTTCCTCTTAAGTATTCAGTTAATCTAAAATTTAAATTAAAACTTCTAACAAACATTGCCCAATATTACAATATATATAATACTATCGTTTGATTCGGGAATATTTTTAAGACTGCTAACTAGTAGTGGTGATCGGCACAAGAAGAGAAGTAAAATAAAGTAAATAAAAAATAACAATAATAATAATAATAATAATGTTACAATAACATTATTAGTAACATTATTATTAACATTATTTTATTAACATTATTATTATTATTATTATTGGTACGTTTATCCTGGTACTTGCCTCCCCCCCAGACAAGAATTCGTGTTTGCGCCTCTGGTCCCAACCAAGAAAAAGCCTACATCACGCAGGAAAGTCACAGCACGGAGTTTGCGGGTTGTTTTTAAAGAAATCGTTGACGCACGACATCAAACTATGGTCAATGGATTCGTCTCTCCCCCAACCTTCCCTCGCTCAAGGACGACTGGTCCTCTATGCCTCGCAAGAAGACATCCCTTCTGTCCCGCAGTCAAGTTCCGTTGTGTTCTCTGCCCACTGATGAGAAGGTCCCCTTTTGCAGAGATATAAAACCTTTTTCGAGCAAGGCCTCATCCCCTTTTGCATAGAGAATGAATGGGATTTTGTCAACCCTCGCGTTCTGAAAATTCTGTGACGTCATCGTCACATCGGCTCGAAGAACTTGCCTTCCTGTGATATCGTGTTCACGTGGAAGCGCATAGAAATAGGAACACCAGTGGAGTGTACTGAGTGTACCGAGTTCAAACCCATTCTTGAGCTTTGATTATATCATGGAAAATTTTGAGAGCGGTATTGGAGGTTTCTCACGAATCTTTACAGTGTCGTTTGAGAACTTTTGATATGTCTAAACCATGTAAGCTACCACCACCCCAAAATTCAATTTTGCATTCCCTCTCCCCCCCAAAAAAAAGTCACGCGGTGACTCTTGCCAGAATTGTGAAAATTCCTTGCCTCGTCGCATTGGGTCGGCGTTATTGCGAACGTTCTTCCCGGTATTGATTTCGTATCCCCTTGTGAACTCTCAAGTGGTACTGAATCTACATCTACATCAGTAAATAATGTTGATGAAGTGCTTTCTGACTAGCCTAGAAGTGATTAATGCGTTGGAATTTTTTTAAACTTACCTTTGAACGCAAAAATAGATGGAATTTAGCAACATGTATTCTGGTGAGTTCCATAGGTAAAGGTAATGTAAATTTCCCCGTGCATATAACACCGTGCCATGAAGGCATATGCAAGGGTGGGGCCCACACATTCTCGATCTCGACCATTTTGGAGGTGATGTGATCACTACGCTCCGGCAGCCTTTATCCCGCTGATTTACTCTCGGGTACCCATTGATATAAGGGTGGGTGAACCTTTGAGGCACAAGGCCGGAAAAGTACCAACCTTATATAACTCATCCCGAGAATCAAAGCCAGAAAATCACCAGCTTTGGGCCTCTCTGCAGAGCTGATTAAGGGAGTCCTTTATATACCGTGCTTCATAATGTTTCCGACTAGTTTCCAGTATGCAAGATCTTTACTCACAAAGGAATATAACGAGAAATCAACAACACCATTGTGTTGTGTTATGCAAGAAATATCGAATTAATTAAATAATAATGGTTACATATTATCTACACTTTGATGATAAAATGTGTAAAACTTAGTAATATTTTTTTTTGTACTTGCTAAAACATGGGTCCCTTAGTCCACCACGGTTTCTATTTACTTCAAAGGGCAGAGACTCTTGCATCACAACAGACAATGTTTGTCTCCTGGTTACGTTAATCATTTTGCAAAATGTTGTGTGAATTTTGTTATTTTATTGTTGAAATACATGTGTTTGACACCCAACAAACAAATTTGGAATCCCTTGATTGATCGGTTACTTCTTGGATTACAGTGGCATCATTAATATTTCATATTAAGTTTCATAGAGAGAAATTTAATTAATAGGGTGCAAATAATTTTACGGGGCTCCATGGCATTCTCTTTAACATTTTTTCCCCCACATAGATCATTTGGCTCCTAAGGCCGACTCCTGCTGCCACATGGTATGGCTCTGAATTTGGACTATAAGTGCGAAGATATTGCGAGCGAAGAGATCAAGAAAATCTTACGAAATGTATTCTATTTTGAATAATATTTGAAATCCAGGGGGCAATTTCCTCTCTGTGCCTTCCTGCAAATGCCCTTGGCCGTCTGAAAGATAAATGCATGGAACACGTGAAAACTAATTCCATCTTGAGTATCCATTTGTCCTTGTTTTTCTTTCTTCTTCAATGTTTGCTCCCCCTAGAATGAACCCAATCCAAGATCGGGGAGGGGGGATGGACAATGCCCCCTTCGCCCCTGTAGTTGTGGTACTGTTTGTGAGTGTCTCTTCATCAATATCACGTCATCACTCATTTTTGCGATTAGCTAGAAGTTGCACAAAAGCAAAGCTAAGTAACAAAAATTAAATATCCACTCCCTCTCTCTACCATATGAATCAATATTACCAAAAAGTAGACTTGGGAATCAAAAATTTAAGCAGTTCCAAGTTCATACCAACATATCAAAGAAAAACATCCTAACACATTAGGGAACTTTAATACAACACTTCTCAAAATGCCACAACTGTTCTAGATACTGAAAATTGCGAAATCATTTCCCGAAGTCTGAATCTCGAAGAAAATCCCTCCCTTGCATCAATGATTGTAAAATAGAACTAAAAATACACAATATTGCGGACTCCAAACTTCTGATGTCTGCCTCTCTACACAACAAACACATTCATTTATGCAAGAAGAAAAATGGAATTTTACAAATTTCAAAAATCGTCGATGTTATTTTCGTAGCTTTTTGTAAGTTCACATTTAAATATTTCATAGTTCGAGGAGGGGCATGCCCCCCGTGGCCCCTCCACTGGGTACGGGCCTGCCCATATTATATAATATTGCCTAAAATACAAATTTTTCTATTTTTTATTCATCTTTATTTCTTCAACTCAGGTTTAAGTGCATTGTAAATGCATTTATGACCTAATACATGCAAGAAAATGCCCTATAAACTTAGAAAAATCACCTAAAAATTCTGAAAGATTTGTAAAACAAATTTATAAACTACCAAGAGAAATTCAAATTACAAATCAACGTTACAGTATCTATCACATGCTCATTGCGTATGGTGGTAGTACAGTGTCTCTAAAAATTTTTAGGACAACGACATTTTAAACTAGGCAACCCAATTTACACAAGGCGTTGGTGGGTTGCGTGTAGAGTTAGGCTCAATTTCAGGGTTGCCACATGCACAATAGATATTTATAAAATACGCGAAAGAAATAAAAACAAGTAATATTGTATAAAATTATTAAATATATCACTATTATACCGCAAGTGACAAAATACTTTCTGAAAGAAAAAAAATAGGTTTTCTAGTATTTCATCGCTGATGAGTCTACAGAAAGGAAAAGAGGTGAGAGAAAACGAAAGGTGACAAAGGAGAGGAGAAAGAGAAAGCGAGAGGAGAAGAGGAAAAGTAGAGGAGAGAAGAAAGAGAGGATAGACGAGGAGAGGAGATGTAGTGAGGAGAATGGAAGAAGATTATAGGAGAGATGAGGAAAATGGAGCAAAGAAGAGAAAAGAGGAGACGAGAAGAGGGAAGTGGAGAGTAAAGTAAAGGAGAGAAAAGAGAAGAACGAAAAGAAGAGGAGAAGAGTGCAGTGGAGTCGGAAATCTAAGACAGGAGAGGAGATGCGAGGAGTGGAGATGAGTGGGATGGAGATAAGATGCAAGAAAAGTAGGAAAGGCGATATGAGATAAAAGCAGAGCGAGCAGAAGGAGGGGAGTGAAGAAGGAGAAGGCGAAGACAAGAACAGAAGGGACTGAAGAGAAGAACTAGTTGCAGAAAATATCGTCTCAGCGTCAAGAATTGATGCATTAGTCAAATTATCGACATGAAACATTCAATAACATTTTGAAATGTATTGGAGAATGTATTAGATCGGTTCGAAATGCCTTTTGGCTTAGTTCAGACCAAGGTAAAATCTTCCATGTAAGATCTTTGATTTTACCGGCGATTATACCACTAAAAACATGAATGTAATTTGAATATTTATAAGAATTATCCAATTTTTGTCCACTTCTCGGTTCGTTGAAATGGAAATTTTGCAATTTAATATTTCCCCTCCTCCCATCGTTAATTCCAAACTGAATCATTCCGTTTCACACGGCGTGGACAATGAACACAATGGGATAGGTCTAAAACTTACGAAACTTTTCTGCTACTGGAAGGGTTTGAACCTACGACCATCAGATTGACAGTCCTGAACGGTAAACACTACCCTACAAGCTTTCGCTCCTGAAAGTAAGTAGAAGGAGCTGACCAATGTGAAATGTAGATGCAACTCTTCTCCTACATATAATGAGCAAAGAATAATTGTTTGTAACAAAGAAAACGAAGGTAGTACGACTCGGCGAAAACATTTAATGGAGAATTTCACATGATGAAAACTTTTCATTCGATATTTGCGGAGGTATCCTTGCATTGAACTCGAGTGGGAAAAGGGGTAAAATTAGTATGTCCTGAATTGCCACAAATATAAATAGTTATTTCATTAATATTTGTCAATGTGATGCTGATCACATCACCCCCACTCATGACCGGATCAAGAAAGTATGGGGCGTTACCCCCACACCCCCTATACGCCTTCATGGCGTGGTGCTAAGCACAGGGGAGCACTTTACTTTTTACTTCTTTGAAGCAGTACACAATTATCGTTAGAGTATCATAATTCACGATCTTATACATGAAAATATCCCTTTGAATGTGTGTCAATTCATTTATTTGTTTATTTTTTTATAAATTCCATATGCAGAACTATATAGCCACTATACACTGCTATTACAAATAATGTTACCATGCTCTTCACACCTAGTCTGGAGGATCGAACCTGGGACAGCTAGCAGCCCAATCGAGAACTCTAACCACTACACCACGCCCTTACCTTCGATTGAAACAACAATTTTTAAGTATTCTGTCCCTCCAATATTGTAAATATCGTTGGGTATACATGTAGTTGAACTTTTACTTTAATTTTGAATTGCTTGCTTGTAGTATAGCAGATATCTTCGAGAAAAATTTTTCGAAGTGATGAAGAAAAACGAGAATATTGGTAGTTGCGAAAATGCGAGTTATTTCTTCTAACTTCTTATTGTGATTAGACATTATTAATGGAAAATATCTAGAGGCTTGAACATTGCACGACGATAGTTTTTTCCTGCGATACTGCAACAGACGAAATGTTTGATTATTGACGCAAGTGTCGTGTTCAGAACAGTCTTATGAAATGTAGTTGCTGTTGCGTAAGGTAACACGAAATAATTACACCGTTTGCGAACTACCAAACGTTAGACGTAAACAGGCGGAAAATGTTATACATAAAATCACTTCACATTTGACAGTATAAGTGAAGAGATACTTGTGGGACAGTGTGTTAATACTTCTTATTTTTTCTTCCTCGAAGAACAACAATTTTTAAAGTAGAGTAACAGTCGTTCTGCTCTTTCTTATTTCTTTTAAATTCTTCCACATTCCTTTAATTGGGTTAAAAATAAATGCTTGCATTTCTGTCATTGACGTAGACCAGGCCCATACGCAGGATTTCTTTGAGGGAGGGGCCAGACCCATATATATATATATATATATATATATATATATATATATATATATATATATATAAGAGAGTGAGACGGGCTGTTGAGCAAAGGATTATTATTATTATTATATAAGAGGGAGAGAGAGACAGATATTACAAAATAGTTTAAATAGTGCGAGCGCCTTTGAAAAGTCATGATAATTCTATGTCTAGAAAATAATATATTTATAAATTAAATATTGCGTACTAGGAATTATTATTACAATGAAGAACATGTCTAATTGTGAGTTAAGAAAAAGCAATAATAAAGAGACATTCTCGCATCACGATTGCAGTTCGAAAAAGTCAGGACAGGGATTGAAAGTAACGCACTGTCCTGACTAAATCGCTGATTCGGACGTCTGGTAACCTTGCATCAATGATTATAAAACTAAAACTACCCAATATTGCAATCTGAAGACTTCTGCGCAAGAAGCAGATTCATTTATGTAAGAACAAAATTGAAACTTTTACACATTTCTAAAATCGACGACGTTATTTTCGTAGTTATTGATAGGTTCACATTTAAATATTCTTTCAGGGTTCGAGGGGGGCATAGCCTCTATGCCCCCCTCTGGGTACTGGCCTGACGTAGACAGTGGGAGAGAAATTTTGGAGAATCTTTCTATTAAATTTATTATTTACATCCACCTTATGCTCAGATAGGTTTATGGATAATCGTGAACTTTTCGTTTAATTGATAATATTTGGTTTTAAACGACGGGAGAATATTGGTCAAATTTTCTTTCGTGCTCTTTTGAGAATATATACTTCTACAATAGCAATCGCGTTCGGAAACGGTGAAAGAAAAATGACTTGGTTTTCAAAGGCAGACAAGCTTGTTAGCGTAGCTTGCTCGCGTTCAAAGTGACTCACTCACGCTATTCAAGGCCGCTTCTTATCGCAAAACACTGTGCGTCGATTCACAATGCCTGCACCCAGCAAGTTACAAGTGGCCAGAGTCGAATTTTAAAGAGAATCTGAAGAATGATAGATTTCATCAGAGGCGGCTAGGTGGGCACTAGCTCAACATGCAATAGTTTAAGTCATAATTTTTGACAAACAAAGAATCTTATTGAAAAAATATTGGGATAGTAATACGTGTATCCGCTCCTTTTTAACAAAGTAAGCTCGAAGACAATCTGTATTCCATTTGTTTATATTGGCATATTGGTCAACCGGAGGTTATTATAAGGAACGATTTCGTAGATGTTCATGTAACCGTTATAAAATTACAAATAAAGTATATTCACAAGCTTAGATATACTAACAACGAAGAAATAAATTCAGAGTTAAATTTCAAATGCATGTGTATAAAGTAATTCTAGAAGTACAGAGATATATCAGAGTATTGATCTTCTTTTTGCAGGATAGCGTTTACAATATTGACGCGACAGAATAATTAAGAACTGTTGCTCCAAGGGGGAAAAAGGGCGTAGTGTATTGGTTAGAGTTCTTAAAAGCATTGATTGCGGTCCCAGATACGATCCTCCATACTAGATGTTATTTTTTTAATTCTCCTTTTATTATAAACAAGAGCATGGTAACATTATTTGTAATCGCAGTGTATAGTGGCTATATAATTCTGCATATGGAATTTATAAAAAAATAAACAAATAAATGAATTGACACACATTCAAAAGGATACTTTCATGTATAAGATCGTGAATTATGATACTCTAACGATAATTGTGTACTGCTTCAAAGAAGTAAAAAGTAAAGTGCTCCCCTGTGCTTAGCACCACGCTTTGAAGGCGTATAGGGGTGTGGGGGTAACTCCCCATACTTTCTTGATCCGGTCATGAGTGGAGGTGATGTGATCAGCATCACATTGACAAATATTAATGAAATAACTATTTATATTTGTGGCAATTCAGGACATACTAATTTTACCCCTTTTCCCACTCGAGTTCAATGCAAGGATACCTCCGCAAATATCGAATGAAAAGTTTTCATCATGTGAAATTCTCCATTAAATGTTTTCGCCGAGTCGTACTACCTTCGTTTTCTTTGTTACAAACAATTATTCTTTGCTCATTATATGTAGGAGAAGAGTTGCATCTACATTTCACATTGGTCAGCTCCTTCTACTTACTTTCAGGAGCGAAAGCTTGTAGGGTAGTGTTTACCGTTGAGAACTGTCAATCTGATGGTCGTAGGTTCAAACCCTTCCAGTAGCAGAAAAGTTTCGTAAGTTTTAGACCTATCCCATTGTGTTCATTGTCCACGCCGTGTGAAACGGAATGATTCAGTTTGGAATTAACGATGGGGGGAGGGGAAATATTAAATTGCAAAATTTCCATTTCAACGAACCGAGAAGAGGACAAAAATTGGATAATTCTTATAAATATTCAAATTACATTCATGTTTTTAGTGGTATAATCGCCGGTAAAATCAAAGATCTTACATGGAAGATTTTACCTTGGTCTGAACTAAGCCAAAAGGCATTTCGAACCGATCTAATACATTCTCCAATACATTTCAAAATGTTATTGAATGTTTCATGTCGATAATTTGACTAATGCATCAATTCTTGACGCTGAGACGATATTTTCTGCAACTAGCTCTTCTCTTCAGTCCCTTCTGTTCTTGTCTTCGCCTTCTCCTTCTTCACTCCCCTCCTTCTGCTCGCTCTGCTTTTATCTCATATCGCCTTCCCTACTTTTCTTGCACCTTATCTCCATCCCACTCATCTCCACTCCTCGCATCTCCTCTCCTGTCTTAGATTTCCGACTCCACTGCACTCTTCTCCTCTTCTTTTCGTTCTTCTCTTTTCTCTCCTTTACTTTACTCTCCACTTCCCTCTTCTCGTCTCCTCTTTTCTCTTCTTTGCTCCATTTTCCTCATCTCTCCTATAATCTTCTTCCATTCTCCTCACTACATCTCCTCTCCTCGTCTATCCTCTCTTTCTTCTCTCCTCTACTTTTCCTCTTCTCCTCTCGCTTTCTCTTTCTCCTCTCCTTTGTCCCCTTTCGTTTTCTCTCACCTCTTATCCTTTCTGTAGACTCATCAGCGATGAAATACTAGAAAACCTATTTTTTTTTCTTTCAGAAAGTATTTTGTCACTTGCGGTATAATAGTGATATATTTAATAATGTTATATAATATTACTTGTTTTTATTTCTTTCGCGTATTTTATAAATATCTATTGTGCATGTGGCAACCCTGAAATTGAACCTAACTCTACACGCAACCAACCAACGCCTTGTGTAAATTGGGTTGCCTAGTTTAAAATGTCGTTGTCCTAAAACTTTTGAGAGACACTGTACAAGTAAGAAAGTTCACTTTTTGTCATCTTTTACACTTTAAGTACTGAGTTGCTGTTAGTTGTGACCAGACATACTCTTTTTAAGAGTATTATACTCTTTTAGAGGTTCAGATACTCTATACTCTTTTCAATTTGCAAAAATCACCAAATGTACTCTTTTTCATAAAGAACAAAGGTAAATATGATATTGAACAACATATAAAATCGAAGTCACACACAGGATGTTCGTCGGTTTCTGAGACACGTAAGTTGGATAGTTTCTTCAAGTGTATTGATGGATACAGTAAGTCAATATGGTTTGGAAACTACGGTTGTTGGATTTGTAGCAGATAATTCACCATTAAATTTTGGTAGCATAAACAAGGCAACATCAGGAAATAAAAATGTGCACAGAGAGTTAGAGTGCAGATTAGAAAAAAAATATTTTGCCTATTGGTTGTGGGGCTCATATTCTAAATAATGCAATTTCTGTACCTTGTGCGAAAATAATACCCATAGACGTTGAGAACCTGGTTTTCAAAATATACAATCATTTTAGTATTTTTACTGTGAGAACAGAAAATTTGAAAAGATTCTGTGAATTTATTGGGTGCCATTATGAGGGTCTTTTATACCACTCAAAGATAAGATTCCTCTCTTTACTTTAATTATACGTCAGTATGAAGCGATAAAGACCTATTCTTTGAGTGAGGAAAATGCCCAAATTGCTATAGTCAATTTTTTTCAAGATGATACAAGTGAACTATGGCTATATTTTCTGCATGCACAGCTACTCCTGTTTAATGATAATATTTTAAAATTTGAAAAGTGTGATATAACAGTAATTGAAGTTTCTGTTCAATATTTTCAACTCCTACAGAATAGAACAGAACTTTTTCCCATTCTCAGCAAAAAGTTTACTTATGAAACTTGTAAGAAAAGGGAGTATGAAGGAGGAATATGCTTTCTCTGTTTCAAATAGGTTTTATTGTGAAGTGGTAAAATACTTATAAACATGGTCACTTCGTTTTTTTTGAAGATGTCAATAAACTGAGGTATTTACTCCTTGACTCTAGAATTTCCTATGAACAATTTCAAGAGTAATTTTCATTTATTCATCAACAAATTCATTGGAATTTAATGATAATGATATTTTTGACACTTACTGTGCAATTTCAAAAGCCGTTGAAAAACATCTTGAAGATTGAAGGGGGGAAAGAAAAGAAGCAATGATGGATAAAGTGGAGGTCAATGTACAAAGATTTTGTACAGGCTGGGGCAAATTTAAAAGTGATTGTGCCTCTTATAAAATTCTTGTTTACTCTACTCTGCCTGGTACAAATGTTGATCGTGAAAAACTCTTCAGTGTTATTAAAACTTATTGGCGAGAGGAAAAACGTACTCTCCTGGTGTCAACACTCGAACAAGTAATGAAAGTAAAATTCAATGTGGACATCACCTGTGAAGAGTTTGGACTAGCAATAAAGGACGATTTAAACATACTCAAGAAAGCAAAATCATCCCAGAGGTATGAACGATGGTGCCATTGGTGAGAAAGAATTTGTAATTACAACCTTGGTGACAATGAAGTTCGACCAGAAAGGAATACGTGATTAAATGCACAGAGGCATAGGCGCTGGAATGGGTGACCCGCAGAAGTGACGCATGTGTGTAAGAGGAGGCGTGTGAGCAGGCAAGAATCGTGATCCCAGCATGTTGCACCCAAGGTCACGTAAAGAACGAAAACGGGGAACTATACGCGTGACATTGAACTTCGACCAAGCACCAGACCCATACGGCAAATTCCAGATAGTGGCGCATTCGACGGAAGCATGACGTCACGGACACGATAAGGGAGTCCGCCGTATATAAGCGCGTGCTGTGCACCGAGGAACCGCAGTGCATCATCACCATGGCCAGGGGCAAACCTATTGACAACACCGTGAGGAGAAGAGTGGTGGAGTTGCAACGGGATGGACTCAGTGAACTGGAAATAGGGCGCCAACTGAACTTACCCAAGTCAACCGTCCACTGCATCATCAAACACAACCAAAATACGGGTACTACAGAGCCAGGTAAGGGAACGCCTGCTGAGCGTGCGTGACCTACGGATATTTAGGCGCTATATCCAGACCAACAATCATGTTTCTGTGGCCGAATTACGACTGTGGACTCGAGAACGCTTTCACATTGAAGTGTCAACCAGAACCATTCGCCGTTACCTACAGCGATGCGGTTACCGAGTGTACAAGGCGAAACGTAAACCCTTCCTTTCCATGTTGAACAAAGGCAATCGACTACGGTGGGCACGAATGTACCGGGGATGGACTTTTCGGCAGTGGAACAGGGTTTTGTGGACGGACGAATCCATTTTCAATGTTGTGTACGGGAAAATACGGAAAACATTCATTTGTCGGAAGGAGGAACAGAATGAAGCAAAATATTATGCACGTCGGGTACAGAAACCTGCGTCAGTGATGGTATGGGGATGCTTGACGGCATCTGGGGTTGGCCCACTACACGTCTGTGAGGGCATTGTGAATGCACACGCCTATACACGCATACTGGAGCGGCATCTTCTCACAGTGCGAAGGCACCTGTTCCACAGGCGGCGTCTCATCTTTCAACACGACAATGCCAGGCCTCATACAGCGCGGCTGACAAGATAATGGTTGATTTGCCTTCACGTGCGAACTCTGCCATGGCCACCATCGAGTCCCGATCTCTCGCCCATTGAGAATGTGTGGCGTGTTCTTAAGCGACGTGTGCAACAGAGGGGACCCACGAGAGTGGCTGCTCTTATCGCCTGCCAGCAGGAGGAATGGCACCGCATCGATGTAGAATACCTTGAACGACTCGTCCGCAGAATGCCCCGACGCATTGCCACAGTTATTCGCCGACGGGGCGGCGTCACACCATGGTAAACAGGATCCCCTCTAACAGTGGTCGAACTTCAATGTCACGTGTAGATGGACGAAAATGTTTTATTTTGTGTGGACACCATATATTGCTGCGTTGCAGCGGAAATTTATGTTTTCCTTTGTTCCATGTAGCCTGCTGAATAAAATATGTTCAGCATATGCATGTGTTCTCCTTCTTTCACAACGCACTCCTATATTTGTGACTGGTCGAACTTCATTGTCACTAAGGTTGTAGCTAATTACATTAGACCCATAAGTAATTTGAATCTGTAGAGTGTAGGCCTATTTTATAGGGGCTATAATAGAAGCAATAACAAATAGCCACCCTTATTTTCGTTTTTTTTTTATGTTTTGTGCATGCGCACCTTCAATCTATAGACTATACTCTTTTTGGTCAACAAATATCTGGTCACCCTAGTTGCAGTACACATCGAAAATCATATGCAAATTTTCAAAAGTGAATGGTTTTCGGACAAGAGAGCGTTGTACACGGAATTTTTCTTCTCGACTTCCACCTACACAAGAGTAGCTTACTTGAAATGAACAATATCATTTGCTGTTAAGTCACTTTCAATTCCATAGAGTGCAAATTGCTCCCTGACAAAATATCCGATACAGAGCACAAAACTTTGTACCCTTTGTTTTTTTTACAATAATCCGTCTGGCGACAATATATTTACTGATATAGGGGAAATCACATTGTTTGAGCCAGGGACGTAGCTAGGTTGATCAGTTCGGGGGGGCCAAATCTAAAATTTGTTCCTATGCAAATATTACCAGACAGTAAAGTTAAACAACTCTGTGTGATACACACACACACACATACGTGTAAACGTGGTCTTATAAGGCCCGAGTGAGTGTGCATATGTTGTTGGAACCACTATAATTTGATAAATTAGCATAATCAAATTCATTTTAAAATGTCGAGACCATGCATGTGATTACAAATACCACCGTGGTTTTTGAAAATTATCATTTATGCAGTTTTCCTGACAAAAAAATGGTTACTATTCTTGTTGGAACCTGGTACCAATATCACCTGTCTAATTTACGTGTTGTAATTTTAATACAATTGCATCCGTTGTGGGTACTAATCAATATTGCAAAACCCGTCCAACCAATCACAATTCTTGTAGGTCACATGATTTCTTCCTGTGTGTAAGCAGCTACGTGCCATACCGAATTGGGCAATAGTTGTGAAACGCGCTTTACCTCGTCAATTGAGAGCGCGTAGCTTGCACGTATCTGTCTCGGCGCAGAGCATTCGGAAGGGGGAGGGGGAAAAGAAGAGTTCCTTTCGCGGCGGAGTTAGGAAGGGATTAACTCTTGTGCAGTCAGTGCCGTACTTAAGGAGTTTTTTCCCCACTGTGGAATTGAGAAAATAATCACATTTACCCTAATCTGAATCTAATTTTTACTTTGCATACTTTTTGGTGTTGTTTGAAGATTTCAGAAATCAAAGCAGGCTTGTGCGGTCTATCATGCTGCAACTGTGTGAAACGAAGCTCTTTATTGGAACGCTACAAAGCAAAACGCAATAGGTAAAAAGCGACAAGAGATACGTATCGCTTGAAATTAAACCCTCAGTAATCAATTCGACCTTTCGCATTGATGCGACAGGGCAAGCTGCACATATCGCTTGCTGGTCGATGCATTAGGTTTTTCGAGCATGAGCGGTGAATTTCTTGCTTTAGATTGAAGTCGCCAGTGTTCGTGGGTGTCCGGAAGGGGGCAAGGGGGGCCGTGCCCCCCCTGGAAAATGAAAGTCAAACAAATTATATATTTCACACATATAATTTCATTTCAGCCACAATAATAACTGTTTATTAATGCACGAACATGATAAATTCAAATGTAAACAATGTTTTTTGAGGGAACATTGGGGAAAATGTGGCTTATTTGCTCCCCTGGAAAAAATACCTTCCTTGCCCCTCCCTGGAAAAAAAACCTGCTGACGTCCATGCCAGTGTTGCCTGTCGATTGTCGCCTGCCACTTGTCGCTTCGATCTGAAGTCTCCTTGAAGGGGTCAGGTGAAGAATTCTGACGGATGCGACAAGCGACAGTGTGTTTCCACATCGATAAGAGACACGGGTCCCTTTTGTCTTGTAGACTAAAACATTCACCGCCCGTGCACGACAACAAGTGGAGGCGTCACGATGCACAACATTGATAAAATAGCAAGTTTGAGTGACACAACCAAGCGACATGCAATATTTGCAGCTTACCGTGCTGTATCAGTTCGAAACGTAGCATTGATTACCGAGGCTTGTCGCTTGTCGCGTTACGCTTCGGTCTGGAATCTGCTTAAACGGCAGGCGACTGGCGACATGGACATTTTATACCAAAGCAACAAGCGACATTAGAAAATTCAATATAAGGCAAAACATTCACCGCGCATGCGAGAACAAAAGAGCGACACGCAAGCTACAAGCGACACCTGCATCTTGTCGTGTCGCTTCTGTTCGAAAGGTTCAATTCATTACTGCTGGTTCGCTTCCAAGGGACAGGTGTTGGTTGTCGCTTTCGTGTGAAATCTCCCTTACAAAGCAAAAAAGCTGCAAACGACAGACGACAAGTGACAGGCGACAAGCGACACGGAGAATTCACACAGAAGCTACAAGCGGCAAGCGACACTAGCACAGTTAGTTTAAATTCAAACATTCCCCGCGCATGTGCTAACAAGAGCACGGTATTGAGAAAATTGCCTAATCAGAGTGACACATGCAACTTCTCCTGTCGCTTTCTGAATGCTGGTTTGCAAGTTAAGCGTGTCACGTGCCGCTCGCCTCTGAAAGCTACACCAAGCCATTGTTTTATTCAATTCTCCTCAGGGAAGGTAGAGAATGCTTATACAAATACAGTCTCCGCAGATCATTTGCGAAGCTACTCATTATATTTGAAACTCTATTTTCTGTGCACACTCAGCGTGCACTATAATCTACCGAAGCGGCCCTAACAATTTATTTGCTGGAACTAGGATCTCACTTTCTTCATCGTTGTGAAGGGTCACTCGCAATACAATTGTTACGATTTTGTCTCTCTGCGTGAGAACAGAATTTGGAGACTATAGTCGACAAAAAATTACTTCTGTTGGCGTTATTAAGTTTGCGGAGGAGGGTGGTGCTTCATATGACTGTTCCATATAGACTGTACATTTGAACAAAAGGAGCAAAGGAAAAAGTCACTTATTTCATTTCTTTGTAAAATGAATTAAGTGTTAATTTACCAGAAGTCCAGTACAGTAAAACTATCCAAGTATATAATGGTGTGAGTCTTAATCGACATTTTAATTAAACCTTTCTTCACAAACTGATTCAAAATTGAATAGGGCAGTGGTTCCCAAAGTGTGCTCCTTGGCGCCCCGGGGTGCGATATTTTCACTGAAATGCCACTTACTTGTTAGTCTACAGATGGTTTTAGATATGATTGTTTCAAACATTTGCTTATTTAGTTTTTTTTACATAAACAATGTTTCTGAATTTGAAATATGTGCTTATTTTTTAACTTAAGGCAAGCAACCTAACAACACTAACTTAGCGTTGCAAGTTTTAGATAGACCTATGCCTACATTCTGATTTGGGCGCCGCGGAAAAATTTTAAAACTACAAAGTTTGGGATCCCCTGAGATAGGGCATAATTGTAATACTCGTAATGAATGATTGACGTATAAACTTGATGTGAAGCGTACAGAAATGTTTGTTTCGCGAATGGAGCGAACAATAAAACGTTTTATAAATCTCATTCCTTGCAACCACCCAACCACGGTAACTGTTCATCACCTGACCTCTACTTTCACGTCACCCATCAAGTCTGCAGGTGTTTCTTTGCGTCCTAGCACAAGCATTTCGTTTTCGCTCCTTTTTTACCGGACGCCCGGTCCTTTCTTACTTCGGTAGTTCTTCTCGCAGTCAAGTAGGAGGGGTACGAGTTCCACCTAAGGCCTCCCCGATGGCCATGTCGACCTCCGTGGCGGACTGATTAGCACGGCGCGCTACGACGCCAGGGGTTCCGGGTTCGAGTCCCGGGTAAGGCACGGGTATTTGTGTTTGTCCAAATGAGAAAAACTGAAAATTGAGAATAACCGAGAAATGAAAATCTTGAGAATATACTGAAAAACGGGGGATACTTCCGGTTAGGGGTATTCCTTAAAAAATGACGGAGTGGTTGCTTCGTCGCCTTGTAATCAAGGGGTCCCGAGTTCGATACTCGGTGGAGGCATTTCGTTGTTTGGATTCCACTTTAAACTGTAGGTCCAGTCCCGATGAGCCTTACTGTGCATAAAGCGGACTTAAAACACCAACTCAAACAAACGAGTTCCATTTGCACCAAAAGCAAGCATACAGTCAAGAAGTTTAAATATCGTATGTCTTCATGTCGTTACCCAGTCTCAAACGCAGGATAAAAAAAACACGATTAAGAAAAAGAAATGAACCAATGTTCTCGAGGCCGAGTTGGGAGAAGTATATTATGGTAAATAATCATATGGTAGTCACGGACACTTCTGTGTTGTAGGAACACTATTGACCTTCAATGGAATCATTACTACCCAGAAGTGTCCGTGACTGTACAACCCTAAACTGATGTTGCGTCACATTTTGTTGGTATGTCGACTAAGAAACTCTCATAACATGTCGCAATAAAACAAGTGGCTTCACCAAACTGAGGTAGAGGCGAACACCATTATTCTGCACTGTTATCTCAAGAGTCTGATATTAGCAACAGAGGAAGACATTTCCTAGTCACAAGAAATGTTTTCAATTCACTACTTATAAAAAGTATATGGTGTCGTCTTGGCAGAACGAACTGACCTGACTACAAAAGCACAAGAAGCTAACTGTCTCGATTATTGCGATCATACGGCCTAGTTTTATTATTGTGTGTAGTTTTACCAACTAACCTTGAAAGAAACAGTTTGGATCGACGTACACACAGAACATTTTCAACCAATGGCAGCACAAAACATGTCGCTACTAATACACAGCGACTTAGTGCAACAAAACAAGCCTACGAGCACAAAATGAACAATCTCTATTTTATGGTGGTATTTTAAGACTTTAGACTTTAATGTCGTTGGAAAGGTGTAGAGTTCTTAACACAAAAAATACTAATAAATAATATGAATGTGAAACAAGCAAGGGTAAAGTAAAGTGCATTACAGCATTGCATGGATGTAGTTGTAAGGGGCCACATATTATATCTCACTTAATGTCCCACTATTTTGGAACATTTCTTGATTTAGGGCAGTTATTTGGAAAATATTGTCCGTCGACGAAGCTGCTATGCCTGCAGTCATCTGTAGAAGACACAGAAAATCACAGTCCGGATACGAGTGCATCAGCTCAATCTATGGCGTAAACTCGTTCCGACTTTTGTAATTGTTAATCGGCCCAGATTTAAAAGCACCACTGATGCAAAGGCCTCTTGTTGAGTGAGCGTGTCATCCGTTTCTTTTCCTACCTCCTAATTTATGATGGCGGACCTCACGCAAAAAGTGCATAATTTTAAAGAGTGGGAAGTTGCATGAACGTTTACTATACAGGGTGTCGCAAAACTCTTTCAACAACGCTTGGGAGCTGGTAGATATCATAAAAACAAGTAACTTTTCCCTATAAAGTTTACCTCGAAAGCGCTTAGTTTCTGTGCTATAAGCGCTTAAAGTCTATCCTGTACGTATGCAACCCAACACAGTGTGGTGTTTGCTTATAACTCGCATAATTTTAAAAGCTCCACCACATCCTCCTCGTTATTCTAACAAGGAGTTTTTGCGTCATTGTGTTCTTGACGCTCGGCTCTGGACGTCGAGCAGAGTAAATTTGGCAACGCTGTTTCCCCTAGCGGGAGAACTTTGTAACTAAAGGAGGAAAGCTTCGGCCAAAGAGAATGGGATTACAAGAGAGATGAAAGTTCGTATCCTCACAATAGAAACTTTTCAGCAGCCGACTTACAAGAGAAACCAATCAGGAACGAGAAATATAAAATCAAACCGGCCAATCAAGGAACAAGCATAGAACGTGTGCTGCCGCCACCGGCATCTCCCCCGAACTACTGCGGTTACCATAGCAACGCCGGAAGCAACACAGTCTGCCAATATGTTGCAACGCGCATATTGAGAAACAACGCAGTTAAGTTCACGTAAGCAATCTTGCAGAACCAGTTATAATATTGCAACAAATGTAGACGATAGTTCTGGTAATTTGATATTCCTTGTAGTTAGCAGTTCATAATTTCCAGGAATTTCGACCACATTCGTTAAAAATATTAAAAATGGTAATGCGAGTATAAAATGCATTTGCTTAAATCGTACAAAAAAACTTCGCAATTGTGATTTTCAGTACAGAAATAAAAAAGTAAACCAAACCTTTTCCTTAAAGTAGCACGTAAAAAAGGAGAAGAATTACTTGTTCCAGTGTAGAGCATCTTCTGAAGTGATACCAACTAAAGATGATTTTTATATGCATCCATGCATTTTCGAAATTCTAATTTATTTTGGTATCCACCGCAAGCAATATGTACACGTCTTAGGAGATTAACAAAAATTGATGTGTCCTTTAATTCAGTTTTTTATAATTTTTTTCATTACATCACTAATTTTAAATAAAAATGTAAACACAATTTTTTCCTGAAAATAAGACAAAAAAGAGAAAGAAACTTACTTGTTTCAGTGTAGAGCATCTGCTGAAATGCTGTCGACTTAAGATGATTCTTATTACGTCATTTAACTTTAATAATAACTAATAATTTTTGGAATGCTAATTTATCTTGGTGTTCATGCAAGAAATATTGGTAACAGTTTCATACATTGGAGACACATTTCTTAATTTTTACAGGAGAAACTACGTATGGAAATGATTTTCTTTAAGGTTTCCAACGTTAGTTGAGGTATTTTCTTTCATCGTGGAATCTATTTCACAGGGAAATCATGTATTTTTCAATAGAAATATCTCACCGATGCACATTTGCCATTGCTTTCCTACGTGAACCGGATGCTCCATACGTTGGATGACGTAACCCCCGTCAGTGTTTCCAACCCCCCTTTTTTTAAACTATGCTTGCCTAACCAAACCTAACCTAACCTTCGTGGGGCTATCCGTCAGCTACCCGTGCATAATGTACAATTTGCAAACGTGACTAACACGATAGTATGTATTTTTCGGTGAGGAAGGTTGGAAACACTGATATTCGAAAACAAAAGAAGCGATATCATTCGCAAAGTAAGCGATATCGCACCGTTACATGTGTTCGGTAGCACTTAGAAAAATGTGTTATTTTAGTAGAAAAAGTGTGTGTCTTTGTGTAAAAAGCATAATGGCACCTTGAGCTATGTTTCGCAATACACAATTGGTAAGTACGAACTAGGCAAAACACAAAATATTTTTTTTTTAAATGTGTCTCCGATCTATGAAACTTGAACCGAAATATTTTACCAAATGATATGCAAGTCATGGGTGTTGAACACCCCCAACCCTTCCATAGGACCTTAGAACATAATATAGCTATAATTTTCAACACAAATAATAAAAGTATCATACCCCCCACGCAATAGCGGATATGTTTTCGTAAAATAAAACAAGAATGCATTCAAAACTAAACATTAAGAGCAGCAAAATCCTTTCATGACACATTAATTACTGTAAATGTGTAAGTATCTATCAATGAACAATTTCATCTATCCCAAATAAATCATGGCGTTTTTAGTAAATCAGTGAAGATGTAAATGCAATAATCTTTCATTTTCTACTTGTGGATGTACATGTTGAGTGTTCTGCACACACACATGGATAGTAATAATAATAATAATAAATAAAAATAATAAAATTCAATCAATAATTGAAATAAATAGAACTTATTTGAAGCTGATCCAGTCATGTTGATTTGTTGGACTTTTAACCACTGTTCATGTTGTGTTTAACACTGTTAATGTAAATTTTCAAGTTGATTACACCAAGTGTCAACCACAAATTTCTCTGAAATGGAGGAACTAAGGCCACTAGAAAAATAATCCTCCCAGGCACTTTACAACCAAAAACAAGTGTTATCTAGGCCACAAGACAAGGTGGAGCCTCTGCCACTGATAAAGGCACTCTGTTTATGCCATACTTTTACATTATAACCACATATATCAACTGTTCAGCAGTCAGTGAACATCCTGTGTTAGACATCAAGTTAGAGAAAAATGCGTTATCCTGGGGCAGAGACAATCATAAAAAAGTCCAACAATTCAACTCTAATTGAACTATGTAGACAGTTAAATATATATATATATATATATATTACCTGATGATAAATTGACCATGTAACCATTACTACATGATAAACTAAAGCATTTTTTGCCGAATCGGACCACTTCTACACAACACTCAACCACCAAGGAACACCACAAGACACTTGATATGCATGCACCTCCAGCAATACTAATGCTTTTCATTACAACTATTGCAGGTATTTTGTGGTGCAATGTAATAACAACAGGCAAGTAAGGATAACAGAAACAGAGATAGATATTAAAAAAATCATTATTGTCTCCAAATTATACAGTACAAAAATATGTAATGAAAAACCATGTAATTTATTATTAGACAAAATGAAAAAGTAACAGTGTCTCTTTGTACGCAATAAAAAAGAACCATGAATAAAACACCATATTCAATTTATAGCAGTAATGTTACCTCCTGATAATGTTAAGTATTACAGAAGTTGTGCAACCAACCAAACAAAATATGTTGTGCATATTTATATTTTATTATGAGAAAATGTGTTCTTATTGGAAATAAAAGAAATTTAAGTCTATGGGTTATCTGCTTAAAATGAGAGAAGATACTGCAGAAACATACATGATCTTACCTGGGAAAATTATTATTTCATGTACGTTAAATAATCCCATCATTGTACTTATAATCTAAAACCTGTTTAAATGAAGATTCTAAAAAATGTATATATCACAAAGACACACCATGATAATAAAAGCACAAATCTTACAACATTTTGAAAATCTTGTAACCCTGTAATTGGGATAAAAAACATGCAGAGAATATGAGGTGAAAATACTAACACTATAAAAATAAATAAGCAAGAACTAAGGATCATGCATTACATCCCAAAAAGGAAAGTAAAAAGACACCACATTTGTAATTTGTCACAGTGCCTCACAAAATGCAGCTGGCCAAACATATACAAAAGATATTGTTTTATTTACCTTATTTTTCACAATAAGCTTCCTCTGTGAACATACAAAAACACAAATTGGCCAAAACACATTCTATATGCTGATAAAAGGCCCAGGATACCAAACTACACCCCCCTCCCCCTTCTGTAGAGTTTATGGGCGTCACAATGTATTGTGAAACAGTACTTTTTTCCATAGTGGAGTCTTAAAATTATATTTTTACTGCAATTTTCATAACTTGTCACTTAATATGAACCGAAATTACTTGCATGTCATGTATAATGAGAAACACTCATGATTTTTAGACTCAGAACAGGCTGGACCTGCTTGCCATGGCACATGGAAATCTTCACTTCAAATTCAGTTCTAATAAATGAAGGGCCAGGGGGAAAAACGATGAATGTTCATTCGAGACAATTTTCCAGGAAATGAAAAACAAAGTATTTCTTTCCATAAGAACGTTAATATATGCCAAAATAATAATGCGTTTTTCAGGCACTTCTCATCGTTTCCCAACCAAGGCCGTTCTCATTCTTATAGTACAGCTTCTGAACTATCAGATGGCGTTGCGATCTCAAAATGGGCGAAAAATCGACATTCATCGTTTTCCCCCTGGCCCTTCAAATACTTTGCTTTATTTTGTCTTCCCTTATGGAAATGGAAAAATCTGTATCACATGTACCATTGCATCAGGTTAATGAACATGCCATTATAAATTTTTGTACTGCTGCTAAGTGAACGTTGAATTCTGCAGTGATATGGCAGAGCAGGCCATATATTAAAATGTATTGCTAACAGGGGTAGACAAAACTAAAAATAATTCTGGCATCAGCCGTTTTGTCATCAAGAACTTGAGACCTTTTTTTTTTTTTTTTTTTTTTTTTGCGGAGCCATGAATTCAACTAAAATCAAGCTACACATTTTAAAATCTGACCTTAAACATGTAATTTATTTATTAATGTGAGCTTTTTGTCCCGCACCGTGGTTGTGCTGGCAATATGCTTTGGGATCTGGCTATGGGAGATACATGCAGATTGGAGTCTCCTGGAGGAAGCGTAACAACTTTTCTCCTGAGATTTCAGCCTGTGTATGGGACCAGTTGGCATGAGGAAATTGGGCAGTTACTAACGAGTAGCATAACCTGGTCATGAAAACCTACAACAATGGCAGAGGTGCGTCATGCTGAGCACATATCACTCCGTAAGTGGTTTTTGCCCCAGCACTATGCTAAATCTTATCTACAAAGGAAAATGTACTATCTTTGCCCCCAGTTTTGGGACCCAACCACCACCACTGCTGGCAGGCGAGTGAGGCTAGCAGCCGGTAGGTAGGTCAGGGTCCTCAATGAGCTGTTGCGCTCAGGTTACTCTTATAAAGTAAGTTTGGATGAAAAGTAATTATAATTATCTGTTGGAATGGCTTTCCTGAAGAAGGCTCAACTGGTAACCACATGAATAACCATGCAATGCACTCTCAAAAAAAAAAAAAAGGCAGTGGGAAATTCCACAAAAAATATATGTTTGGAATTCAATGTGAAAATTCAGGCATCATGTCTACCCATGACTGAGAAACCTACCCACATACAATGTACTTGCCAAATATTTTTGCAGAAGGAGTTATTGAATGTAAATGCTTATCCAAAACCACAAAAAAGGGGGGTTGAAATATTGAATATATATATATATATATATATATATATATATATATATATATATATATATATATATATATATATAACAGTAGAAGGACAACTGAAAGATGTGGCTTGTAGATTTAATACAGACATTACTACAGTGTATCGTAGCACTATACACCGAGGGAGACCACTTGCATCCACACCTGGCAAGGATCCTTGTTGCTTGTGATATCATCAGAACGACTCCATTTTAGAAAGGATGCATCAGAGCTTCTTATGATGCTGTCGTGTCTGCATCGAAGCCATTTTGAATACCTATTCTAACATTTTCGTCGTAGAGTGATATGACACTGTAGTAATGCCCGTATTAAATCTACAAGCTGCATCTTTCAGTTGTCTTATTCAACTGTCATAAGCAGCCCAAACTAGTTTTGCCTTATAACTTTTAAATGAGGCATTTCCAGACCAGGGTCCCTTATCTCACATTAGTACTTGTGTCAGCCTCCATCCACTTTGCCAGTTTGAATTAAGGTGATGGAAACAACCTGTATATATGTAATAAAATAAATCTTAAAAAGCAAAAATGGCCAGATAACATGTGATACGGGGGGGGTAGTTTGGTATACTGTAATCATTTAAGATATCTAGTATATTCATACAATGTATAAAACTAAAATCCACATTGAAAATTTTACCCTCACTAACAGATATTTAAAAAAAAACAGAACTGTTTTTCTCATATTTTTAAAAATTCAGAAAACTGATGATATGTACGTCTTGCACTAATACTTGTATTTATAACATAACATAAAGATTAATGACAATTTATTTGGATTTGACTTTAACACATTGACTGCCACCGTGTAACTGAAAATGTATCTCTTCTGGGCCAATCCGATTTTCTTGTTACTGACCGACTGTGAATGAAATGTGTATGCATAATATCTCAATACAATTGAAATTAAGCCCATTGTTAAGGTTTTTGTGGTGTGTATGCATTTCTATACACGCGGCGTAGGTTTTCAATTTGACGTTGTATGCCACGTGTATATGATTTCATACACGTAATTATTCGCTTAGTGTTACCACATTTTGTCTCGTTCTTTCCAAATATCACTCTGTTTTAAAATTTTGTGGTGATCAAAGTACCAAAATTATCAGACTACTTGAGCACTAGTGCTTTGTATGTTCCTCTTCCCCGAAGTATAATGAGTAGAAACAGATTTGAACTGCTTTTACGAATGTGGCATTTTGCAGACAATTCACATGCTATCCCTAATGATAGATTACATAAAATTACGAACATCACCAACAAACTCATTTCACAATTCTAAGAAATATACACACCAGGGGGAAAAAATGTGTCGACGAAAGTATGATACCATGGCGGGGAAGACTTTCATTTCGGCAATACATACCTTCCAAAAAGAATAAATACGGAGTGAACGTTTTCAAGTTGCGTGCCAGCAGGAGCTATTCATGGAACATTATTCTTTATGTTGGAAATATAAACGTCCGGTAACATGTCAGTTCCTGAAACTGTTGTGTTACAGCTTGTAAGAGATCTTCTCGGTGACGGCCGGCACCTTTACACAGATAATTATTACACCAGCGTTCCTCTTGCTTACCTTGCCATTGACAATAATATACATCTAATCGGTACAATTAGGTCTAACCGTAAATATTTGCCAGCAGATGTTGTTCAAGATAAATTGAGGAAAGATGATATTGTAGGAAACTTAGGAAGGTGCGACTATTCTGAAGTGGACAGATAAGAGAGTTGTGTTAGTCCTATCTACAGCTCACTCTGCTGAAGAGGTAACTGTAACAGGAAAATGTGGTTCAGAAATTAGAAAACCTACCGCAATTGTTGATTACAATACTAGCAAGTCCTTCATTGACGTAAGTGGTCAGTTGGCTTCATATGGGAATGCTCTGCGAAAGACTACAAAATGGTACAAGAAAGTTATTATTGAATTTATATGGGGAACGGCTCTCATGGATGCCTACATTCTCTACAGTGACTGCA
Organism: Lepisma saccharinum; assembly: GCF_977018435.1. Lineage (NCBI taxonomy): Eukaryota > Metazoa > Arthropoda > Insecta > Zygentoma > Lepismatidae > Lepisma > Lepisma saccharinum. The sequence goes on along the minus strand of NC_139238.1, from coordinate 60,493,967 downwards.
TCCAGTCCAGTAACATACACATAAATGAATTCAGGAAACTTGTAATCCTAAATATTCTTTCTGAACAATTACCTCCTGGACAGCAACTCACTTTACCTGTGCAACAAGGCAGAAAAACTCCAACTCATCACTTGATAGACAAAGTAGGGGATAATGGAAGAAAGAAGCAAGGACGCTGTGTACATTGCTACAAAATCTATGGCAGAAGTGGAAATTCTGACTTGACAGGGAGGAAGTTTGCCGGGGGAGGTGAAGACAGTATGTGACAAATGTCCCAAAAAACCTTTTATGTGCCGGGAGTGTTTCAACAAAAATCATTGAACTTTCAAAGTGTACGGTACAAAATATGTCATCCTTATATCTATCTATATATCTACAAGGAACATAAGTTTACAAAAAAATATTATATAACGAATCGTTTTGTAAGAATTATGATGTACTAGCAATGTATTCCATAATGTATAATCGTTTGCTGTGAATTCCAACCAGAACAAAATTTGTATTTACACATTTACCCTTCTTTTTTAGTTGTCAATACATTTGTACTAGTGAAAAGAATACGTAAGCGTAAATAAAAGTTTTGAAGATTTTTTTACTCTTGTAAGACATTGCAGAAATTAAAATTATTACTGCCCCATCTTAGCTGTACGCCACGGCTATTTAACCGTCATATAGTTTTGCTTGAACTGTGTATACATTTCCATACACGCGGCCAAGAATCAGGTTCTTGTTTGTGTATGGAGTAGCATACACGTGGCCCAGAAGCAAGAAGCCATGTGTATGACATATCATACACACGGCAGTCAATGTGTTAAAGTTTTAGTTGCATATAGTATTATAGACTTGCACAGGCAAATTATGATGTGAATATAGCAGTTTGTAAAATTCAAATATAAGAGCATGTACAAAATTGGAAGGGAAGTTTCTTTATGCCTTCCTTTTTCTTTTTTTCTTGCCACTGGCATGCATAACAATAACCATCACAAAAACTATGTTCTCTTTTAATTTTTATGTTTGATTCTAGTTTACGTTATATAAGTATATTACGTATAATTTACATGTCATGTAGAAAACCTTTCTTTACACGTTAACTGCACAACCCTGGTAGAAGCACAGCATATCCACCATAATTTTAATATTAATTACCGGGCCTCCTCAATGGCGTAATGGTAACGTTGTCGCCTTTTAATCAAGGGGTCCCGGGTTCGATTCCCAGTAGAGGTACATGGCACAGTAGTTTGGATCCCACTTTAAACTGTAGGTCTAGTCCCAATTAGCCTTTCTATGCATAAAGGGGACTTAAAACAACAATTCAATCAATCAATATTAATTACCATAAAAAACCATGCACACACATCTATACTTTCTGGACACACACACACACAAAACCACCACTACCAACAACAATAACAACAAAAACTAAGAAAAAAACAATAACAACAAAAACTAACAAAAAACATAACTGGCCACTCACTGGTTTCACATGTTAAACATGTTTAACGTGTTTCAACTGTTTAGTCTCACCCCTTTTACGTGACGTGCACTTAATTCGCTCATTGATGTCTTTGACACACTTATAAATAAAAACCCTAATAAATACACCTATTAAATAATGCTTGATGTTATGACAGGTATGATCATCCAGCCATGGAATTGCAATTGCGGCAAGGATGGTATATAATGTCCTGCCAACGCCTTGCTGCTTTAGCACATGCTCTGATTGTTGTGCCTTTTCAGAGAATTTACTAATAGTATCACACAGAGCCAATGATGGATACTTCAACTTGCAACCATCATATTCCTTAAAATCTATCAACATACCACTCAAAAGCAAATCATCTTTAGGGCCTGTTAATAGCTGGAGGCAAGTAGGACATTCCTTAGTTATTGTTGCTGTCTTGCGTACAAGGTATCCAGCAATATACACAACGGCATTTTGTTCAGGAAGACTGCGATCAATGTCAGCTACGGGAGGGATATCTACAAGAATGTCCTGACAAAACCCAGCCTCAGAACCAGCATCATTAGCAGCAGTTCCATTATTCCCTCCTGCTCGTTGAACATTTGGAAACAATGTACCTGCAACTTCACGAAACTCATTCTGACACATAGAAGCCAAAAGGACATCTGAATCAGCCTCACAATTTGATGAATCAGAATGCCTCAACAAATTGTGTGCAACAACAGCCCTCATGGAGGACTGAAATTGCAAACAATCAGGATTGTCATTGTTTCCACCTTTTCTTCTTACAGTAGAAAAGGTATTCTCAAGACAATCCTGGTTGAGCCGTTTTGTCATCAAGAACTTGAGACCTTCACTTCTCAAACCCTCCCACAACTGAATGATAGCATTCAGTGTCAATAACCACCCTTTTTTACAGGGTGGAGTAAGTCTACTGCCATCTGCCTTAACAAACTGCCATTTTTGTATCCATTCACACTTTGATTTCCAAAATTCCACATGTGGTGACCTATCTGTCACTGCCCGCCCCAAAATTTTGACATTGTTTAACGAATGGCTATTGAATGAGTCCCACAAATCATCCATTTCTGCACAAAACTCTGCCGTGAAGGCAGCTTCTGAGGGTAATTCGCCAATTGATGTTAACAGGCACAGACCTGCAGCCACAGAATGGCTGAAGACCTGTGCTGCCAAGGAGACACGCATGGCCGCAAACCCACTGACATCAATATGGCGCTTTGAAAGCTTGGGACAAGTGCGATATTTTAGCTTTGAGTCTACTTCATAGAGCTTCCTAATGAAGCTCCATGAAGCAGACTTCTCTTGCCCTTCTCCAAAGAGTACTTTGTACTTTTGGAAATTGTTCCTTACGGATTTCAGCAGATTAGGCGGATCATGCATGGCAAAAATTTTTCGACCCTCATACTCAAAAAATGGATGATCTGGAGTCACATTTAAGTCTCTAAATAGCCTTTGATTGTGGACACCTTGATCACAGACAACAGCCACTAATGTTAATCCAGCTTCAGCAATCTTTGAGCATGCTTCCTTTAAGAGAGCTTGTAGAGCTGAAGCGGGAGCACCATTACCACTGAAGAAATAGCCTATTGGTTGCTTCCAGTTACTACAAAGGCCTCTCACCATGAACACAAGTGCATTGGATGCTAACTTTGGTTCATGATCAGACATTACAGATGGGCCATAATTTTCATATCCATCTATAACATCATACTTCTGATTATACACAACACTGGTTTTAATGGCCATTTCGTCAAATGACAGCACGCACATTCTGTCCCTCTGCGGTAACTTCTTTGCAACTAGGGACATAGTTTTCAGAAGTACTGGGCAAAAACCGGGACGTTGGGTGAGACTCGACATTGACTTCATCAATGTCCTCTTACTGGGAAGTATAATTATTTTGGATAAAGCTTTGTAGGCAGCAGGGCCATGGAGATACACACTTAAAGCTAATGACTTATATTTTAAGGTCCACCTTCTACCTCTAGGAGACCTAGCACTTACGCAAATTTGTTTTTCTATAAAGCTATATAAATTCACTGGGACCATATTTTTAAGTTGCTCCAAAACAAATTTCCTGCTGTTTGTTTTTGGAGCATTTGCACTTATAAGTTTCCTCTTTAGTTTGCTAACTGTTACTCTTAATCTTCTAATTTTTTTTTGTTTTCGGTGTCACTTCTACCTTACCTTCAAACTCACTACCTTTAGTAGTCACTGGGGTAGCAACACTGGGAACAGTTACCGGGGTTGTGGTGGTGCCTGCTAGGCAGACACCACCTTCAAAATCACTGGTTGTCACTGGGGTTGTGGTGGTGCCTGCTGGGCAGACACCACCTTCAAAATCACTGGTTGTCACTGGGATTGGGCTGGCTATGCAGACACCACCTTTGGAATCACTGGTTGTAGTCACTGGGGTTGGGCTGGTGTCTGCTATGCAGACACCACCTTCACAATCACTGGTTGGCACTGGGGTTGTGGTGGTGCCTGCCAGGCAGACAACACCTTCAAAATCACTGGTTGTCACTGGGATTGGGCTGGCTATGCAGACACCACCATTGGAATCACTGGTTGTAGTCACTGGGGTTGGGCTGGTGTCTGCTATGCAGACACCACCTTTGGAATCACTGGTTATACTCACTGGGGTTGAGGTGGTGCTTGCTAAGCATACACCACCCCCAAAAGCACTGGGTGTAGTCATCAACGAACCACCATCACTGGTTTTTTGCCGCTTCACCGGGGGGCAGAACTCCACTTCTGGGCTCAAAGTGGGTACGGCAGACACTATGAGCCTGTTTTTGAACGTAGAGGTAAAGCACCAGTCCTGGAAATGCAGTGCACAAATGAAGTACTTTTCCACATTGCGCACTTCCAGGTCTGGTCACCCAACTACGTTCAACCACTGGGAACATCTGCAATATAAAAACAGAAGTTTAGATTACCTACATTCAGAATTGATAGTTCCATATACCATACTGCATTCCATGTACACACACAAAAAACATCACATATGCATTCTAACTATATTAGATTTAGACTTACACATGTACATATAGAGAATTCAAGATCTGCAGATTTTGGAATTTGTAAAATTAGGTTGTTGATATAATGTATATTATTATACTGGAGTAATAAATCAAAATTTAAAATAACAACATCTCATAATGTGCAGAAATGCGCTTCATTTCTCACTTCACTGAAAGTTGATATATATGCAAAAGAAAGACATGCCTGCTCACTATTTTTCCCTAATCGGTAAAAATTTACTATACCTCGGACACCTCTCATTTTTTCGTTTCGTCAATTTTTGACAATCGTACTTACGTATCTGCTTCGCGGAACATTCCTGAAGGTGTATCAACGTTGTTTTGATGAAATTAATTGCAATTTTTCACATTACCAGTACGTCTTTCTGATAGGCCTTTTCGCTTGCCTGAGACGAACTAACCTAACCACGCGCCAATGGTTCACAATTATTTCCAATTTCTAGATCCTGATACTAACACGACACCAAATTTTAACTATGTTCCCTAACCTAACAGAACTAACTTAACCACGCGCCAATGGTTCGCAATTATTTCCAATTTCTAGATCCTGATACTAACACGACACCAAATTTTAACTATGCTTCCTAACCTAACAGAACTAACCTATCCACGTCGGAGAATTAATTTTCAACGAACAACATGAATTTCAACTATGAAACATTCCCACATCACACAAAACACCTTCCCGATGTTCGACAATGCTACAGGAACTTATTACGGTAAGTAGTTTCTTCTGTAAAAATAAATAAATGTGTCCAAGTACCAAAAATATAAATTTATCGACTCATTGTGCACGTAGCGTTTGAGAACACATTCTAACCACTATAAATTTGTACACATAATTTAATTTTCTGAGGTCTATAGTAGTGAAGTAGTAAAAAAAAAAATATCGAAGTAATTCTAGGTAGACTCTCGAATACGCGACTCCAATTATGCTTCAGGAAAGAGCGGAATCACGTGAAAACTGACGGTGGACCAAAGTAGAACGCATGCTATAGTTTAGAATGTTTACAATCTAATACACACATACTCATATGTAATTGCATTTGGCTTTGTCAATAATGTTATTTATTGACAAACTAAGAATATTCTAACTACATTAACTTAACGTGCGGTAAGTTTTATTCTACATACCTGTCTGGATCCTTGGGAATTCTGAAAAGCGAAACCTTCTGATCTCGCTGATTTCGCCCGCAAATCAGACAAACGCGTAGATCGCTCGTACGGGGCATAGCTGTTCGTTGTATTTCGCGAAAAACAGCCAAAAAACAAACAAAACAGAAGCTAAACACCGACCACAACGAGAAGTCAACGTCCGACCCGAACAAAGCCAAGAGACGGTTACTCATCAACTTCAAATTTAAACACTAACGCAACGCCGCCTTCAATTGTCAACAGTGGAGCGCTACGTTAGTTGGGGGAGATGAACGAGAGCGCGCTAGTGTCGCTGAGATCCCCACTTCCCCTCACTTCCCCTCCTAGCAGACGACGTGCGATTTCCACATTTGGGCGGACTTTCCCCTCTCATACAATCCCATTCTCTTTGGCTTCGGCTGTGGGCGAAGTTTTCTCCCGAGAGAACAGAACGTTGCAGCTGAGGCACTGGTATAGTAAGGAGCTTCCTTCTCCTTCCTTGGTCACGGGCGAGGGTGATCGGATCCGCATCGACATAGGAATTTGACTGTGGCATTGGATTGATGTCTGGACATGGAATAACGGGGTATAATAATTTAATTTATTTCAGTTTATGTTAAAGTTAAGTGACCGGTCCTTTTTGTTTAGTAATGATTTTCAGGAATAGTCTTTTTGGAATTATCCGTTTTGCGATTTAAAACTTAGTGCATTTATTCCATGACTGACGTAACACAGCTAAAAATTCGCCACCTTGTTTGTTGATAATTTCGTCGATATAGGATTCCGATCACCTTAACCACAAATATGACTTTGTATTTATTTAACGGTCCTCCTCCGTAGTCGAGCGGGTTAAGGCGTTCACTCGTCTTGAGATCGTTCGCTGCTGGACGGCGTAGGTTCGAATCCGGCTCTGGTCGGAATTTATTCGGCCTACGTATAGGGCCGGTGGCAACCCACCATCGTGAGGAAATTGGGGAGCTCCGAGTGAGTGAGCGTAATCCGGTCGAGAAGACCTACTATAACGGCTGGGGATACGTCAGGCTGACCCCCCCGACTATTCCAATACTGGTTGAAGATCTCCACGCTTAGAGGTGACGAAGGAAAGCGTGGGAGGGAGATCGGCAGTCGGTAGGTATGCCTAGGCCCTTCATGGGCTGTTGCGCAACGGATTATTATTATTTATTTAACGGGTGTTTCGTGTTATAAATTTTAACGACATGTAGTAAAAAAGGGAAGTATTTATTTTTGCCACGTGGGTTTTATTATATGGTACACACAATTAAATATATATATATTGGGAGAGATTTTTGTCAAATTGTTCGGGAGATGTTTCTATTTGTCCGGGTGCTAATTTGTTACAATAAATGGACACTAAAATTGAAGTATGACGTATGCAATGGTTCTTATTTTTACGTTCATTAGCGTTCCACCTTGCTTTGATATATATATATGTTGAGAGCGTTTTCCGTTTTCGTGGCTAGACGACCACGAACACGGAAACCAATATTAAATCTCGACGATTAGATAAGCTGGGAAATATATGGTATGGTGGGGATTGGTGCTCGAGATCCACGTTAATTTGAGTCAGCGCAAGGGGGCCAATTATATCTGTGGTCATCGTTTTGGACTGAATGGTGATTTTACCACGGTAGCAATAAATAGTGGAATAGAGCAAAAGAGAAAAGGTTTGTGGGTTTTTTCGAATATTTGTACAGATCTAGTTCTTTTTTGGGCAATCAACCTTTTTGTGCTTCTATTTTTTTTTTGGCCAGTGCTGATGTGAAGTGGTCGTGTACTTACTGGTATAACAAAACCTATTTCATATTTTTGTTTAGCTTCCAAATTTATACCATTATACTAAAGGACGCGACCACGTCACAACAGCAAACGCTTGCTCTGACATAACTACCAGGGGCGCGTGGCAGGGTTGCCACTAGCGTTCCTCGTTAAGAGAGACGACTTAGAAACAACAGCTTGGGAGTCTTGCTTGAGCAAAATCGAAAACATTAATGATACTTGCGATGTTGTAAGAAGGATTCACAGTATTTATAAACTGACCAAAACAAATAATGGGCAGACTGAAATTCAAGATTACTCATTCTAAAATATCTCCATAATTGATTGATTGATTTGGTTTATTTTAATTCCCTTTTCTGCCACCTTTGGCTAATCGCGAAGATGAGGATGATATGAAATAACAAATGACACCAATGTCTAGACCAGGATTTAAACCCGAGACACCAGGCGCCGTAGCAAGCTGTGCTAACCACATCACCACGGAGTGTTTCGTACATCATGCAATATCAAGAATTGCAAGGGACACGTGATATAGGGGAAATCCACGAACGAACAAATGTAAGCATGATGTGTTTGCTGCCTCGTTTCGAACACGCAGACTGTAAGGTAATTACAATTTATTTATTAGTTATGAGACTGGAAACGGAATGAAGAGACAATCATTGAATTCAATATTTTGGAAAATTTTACTTTGTCTTTTAAACGTTCTATGAAATTTTCCTTCGTAGTAGCAATTTTCTTCTGAGTACAGGCTATAATGAGCAAGATACTTTTATGAAAAACTAAATATGCTGACCAAGGCAGTAATTTATTTTATTAAAAAACATAAACTAACGTAACGTTTCAACCTTCTAGCAAGGTCTTCTTCAGACTCTGTATCAAGTACAAAAGTAACCAGATACAACAAGAAGGGTAATATATATACACAAACATTACTCCCTCCAGACTATTTAGAAAGTTGTTTGGAACTTTCTAGCAGATGACTTTCACTTTCCAAACTTTACTTACTATACTCTGGAGGGAGTAATGTTTGTGTATATATATTACCCTTCTTGTTGTATCTGGTTACTTTTGTACTTGATACAGAGTCTGAAGAAGACCTTGCTAGAAGGTTGAAACGTTACGTTAGTTTATGTTTTTTAATAAAATAAATTACTGCCTTGGTCAGCATATTTAGTTTTTCATAATCATGGAAACAAGGCTTAATGGAGTTATAAGATACTTTGAATGAACTAACAATAACAGCCAAAAAGTTTAAAATACATTTTCCTCAGTCGATTTGATTATTGAGACAACTGTTATTTTCCGAGGTAAAATTAGTTTAAGTTTTCCATGAACTTTAAATTTTCAATCGAATTTTTCCAGTTTCTGAAATCTCACACCATATTTGAGGCTGGTTTAGGATTCCTATTTACATACTCCCACACAGAGTGAGAGAGGGAGCTGATATGCACCGCATGGTGCCTTCAGGTCGGCAGTTACGGCGAGATTTTCAACATATCAAGCAACAACTGTCACCATTGAATCTAGACTTGCAACTAATTATTTTGCACACACTTTTCCATTTGTTTTCTTGTTTAATGAAATCAATAAATACTGTTCAATATTTACTTATGCATAGCAAGAGAAAGTTCATGTCATCTTACACAATGTTATGATTCTTAATTTAGAGCCAGTATATTTTCCTAAGTTTCTATATTCTTTCCGTAAAGTGAAACGGAAGTTTTTAGTACAGAAAGAAATATATTGTGCGTCGTTGCCTTGTAAATTAGGGGTCCCAGGTTCGACGGGTTCGATACCAGGTGGAGGCACATAGTTGTTGGGATACCACTTTAAACTGTAGGTCGAGTCTCGATTGGCTTTACTGTGCATAAAACAGACTTTAAAACACCAAATAAATCAATATACTGTAAAATCAATAAATGTAAATCATATTCTTAGTTCTTAAATTCTTATTTATATTTTATTGCTCGAACAAATTAACATTGCTCAAACAATTACATTACATTTACATATAAATGTAACGTAATCGTCTATTTCGAGTGTTATTGTCGAATTATCCTCATATTCGCGATTAGTCAAAAGTGACAGACAGAAAGGAAAAGTGAACTACACCAAAACAATCAATAATGTCAAATTACCATCCTTTTGTCCGTTATTTAGTTAACGATACGATACGCAGTCTCAAGGTCATGTTTCATGATGCCGGGGAAAATATATTCAGCATCTGAAATGTCACTTAAACACGTGGGTAAAAGAATTCAAAACTATCCCTTCCCCTCACACACATATGCAAGCGCAGACTAATTTATTTGGGAGTGTTAAGGGGTGTTTCAGTAGCCTATCTGGACAATGTTACCTTAATTGTCATACGTTCATTTCCCCCTTTCACAGAAACCATTTTACCTTATGGTTTATGGGTATGCATAATCACCTTAGCACAGGTTTTGCTATTATTGTGACGGTATTTATACTATTTATATGTGCCGCCACTGAAAATCGAGTCCGAGACATCTTGATTACGGTGACTGCTATATCAGTTTTGCACACTCCCCCCTCGCTGAGGAACTGATTAATGAGGCTATATATAAAACCAGTAGCGTAATTTCTCGTGCAGTTTGTAGTACGTTAAATATTTAAACATAAAGAAATCTAATTAGAATTTAGTAACACAATTGTTATGCAAGAAAAACTGCATGCTATGTCGAATAAATTGAATAAGAAGAATATATAGTCGAAATTATCTTGTACTTCGCCAAAACGTGTCTCTTGGAGTCTGACCCTGAACTGCATTTATCAGACTAACGAGTCTCTGGTGCCTGGGTTGTGTCGTCCATATAGGTTTGTGATTGTCACTTCATCAATCTGATCGTATTACCATTCACCCTCATCTTCGCAATTACCGGCAATGAATGTTTGAAAGAAGCGCTGATCCTGAAACTGTCTGTTTTCATTTCTTCAGCTTTGGTTTCAAGTTTGGTCCTAAAAATTGGTTAACTCGGATTTGCGACCAGCCAAAGGGATGGCCTTTTTCCTCTGACCCATTTCTTTCAAGAACTTTAATAAATAGTCGGGCTGTTTGCTTTGCTTTATATCCAGTGTAAACTAACTTTTCTCGGGGGCCACATATCTTCGCTTACCTCCGAACCTTTGAATCCTTTATTAAATCTGTTTACAATTTTAAATCTCCTCTCCTTGCCTTCTTTCGTTTATATTTGACTTAAACTTTCAATTTTACTTCCAGGTTATTAGTTCTTACTAGTGTTGGGCAATATATAGTCACGATATTTTAGAACATATATCGTGTCAGCGATATATCGTCACGGCATTTGGCGATATACCATTTGCCTCCCCCCAATAAATCAAGATTACATTCTGATCTACCAGCAGCCTCTTACGATTAACAACATTTTACTGTAGTATGCAATTTTAGACTAAATATTTGGTCAAAATTGCCTGTTTTACCCTCAATTTTGCAAGAAAATATTTCTTGCTTGCTTCGATTGTAATATAAACATTTCTACACGTCACATTATTTTGAAAGAATTTGCGACCTATTCAATTAAAATGTTTCCTATATAGCTATTTCTATTTTGGTTATTTTACGTCGATCTATTTCGTGGATGAATCCAGACAATGATGTGCAATGATAAAATGTTGAAGGTAGAATTACGATGTCCATGACACCATATTATCGAGTCTATTCTTTAGATTTAGCTATACTTTGTATAACAAGTATTAATGCAATCTTTCAAACCAGAATTTTGGTAATTGTTTGAGACCCTCAACATTGACCCATGTACGCAATTGGATCTCCGACGCTGTTTTTTCTTGCTTGTGGGCTAGGGGACGTCAAGGAAGGGGAAGAAGTGGGTGACGCCGTTTTTGGCTGATTCCAGGGTTGTCGCTTGAAAGTACGGAAAGGGGGGAGACTATGTCATTCCTCTTTTCTCTGTGTTGGTACTATTTGAGGGTAATTGACCTGAAAGCGAATGATTGTCTACAGTCGGATTAAACATTATGGAGACTCGAGTTTGAGCTCCAATCAAAAAATTAACCAGTAGAGCTACGTATTTAAATTTCGTCACGATTGGACCACAAGTTTTTTAATTACAGAATCTCAAAGAGAGCGTAGTTTGAAAAACACCAAAAAAGCGGCATTTTATTTGGTTCTCACGAGGATAAGAAATTGAAGGCATAATTGAAAAAAAATAGTTATCATAGCTTAACTCACAATTCAATAAGTTAACTGGTTAATTTTTAATTCGAGAGCAAACTCGAGTAGCCATAATTTTTAATTGGGCGGTAGTTCGGCGGAATCTTTCTTTATTGTTTCATTTATGACGCAGTGTTAGTGCAAGAGATCGTGATGATTAGATATAATGAGATATCGCTGTTCGGGAACAGCACATGTTAACTGCTTGTAAAGCAATCGCCTGTTCTCTGTCCCCTTAGCACATTTTAAGTCTTAGCGCCTTTCAACTCATTCAGCAAAGTGTCATGATGTTTTAACTTGATATATAAATAGCAGATATTAACATACTAATTAGTTTAATAATTTAAATGAATAATAGAAATATGGGCGCACATAACACGTACGCAAAATTAAAAAGGATTTAATAAATTGTGTTTCAAATCGGAGAAACTTGAATTCAATTTATCATCATAATTACTTTCTTTCTTTCACTTTCCGGTCTCGGAATGTAGTCTTGAGGCTTGGGCCCCCTTCTCTCGCAGTGCGGTGTGTGCGAAGTCACTTATACCACTAACACTGCGTATATTTTTCGGGCGAAGAGAGATAGCATAGAATTGTTGCAGTAATCAGGTCATCTTATCATATTATGCCCTATAACTCCACAGTCCACACTCCCGTGATATTCAGTCATGGCGCAATGAACAGGGAACAGCTGTACTTTACTGCATAGACAGGTCCCTAGCTTCCCCCTTCCCTGCATTGAGGGAGCTGCTGCTATGCCACTGGTCACCCCTGAAACCTACTTTGTTCTTTTTTATGTCTTATATTTTGTTCAGTTATAAGCCCACGAAATGATTCCCTGTTCAAAAGGGTCGTGTGTGTGTGTGTGGGGGGGGGGGGTTATGGACTGTTAGGTTAATTTGTGCAGTTATGGACAGTACGAAGCTTTGTCGTTGGCCAGGCCACTGTTTTTTATAAGTCATTTGTATTTGATATTTATTATTTATTTTACGTCGCTTTTCTTCCATTTTTGGCAATTCACGACGATGAATCTTGATTATGTTAAATGGATGAAGAGACACTCGCAAAACAGCCTCGTCCAGGCTGACGGGACTCGAACCCGGAGTGTACGATCACCCAACGCACTCAACAACAGAGTCGAACTTTTATAAATGGGGAATTCATCTTTTCGCACCATATTTCTCAGGAAATTACGTTACGACTATGCGTCAATCAGTGACTGAAAATATGAATATATGTTAATAATAAGTTGAGATAGGATTATTTGTGTGTAAAATATTTGTGTTCGACGTAAGAAAGTGAAGAGAAAAAGCTGTACAGTTTGATCGGATGAGCAGGCTCTTTCGTTGCAGCTGTACGGGATTAAGGGATTAGCTAGCTAGCGATAAGTAGGTCAGCGGTACAAACATGGTTCGAACGTCGATCTCTCCTTCTCAGTACGAAGCAGCCGAAATAGGTTGGAATAAAATACTTGAGTGCTGCGGCAATGAACTTTCTTATGAGGGAGCAATAGAATGTAGTTTTTTTTTTTTATGTGGTACCATAAATCTTGCGCGGGAATGAGCGAAGAAGAATTTACGAAATTTGAGTTGCATATAGAAGAAATGTTTTCTTACAAGATATGCTGCGCACTGTCAGAAAAGAAAAAATGTTAAGGAAGGAAAAGTAACAGTGCACAGGGTGTTCAAAAATTAACTGACGAAAATAAAGAGAGCGTTAGCGTCACGGCACTTTTGTTATTTATGAAGCAGAGTAGAAAAGAGGATATGCAAGATCAGCTTAAATTTAGAGAAGAGGATAGGCAAGAGTAGAATAAAAAAATTGACATGTTGTATTCGAATGTGGAGGAAAGTAAACGAATCATGAAAGAAATGAGCGTCCGGCTGGAAGATAAATTGGATAAGTTAGAAATTAAAGTATATTAATTGAAAGAGTAATGTAGTTTAATGTAGAAAGATAGGTCCAATGTTCCATTTGTAACATTTTGACTATCTACTCCGTCCGCAGTCAACCACCGGTCACAGGTCATCTTGTACTGCATTTGACATGTTTAACTCAATGTAGTTCGGCGAAAAGAAAAAAAGAAGCAAGCACTTCTTATCGCTATCTTGCAGGAGGGCGAGGGACAGAGCAGAAACGTTTTTAATCCTCTTAGCTTCTTACAGAAGGCCTGATTTACCTGTATTTACTTGGGCCTCTCCGATGGCGCAGTGGTAGCGTGGTCGCCTTCTAATCAAGGGGCCCCGAGTTCGATACCGGATGGAGACACACAGTATTTCGAGTTTAAACTTTAGGTCCAGTCCCGATTTGCCTTACTGTGCATAAAGTGGAATTAAAACACCGCATCAATGAATCCTGCATTTACTTGAAAGGCAAAAACGCATCAGCAGCAAAGGAAGTGAATTATCCGATGTATGATTAGACGTCGAACTCCACCTAAAAGAAGTAGATATAATGATTTTGATTTTGATGTTAGAGCTTGAGCAAGATGAGAAATTCACTGGCCCTGTTGCAAAATTGTCAACTGTAAGGGAGTTGCCAGAGCCTGGTGGACGCAATGAGCTGTTTACCATGTAATCCTGCCTCTGCGTTGCCAAAATGTTCAGCATTTTTCAACAGATGGTCGTCACCTTTATTCAGTATTAAAAAGTATAATCATGAAGCTTACGCATCGAAAGTAGAGATGTGATATTTATCGTTGTTGAAGCCTTTGTCGACGAAACATTGATGGAAACTGGCGACGTCTCGATACTCGGGTGAAGGCTATACGGAAGGGAGGAAAAAACAATTGACTGTCAGTAACAGACATATTTTGGATTCATCCCAAAACATTACTTAAAGTGTATTCAATATAAAACACACGTAATTGTGAACTGAAATGCAAAACTTTTACTGCTACTAAGTTTCTTCAGTGTATGTATGTTGTTTGTGTGTGATTTGATTTTGTTATTTTGCATCGCTTTGCTATCACTTTTGGCTAATCGCAACGAAGAAAATGAGTGATGATAGGATGAAATTACGAAATTGATGCAGGAACACTCACAAAGAAAACCGATGTCGTTACCATTGGCGTCGTAAACTCTCCTAACCACTCCGTACGGAGGTCGGCATATCTGTGGATCTTTTTTACGTATAGTTTGAAGTCCACTTTTATGCACAGATAGGTTAAACGGGACTGGATCTACAGTTTTAAAATAAAATCCGAACCACTATGTCCCTTTACCGGATATCGAACATGGTATATACCTGTAGAGAGGAAAGTAGAATTGTAAAGGTAGAGTTTTGAAAAATAATGTGCAGATTAAACTTTCCATAAGTCACTTATGACAGATGTTTAAATATACAATTCAGCTGGAAATGATGGACCAATAACTGGTTCATAATATTTCTACATTTGCGCACTTTTAATTTCAATTTGTCAAGTTTTGGGCTGGGTATGCAGTTCTAGTTTTGTTGTATCCACGGGATTTTCGTCCTTTGCTCCG
Organism: Lepisma saccharinum; assembly: GCF_977018435.1. Lineage (NCBI taxonomy): Eukaryota > Metazoa > Arthropoda > Insecta > Zygentoma > Lepismatidae > Lepisma > Lepisma saccharinum. The sequence goes on along the minus strand of NC_139238.1, from coordinate 60,478,808 downwards.
CCTGTCTGTCACAATTACAAGTATTATACATTCATTGGACAAACCATTCGTTATATTAATACTATGCACGTTCTCTCCAATAACCAAGTACGAAAGTTAACTTTTGCATTTCAAACCCCCTCAACCTTTGGCTCAGGGCGGTTAACAATTTGAAATAAGACATTCTTACTTTTGTTTGTTTGCTTGTCCTTGTAAATACAAGATTTAAAAAAAATATTTGTAAAATAATAAATTAAAAAAAAACTGGGAACGAAATGTTCGATCACAGGCCAGTTTCATAAGTAAAGCGTCAAAGAAAGGCAAACGCTGTCTGTTAGCTATTGTCTTTGTTTTGATTCATAGTTCTTTACTTTGCTATCTCATTGTTGTTAACTTTAGCGAAAGGGAAAACTATTTCACTTTGCAAAAGAGCAATTCATAAATAATCTCTAATAATAATCGTCATGTTATATGCATGACTAATTATTTTGTTAGACCTTGCTTGTAGCCTGGAGCGAAAATTAGATACCGGTCAAAATAATTCTTACGCACTACTCTGGCAGCCCGATGAGTGGAAGAAGGGGAACGACTTGACGATTACTGCAGCAGATAACACTCACTTGTGCAAGCAGTAGAAGAACTCTGCCGTTGAAATATCGAACTGGGCCATTTGTACAGTCACTGGCACTTCTAGGTTGTAATTATCCAACTGAAAGTCAATGAAATCGTTACAACCCAGAACTGTTAGTGACTTGTCATGATGCAACAAAAGACCAGTACAAATGCATGCTTTTCTGGGATTCGAACCCTGAAACGTTACCCTTGCGTTCTATACGTAAACAAAGACGGACTAGAAGTAAAATTTAGATCTAGCATTTTTGTTTTTCAGACTGTCCAGTATTTGACGAAGAGAAACATTCCTGTTTTATTTTTTTTATTGAAGTTTGTTATGAGGAGAGCGTATAAGCAGCAGATCTTTGGCTGCGACTAATGCTAATTCCGTGTTAAAGAAAGGAACATGCTAGTATTAACTTCTGTGAAGTTAGGTATTTTTTCGTGTTAGTGTAGTATTTTTTTTGTCCCTAAGTAACTTGGAGTTATGAATTATAATTTGGCTGTTATATCTGCAGGGTCTCCCCGATGGTGTAGGAGGAACGTCCTTGCCTTGTAATCAAGGGTCCTGTGTTCGATGGAGACACATAGTGTTATGATTTAACTTTCAATTGTAGGTCCACAATTACTAGCCTATTTATACAGGGTGGTGCAAAATTCCGTTTACAACTCTTGGGAGGTGAATCGCCAAGTAAAAACAAGGAAAAAATGCCATGTGAAAAAATGTCGAAATCGGCACCGTTTGCGAGTGACAGGCGTGCGAAAATCGCCTCACACCATGTGTAAAGCACAATAACTCAAGACGGAAGAAAGATATGAATGTCGGATTAAAATAATAGAAAGAAAGTCGTGCCTGACGAATACAATGGTGCAGAAATTGAGGCCCAGTGTAAATTGCGCAAGGGGACTCTCAAAGAAAGTGGGGAATCCCATGATGGAAAATATAGGAAATTTGCTACTATTTTCGACATAATGTTGAGATCGGAATGTAGGCAGTAAAAAATGACGACGTATGTCCACATGTCCCACTACTGCTGGGACACCCTCCCATAATCGGGAAATAGGAAATTCACCCGAAAATGACGCTATGCCGTCAGATTACGCTGAGATTGATTTCAGCTAATTTATACAGGAAGCCCCACTAGAGGCGCTGGGAGTGTAGGTCACCTGTTACGTATTAGCGTTGGTGGATACTACGTAGAGAGTGTAATCGACCGTTGTTCTTCCTGTCTGTTCTGCGTGTCGCAGCGTGGAGTTTAGTCTGGCGTGTGTGTGTGGTTGAATTGCGCCAAGGAATATTGTACGTAGAGTACGTATTCCGTGTTCTTTCTCGGTTTGCAAAAACTGCGTGGACACCTGTGTGACATTACGTGGGTGCTAATCACGGTAGTTTTGATCCGTCACTCGGAGGGAAAGTGCCCCTGTTGCTGGGCAGTTCTCGAACAGGACAATGGTGGAGTACTCTACCCACGAGCTTGCTGATATGCATCTCGTTTATGGAGAGGCAAACCGAAATAGCCGTGAAGCACGGCGTTCGTATCACGAACGTTTTCCCGGGCCTCCCCGATGGCGCAGTGGTAGCGTCGTCGCCTTGTAGTCAAGGGGTCCCGGGTTCGATACCCGGTGGAGGCACATGGCACAGTGGTTCGGATCCCACTTTAAACCGTAGGTCCAGTCCCGATTAGCCTTACTGTGCATAAAGTGAACTTAAAACACCAACTCAAACCAAACCAAACGAACGTTTTCCCAATAGGCGGTTACCAGCAAATGCACTCTTTCAAAGACTTGATGCTCGACTGCGTGAAACTGGATCTCTACTACCCCGTAGGTGGGATTGTGGAAGACCCCGCACTGTGCGCACTGTGCAATTTGAAGAGGACGTATTGGACGCGATACGAGACCGACCTGGCACCAGCACACGTGCCGTTGCTCGTACGCGACAAACCCACCATAGCAATGTGTTCCGCGTTCTTCAGGAGGAGGGATTTCACCCATACAAATTGCATAAGGTGCACCACATACTGCCCACGGACTTTCCCCTACGCATGGATTTCTGCCAATGGTACGTGCAACAAACTCTTGCCATTCCGGATTTCCCAACAATAGTTTTGTGGACCGATGAGGCAATGTTCACCAGAAACGGCATGTTCAATAGCCACAATAGCCACGTCTGGGATATGGACAATCCGCATGCAATCATTGTGCGCCATCATCAACATAGGTTCGCAGTGAATGTATGGTGTGGCGTAGTAGGTGACCACTTGATAGGCCCGTACATTTTGCCCTCTACTTTGTGTGGTGGGAATTATCGGGTGTTTCTACATGACGTATTACCTGAACTTTTGGAAAACGTTCCACTGGCAGGTAGACAACGTATCTGGTTTCAACACGACGGCGTCCCCACACATTTCGACCGGGGAGCCAGGGCCTTACTCAACGATATTTTCGGCGATCGTTGGATTGGCAGGGGTGAACCTTTACCCTCACCTCGTTCCCCTGACCTCACACCACAGGGTTTCTGTGTATGGGGAGAAATGAAAAGGCTCGTGTATGAAACCCTTGTGGAAAGTGCTGAAGACCTCGTTGCTCGTGTTAGTGCCGCTGCTGGGACAATTGTTGACATGCCAGAGGTATTTGCGCGTATCAGACAATCAGTACTTCGCCGATGCCATCTTTGTCTTGAAGTCAATGGTGGATATTTTCAACAAAGTCTCTGAGTATACCGATGTTTGTGAGCCCCTATCAGCACCGCATAGTGTCCTTTAGTGAAAGGTGCGAGTGAAGATGCTGGAGATCGCTGTACTTCATACCATCGATCTGCATGTGCGGAGGTTGTGCGCTTCTCAGTGGAATCCCTTCCAGATGTGCTGTGCCTGGAAATGTTACATGCCATTGTGTGCGTTTTCTCGCCATTCTCCGTCTTCATTCCTTCGAGGATTACCCACTTTCTTTGGGGAGCTCTCTTGTAGTATGTACAGCCTGACGTTATGTGGCCATTGTTTAACTTTTGTTTTTCGTACTGCAAAGTAGTGTGTCAACATTAAGGGATTGAAACGTTTTTTATGATTTTCCGGTATTTTTTTCCATTTGGGATGGTGTCCCAGCAGTAGTGGGACATGCGACAACTTGGTTTCTTTTCTTGTTCGTACCGCAATAAGAACCGTGTGCAACAGGAGATTTGCAGTTATTTTCCTATTTCCCGATTGTGGGAGGGTGTCCCAGCACCAAAAGTGGTTAATCGCTTGTCGCCTGTTACGTGTCGTTTTCGCTTCAGTGTGAAATTTTCCTTACAAAGCGAGAAGCTGGAAGCAACAGGCGACAAGCGATACGGAGAATACACACAGAAGCTGTAAGCGACAAGCGACACCATGGACGGTATTGAGAAAACGGGCCAGTTTGAGCGACACACAAGCTACAAGCGGCACGTGCGGTTTGTTCTGTCGCTTCTGTTGGAAAGGTTCACTTGATTACTGGGGGTTTGTTTCCAAGCGACTCGTGTCGCTTGTCTGTCGTTTGTCGCAAGGTGTGAAATCTCTCTAAAGCTAAACATTCACTGCGAACAACGGACTAAGACAACAGGATTATAAAAGTCCAATTCGAGCAATACGCGAGCGACAAGCGACACAGGCAGCTTGTCTTATCGCGTGTTTCTTTCCTCTCGAAGCTACATTAAGCTATTATTGTATTGTTTTCACCTAAGGAAAGGAAGAAAATACTTACGCAAAGGTAGTATCCGCAGAACTTTTGCAAAGCCACTCACTACATATTTTCTGTGCACACTCAGTGTGCACTATAATCTACTGAAGCGACCCTAAAAAAATATTGCTGAAACTAAGTTTTCACCTTTTTCAACGTTCTGAAATGTCACTCACAATACAGCTGTTAAGATCCTTGCGCCCTGGGCTTGAACAGATTTAGGATACCCTTCAGTCAACTACAATAGATTGATTGATTGATTTGCTTTATTTTACTTCGCTTTTTGTACCACTCTTGACTACTTTGCGAAGATGGAGATGAGTGATGACGTGATGAAATTAATGAATGGACATTCACAAACATCATGCCCAGGCCGGGATTCAAACCCGGGACCCCCGGCGTCGTAGCGCGACGTGATTGATTGATTGATTTAGTTTATTTTACTTCGCGTTTTGTGCCTTTTGTCTAATTTGCGAAGATGGGGATGAGTGACGATGTGATGAAATTGATGAATGGACAATCACAAACAACCAAGCCCGAGTGGGATTCCAACCCTGGACACTTGGCATCGCAGCGCGATGTGCTAGCCACGTCCCCACTTAACTAAAATTTTACCTCTGTTGGAATTATTTGCTTGGGGGAGGAGGAGGTCGCATCACGTGGCTTTTGCGAATCCCGGTCCTGCTTGGTTGGCACAAAACGCGAAGTAAAATAAACTAAATCAATCAATCAAGCAATTTAAATTACAATTTCGAATTCGCGAGTCGACCACTCAACCAACCAAAGGGACTGCCAGAGGCAGTGGCGGCGATTGGGTTCCAAAATTAGGGGACAAGGTGTAAAAAGTGGGGGTGGGGGCAAGGACAATTTACTTTCCCTTGGTACATAAGATTTAGCATAGTGCGGGGACAAAAGTTGGAAAAAGTGGGTGGTGGCAACTACACCCCTCGACCCCCTAATCGACGCCACTGGTCAGAGGCTTTTTCGAGTCCCTTACCTCTACCTCATAGTGCTGATGGAACCAGTCGGCTGTTGCCTCAAACATGGCCTAAAGGAATACGTAGAAAGGTAAACTGAAGTGACATCCATCCCAGTTACTAATGATTCCTTCCATGATATCTGAAATCGTATCCAAGTTAAACGATTTATGCTGAGCCCTGAATGTCTATGATACAGTGATTCGGAGCCCATTTTCAACTCTATATCCAGTCCCAATTAACCCGGATTAGTGACTCTAATCGGTTTGGCGTCTGACTGCCACACGGGATACAAGAGTTCTATTCCCGGTGTGGTTGATCTAAAGTAGGATTTTTCCCGGCCTTGTCACCGAATTAAGCGGCACTGGGGGCTATCCAGTTTCAAATCAGTGTGTACCTGGAGGCAAACCTACAGGTTAAAGGCGGCGCTGGTGCTGATCACACCACCTCCAAAATGGCCGAGATCGAGAATGTGTGGAACCCTAACCCAGTTTCTCTGAATGTGGCACGGTGCAGTATGCACGGGGAAGTTACCTTTACGTTACCAAATCCTTTCAACTAGACAGAGATACGAACAGAGGGTCTGTTAAAAAGGTTGTTATGTATTATTACAATATAACTTAATTCCAGTCAGGAAGGACGCGACGCCTTGTAAAAAATTAGTACCTGGTACGATTACTGGCGAGACACATTGAACCGTGATTTGAATCCGACATTTGAGAATAAAGTGAATTTGAAACCAATTTGTCTAATCAGAAAGACTAATCCCAGAATCACGTAAAGATTTCTCAAAATTGTAAAGGCAATTACGCTGTAAATGTATGGGAGTTACAAATCTATTTATTAATTCTATAATATAACACATGGGGGAAAAATATAAGGACAGATATAAGAGGGAGAAAGAAGGGTGGAACAGAGAACACTGTAAGCTACGCATCGTGATTCCGTGGCGCCGTCTTGTCCGAATCGAATAACCGTTGCGAGAGGCTTAACGAGTTCGTATTTGAGAGATAGTTTGATAAGGTCCCATCTGCTGCAGCCTGACTAAGCTTTTCTGTTGTTTGGTTTAGTCACTTCTGGCCACTGGCGTACGCACAAGGAGGGGGACTAAATGGGCTACAGCCCCCGATATTTTTATAAAATAAACAAATGAAAGCAGAAAAGTCGGGAAACCCTCTATTAAAATAATCCCCGAAAACCATTGTTGTCTTTCAATAACTTTTAAAACGAAGGTTTAAAATCGTATTTGGAGCTCATATCTGATAAAAAAAAGGGACATTATCGAAATTGACTTACAGCGATGTAGCTTATTCTATGATCCAAGAAAAGATATAATCTCTGAACCAGCGTTCACATTCAGCTGTAGATATTGGAACAATTTTGATATAATTCACGTAAACTTTGAGTGACGTGGCAATGTGTTGTGGAGTTTCTTTGTAGGTGCGAAGATTTTTAACTACTGACGCACACATCCTTTCGCTTACAAAGTTTGCCTGACATCTCGCACACCTTCACAATTATCTAAATACCATGTATGTGCATTTTATGGGACTGTATGCGAAAATATACCTGAGTCTTCAAACCTGCTATTCATATTATTCACCAAAGAAGAAAATGCTTTGGAACATGGTTATCCTTATCTCCGAAACTATCGTCCTTCAACGTGAATCAATTGTTTTCAATGCTTAAAGAGTAGCCATGTATAAATATCTAAGAAACTGAACTGACGAGACGCAACTGAACGGTTCCAGATAATCACGAACAGGACCTAGCGGCTACGGTCCATTTTGAGCCCTGACCTCACCTTATGCTTCGTCTGTGTTTGTAAAATAACAATCTACGTGTAAATATTTTGTGCCAAACTTCCTTTGTTTTCGTTTTTGTAATCGGTGTAAAATGGGCGCACAGTACTGTAGGTACTAGGTAAATAAACAAATAATGTGGTGTCCTGAACTACGTTATTTGGGTTAACGGTATTTTACCAGTATTGTATGAAAGACGGAATTGTCCATTTCCATCATCAAACTGTGCGCAAGGGCAGGAAACAATCAACTGAGAAAAGAAGAGCGCGTCCAACCGCAAAGCGCCTTGAATTCCAGAGGTTAGGTTACGATGAACAGAAATGTATAGCTTACACTACGTAGCACGGGCTAAAATATTGAAATAATATATATTAGTATTTTAAACGTAATAGTTTTGTAAGACAGTAAATAAATTCTCAAAGTCCGACTTCGCCACCCACCAAACACCCCCTCGGGTCCCAGCTGTGAGTCGCGCCCCTTAGGTTGAGAAACGATGCGATCCAATGCCTTATTCCCCCTAGCATTTGAGTCGGACAGAAACAAGTTTGGGAAGAATGCTTCTGCAAGCTGTGTCAGTGCATCGCTCCTGGAAGTCTGGAGAAGGGTCGGCGAAGAGTAGGAATCAAGGAAGGAGAAAGATAACGTTTGCTTCCACAAATTAAACTTGCAGTCAGTGGCGTGTCCAAGGGGGATTAGTGGCGGTTATAACCCCCCGTTTGGCCCAGGTAGGAAAATATGACAAAATGAGGGCAGACTGCCAAGACAAAGTATACGTAACCCCTCCTTTTGTAAACTCCTGGGCACGCCACTGCTTGTAGTAGCATACTTTTACTTGCATTCTCTTATTTTAAGTTTGCAGTTACACCAGCAGGCAAGTTGTCCTTCACTATGTTTATAACTATGCCATATGCAATACAAAATTTAAGGATTGAAAGAAAATCGCTAAGGAGACCGAGGACAACGGCAGAATATAAAATAACACGGCATACTTCGGCGACAACACAAAGGGGATAAGTTCTATACAACCTCTCACCTCACTGAAAGCAAGTTCAACATATAAGTACAATCAATAAACGATCTTTCAAACCCATATATTTTATCTTCATATGTTTTTATGGGTTATGTCCAATGATATTTTGTCCCTAAAATACACACCCTTCTGTCTCCCTATTTTTTCTGGTGTATTTTCTGGGAGAATGGAAATATTACGGGACGGTTTCCTTAACTTCATATTTACCACAGACCCTGCAGTACGTGCTCAAGACACTCGATCCAAATTCTTTGCGGTTAACTGAAACTAAGCGAATTAAATATATCTAATGAAACCTATCATTATAAGCAATTTTATTGGCATACGTACATTAGGCATAGACGATTCATTGTGTCTGTGCAATTATCATGCCATTACTTCATCATTCTACGGTGAAGAGCAACATAAAATAACCAAAATGTGACTCAGAGATAGAAGAAACTCTCTCCATTAAGCGTAAAATAGCCCCTCCAATGTAAATTTAGTCATGGACGGATTAACTTGGAAATGGGATACTTTCGCCCGAAACGTCTCAAAATGTTATTAAATATTGGGTGACCGAGTGTCATTAAGAAAGTATCAGTCCTTTGTCCACCATAATAAATAAATAATTTTTAATTAATCAAATGTGGAATATTAATTTCAACAAGTTAAGAGAAAGGAGAGTAAGCGTTACTATGACACTCTAAGGCATATATAAAATACTCTTTCTTCGTTTTATCCTACATTGCTTCTGATGAGAGTATTGATCGAGGCAAACACTGTAGTTGAGCCTGTGACATTTTGTAAGCTAAGCCTAATGGCGGCAAGCGACTAAAAAGTTGGGAGTTGTGTTAATCAAGGGGAAAAAAAACGTTGCTCGTACTTTTTTAAAGCGCACACATCGCGCTCTTTTACCAGCAGATATCTGCGTTTCTTATCGCTTTTCTTTTCTATTCAAACTCGTGTAGTTGTGGAAGAAGTGTTTCCTTTAAATAACAGTGCGTGATGACTAATTCGACTAAAATATCGGGATAAAACTAGAGTTCATCTTCATCTTCGCGATTTGCCAAAAGTGGAAGAAAAGTGAAGTAAAATCAAATCAATTAATCAATTAGTAGTGTGTCATTACCGGTCGAGCATCCTTTTCTCCGTCGTTATTTAGATAACGATACGATACGCAGTCTCAGTCATGCATCATGATGCCGAGGAATACATATTCAGCTTCTGGAAATGTCACTTATACATTTGGTTAATGCATTTTTCAAATATAGTCTCTCCTTTCTCTCTCCTCCCCCGACACATGTGCACGTGCAGACTAATTCATATGGGAGTGACTAAAGGCGTGTTTCAGTTGGCTATCTGGACAACGTCAGCCTATTTGTCACAAGTTAATTTTCCCCTTTCACAGAAACCATAAGATGTGTGAAGATGAAATTTTAACTTATGGTTTATGAGTATGAGTTTTCACATTAGCACACGTTTTCTTATTATTGTAAAGATATTTACGATATTTACACATAAATAAATGTAATTAGAATTCAGTAACGCAACTGACATGCAAGAAAAACTGTATGCCATGTCTAGTAAATGGAATAATAATAATGAGAATATTGATCTATTTTACCTACTTTGTGATGAATACTATAAATGTTGTGAGGTTGAAAAGTTTGTACTTCGCTAAAACACGGGACGTTAGAGATTTTGCCACAGCCAATTCCTGACGCGCACTTCTTCTCTGTGGAGGCAATGGAAACTGTTTGAGGAAATCTAATAAAACAGGGGAAAGTCAAAATTGTACTACAAATAACTAAGTTGGTACTTTCTTCAGCATTCCTTGGCACTTTCTATTTCTTTTCAACTGATAGCTGCACTGAGTTCACGATTCGAAGAGAAATGTACAAGAACCAGATAATTATTTATTATTACCCTCACAGATTGATTTGATGGCACCCAACAAATGTCAAACATTTCGTTAATTTCCATCATTGTTGTTTCTACTGCTTGACCACTCTAGAACAGATCCTTTTAATTTTTTCTGTTTTGACTGAACATAAAATAAAGTTCATCCATAAAATATTTAGGGTGCAATGGCTATCTTTCTTAAAAACATCTTGAAGAGCAAGCTCGAAATTAAGACTCAAACAGTGAATGACTGTCGTTCCATTCAAAGTACACGTTCAGAGGGGGAAATTTTCTTCCCATGGTTGGGAATGAAAAAATAAATGTAGAGTAGGGCATGGGGGAAATAGAGGGGGGGATTCCCCGGTTCACCCCTTCATTTGGACACTGCTTCATCCATCCGAACCTATTATCATTCACCTTCATCTTCGTGATTAGCCAAAAGAAGAAGAAATGCGACGTTAAAAAAATCAAATCAATCGGACTCTACTTCAAACCCTGTTTTCTCTAACGTAGACTGTTGCACCACTACACACATCGCACTGATTACGTAGATCATTTTGCAAATTATTGTGGGTATTGTTGGCATTGTATTATTATTGTTTTGTCAAAATAGTTTGCTTGACACTCGTTAAGCAATCAAGGATTTCCTCTTATCACTGGTGAATCCCGAACGAAGGGTCATCTTTCTAGGCGGATTCCAGCTTTGGCTGCAAGTCGTTTCACTCTTTTGGCTTTAACTTTAGAAAGATCCGACCATTAAAATTCAAATCTCGAGACAGTAGGGGAGACATTATTTTCATTATTATAATGGTTCTTTCTACATTCTTAATTTTTTGAGGACGCATTTTGAGGTGTTCATGCACCACTGGCAACCACCGTGCACACTCCTATGCCCTCACATATCAATTTTAATTGTCTTCATATGTACAAGATGTTGTTTGAAAGTGTGTTAATATCGGGTGTTTTATAGACAAAAAAGTATATATATATATATATATATATATATTGGTTACTGGGACTCCCTGTTGGCGTAGTAGTAAACGTCGTCGCCTTGTAATCAAGGAGTCCCGTGTTCGATAACCAGTTAAGACATAAAATGGTTCGGATACCAGTTTAAACTGTACGTCTAGTCCCGATTAACCAAACTGTATGTAAAGTGGACTTAAAACACGAACTCGATCAATTTATCAATTTGTTTACTGAAAGGTGCTATTCGGAAACGAGCAAGGCGTTTTCGTTACTTAAGAAAAATTATCCAACTTTAACCAACAAAATTATAATCGAAACGTTGTTTTATATATCTCGGCTATGACTGCCTGGAAAAGTTAAAGGACGCCACGATTGTTAAATGTCGGTCAACTCATTATATTAGCACAATAAATTCTGGGTTCGAATTCCTACGTCAGTTTCATCTGTCTTACGTGGTAAATAAATAATCAATTAGAGCCAGAGATATATAAAGAGACAGTAAACATATCATTTTGGGGGAAGGGGTACTGACTGCATTTACGCACAGAATCGGCAGTATTAAAAAAAGGTCGGTAATTGCTTTGGTAATATATCAAAAGCAAAGCAAACGTTGTTATTCACTTTGTTGATTTCTGGTTAAATATTTTTTTTACTATTTCATTGTTGATAATTTTATCGGAAGAAAAAATTCTTACACTCTACAGAATAGAAATCATGTATTAATTTCCGAATAATAGTCACCATTTTATATCATATGCATATCATTAACATTATTCTGTTAAGCCTTGCATGTATCCTGCAGCGAAATAGGACACCTGCCAAAATAGTTCATCGCAACCAAAGCAGTGGCTCAAAGGCCACAACAGTAGAAATGCATGTTCCAACGAAAGTCAGTGGCTTAACCGTTATCTGTTTCACGGCGCCTGGAGTTGTCTCGCTGAGAGCTCGAGTTTCGGTTTCGCTTGTAAGTGAGTGAACACTTATATACATAAGCAACAGTGGCGTGTGCATGGGGGCAATTAGTTGATATTCAGCCAACAACTTCCCCGACAATTGTTTGCGCGAAATCACACCCATTGCAATGATTGCGGCAAACGTTTCGGAGCGTGTTGCAAACACTTTATAGACATTGCACCTTCAGTGATTGTGGCACTGATTGAAGGTGCAAATATAACGATTATATTCTAAATGTAGTCCTGCATTTTGTTTAGTCTTTTAACAATGACAAGACTATCTATTAGACTAGATAAAACTATGTGTAGGGCCTCCCACATCCCTCAATCGCGGCTAATTTGGAGGTGCTGTGTTGTGAACAAGAAAAAGCATTGATTCAATATTAACATATTATTTTGAGGTTTAGAGAATGATAAAATATGACGTGTGTAACACTCGTGAAATAATTCGTTCCCTATTTATTATGATGATAATTTTGCAATTATTTGCAACAAAAGAAGAAATTATTCATTAAAAAATTGCTTCTTGCATTTTAATGTTAAAAAGTATCAATATCTATTCATGTCACTGATTGGGAATGATCTACCAAAAGCGCGGATTTTCATAAATGACTAGCATGTGAGTCAATATGTGAAAACAACCGTCTCCTCGAATTAATAGCACGGAGTTAGTGTAGAAACTAGAGCCCCTGGTAGCAACAGAGTTTTCATTTATCCTTTAGGAAAGTTCAAGTTGCTGCTTCTCATATAGTACATGCATGCTAAATATTGAGGACATCGTGCTGAAAACAATTCTCCTCTATTTCTTTGTTGCCACTAGAATTTCTAGTTGTAGATGAGAGTATTTACGTTTTGAACGAGTTTCCCCCTTCGCTTGAAGCAACAATGCGGCAAATTCAGCAGTCTTTCAACAACCACCCCTTTGCCCTCTGTGATGTCTCAAACTTAAAATATATATTAGCTTCAAGTACATTTACTTGACATTTGTGTGAAAATGTAAAACAATTTACCTATTCATTTTAGGCGAGTTTAACCACAAATATTTAATTTTCGATAGTTATAACTGCGAAAGTCAGTTAACAGCAAAACACCTTTAATCCACAGTCATGCAATTATAATTTATTTTATTTTAACGGTTATTCCATTTTTCATATGTCCATGGTCATTAACACTGTGTTACACATACATATCTGTAAGTTGGACGGCAGAAATACAACAACTTGAAGTATGGGGGCATACATACTATTCACCTTGAAACCACATAAACTTGAGGTATTAATACCGATATGGTTGAATGCTCGGCAGAGACCAGAAGGCGCCAATGCAAGTCTTATTCATCTTGCCACTTATATCGTGTGCGTCTCGAGAATCACTCCCGCAAGCACAAAGTATTTCAGGTCGGCTCTGTGGCTGAATGGTTAGCGTAGCGTGAAACAAAACTCGGTGTCCTAGGTTCGCACCCTGGAAAACCTGGACATGAAATTCTTTTTGTTCCAACAATCTGTTTCATCAGTCATCCTAACCTTCATGTTATATGGGATATCTGCGAGAGGAATCCTCAATTTGAGGAAGACACAGCCATTTGCTGCTGTTATATAGAGATTAATTTGACTAACATTACTTCTCTCTCTTTTGTCTCTTTTGGTCAATCGCTAAGATTAGGATGGAATTGATGTGAGGGCAATAACAAGAATGTATGGGCAGTACTCAACAAACAGACTGAATCTGAGTCTAGACGCGAAAGAACCGATTGTCTGCAAAATGTAGCCCATCCAGAGCGGGATATATAGAATTTGGACTATCCTCTATTTTGGGCACTGTAGACATCTTTATTAATAATTTGTTCTCATGGTACTTCATTTTCACTAACTGCATCATGCTCTGTACTAATAACACTTGTAAAGTTCAAAACTTTGATACATCTGATTAAAAATTACTCATTAAACTTCGTTTTCCTTTGAAACAGCCACTTTCATTATATATTTCGCCAGACAACACTAATACCGCACACGCACTAAAGGAAAACGAATCAACACTACATTATCGTAGCCACACTGCACGCGAACCGGTAAACCGGTAAACAATGATGTTGATTTTGGTCGCCAATATCCCCCCAATTGACTTTTATTTGTTGGCATTCAATATGTTTACGTTAGTTTATTAGAGGAACAATTACTTATATTCGAACAATAGAGTTGTACATACTGTTTGTATGATCTAGGTGACGTTTGAAAATAGGGCATATTGAAAGAACTTATTTAATTGCTAGATAGTCCTTCGTTAACGAAATAAGCAAGTAAAAGGATTTGGCATGTTTCAATTTGCCATGGATGGACGCGTGGCGGATACTGTAATCTTTCCAACGCTTGTGCCAAACATGAAAAATCCAAAAGTCACATAACTTCCTTTGTTAAGCTGCAATCTTTCGCACAGACACGTATTGTGTTGCAACTGGACAAACAGCGTGCTTTGGATGTGGTACGGCACAAGTAATCGGGTCCTGGAGTAAGTTGAATTTTGCACTTAAATTAATATTGCGGGTTTGTATTTCACTGGTGGACGTCTTTCATTTTATATTTCACAGGTTGTTTTTTTATAGCTTTATAATACTGTCTTGTTTTATTATTTGAAATTCTACACGTATATTAAACTGCAATAACGAGAATTAATTGATTGTGGTCGTAGCAATAAGACAAACATTCCGAGACAATTTTCCTAAATCCAATATGGATCCTGACATAAATTGCACGGAAACTTTTGGAGTTTGAGGATCAAGGGTTGGAGATTACCCACTCGTTAGAACCAGCATACGCCACTGCCTTACACTTCGGAATTTCCAAGAGAGAAAATAGTCCGCATGTTCTTGTGGGGCGGATCTGCTTTCAAGAGTAGATTGGCCAGCGAAGTCTCCCAATCGAAAACATTTGGGTGTTGATGGTGAGAGAGTGGGAACCTAGACAACTGAGAACAATGGAAGCTCTACTGGCTCACGTGTTTGATGTTTGGGAGAGTTTAAGGAGAAGACCAAACATCTGCTCGTGGAATCCTTGCCTCGTCGACTAGATGCAGTGCTTGAATCCAACGGCGGGTGGACACAGTATTGAAACTCCGCACGGTTTAACCGATGTTCTTCGCTACATCCCAGAACAAAACTAATAATTACACACATCTCCATATGCAACTTATATTTCCAATTCTTTCTTATTGATACCTTGGTGCTCATGGTTACTTTTTCGCACACCTGCACCATTATATTATATTCTATAATATTAATATTCGCATTTTTGACAGATTTGATTCACATGAAATTCAAATGCGCAGCACACATGCACCCATTCCTAACACTTAACTGTTAGTTACATTACACCTATCACGTTGTCACAGTTCTAAATCAGGGGTGCCGAGGAAATTTGACTGAGTAAACAGGGCACAAGTTGAATTACGTCATCAATTACCAATTGCTGTTATACAAATAGTCATTTGTAGATTGTCAGGGGAATTGTTACGGGTAATAAGTAATATTGGTGGGGAGGCGATATCCAACTCTTACATATTAGGCCTTAGATTGATAGGGAAATTATGGTGGGCGATTAATAAAGTTAGTGGGATTTTCAGGTAGCGGGATTGATAATTATTTTGGGGGCAGGGAATCCTAACTCTTGTGTATTACAATTATGTCTTAGATTGCTTTTTTGGAGGGAGCAATATCAATAGGAAGTCTAAAATTGGCACGAAAATTTTGTTGGGAAGGTGGAGGGGAGGGGAATGAAGTTTTGATAAAGTGTTATGTCTTAGATTGTGAAGGGATTTCTGACGATTAAGAAATTGACAAAGATCCGGGCGGGACTCGAACCCGGAACATTCGGTGTCTGGATCGTTAGTCCACCACTAACCGCGCTTGGCCGCAGAGCCGGTTCTCTTTGGTGGCCAAGCGCGTTAAGTGATCCACTTCCGATACTACGAAATTTCCGGGTTCGAGCCACGGCTTCAGTATTGGTATCATGGTATAAATTTAATCCAATCGCCACTCATCCTCATTAGCCGAAAGTGACAGAAGAGCGACTTAACATAGCAAAAGATACAAAAACAACTTTAACGTTCTAGTAATTTCTGATCAATAGATGCGTATTAGCTTTGATTGTTGACTCTTTAATGATAAGCTTACGATTATTATTGTTAATATGAATTGCCATCCATCAACAGAAGGACGGACCAATCGATCATTTAATTCATGTCGTTTTTTTTGGTATTTGTTGTCCCTTCGGATCAGCTTCGAAACCTAAGGAAATTATTAGATGTTTGTCTGAAGTTAGTGACAATGGTTCTTTAAATTCCTGTAGCTCTTTCAGCTGGCGCGGGAACCACCTTTATGGCAGTGATCCTCTGTTGCCGCGTTTACCTACGAATGAACTCGTGGTCAATCAACTAATTAGGCCTACCGCTTGGGCAAGAAATGATAACTTCACATAACCCTCTTCTCCGAAGCAGCCAGCGGGGAAACAGAATTTTGTCAAAATAACCCTTCTGCTCTGTGAATGAACACTGGTTCTAACAACGTTTCTACTTAATTGGACATTATCCATTGTTTTTCCTTTTGATTGACCATATATTCTATCTATATATTTCGAGACATTTCAAGAGATCACCTCTTCTCTCATCTTCAGGCGAACAATTTTTCTATGTCTGTAGTGTGATTGGAACTATGACAGTCTGTGATTTTGCTCCAAATCCGGTCCGCTAAGCAACCAGTCTTAGATGCCCATTCGAAATCGACAACTATAGAGCAAAATATGTTTGAAGTGAAGAGTCTTATTGAATGAAACATAGCTCGACTCACCCTCAAATTTGAATTTTTTTTAGATAACTTGCGTGCACTTCGTATAGAAGGCATCACGAGACTATTTGGAATGGCAAATAGACCTTATTCCAGCTTCGCTGAAAGTTCGATGTATATAATATTTGTCAGTCGTTAAGTTCAACGCCCTCTGCGAGTGTGTTGTGATGGGTTACCGTGTTCCAATTTTGTTTTAATTCCATTTCATGCTCAGAAAGGCTACCCGAAGTGGGACCTACAGTTGAAAGTGGGATCCGAACTACTAGGCAGTTGTGTCTCCACCAGGAATCGAACCTGGGAGGCCGTTATTATTGGGGGTTAACGCATTCATGGCTTTAGTTTCGTGTATTGAAGGAAGCCAAGGTGAGAAAAATGTGAAGAAATGTCTTCTACACGGAACTAACTGTGTGTGTGTATGTATGTAAAACTTTCTAGCACATCCATTTTCCTACCTTCATTTCATCATCATTACGTTGAATTTTGCACCAGTGATTTTTCACTACGTTCTAGGTCACGTCACTTTGAGTCGTAAAGTATTGTCTGCAATTCAGTTTTAGTATAGTTTGTAGCCTCTCACCCAAGAATTTTTAGGGTGGGAGAAGGGAGGTGGGGCTCAACTTCTGGAAAAAAATATTGCGAGTTCAATTGAGAATACGAAAATGGAGCGGAATGATTATATTGCTACAATATCTTCAGGAAAGTAAAGCGTAAAATTGAATTCTGCCTCTGAGTGAGTCCATGATATTGTTTATGTTTGAAGGTAATATATTAAACATGACTATCAGCATAACCGAACGCATATAATGAAATGATTTATTAGTGTTACCAGGCTAAAGGTGTGGAGTGCGGCCTGTTGCCTCTTTCATTACGGAATTCCACATGTAAAAATTGATCAGCTCTTATTGCGAGTAACCATTATAGGCTTAGACCAAATTCTGGCGTTTATATTTCAATTCACTTCCTCAACAAATCTTTTCTCGATTGACTAGATTTTAAGCGGAGCGTCATTCAGTTGTCTGTGAGTGTTCTTCTGTGCAGAAGCAACAGCAGCTCGCTCGCACCCACAGTGCCCCGCCCACTCGACGAGACGCGTTGTCTGTGCAGTGCAGAACAGTGACAGTGTTGCCTCTCTATTCGATCTTTGTATTCTCCTTTGCCTACCACTACACGCACATTTCAGACAATTCTTCCCATGAAACAAATGGAAAAGCAATCAGGCAACTGTTAAATGGCTCTTTTCTTGATTTTGTATTAACACTTTCCACGGTCAAGATATGTTAACTTGGTTCTGTTTCGTATTCCCACAATTTGGCTTCGTGCAGTAGGGGCATATATTGCAAGCTTAAAAAAAACAAAAACGTAGGCAGGTATTTTAACATTCTAATTTTCATCCGTTTCATGATTGTATGAAAGAATATGGTGGAAAAATGCACTACTTAAGACAATATCACTAATAATAATTGGCCGCCGCTGTGCCCGATCGTGTTAAGCCGTCGGCTTTTGATCTCGATGCCGAAATTCCCGGGTTCGAGTCCCGGCCTGGGTATGATTGTTTATGAGTGTTCCTTCATACACTAATCCTCATCGTTGCGATTAACCAAAAGTAAAGTAAAAAAAAAGATAATAATAGTAATAATAATAATATGAATCTAGCCTTCATGGTTTCTTTATGACTGTTCTCTTATCAATTTCATCGAGTCATCATTCATCCTCATTGTTGCGATTAGCCAATAAATGGTAGAGAAGCTGCGAAAAATAAGATGTAAAATAATAACAGAATTTTATCCGCAGAAGGAAAAATAAATGCTCCAGAAAACATTCAATAAAGGAAAAGAGTGTCCTGTAATGTGAGTCTGTAAACCAAATGTAACTCACGAATGAAGATGTTTACGTGAAGGTTTCGTCTTCTACGAAGCATTACAAGCTTAGCGTCCCGGTGGAGGCACAAAGGGGTTCGGATCTCACTTTAAACTGTAGGTCCAGCCCCGAATAGTCATACTCTGCATTGTGGACTTAAAACACCAAATCAACAACCAACCAACCAATACAGGGTTGGAAACACTACAGTTATAGGTTTGGAAGCACTGCTCTTCTCGGGAACTACTCTACCAGGCGAAACTAGATGATATTAAATTACGGGTTGCATAACCGTAATTCCTGTGTACATCTTATCATGATGCAAGAAAGGACAAGTGCAAAAACATGCTTTTCTGGGTTTCAAACACTAAAACTTTAACCTTTCGCGCTACACGTAAACAAAAACTGACTGCAAATAGAGAAACGTTCGTTTTTTTTTTTTTAATTTTTAGTTGATCTTTGTTATGAGGGAAAGGGTATATGCAGCAGATCTTTGGAAACACTCATATAGTTTGCAGGTAATGATTAGGGAACGGAACTTTATGTGCTAAAAAACTCAGAAATATTTATTTTTTATGTGTCATAAATGTTGAAAATATGTGATAAAAACAGGAAAATATGTGACAAAAATAAAAACATTTGGTAACAAAAACAAACTATAACATGCATTTTAAACACCTGAAATTAGTTTCTAAATGATTACCTCTTAGAGAGCTATTTTTTGGAAGACTTGCAGTGGATCACCATAGTTCTTTCCAAATTCTCCATTGTAAATCTGTGACGATTATCTCTAAAAAGCATCTTATATTGTGAGAAAGATGGCTCCACGTCACAAGAAACAATTCTTGCATATTTGAAGCACGAAATGTCACTAGCTAACGCTGAAGTTTTCCAAAGCTTCCTCTTCCTCTACTTCACCTCCTTCCAAAACACATGCAATTTGGCACAATGTTTGAAAACCTTGGTTTTTCCCCAAAAATTCTGTACATTTAGACATTTAGATCCAGTGAGTTCTTTCAGTTTCGTTTCTACTATAAGGACTTCACCAATGGAAGCTGCCAAAGTGTTCGCGGACGATTCAAGCTTTCATATGGAATTAGAGAGAATGGACAGGTTTGTTGAGATGTATGCCAATTCGACTTTTAAGGAGGGCTTCATCAACAGTTCTTGCAGAATTCTTCTTTGTCGAGATCATTTACAACAGATACAATTTTTTTCAAAGTTCTGGGCATAACATCTGCATCGCGTAACTACAGGTGTAGGGGGAAGGGGAACCTCAGGACATTTTTGTTTAAAAATGTCTATTCTTCTAGACGACTTGATAAAAACTTTCTTCCCATTTGAAACCAGTTTATCGACATTGGGATAAAGAGCTCTTATCTTTTCACATATTCTATGCAACGCATGCGCCACACATGTAACGTGCACCATTTTGGGGTAGCTAACGGCAAGACCACTGCATGTAAGCTGCAGCATCTGTCAAGAGAAGAACATTGTCAAATTTTATGTCTTCTGGCCACAATAGCTGCATTGCTTCATTAAAAAGCCTTGCTATCGTTACGTGTAGCCAGCCCCAGCTACTTACAGCTATTTTCTCCCGATAGGATCGTAGGCGAGGTGCCAGAAGTCTGCCAGCGAACGTTTTCAAAGACAAAACAAACCTAGCACTCTCGATATGAAAGAGGTGCGGAGAATAAACATTTTTCCTTGGAGGATTTCGAGGTAGATGAAGTCAACGAGCGATTTTATGTATTTAAAATGAAAATTCGCAAAATATGTATTTACATACGGAAAACTGGAAAATATGTGTTTTTATGTAAAATAAAATTTGCTGTGTTGACATATAAGGCTATGATAAGAATTTTGGCAAAAATGAGGGTCTCTATCTTATCGCAGAAAAAACATTTATTTACCTAAAGTTCCTTTCCCTAGTAATGATAATTCCGTGTTAAAGTATTATATTCTGTGAAGTAAGGTATTTTTGTGGGGGTTAGTGTAGTTTTTTTTGTCACCAAGTAACTTGGAGTTCTAAATTATAATTTGACTGGTACAGTCTGGCCAAGGGAAACGAAACTAGCTGGAAAGTACGATTCCAAACGCGAGAGGGGAAGCAGGTAGAACACCACCCTGTGGCTCTTGCCTGCTATAGTAAAGCACAAGCAAAAAAACCTGCGCAGACCCGCAAAGCCTGTGCACCGTACTCCTGCGAGGAGAGGAGGGGAGAGTGGACCAGGCTTCCTTATGGCACGAGCTGAACGGAAGAAGGGAAAGCTACGCTGGGACTTTTCGTCCAAGGTTTATTTCCTTGTGGTCGCTCTGTATGGTTTGCTCGCTGTGTTTATTACTGCTTTCTGTGTTGTGTTTGTGATGTCTCTTACAATTCGTAACAAACCGTTTCGAAGTGGAACAAAGAAAACAAAGACGTATTGGTCCCTGTTGCACATTCTACAAAACACCCTTGATATAATACACAATGTCATAAACCATTCAGTTACTACATTTTCTTTACTGTATTTATAATAGTTTGGATAATAATAATACTGTTGAATGCTATTCTGATTACAGCTGTGTACATTTGTGCTAATTATACGATTTACTAAGGATTCCAATTAAATTGAATGACCGAAAATAAAGTTCCATGTTTACAAACAAGTTTATCTACTAATGTGACGTAATGAATACTTTCCTGATATGTTCCGTTTGCTTATATAGTATATGGATGGTTATTTTTTTCATTCTGTACCCTTACATAATTCGTAAACATCTATACGCATTTTGACGGCGATGTTACTACGTTTGAAACTTCATTGTTTTTTCAACAGCTGACGATTTTCACGAAACCCGCTTCCTGAACAAAGTGCCCCTATTTTGCCAATGAACACTTTCGTCCATGGTCTCAGCTAAGGTAGCCAGACAGTATGTCTGTAGGGCCACCCCGATGGTGGCAATCTCGGTGCCTTGTAAGCAAGGGGTCCTGTGTTCGATCGAGGCACGTAGTGTTATAATTCAACATTAAACTCTAGGTCCACCATGACTAACCTATTTGTACATAAAGTGGATTTATAATAAAACCTCAAATCAATTTAACTGATTCTTCTAAGCTTTTAGGCCCAAAACATTAACAAAATATAGGATATATATTATTCGTAACTCCTTTTCGCTCTTAAATTTTACAGTGATTTTATACTTCTTTTTTTAAATCCTGCAATATTGTATATTTCCCAGTGTTGAAACTTTTCTATACATATATTAATGCTGGACTAAGAACGCCTCAATTTCCAATCAAGCTTTGCAATCAAGGGGTCCAGTAGAGACAGTAGACACACATATTGGTTCGGATCCCATTCAGTCCCGATTAGTCTATCTGTTCACAAATCAGACTTGCAACAACCCATTATCTCTTTACCTTAATATCCAGGAAAAGTAACGTGTCGATCTGAATTCTAATTTGCTAATTCTACACATGTTTACATAGTTTACGTTATTCTTTTGTATTAAAATCGTTAGAATTTTATTTAGCAAATAAACTAAATAAACTAACAATAAGTATAAAACAATTGCACAAAAGATGCATGACGCTTCGAAAGAAGGATTTTTGAATTTAGTAATCCTCTCTCAACAGTGGCGTAGCAATATATAGCGAAGCCCTGGGTGAGATTAGAATGCGAGGCCCCCATCCAATGGCGGAAATTAAAGGGAAGTGGTGGTGAGCAGTCGCTCCCCCCTTTTTTCACTTTTGCGCCAGAACTGTGCTAAACCCTATCTGCCAAGGGAAAGTAAACTGTCCTTGTAAGTTTTGTTTTATAATCATTGATGCGTGTTTACAAGACATTCCAATTCAGTCGGGACAGTCTATTCTTTCAAATCCCTGTCCCAATTTCTTTCAAACTCAAGTCGTAATTTGACTAAATGTTTCGAGGTTTTATTTTGGAGGGCGTAAACCCCCATTTAGTCATATTATTCATTTTAATAATGATTGCTAATTATTAATAATAATTAATTAATAATTAATAATGATTTCTTCCCGATACTTTGGACCTTAACATTCCAACTCTAAAATTCTACAATTAGGAAAGATAGTAGGCAAATTGTTCACCACCATTTTAATTCTTTCATTACTCTACATCCTGTGTTCTTCTAAGGGGTCATTGATTCTTTTGATGCGAAGCTTATGTTGACTGCGTTTCTATTTCAACCCATTATCATGACACTGTGGAAAACAGACTGAATGAAAATACGGTGGAGATGGACATATTGCTTTTACCGTTGGGTGTACACTTAGCACTATATCTACAAGCTAGCACTAGCTCGTACAATAATACTACCGAAACATTGGTGGTCACATCCAGTACTCCCAACAGCATTTCGCTGACCAGGGTCGACCACCTGGACGGAGTCGTTAGCACAACGCGCTACGACGCTGTGGGTTCCGGGTTCGAATCCAGGATTGGGCATGAACGTTCTTTGTGAGTGTTCCTTGATCAATTTTCATCATATCATCACTCATCCTCATCATCGCGATCAGCCAAAAGTGTCAGAAAATCGACGTAAAATAACCTAACTCAACAAATCCAATAGCATTTCGGATCTTCTCTTTTGTTTCTCATTTTCGGATCTGTCTCCAACCTCCTCAAGCAAATTCTGGGTACGGGCCTGTTCTAGGAAGGAATGTAACAACGCAAGCGTTTAAATGTCTCTCGCTTGCTTCGTGCCAGTTAGAGGTGTTTGTTGTTAACTTATTAAAATCGGGAGTACAAGGTCAAGAGAATGAATAGAATACAAGACAAAGGACGTTCTATTCAATGAAAGAATAAATGTGTAAAAATGTCTAAGCAAGTTATCGTAAATTTTTCCTAACTGTTTCACATGAGAAATACGACGATCATTTTTTTACTTCTTTCGTGCCCCTTAGACTTAAGACCTGCCTGCCTGTATGTTATGCCTCTGATTTGACGTATTCATTCAAATTATAACGTTTGACTAGAATTTAAAACCAGATGAATACAGAATGTTTTAATATTACTGCCCACAAAAAAATAGCATTTTCCATGTCCCCCCCACTTCTATTTATAACATTTCTCGTATCAAGCTCCTTTAAGCGCGAAGTCCCGTACGGTCGCGCACTTCTTCCACCCCTTGCTACACCCTTGCCTCTCAATGCCTTGGATTGCCTTGAAAGTGAATATTCTTTACGTTGCTAAACTAACATTTTCCCCCTAGGATAGTGAAATGATCCACATTAATGAAGCGACTGAAGAATGCGACGTATGTTTACGTTAATTTTAAGCGTTTTTCTACGTCGTAGGTGAACCGTTAATGAGCATTAATGGTGGAATCAGAATGAACACCCAGGATTCAAAAGTAGGGCTTCTGGCTTCGTAGCCACTTCTTCATGGAGGCTGGAAGGTAAGTAACGAATACATTTGATGAGATGATTCTTAGCGTCGCTTTTTTCATTTTTGGCTAATCCAAACGACGAGGATGAGTAATAATATGATGAAATTGATGAAGGGCACCGTCAAGGGAAGACCATGCCATGTTCCTCCACTGCGTGTCGAACCCGCGACCCCTAGATACATCAGAGCGTGGTGTTGATCATTCATGTATCCTTCACTACGGCAGAGATCGAGAATGTGTTGAGCCATATCATTTGCTCGAACGGTGTCACGGCAGACTGCCATACACAGGGGAGAACTTTACCTTTTGTAGCAGTCGCCACATATATTTTTATGGCATAAAATATTCGCTGTTCCTTCAAGTACATTTGCTTCTCTAACTTTGTAAATATTGTTATATAAAGACCACACGCTATCTTTCACTAAACCTGAATACTGTGTGACCATTTACTTCATTGCATTATTAATTATAAAATGCAATCAAATACAAGGCTATAAATTATCATGTTTAGAAACGGGAAGAGTATTTATGTCGTTTACATTTTATTTTGCCATCTAGAAAGTAATGTTTACTACAGTGGATTTAATATTTTCGTTAAGGTCATAGAAGGCAAATATGTTATTTCCAGGCATTATTTATATATAAAAAATTAAATCGATGTCTTCAACTCGAGCTTTTTCCCTCAAAGTTTTCTGGTGGGGAACATTATCAAATGTACATGTCATTGTTCTCTCGGTTGTTTTATGCATAAGATGGCGCAGTGGTAGCGTCGTTGCCTTGTAATCAAGGGGTCCGGGTTCCATAACCGGTGGAAGCTCATAGTGGTTCGGATCCCACTTCAAACTCTAGGTCCAGTCCCGATTAGCCTTATTGTGCATAAAGCGGACTTAAAACACCAAATCAATCAATCAATTATGTATAAGAAAATGCATTATACGCATATAATAATGCGAATATCTCTGCGTAAGTATTTGTATGTTATCTTTTTACATTTGAACTTTGAAGAAACACACGCAAACCGAAGTGACTAGCAGGACACAGTTCCTACTTTGCGAAAATAACGCAATGGAGAGATCAAGCGTAAGATACCGTGACAACAGACACAAGGGGAAAATGCGCGGTGAACTTACTGCAAGAAGGGAAGCGATTGTGTTCTCCCTGCGATGTTGTCGAGTGGTGAGTTTCCCCCCCCCCCTTCTAGTCGCACGTTAAACAGAGCGAGCGAGTACACAGGACGTCAAATACGTGTAGCATGCAACGTCGCAAAAATACATCCACAGCTCTCTGTCCACGGTTTCGGCGCGGCTGCAGAGGCGAGAGTGAAAACTTCGCTTCACTTATCAGTGTTGCCAAACTCGACTGTTAAAAAAAGAACTGCATTGAAATTAAATGTAGTTATGGATTGCAATCAAGCCGTTAACTTTGAGAAGTGTAAACGTTTGTCTTCGTTCTACGAATAGGGATCCTATGTTCGAATACCGTACGAGTCTTGGGATGCTTCCAGACCGAAGCGAGAAGCGACACATGTCACTAGGAAACATATATGCTTATATTTTTATGCTGCACGGGTTGCTTGTTACTTCAGTTAGAAACCCCTCGTTGCTCGTCGCTTCGTCCCAATGGAACTTTTGTACCGAAGCGATAAATGGCTTTGGAAACAAAAATTCTTAAATAAATAAAACTTTCGAACAAATGTGATACGACAAACTACACGTGCCACTTGCATGTTTCACGCACTGGGGGCGTTATCGTGTTGCTTCGGTCTGGTGGTCATGCCTACGCATTGAATGCTTTCTTACAGAGAGATTTTAAACCGAAACGACAGGCAACAAGTAGCAAACGACGGCTGCAAATGACACTGAAGTTCATACCGAAGTGACAAGCGAAAAGAAAGACAAGCCACTTCAGTCTTCAAGTAAGCATTCACTGTTAAAGCCCGAACACCAGACCTAGGTGACCCAATTCAGGATATTGACAAACGGAAGTAACAGGCGAGACGTGCTTCTTCGCTTCGAAATGTTGCATCATTGTTTCTAAGCGAAACGTGTAGCTTGTCGGCTTCCGCTTCTGAAAGTCATGAATGTCATGCAGCGTGTCGCCTTGGTCTGTTTGCGCATTTGAGAAAAACGCTTGCTTGTAGCCAGAGGTATCGTGTCACTTGTCACTTCGATATGAACACCCCCTCCCTTTTGCCGGATCGCTTGTCGCTTTGGTCAGAAATCTCCATTCTTATCCTCATCATGGCCGAAAGGAGACAAGTAACGAGTTTTTACTGATAACATATGATAACTCTACTCTTTGTTCCCTGGTAATGGAATAAAATGAGCTTTACAAATGGATTTGTCTGTATTTACCCATATTATAATAAAACCCAACTAATAATTTGTTATAGGCACATAAAGAAGGGTCACATTTGGAGGAATAAATTCTATTGTAGCATTTTGTTTGATGGCAGGATTAATGCCGACCCACGTGGTGGAGTGGTTATCACATCCCACTACGACACCATGGTTCCCGAGTTCGAATCCCGGACTGGGCATGGATGTTGTGGGAGTCGATTCATCAATTTCATGATATCATCACTCATCCCCATCTTCGCAAATTAGCCAACAGTTGGTACAAAAAGCTAAGTAAAATAAAACAAATCAATTACAATTACAGTTGGAGGGTTAGAAGATAATAGAAAAACAGATCTGGTTCCAAAGTTTTAAGTTGGCAACATTGACAGCTCGGAAGCAACAAGACGGCCAGGCGAGAGGGGAACCCCGTCGGCCTCCGCACGTGCCTTTCCTTGCCTCTCAACATCCTGCGATGTTCGGTACCAATACATGCGAAATAGATCCAAGATTTTACACACCCACACTTCCTGGTCCCAAGAGATGCGATTAAACACCACACTTTTACACAGACGTGAAGCTTCCAGAGCTGGCAGAGTGTAACACATACGTTAACACACAAATCGAACAAATGGGGACTTTTTGGTACCTTCGAAATACTTCGCGTACATGTCGAAAGGGGTCTCAAAAGTCTCGCAATGGTCTTTTCTTTGTTGGGACCGGCAAAAAGTCCCAACAATTTTTTTGGTCCCATTAAGAAAGGTGTTTAAACATACGCTGGTTCCCACAAGAATATATCTGCGTACACACACACACACACACATATGTATATATAATGTTTTATATGTACATTATATTACATTATATTATTGCTACATATATAGTGCATTGGTATATAAAACTACTACGAAGTGTATATAATATATATGTGAATACTGGAGGTCAAATAAACATTAGAGTTCAAGAATTTTCAGGAAGCAAATCAATTTATGAAAGTACTACTATTAAACTATTACTTTACAGTTTTCTTAATGTATTTTACTTTCTGCCTGTCTCAATGACAACTTCTTCTTTTTTATCGAAACTACTGTGGAAGTGCTAAGCTGATTTCTTGACATCTGATAAATTATTCTGTGCAGGATTTTTCCTATTTAGCTATTCTGGAGAATCCTCCTGTGGATTGCATTATTGTCTGTCAAGATATTTGATATTAAGTTTCCGGAAAGACAAAACTACTACATTTATTTTCAACACAGCTACAAATGCAACCATCATGAGGATTCTTCCAAACCTACAGATGAAAGGGCCTCGCCGATGGTGTAGTGGTAAGGTCGTCGCCTTGTAATCAATGGGTCCCGGGTTCAATATCCGGTGGAGATAATGGCACAGTGGTTCGGATCCCACTTTAAACTGTAGGTCCAGTCCTGATTAGCCTTTCTGTGCATAAAGTGAAGACAACAAATCAAACAAACAAACAAACCTACAGATGAAATCTTACACATATTCATTTTTCATAATTTACGAAATCTGCTTAGCACTTTCAGAGGAGAGATGTTTTTGAAAATTCCTCTCTGCTGAGACATGCAAAAAAACACACTTCTGGCTCCAGCAATAATAACACGAAGAAAAGATACAGCTAGGCGTAGAGAAGCTACTTTTGCGGTTTTCAGTGAATTCACACAAACACAAAGCTGCGCTGAATAGCATACTGTTTTTACTACAAAATCACTGAAAAAACTGTTATACCTGTTCTTTAATTGTAATACAATTCCACAACGAAATATTTTCAAAATTACCATTATTAATTACAACTGAGAATAATTTCTATGTATCAATAAGCACAACACATTTTCAGATTTTAACTATTTAGTATTTTCAGAGCACTCTCGCATATAGTTTTAGTCATTATTTGGTGTCCTAGAACTCAATCGTTAGGGCGTCTGCCTACCATGAGAAAGACCCGGGTTCGATCCCCGGCGGAGGTGAACCGGGAATTTTTCCCATCTGTTCAAGCGGCACGGGCGCCCACCCAGCGTCGTATAAAGTGGGTACATGGAGGTAACTCTGGCGGGTAAAGGCGGCCACCTTCGGCCGTGATCAAGAAAGTATGGAGCCGAAACTCCACACTCTCTATACGCCTACATGTCGTGGTGAAAAGCACAGGGGAGCACTTTACTTTTTACATTATTTGGTATCCAGTATGTCATCATTAACAAAACATATTACATACACGCACACACACATACAGTTTTTTGGGATAACAATTATAATTTGTTACTTATTAGAAACGCTTATATTGAGAGCGAAGCAAACTAGAAAAATATTACTAATTTCATATCTTTCATTCTTTCAAGCAAGCAATAACAATTTTACTTTCACGAGTCATCATGTAAGTAAACTGCTAAATTTTCTTCGTCCTCTTGCATCTGCCCCGCCTCCCTTCCCCAAAGCCCTCCTGCCTCCTCACTCAAGTTATTCCTTGCTCGAGGGCACCGAGGTCATTGGACCGTTCTGGTACTTGGCACCCTGGATAGAAGCAAAATCTAGCAGAATGAACAAAATGAATCGGAAACAAAGATTTACTGGTGAAGGGAAAATTTAACCATATTTGCGTGTTGCCTTTCAGAAACTGTGCTCTCAAACAGCAGGGGTACAACCCAGGGATACGTCTTCTCTACCATTTGATTGTCATTTCCTTCCCTTTATCTTCTCCATCTTTCCCTTGTTCCCTTAAAGCAAGAAAGACCGCTCCTTGTAATTTGTCAGGTTCGACAGGTGACGACTGTCCTCTCGCAGGAATATTTTATGACAGGCAGTTCAGAGAGTACAGAAGGTTGTTTCACGTTGATGGTAACGATTTCGATCACCAAGGAGCAGCACGTAGGCATAGCAGAGCAGCCAGAGCCAGTAGGACGAAACTACTGTGTGTTGACTTGCAAAAACGATAGTTGGTGTGTGAGTGAGTGTTTATATGGCACCAAAAATTCCAGTATTTTGGGAGGGGTACATCTGTGCCCTTTCCGACGTTGGTTATAGTTATAGCCAGATAATTAAACAGTGCCACATGAAAGCATTCCATGTGTCAAAGAAGGGCATCAATGCAGTATTGAATCGCCATAAAACTTGCACTGTACCTGTTGCTGGAACCAGTCAAAGTGGGCCTCGGACATATCATAAGCCCAAGCGTTCCTCCGATGTTGTGCGGAAAGTGAGATCCTTGGTGCGATGTGAAAACCCTGCAACGCAAAGAGTGATTGCACAGGCAGTGTAATGTTTCCCTGCAACTGGAAATCGCATCATAGCCCAAGATTTACAACTTGTTACGAAGCACAAGGCTCAAGTTCATAAGTTGCGTGCCTCACATGTCCAGGAGAGGAAGACCAACAGTCGGAAGCACTACGAACGACATCTGGCAGAGGACCGCTGGAAGTATGTGGTGTCCCTGGATGAAGCATGGGTGTATCTGTCGGGATGTGGTAAAAAAGGGCCATCTACTATCGTCCACGTGATGCAAGAGGTCGATCTGAGTGGGTACGTGAATGTGCTGAAAGTTTTCCACGCGGGTTCATGGTTGTTGGTGGTTAATGCCATAACAGCAAACTTCCACCGCGCAGAGTGGTAAAAAAGGCTAAAATAAATGCAGCCTATTACCAGATGAATATTTTGGAGCCACTTTACAGACATGAAATTACTTCTCTCTATGGCAGCGACACATCTCGTGTTGTCATCCACCAGGACAAGGCTTCCAGTCATACGGCAAAGTCCACGCAGGCATACATGGATCGGATGGCACGTGAAACGGGCATTCATGCAATCCCCTTTAGAGACATCCCTGTGAAATCCCCCGATGCCTCTTCCATGGATTTTTGTGGGTTTCCGTTGTTGAAACGAGCCTTGGGAAGCAGACGAACCCGCACAATTGAGGGTCTTTGGAAAGCTTGTCAGGAGGAATATGATCTTTTGGACCAATGTGTTCTTCGACGCAGTCTCCTCCAATGGAAACTCCGCTGCAGGGCCATTGCTGCAA
This sequence comes from Lepisma saccharinum, assembly GCF_977018435.1. NCBI lineage: Eukaryota > Metazoa > Arthropoda > Insecta > Zygentoma > Lepismatidae > Lepisma > Lepisma saccharinum. Next base: position 60,448,455 of record NC_139238.1, on the reverse strand, counting down.
GACAGAGGTATCACGTGGGGCACCACCGTTCGTGGCGTCATGGTTTTTCTTAAGGTCAGGTGGGTTCTAACTTTGTTACCATGGACATGAAACGACCTTCTGTATTTGGGACGCAGTGCCGCCTTTGGTTGTCCGCAACCTTCGCGCAAACATTTGTTGAACAAGCTTGTTGTATTGTCTCCATTCTAGCTTTGTGCTGGTCTTAGGACCGCCTTGTGCCTTGTCAAGACGTTGCTTTCCTGAAGATAGATCATCGCGTTTTATTCGTATTTCTGGGCCTCCTCGATGGCGCGGTGGTAGCGTCGTTGCCTTGTAATTAAGGGGTCCCGGGTTCGATACCCGGTGGAGGCACATAGTGGTTCGGACCCCATTTTAAACTGTAGGTCCAGTCCCCATTAGCCTTACAGTGCATAAAGTGGACTTAAAACAATAACTCAATCAATCAATCGTATTTCTGGCTGCGAATTTAGGCAGGGACGTAATGATAACAATAATAGGACTTTACAAAATCATATTAATAATAGTAATAATGATGACGCCTTTAACATTGAAATTATTTTCAAATTTAAATTCTAGCAGTATGCCAGCGCAAGCAGCACTTCACATTACGCGAGTGATTTTTAACTCTCCTCCAGACACAAACGTACGCAGGATTTTCTTTCGGAGGGGAGGTGGAGAGAGACAATATAAAATATTTGGTAATTACCACTTTTGGGATTCCTTTTTAAAGTTGTTCAAAGAGAGAAATGGTATCTAGGGTCATTTTAGGGGGTGTGGGGGTTGCACTTACCAATTTGTTTTTTTCCCCGAGTTCTTTACAGATTTCATTTCAAAATTTTGTTTTTCTCAAAGTTTCGGGAGAGTTGTAGCCTCATCAGCTCCCCCATGTGTACAGTCATGGAAAAAAGTTCTTCCCCATAAGGCTTTAATAGGAGCAAGTAATGCAGGAGGGTAGGCAACACATATTGCACCCTTCGATGATCGGGTGATTTTGCCTGTCTTAACACCGAGAAATGTGTTCCACGCGAAGGTCAACATGACAGGAAAGTAAAGAGGGTCACGTGACTATTGGTTACGTGGAGTGTTGTGCTTCTCCACGTCCCCAGTTCTTGATCCACATTGCAGAAAAAGTAGAGCTGCATGCAATATATGAAAATAGGTTGTTTTCAACTACAAGCTTAATTATGATTTTCCCAATTGTAAATCTATCAGACGTGTCTCCCGATTTAGTCGGGACAGTCTTTTACTTTGAATTCCTGTTTTTTCATAGGCGTAACTTGACGGGAGCAGAAAGGGCATTTGTAACCCCCCCCAAAAAATCAGGTTTCTTAAAGCTGCTAAAACAGGAATTAAATACTATGATTTGACGCGTCCAAAAAAAGTATTATATTGAAAGATTGTTCCCAAATACGTAGATAGCAATTTAATACTTTGAAAGTGTCTCAGATTTGTTTATTATGTCACATCTTAGTGTGGCACAGGTCTACTACAAAAGTGGAATTTCGTAACAGAAATATGAACCCACTCCTTTTATTTCGTAGCCGATTTCATCTTGAAACTGAAATTAAGAATATTAGTTAACAAGGTAAAAAGGTAAAGTGTTCCCCTGTGCATAGCACCACGCCATGAAGGCGTATAGGGGGTGTGGGGGTAACGCCCCACACTTTCTTGATTCGTTCGTGAGTGGGGGTGATGTGATCAGCATCACGCCCCTGACCGCCTTTACCCCCCAGGGTTTCCCCCAGGTACCCATGTTATTCGACGCTGGGTAGACGCCGGGACCGCTTCCACCGTTAACAAGGTCATTGGTAAACAATAAAAAAATGTGTTAGACCCAATTCTTTAATACCTTATCATAATCTTTATCGCAATTTTAAATTTTGTTGTAAGTCCACTTTATGCAAAAAAAAGGTAAAGTTCTCACCTGTGCTTAGCGCTACGCCATGAAGGCGTATAGGGGGTGTGGGGGTAACGCCCCACACTTTCTTGATTCGTTCGTGAGTGGGGGTGATGTGATCAGCATCACGCCGCCCCATACTTTCTTGATTCGTTCGTGAGTGGGGGGTGATGTGATCAGCATCACGCCCCTGACCGCCTTTACCCCCAGGGTTTCCCCCAGGTATCCACGTCATTCGACGCTGGGTGGGCGCCGGGGCCGCTTCCAACGTTAGAAAAGTTCCCGGGCTTGAACCGGCCGGGGATCGAACCCGGGGCCTATAGCATGGTAGTCAGACGCGTTACCGACTGAGTCACCGGCACAGATAGACTAATCTGAACTGCATACAGTTTAAAGTGGGATCCGAACCACTATGTGCGATCACCTGGTATCGTACCCGAGACCCCTTGATTACAAGGCCTTACCACTACGCGATCAGTGAGGCGCACACAATCTTTGTATTGCGACCTTTTTAAACCTATATGTATCATATAAGAGGTTGTTTAACGTTGCTATGCCTCTATGGATTATATATAGCCAGTATTCGAGCACATAGCGTCAGGTTTCATAGAATATAAGCTTCTCTTGCATGTTTATGGTTTCCTGTCTGCAGTAGAAAAACTGGCAGGTTCCCGTAGCTTTTCTTTCAATAGTCTTCCAATGGTTGCATATCATATCACTCAAATTTGATTCATTCGTTGCGAACACAATCTCACCCTGACGTCATTCCTCCCGCTTTCCTTACAACCCTTGGCGAGGAGGGAGGAGAAAGGAAAGAGGGGGAGGAAACACTGCTTTTCAGGCGCGGTGATTCCGTGCCCAGGGTAAGCTCCTTCTTGTGAGAGTCCACCGGTCGCACTCTCAACCTTGAGAGCCTTTTCCGTTCCCTCCGCTCAACTAGGGAAAACATACCCGGTAGAGTGCGAAGAACAGGAAAACTGAATAACATGGGCAAACCAATTCTACGCTAATTTTCACTTTACATTTGCTTCTGTCTTGCTGATTTCTGTTACTTGAACATAAATTTATCAAAAGGGAAAAGCTTAAATATTGAAGATGAAGCAAACTGAATTAAAATTCAAGGTTTAAGCAATTAAAGCACCTATTTGCTGACTCCCCCCATCCTTGTATTTACAAAAATAGTGATTGTTTCTCCTCTCTAATCTTCAAAAGCAGCGAGAATACTTATCTCACGGAACTGAATATTTTTTTAAAGGGAAACCCCCCTCCCCGAAATCCTACAAATATCTAATTTAAAAAGTGTATAGTGGTAATTCATTTTACTTCATTAGCAGGATTAAACACTTTGCTTAATACGTTGTAATAATCTGAGATTCATCTTCAGGACTTCTAACCCCACTGTTTCAAATTTATGTGGCGGCTGATAATAAGGGATGATCCCCATCCCGAAATAAAATTCTGACTCTGACCTGCAATGATTCGAACTTTTAAAAACCTGTCAATTCGAGCTCGGAAAGGGATTTTTTTTATTATTCATAGGGAATTTCATTCTGAGCCAGGAACACAACAACAGAAGTTTGGCGCGTGAAACTGAATGCGTGTAGTCGTTGGCTTCGTGCTGTGCTTCGTGTTTATTATTTATTTAGGTGTTAGTGTTTGTCGTGATTGTGCTGTGTTAAAGGGTAATGGATGTGATACAAGATTTGCTGGTGAAACCTTTTGGAACAAGATCTTTTCAGGAGAAGTTGCAAATTGTTAATACAGGTAGGCCAGTGTCATCGCTTGAACTTATTTCTACACACAAAGACAAAATCGGGAATATGTGAGGCATTTTCGCAAGCAAATTATGACAAAACACCATGGTTGACAGGAAGTATAAGTGTTAATAAGCTTTGCATTTTTGTTCGCCGTTCTTACTTTTCGGGGCTGAAAAGAATGTATGGACGCGTGACTGTAATCTTTGCAACACTTGTGCCAAACATGAAAAATCCAAAAGTCACATAACTTCCTTTGTTAAGCTGCAATCTTTCGCCCAGACACGTATTGACGTGCAACTGGACAAACAGCGTGCTTTGGATGTAGTACAGCACAAGTAATCGGGTCCTGGAGTAAGTTGAATTTTGCACTTAAATTAATATTGCGGGTTTTTATTTCACTAGTGCACGTCTTTCATTTTTATATTTCACAGGCTGTTTTTTTATAGCTTTATAATACTGTCTTGTTTTATTATTTGAAATTCTACGCGTATAGTAAACTGCAATAACGAGAATTAATTGATTGTGATCGTAGCAATAAGACAAACATTCCGACACAATATTCCTAAATCCAATATGGAGCGTGACATAAATTGCATGGAAACTTTTGGAGTTTGAGGATCAAAAGGTCGGAGATTACCCACTCGTTAGAACCAGCATACGCCACTGTCTACGTGCAATGACGGGACCAAAACATACGTCAGATAGCTGTGTTCCTCCTTATTTCGTACGCCATTGATAACTGGAACACGTGACCTCGTCTTTGGTAGAGCACAAGCCTGCTTGCTTGCCACCACCCTTTAGTTCAGTGACCTTCGCCCGTAGTTAGCAAGAGTGAATGACTCACCAGATACTTGTTGTCTGTGAGGCTACACAAGAATAGATATTTCGTTAGTGGCTGTAAGTATTGTTTCATCTGCAGTTATATCAGTTAACATTTCAATAGTTTCCTAATGGTTACGTTAGTGATAAACATGTAAATTAGTTCTCGAGAGTGAACGTTTTATCTATTTGAACGGGGGAATTTTATAGAGCCTGCATGTATTATTTTTTTTTTTTTAACAAGAAGAAATTCGAAGACGCAAAAAGAGTTGTATAAGAGTAGTTAACAAAAGGTAAAAAGAAGAAGAAAACGAAAATGTAAATGCTGAAATAAATTATGGTAGAGATCGAGTGAATAACATTTTGTCATGGGGCCTCCTCGATGGAGTAGTGATAACGTCGTCGCCTTGTAATCAGTGGATCCCGGGTTTGATACACGATGGATGCACATAGTGGTTAGTATCCCACTTTAAACTGAAGGTCGAGTCCAGATTAGCATATCTGTGCACCAAACCAAAACTAAGAAAGAAATTGTCACAGTGTAAGAAAATTTCATGTTCAACCAGATACGAAACAAAAGGGAATAATATATTGCAGGTTGGAGTTCACATCTGTAGCATCTAACCAGCACAATTATGAATCGCAACATATCGTATCAGATCCATTTTTATTATACATGTATGATAATATAAGAGAAGTAGAGGAAAGAGAAAACCAAGCGAAACACGGACGCCTTCTCCAGAATTTCAAATCTCGTTACATAAGGTTCTGGGTTGGAGTCCCGAACAGGCATGACTTTCTTGTTCTTGCCCTTTTATCTGCTTCATTTCATCATAATTCATCGTTATGGTTTACCTGCAGGGGAAGAATAATGACAATAATTGCCAATACAAAGCCAATGACAAACAGAACAACTCGATTACGGAGGTGCCAAGAAGAAACGAGACTTGACAGTTTCTCCGTCTCTCGGTTTGTCGAATTGAAAATTGCTCTCCCGTTCTCGGTCTCGACTAGTTAAATATAGAAATCGAAAATGTATGTGAATGAATATACATGTATTTTATATATTCCGGTTTTGTAGGAGATTTCGTGAGAGATGAAATAAGTACTCTTCCATCGTATTTATTTTTATAATTTTTATTCCCTGTTCGATGATCGCGACGATAAGGACGAGTGACCATTACACGAAATTGATGACGAAATAGTCAAACACCCCCGACAAGGACGGTACTCAAAACCGGGAACTAAGGCGACGATATCGAATGTCAATCACTTAATGAGCTTGACCACCGAGCCTGCTTAATGTTGTTTCTCTCAGGAAATTCGTAATAACTGTCACTATCCCACATTCACTATCATTTTCTTCATAATTTATCTTATTGTTGTGATTAACCTGAATTCAAAGAATTAGTTGAAAGGCAAAAATGCAAGATTGAATGTCTCTGATGTTACTTCGTGCCGAATAATATGACGTGGTATTATGATATGAATTTATTAATCATATAATATGCCTATTCATTCCATTGATTGATCCCAATTGAGCACACAAAATATGCTATAATGTCCACTCCATGGAGGAGTGGTTAGCACAGCGCGCTACGATGCCATGGGTCCCTGGTTAGAATCTCGACTTGGGCGTGGGTGTCCTTGGTAAGTGTCCCTTCATCAATTTCATCATAGCATCACTCATCTTCATCGTCGCTATTTGCCAAAAGTGAAAGAATAGCAAATCTAAATAACAAACATCCAATCAAATCGAACATCTCTACCGATTTAATTCTATACGGTACCGAATTCCCACTTTATTACTGCATCTTAAGTCATTTTACAGCATCTCAATTGTTTTCCGATTCGAAAACATTTGGAATGTTGTCTTGTGCAGTTGATTGTGCATTGTTTCGTTGTTTGGATTGTTTAATTAACGTCGCATTAATTAGTTTTAGACCAATCGTGACGGGGGAAGCAAGAGCACAAAGAAAGCGAAAAAGACAAGGAAGAGACCACGGCTTTCTTTAAAGATAGCATCCCGTGAATACAACTCAAGTGACTGCAGAATATTATGAATAAAATTTATTTCGCTTTTTCCTTTTATTTCTGTTTCAGTTATTTTACTTCGCTTTTCTTCTACCACTCGCGTTACTCGTGTCGGTGAGGAAGAATTATAAACTCGTGAAATGGACGATGGTACAAAAAAATATATGCCTCTCCCACGGTTCGAAACTGTCAGTACAAAATATTGTCTTATATTTAAAATTTACGGGCAAATATGGTTTGTCAGGTAGCAATTTTCGCTTATCTCTTTCTCAAGGGGTTCCATTGCCTCTGATGTCGTAGTAGTAACGTCTTCGCCATGTAATGAAAGGCTTCCGAATTCAATACCAAGTAGAGAGGCTTTGGTTCGAATCCCATTTTAATCTGTAGGTCCAGTGCATGAACTAGACTTAAACAATTAACGTGTGGCATGTGGTCTGTGATGAGAACCATCATTTCAGCGAACCTTCTTGACAATGACTCTAATATCACTTGATAGAATAGTATTTCCTTACGAGTAGCTCTTGTCAAGAAACCAGTTCCTGAAATTTTCTTCTGGAGGCATCGTAGCACCCAGCTGTTTGTTGTGGCTGGGGCACGAGTCATGTGACTCATGCTATCAAAGCTCAATCCTTCCCGAGAAGTCAGAATCACCAGGCAAACTTAAGCGAATATTTTGTTATTTGGGTTGCATAAACAACAGGCTTTAAGACGTTACGAAATTCTACGTCCCGTGGCCCAGGTATTTTTTTCTCAGACTGTACACCAATGCCTCGAGATGTAATAGGAAAAATAGGACGCGTGCCACTTTTCTTTCGAAAATTGTGCACCTCTAAACTTGCACCCTGCATTATCGCAAAACCAGGTGTGGTTTGTACAAGTGTCATGAAGACACTGACTTAGGTATTTTCACACTTTGTTTATTTCTGTCTCAGTTCGTGTTATCAGTAGGGAGCGCGTTTATAATAGCCACAAACCATGCTAAATAGACAGGTAAATTGGCGCCAAAAATGACAACTTCAAAAAGCCCAAAAGTAGGTTGAATATCAACTTGTTATTACCTTTCTTTTCAGTTCATTTGTGAGTTTTCCTTCATTAATTGCCATTTACTTTTATTCTATGTATATTTTATTTTTCAAATTTTGTACCGCTTTTTTGTTACTTTTAGTTAATCGCAATGTTGACGATTATGAATGGCAATTAATGAAGGAAAACTCGCAAACGGCCATCACAATTATATGTAATATGCAGAATATTATTAGCGACTCAAATATTCTGGTTTTTCTTGTTGTTTTTTAACATTCTCAAGAATAAATTCACATTTTTGCCTTATATTGCATATTTTTTATAACGACACGTTCACCACGGCGGGCCTCCCAGGTGTGGTTTGCCACGTTCCCTTATAACCAAAGAGTGCCAGGTTCAAGTCCCGGTGGAGGCACATTACACAATGGGTCGGAGTCCAATTGACATTATAAATCCAGTTCCAATTAATATATTTGAGCATAAAATGGACTTTAAACTATTTTTGATTACGATGACAAGTTATTGTAATAATGAAAGAAAATAATATCTCCTTCAGGATTCAAACCTAGGACTCAGTTTTACAGAAATTGTAATCTCTAGACCAGTGGTTCCCGAAGTGTGCGCCGCGGCGCCCTGGTAGGCTTACGGGGGCGCCGCGTGATGTTCCAATATTTTCAATGAAATTCAGTCATCGATATGATTGTTCCAAATACATGTTCTTATTTTGTACTTGTTACATAAAAAATGTTTCTGAATTTTAAATATGTTTATTTTTTAACTTAAGGCAAGCAACGTAAGCACACTAACAGAGCGTTACAAGTGTTAGATATCGCCTCCCCGGTGGCGTAGTGTTAGAGTTCGCCACCTTGTAACTAAGGGGTCCCGGGTTCGTTACCCGGTGGAGTCACATAGCGGTTCGGATCCCACTTTAAACTGTATGTCCAGTCCCAATTAGCCTTACTATGCATGGACTTAAAACATCAATTCAGTCAATCAAAGCAAGTACTAGATAGGCCTACATTCATGACGTAGGCGCTGTGGAAAAATCTTGAAACACGAAGGGCGCCGTGAAACGAAAATGTTTGGGAACCCCTGCTCTAGACAGTGGAGATTAGCTTTGTTCGTTCGTTCGTCAGTGCTGTATATATTTTTTAAAACAATGCAAATATAGGTAAAAATTATTTCTCCGTTCTGCGAGGTATCGGTAGACCGTTAACATCTGCTAGCAATGCCAACAATGCATTAGTGTACAAGTTATTATCTCGGCTTCCACTCTCTCCGACATTCATTCTAAACCATGGCATTACTTATTTAATTTATTCCAGTGTTCGTGGCGGAGTGGTAAGCGTAAAGGGCTACGAAATCAGAGATCCCATGTTCAAACCTCCACCAGCCATTGGTGACTCATTTTGTTTGTCTATGCTCCCATCACTTTTCCATCCGTCCATCATTCATCAATCCACATCGACTTGTCGTAAAAATTAACCTACGAGGTAGGAAAAAAGGTAAAATAGCCAAAATGGAAACCTATTGAATTTTAGCCGCCTCAGTGGCTGGGCACGTTAGCTCCCGAATTACGATTTTGTCCCCAAATGTTATATGTCCTCTTCATGCACAAATAGGAGGCCAATCGGGACTGGACGTACAGTTTAAAGTTTGATCCGAACCACTATGTGCGTCCACTAGATATCGAACCAAGGATATATATGGAATTATATGGTGACGACATTACCTCTACGCGATGTCCTCCCCTGGACAGGCAGGCGTGTCTTTTGTTACTGTCCATTCATTAATTTCTTGTATCACCGTTTCACATCTTTGACGAAAATCAAAGTACATCCAGTGTTCGAATAAAAATGGGGGGGGGGTAGTTTTTAATTTAACTCCTGACCATGTAAAGAATTTACCCTCATAAGTATATTCTAGATCATATCTTGCCATTGCTCAGAATTTGACGCAATCATTTCTTTCAATTTCAAGTAAATGTTACATTAATATCAACATATATATTGTCAGTTTCTGAACTAAATTTTACATTAAAATTAATACTGTTGTAGGTTTGCAAATTACAATATATATTTAATGAGAAAATATTTCCTGATTAATTTGCCTTCCTCTAAGAAAAATAATTCTGATATTAAATAAAAATCCACTGAGACGAGATCAGTGATTACTGAAACCTTGTACACTAATTGGAAAATTTGTGTTATTTACTTTGAACCCAAGAAATTTATATAAATCAGTCCGTATGTTTTAGATACGGGATTCTTGAAACCCCTCCCCTAGAGAAATTTCTGCCCAACGCAGTTGGCTTTCTATCAGGTACAATTCTCAAAATTAGAATAGGGAAGCTGTGAAATTTTTCCCTCAGCATTTTTTCAATTTGAACACTGGATACAGACATACACATATTTCATTTTTTAAATTTAATCTACGAACATACACACACACACACACACACACACGCACACACACACACACACATATATATATAATTGGTTTACAAAACTAATTGGTACTCACTTTGTAATTCGCCCACAGTTCCATGCATTTTAGATGGTATGACGTTCCTTTGTGTTCCTTGATTTTTTCACATGCTTTCTTCCAGTTGCGCATCCTTATTTTCCTGAAATTTGGTTCTGCATATCCTGAATCTGTGCCAAATTTACGGCATGGAAAACAAAAGCATGCGTCAAGTTCCACACTATATTCTAGCCACGGCGCAGATGCAAACCAGTGTTTTTGAAATGACCGCTTTCGCTTTCCGAACGTAGTATTTGGATAGTTTTGCAAAAGTGGTTGCCTAGGATTATCTACCCCAAGATCAGTAATTGTTTTCACATTAGTACATTCACTTGTTTTGTCTAACTTTGGAACGTCAGAACTTAGACCAACACCCTCTTCATTGCCGTCATCTTCCACATGATTTGAGATAGTTTTAAAATATCCGGTTTTGATAAATTTATCCATTCAAGATGGAAATGCACAACAACGCTAGAACTCTTTCCACACACGAACAAATACACAGTGACCGTAGGAACCCGATAGCAGACCTTCCTCGCAAGCAAGAACACAAAGCTAATCTGTGGCTCTGAAGCTGAAGCATAGAAAAATTTTAAATCTCAGAACAATGCCAGTACTGGAGAACTCTCTCCATAGCCTATGTCGCTCGACCACCTACTGGTGACCGCTCGGCCACGGCGGAGTCTTTGATTCCATCTGTATTGGAAGGGTCATTTGCAACAAAAGGGTCGGATCTCTGGTTTCCAGGAACTTAGGGCAAGGGTAATAACCTCTAAGCAGGCAGATTTTATGACCTTGGTTATAATCTGGTAAGCAAGGAAAGGGTGGAATTTTGCTGTCCTACATTTGCTTCCGAAGATTTTCTTCGGAACAGTGTTTCCAACTCTGCTACAAATTTACCAGAAAATAATATGTAGTATTAATTTAGGATAATTTTTAATCGATCAAAATTTTGTTTGCGGGGGCCAGAGTTACAACTGCCGGGGCCAAAGCCCCCCAGGCCCCCCTAACGACGTCCCTGGTTTGAGCTGAATTGTTATACAAGAACCTTGTGTCAACAATCCTGCACAGAATTTCTTTGTTTCTTCAAACACAGTCATTCAGAACTGCGCTGAAGACAATGAGACGAGAGTCGGGAACCTCTCTCCTTCAAAGGGTTACATTTGCATGTAAAATGTCCCTTCTTTCACCAAAATGTAGAAAATTCTTAAAATGACTTTAAAAAGACCAAAAAATGACTTAAACGGTTTAAAAAGTCTAAAAAATGACATTTACTCCAAAAAGGTTCAAAGAATTGCAAAAAAAATGCCCAAACAAAGGCGTCCCAATTTATTCAATTACGTGTAAAATACGTTCCCATCTACTTATGCAATGTTTCTGCCTTACCAAAGAAATATGCATTTGCATCAAAATCCTAGCCCTAGTTATCACATTACAAAGGATGTAATATTATTGAAATTGCAATTTCTCACTACCAGAGTAAATAACCTGGATAGCTATTTGGTGACTCGGACAGTACGACACCATTCAGATGTCAGCCCACCGCTTCCTTTTTTTCAGTTCCACATTTATAGTAGTCAATCATTATTAAATTGTTTCGTTGTACGTGTATTTCTAAGCCCGGCCTGGCATGGATGTTCATTGTGAATGTTCTCATATCAATTTCATCATATCATCACTCATCCTCATCGCCGTGATTAGCCAAAGTGGCAGAAAACGACGTAAATAACCTAATTCAATCAATTAAGCATTCAGCACTTTCGAATCTGCCCCCCCTCCACAAATGCTTTGTGTGAGCCTGACATACGCCCCCTTCTTCAAATCAACATGTTTTTCAGTGCTGAAATGGCGACCCTCGGAAGAAGTTTCACCTACGTAGGTGACGTCACAGCAGGCCCGTAGCTATAGGGGGGCAGAGGGGCAACTGCCCCCCTGAGAGCCTGCTTTGCCCCCCCTGTAAAAAATACAGAATACATATCTACCTGGAATTCTCACTAATCTTTACAATTTGATCCTGTATAACTCTAGCAACATAACAAATACATTTATTGATTTTGTGATTTATGAAGGTGTGTGGGATTCCGTATAATGTCGGATCAGGATTTGGGGGAAAAAATCTCTTCCAGATTCAAACTTCGGGAAATGATTTATCAATTTTCAGTATGTAGAACAGTTGTGATATTTTGAGTAGTCTTGTATTAAAAGTGCCTAATGTATTTGTATGTTTTTCTTGGATGTGTTGCTATGAAGTTTGAACAGCATAATTTTTTGTTTCCCAAGTCTACCTTTTGGTAATAGCGATTCATGTGACAGAGAGAGGGAGTGACGTGGAATTAACGAAGAGACACTCACAAACAGTGCTGCAACCACAGGGTTCAGGGGCATTGTCCCCCCCCAATCAATCTTGAACGGAAGTCCAGTCTGGGAGGGGGTCAAACATTGAAGTAAAGAAACATGACTAGCAGAATCTAAGAATAGTAGAACAAAATGGATACTCAAGATGGAAATAGTTTTCAAGTGTTTCTTGCTATTTTCTTCCAGACGGCTAAGGGCACTTGCAGGGGACAAAGAGGGGCAATTGCTCCCTCGATTTCAATTTTTTTTACAAATAAAAGTACATTTCGTAAAATATTCTTGCTCGCTTCGCTTGCAAAGGCAATATCTGCTATTCTTATAGTCCCAAGTTTAGAGCTATAGCTAGGGGGCGGCGGGAGTCAGCCCTGGGAGCCAAAACGATCTAAATAAAAAAAAATGTTAAAGAGAATGCCATGTTCCCCGTGAAATTTGTTGCGCCCTATTAAATAAATATTGTTTTCAGTTTGCAAATATTTGGTTCTAAAGATTTACCTGTTCGCTTCGATCCCAATATGATTATTTTCAGTAATGCATTCTAAATTACCCGAGAGAGAGGTAAGGCCAGATATATACTTCAGACTGCTGCTGCTTAAATGCATGAACAATTCTTTTGAGAAAATGGAGCGTTCACATTTGAGAGACAATTTGGCGGATGAATTGATCATGTAATGTATTTAAATAATATATATATATATATATATATATATATATACACACATACACACACACACATATATACAGGGTGTTAATTTTAACTTGACATATGAAAATAGCGGGAGTGATATGCATGTGAGGAAAATTTGGTCCAAACAAACCATGATCCTTGTCGGGGGGGAAAGTTAATGGCGTACAAATGAGCCCCCGCACAGGGCCTCCCTGGGGGGCAGGGGGGCACGTTGTGTTTTTCAAATAGGAACCCCCGAATTTTGTTTCATTTTGGGATTCGCGGAGTCAAAATAAATAATAAATATGCTTGACATGGGTGCAACAACATGCGAAATAAAAGAGATATGGCCATGTGTATGTTTGGAAACACGTAAATGTCGTGCATGGAAAAACGGTAACAGGCCCCCACGAAAATACGAAGAATGGCGTGTGCAGAGGAAAATTTCATTGCTGTCGATGGTGTAATTGAAGAGTGGAAGAAGTACCAAAAGAAGAGTGCGGAGGGGTTAGGGGGAGGGGGCAGCATGCAACGAACAAAGTGAAAATACATCTGCTGGATTAATGCAGATGCCAAGGATATGAGGGAAACAAAATAACGAACTGTGCCTGTGCCAGAAAAGTGAAGGGCTAGGGGATGTAAATCGTGTTTCCAGAACTCACGCGAAGAGTACGTTATCGCCACCGACGTTGTCGGATCAGCTGTGTTACAAACTAGGCCATTTGACCTTGCCCTGAAGTCAGCTCTCTGTGCCCGTGTTTGCTTGGGGAAATAGGTGGTTATTGGGCGTGAGTGCTTCAGAAGGTTAGTTGACGTGCCCGTGTTCGAAGTGAGTGCAGGGTAAAAGTGCAGGTATACCTAGGACGATGGAGCGTGTATCTGTGGAAGACAGAATTGAAATGATATTCATGTGTGGTGAATGTCGACGGAATGTGGGCAATACTGTCACCGAATATGCCAGACGCTATCCGAACAGAGTGCGTTCACGGTCGACTTTCGCTAGGGTTGTCAAGCAATTTGCAACAGTAGGAAGCGTGTGTCCGCAACAAAGACGGCGTCGAAGAACTGTCACTGAGGAAAATAATGAAATCGCTGTATTAGCTGCAGTGGCGTATGATCCCCATTCCAGCACGCGTAACATAGCTCGCCAGAGTGGGATGTCCCATGTCAGTGTTTGGAACATACTCAAGAGGCACAAGTTTCACCCGTACCATGTGTCCCTGCACCAGGAACTTCATGGTGATGATTTCCGTGCACGGATGGTGTTTTGTGAATGGGCACGTGGACAAATACATCGAAATCCGGCATTCTTTCGGGACATTCTGTTCTCCGACGAAGCAACATTCACAAACCATGGCCAGGTTAACCGGCACAACATGCACTACTGGAGTGCCGACAACCCACACTGGTTGCGTGAAGTTGAACATCAACGCCCGTGGTCAGTGAACGTATGGTGTGGCATCATGGGTGACAAACTCATTGGTCCGTTTTTCATTGACTGTACATTGAATGGGCTAAACTATCGCAATTTCTTGCAGGACGAACTACCGATATTGCTGGAGGATCTAAGCCTTGCACAGCGACAGGCCATGTGGTATCAGCATGATGGTTGTCCGGCGCATTATGCTGCCATAGCTCGGGAAGTATTAACGCGCAAGTTCCATCATCGCTGGATCGGACGACGTGGTCCCGTATTCGAATCCCGGAATTGACATACAGGGTGATGCAGAATGGCGCGCCCCGTTTTGTGGAAATTGTCGCCAGTGCATGTAAATTTACTAATTTCCTTTACGTGTGCCACCATACGGAACTGTCTATAGACCCACACGTCACGTGTTTGCAAAATTTAGTAGATACCAATTCCAGAAGGATGTGCCATGGAGATCAAGTCTCACACTGGCCCCGAGCTCCGTAAAACCCGGTCACGCCACGGCATACTTGTAGCCGGTGTTGGTAAATTCATTTGCTTTCAGCTTCTTAACGGTAAAATCCATACACGTCTCACTATTGAAGTACGGTATGCGCCAACATATAGAGTACTGATACTCGCGCACCTCGAACGCGCATGTGCGTTTGCAGATGGGGCATAGCTCCAGCCGCCCGTGTTCTCAGTAGTAAAAAGGAAGTTATAACTCGCTAATAATGTGTATGTAGTGTTTCTTTCAGGATAAAGAAACTCACAGATGACAGCAGTGTAATGTTAGTCTTTTAATTTTAGTACTGTATGTTTTGGCGCATACTGTACTTCCCGGTCACACTGTTTTCTTGAATTACAGTCAATTTGACCAACTCATTTTTGACGATGAAATTATGCACACTCGCCCTATGGCCGACGCGTACATAGAACCCCGACCTGTTAAAATGTTTACGGACGAGTCTGTAAACTTTACGGGACTGGTTTTTCCGGACTGGACTGACATGACGCTGGCGCTACAGCAGTTGAATAATTCCCTCAATCGCGATATTCCACTCCATGACGTTTTAGTTTCCAACCTCACAATTACAATTTTTATTTTAATTTTTTGGAATGTAGCGTTAACAGGATATTTCCTGTATTACTGTTATCGAACCCGGAACCAACCGGTCTCTTCCGATTAAATCTCGTGGTAACAGTCTACGTGCAAGTCGCGATACATGTCTTGAGTTTCGCTTACAGTTTTCAGGTTTGAAATCCCTCCCTCACGTCCCAGTTGAGTATTTTCAACAAACGTTATATTCCTTCATTTTAATAGACTGACCTTGTGGTCTCCTGTATATATTTTCGACTCCCTTTGACAGAACGTTCAATTGTTTTTATCCTCCCTCCTCCCGTCGAATAATTGTTTTCCTTATCCGTTTAAACCCCTTTTATATTTATAAAGTTTATAGACCCCCACCCCTCATGACTGAACAGGTTTCTTTTTTTTCTTTTTTACTAACTTATCTTTCTCCTAACCTATGTTCGTGTCTTCCCGGAACCACCGGAGGCAGGCATCTCAACCGGGGAATCCAGCCCCCCGGCAGGACGATGTTTCGGATTCCAAGCTTCAAGACTCAAGAGTTCCAGGAAGTGTACCAGCAATGCTGTAAGACGAACACAGCGGTGCAGTTACCCCCCCCCCCCCTTTCCCGGAGTCTTCAAGCACCATAGGCAGGTATCTCATTCTCATTTCAGCTTTTTCGCTACTCGTTTCAGATAGACGCCACCGAGGTTCGACGCACCGATCTTCAGAGATTAACCCGGCACTCTCCAAACCACCATATCCACAATCAAGTGTATCTTTTTCGGTCCCCTTTTTTTTATTTTTTTTTATTTCAGACTGTTGTCCGCCAGCACCGCCGCTGATGACCGGCGATGTCACCATAGGCCGGTGCATCGTTCTCGTTTCAGGTTGTCGGGGATCGAAGCGAGTTCCTCCTTAGGAACTCCCGACCCCCCTCTTTTCAGGCAGTTCCGGTCCAAGTTACAGCCATCGGACAGCCTAGCAGCGTTCCGGTCCACTTTCCAGCCATCGGGCAGCCTAGCAGCTTTCCGGTCATTTCCAGTTATCGGACAGCCTAGCAGCGTTCCGGTCCAATTTTCAGTTATCGGACAGCCTAGTAGCGTTCCGGTCATTTACAGTTATCGGACAGCTCAGCAGCTGTTCTAAAGTTGCCTTTCCCCCACCCTCTTGTGATTCTTCATGTTCTGGAGTATACCCCCCAGAATTCTTCATGTTCCGGAGTAACCCCTCCCCCACGAGTCTTCATGTTCCCGAGGCGCCGTTCCCCCCTCCCTTCAGGATCGTCCGGATTCGTTGCAGACTTTTCGTGTGTCGCGTTGCGTGTATTCTCGGTTCGACTCTTGTCGCCGGATGTTCCAGAACAGTTCGACGATCTTCAGCTAGCCATCGAACGCTTACCATAGCGTGATCTACTGGAGTATCCTTCCGCTGCATATAGAACGCTAATTAAGTGTATTATTTTCTGTTTCCCTCTGGCATTTTCATGTATTCAAGCCAGTAATTTTAACTAACAGAGTAACACGAGGGAACAGTTTTTTTTTCTGACCCACCGAAAGACTTGTACACTTTTTCTAACAAACCATTCGGACAGTAATCACATTCTTTTTGACGTTTTGTGTATTAAATAAATAAACAATGGTTTGAGGATGGAATGCCTCATGTGTTTATATCAAAAAAACTTTTAAGTTTTAGAATGTCTTGGTTTATGATATGTACTATTGTGTTACTGATGAACCCTTCAGGTTGTTGCCTTGTATTTCTTGCATGCAATTTTTTTTCTCTTGGGTTTTTTGTCTGCGCCCAAGGTTTTTTTTTTTTTTTTTTGCTGTGCGTGTTTTAGGACCTACTCTAAACATTCACAGTTCAAAGTGCCTAAACAATTCGAGTGCCCCGAACAATGTTTAAGTGGGACTGTCCTCTTGGCAGGGAATCTCGAATACGCCTTCGTTGTTGTCGTGTTTTTTTCTCTTACCGTGTGTCAAGTGCCTCAGCGCGTGCCGGGTGTCGAGTGAGAAACGTGTTCAACGTCAGCACCAGAAAAGAGAGACTGCTCTGTCAGGTACCAACTGAAACCGCATAGTATCCGCGTCGCTCCAGGATGCAAGAAAAACAATGTTACGTCCTTAATCAAGCATGCTCTAGTTTATCATCTACACGATATTGTGTTGTGTTTATTTTTTCTATTGTATACCCATGTTTGCCATTTTGATTGTATTGTTTCATTATTAACTTAAATATACTGTCTTCTCCCCCTTGATTGAACAGGATGGGTAGCCGCGACATTTTTTTTAAATTTAAGCAACAGGTTTACAAAAAATTAACTTCCCTACGTGAACCTAATATTTTGCCCCAGAGCGGTGTGCCGTATAACGCCGCAGACGTGAATCGAACCTAGGACCCGGGCATCAAAAATAAATAAGTAAATCACGTTAAAAAGGGGTCCCGCTGAAGCATTGAAAAGAGCTTCTTAAAAGCTCATCGCGACAGCGACCTTCAGCGGAGTTTTTCCAACATTGCATGAGAAAATGAAATCAGAAATCAGCGTTTTTCCTCAGAATTGCCGTTGCCGAATGACGCGATCGAAGCAACCGTCGTAACGGCCGATAGTTCGAATTTTACTTTAATAAGTCGCGTGAGAAAATCTGAGTCTTAGTTGTTTCCCGTTTCCAATCAAAGTTAGTAGTTGTGAAAGAACTCGGTCTGAGTTGCTTTCAATTAACGTCAATTCATTTATCGCGAGAGAGCTCCTTAGTTATTATTAATTAAGAAGGAGGAATGAACGATCGGAGAGTTGACCAATATTATTTATTATTTAGAACATCGGTATACGCGAGTCTAGAGTTTAGGAGCCCCGAGAAACGGTCCTGCGTCCTTCTTTATTACAGGGTACGACCACATCGAAGCAAGGACTTCCAAGGACGAGAACTTCCAACGAGCTTCAGGTAACGAACATTCCTTATGTCCTTTCTCACCCCGCCTGTTCAGTCAATGGTAGTGTTTTAAATATATGTTCGTGTGTTCTTATTTCACGGAGCTAGTCCCCTTGCAGTTTGAGTGTCCACGTTGCTCTTCAGAGATATCCCCTTTCTCTTACAACGTTTCTCTAACTTCGCAAGCGAGTGTCTAAAGGCTGTCGTAGCCTATCAACGATCCCCAAATATTTAGACTTTATACGCTTTTTAGAAACATGCTTATGTGGCGCCGCGTGAATTCGAGTGAGGAATTGAATGCAGGGTTCTGCTGAGCCCCCGAAAATGCTTTTCTGGATCTCTTGACAAAGTACGAGAAATTGCTGTATTCAGGGTTACACAACGGCAAAGTCCAGCACAAAAATAGAAATTTTGATATCTTGTAAGATGCAAATAGTGTCCACGTCCTTACACTTTTCGAATTTGTAATTTATAATTGAGTGGATGGTACGTGTAATTGCTAGAAATCTAGAAATAAATATTTATCACCAAGAATTTGATAAACATCGTACATTTAACGTCGTGACCTCGTAATCGAGGGGTCCCGGGTTCGATACCCTGTGGAGACTCATAGTGGTTCGGATCCCACTTTAAATTGTAGGTCCAGTCCAGATTAGCCTTACTGTACACAAAGTGGACTAAAAACAAAAAATCAATAAATAAATGAATACCAAAAATCGTACATTTGGCATTATAAATGGTTTAATATTTTTCTAATTTAAACAATGACACATTTGATTTGGACTCTACATATCAGTTAGTCTGTTTGAGTCAGTAGACCCCTGGCGCTTTGTGTAAGACGGAGAGAGTGTATCATAGCAGATTACACATGGGAAAAATTATAATAAAATTATTCTCTACAGTGTTTGCAAGCTCCAGTCTGGTTAGTGTCATTGGATTACCTTAATTTAATGGTACAGTGAAAGTACCGCACAGGAAATTAGTTTCATCAGGGGGGATACTTATCCTGTACTTAAAAAAAATGGCGAATGATGGAAACGGGCTGAATGCCAGAACAAAGACCGTGTAACACTCTTACGGAACACATGACAGTGCCATTAGCTTACAGACACATTTAGAGTGTGTAAATACAAGGATTGGGTTCAGCCCTTGGTCGTCTCGCGTACATTTAACGTGGTTGTGGATACAGGGACTAGCCAAGTAGCTCTTTTCCCAGAAAGTTATGCTACTTGATCGAAGTCCTGGCCTGGGCATGGGTATTCCGTTATGAGTGTCTCTTCATCTTATCATCATTCATCCTCATCGTCATGAGTAACTAACAGCGGTAGAATAGCGACACAAAAGTAGAATGATACAATTTTATGCCACTTGGCTCGTCCCCAGGTGTGTTTTCTAGAACTAGAACAATTTTCTGACTATAGGCATCGACCAATGTGAGAGCATATCTTGTGATTAGAAAGTAGACACTGATAACTGCTATTGTTTGTAATGTTGGATGTTATACTTGTTGGACAGGGATGTACTACATATGTCGTTAATGACAATGACAATGCATCTTCCTCTCTAACGAGTCTGTAATGTTGAACTTCCTAACGCATCTCACAAAGGGTGATATCTACTTATGTCTCTAGACTTTCATGAGGCTTTTTCACCTACCAACTACATGAATTGTGTTTATATTATATTGATGAATAAACAATACCACACACATATTATCCCAGTGAGTACCGAAAGGTGCGTCCCCTCAAATGCACTGGACTCAATACACTGACTAAACAGCACATTTTCACCCATATGATTACGTCCTGTCCTCCTACATCCAATGTGAAGACACTGCTCCAAGTAGATCAGAGGCAAACTTCGTTTGCTTCAGGACAAAACCATGGGAATTAGTAAGAGTACATGAACGGACAGTCCACAAGATAAAAAAGCAGGAAGACATCGACGTCCCATATCTGCAAGACCTTATGGAATAAGCTGCAACCAGCACGTAGACAAGCACTGGTGACCACACTAGCCCAGATAACCACCACCGGCCAAGGCCGATAAGGTTGCAACTCAACTTTGTTGTACCCACGACTACCCAATGATCCATTAATCACACTGAGAAAGAAACCCTCAAATCAAACTCAGAGAAAGAAACTTAAAAAGAGTAAGAGAAGCTAAATACCTTGGTATTACTCTTCAAGAGAAGATGTTTTTTAACAGACACATAGCCCTGGCAACAACCCAGGCCGAAACAACTATAAACAGTCTAGCCACATTGAGTTCCGCAAACTACAACCTTCCACGATCACACATAAAAACATATCTCATTACCATATATAATTCTATTATTTCCTATGGCTCGCCCCTGTGGGCCATGGAAACCAGTAAACAGTACATTAAAACAGATTGAGAACTTCACAACGCAAAGTGATACTTCGCCTCACGGGTGCATTCAGAACAACAACAACCCTGGCTCTTCTCATGATTGCGGGCCTACAGCCTATTGAAATCGTTATTAAAACTAGAGCATCAAAATATTACTTTAGAAATGGACAAGAGGACGAAATCTATAAACTAATTGGAATACACCCTGCCACGGTACCAGAAATTTACAACCACTTGTTTAGCGTCTGGCAACAGGAAAGGGGACAAGCTACGCAAGGAAGGAGACTTCACAGCTTCCTTCCAAACATAAAAGAACTACTTTCGATGGACCATTTCCATCCCACGAGAGGTCTCATACATTTCCTAACGGGACACGGTCCCTACGGTCAACACCTAAATAAGCACAACCTCAGACAGACTGATAAATGCCTGAAATGTAAAACCGAGACGGACACACCGGAACATAATGCCTTCTTTTGCCAGACATCAAACAAACAAATCGAAGATTTAAGACAAAAGCTACCAAACTTCAACACGTACCAGTTAATAAGAAATCCCGAGCACTTTACGTTACTAAACGACTTAACAAACCTGGTGTCGAAAGAGGAACATTCCCTCTTCAAATCCGGCATCACTAGCCTCCCCATTCAACCCCTACCTCCGGAATGTAATATACCCCCCCCCAGAAGATCACGAAGAATCCACCTTCGACAAACTCAACAACAGGACATCCCTCCTTAGGACTAAGATCACCAAGAGGATAATGAAGCAGAACCTCCCACAGGAACATCAAGAAGGAGACACTAATACACAAGACAGTGATACGCCAAAACGAAAAAAGGTTACGCCTCCCCGGAGAAAGGCAAAGGATAACACTGCAAGGACTCGACCCAGGAACCAACCGAATTTAACCCAGATTTTTCTTTTTCGTTTCTTTCTTAAACTGTAATTTTACACCAACTTCTTTATTCTCGTTACTAAACACACTGCAAATTTATCTCACTGATTCTTGACAATTCTCTATATTTCCACTACCGAACGTACTAATGTACCCGATACTTCCCAGGAAATTCCTCCCTACTTCTTTCCTTCCTGATGATGTCCCGTGTACCAACCGTCGTACCGATGTTCATCCCAGTCCGACCAACTCTTGCTGGTCTCCCGCAAGTCTCCTTGCATCAGGTACCACTCGTTCTTTCATATCTCTTCCTACTATTAATACGTACATCTCAAAAGCCAATAATACTCTCACTATCTCAAACATAACATACTAGAACATAGACTCTACTTAACATTCATAGAATCGTGTTAATGTCTATTCCTCATCTCATCCATCAACACTAATGCACACGACACACAATAAAACGTATCCTAAGAAAACATTACCCACCCAATTACACACTTATGTAATTTCGTATCTGTGATCATAAATAATATTAATGTTAAACACTAACACTTATTTACTTCCTACTATTTCTAACCTTTATCTTAATCTTCTTACCTTGTAGAATGATGTGAAACTAACTTTGTTCAGGAAAACCGAACAAATTTGGTTCTTCACACTGGGACATTCTTGCCAATGTCACACTGAATTATTGTAATTCGTATCAATCCCTAAGATTGTATGTTTATTTTATTAAGTCTCTCTGAACGCTTCATGTTGACCAGGGCATTCACTTGTTTTTCTCAGCTGTCTCAAGCCTCTTAGGCATGTTTACAATGCATTGTGTTGTGCCATGCAAACCTCCTGAGCATTCAGGAACAGGTAACACTTCTGGTTTTAGAGTCAGCGGTTTGCATGGTAGCAATTATGATAATCACACGATTCGGCGATTCGGCATCGAGGAAGAGCTCGATGGCCAGGGAATATAGAGGTGAGACAAGCTGGGAGGTGACTGGACTTTGGGGATTGAATGGAGAGAGAGAAGGTGGTCAGCAAGGCAGTAGGTGAAGGGTAGAACAACGCTCTGGTCGACAAATAGGAGAGAAGCTTACAGAGGACTTTGCTATTTTCATTCAGCTAAAGACTTCAGATAGACAGGTAATTATCCTACACCCAGCCATGATACAGGTTCAACGGTTCACAAAATCCAACGAGTGACCATTGTCTTTTCAGTAGTTAAATTCCTTTGTGTAATTTGTACCTTTCGCATGCCAAGCGATAACTCGTCATGTCAATGACGAGTGGTCTCATGAAGAGGGTGAATGATGAGTAGTTTACATCACCCCATCAATTAACTGGTTAACCTGCTAGATACTCTTAAGATCCCACGAACTTTAAGGTTTGTTACGTGGTCGAGGTGCTGGGATTTTCATTTATTTCACCATGAACTAAATGAAAATTGAAATATTAGTTTTTATAACCAGTTTTATTCAAACCCACCCCAACGATAGCTCGTTACGTGGTGGAGATTTGGGCTTTTCATCCATTTTTTCGGAAATGCGATGAGAAAAGAGTTTGTTAGCCAGTTTAAATTAACCCCACCCCAAAGCTCGTTACGTGATGAAGATACGTGGGTCTTTTCATTTCTTACAAGAATGAAAAAAGTTTGTTAGTCAGTTTTAAATTCAACCCCACCCCAAATTTTGTTACTTGGTTTTAAATTCAAACCCACCCTAAAATTTTGCTCATTTGTTTAGTTTTTTTGGTATAGCCTTGCCAAAATTAATTTTGAAAATACATAGGGCTTAAAGCTTTTTGCATTTATGGGGGGAGTAGAATTTACTTGTGCCATGATAGATGTCGAGCTTTCACCTTGCTGATGAACTCGACGAAACATTAGATCAATTATTAGATATAGCACGAGAGACTACAAGTTTTAATTTAGATGTCAGCGGCCCAGCTGCAAGTTCCACCCCCAAATTTAAACGTAGCCCAATCTTAACTAGACGCCTTCAGCGAGAATTATTGGAAAAACAGAAATGTGAACCACAATTAGAGCAACAAGATCAGGATATTAGAGATTTAGACCAAACACAATTCGCAACGATGGCTCAGTCGCAGTTTGTTCCCCCAACTATTTTAGAGGGTATCCCATTTCAGGGGATAGCCGGGGAGGATGTATCAAAATTCTTAGATAAAGTGGATAGCCTTGCCATATTAAATGGATGGAACAATGCCCGTAAGCAGGAATTATTTCCAGCCCTTCTGGCCGGGCCAGCGTTACGATGGTACCAGACCTGGAAAGATGGTACAGAAAATCAAGAAGTTTCTTACGAAGAGATACGGCAAAAAATTAAAGACGAATTTACAGGGTCCTTGGATCAACTCCAGATCGAGGAACAAATTCGATATAGATTACACAAGGAAACTGAGCCAGTTACGAATTATGTTCGGGACAAAAAATTACTTCTACTCAAGGCAGACCCCAAAATGAGTGTTCAACAACAGATCAAACAGATCATATTAGGATTCCAGGTGGATTATATGAAAGATATCCACCATAAAGTGTATGAGTCCGTGCATGGGTTACTTAAGGATTTAAAATCCTTTGAAAAACTTCAGTTCTTGATGAGGCAGCGCAAGCTGAAAGAACTGAGGTACGAAGATCAAAGAGATAGTTTATTCTCTCCTTTGCATAATACACCAACTTTTCCGCAACAGCAGCAGATTTTACTGCAGAGTAACAATCTGGCTACTGCTGAGTCTGCGCAATCGCGACCCACTTCAGACATTGAGGCAAAATTCAAAGCATTGCAAAAGGAGGTTGAGCAATTAAAATTATTTAATAATCCTCAAAATACCAAAGCTCAAGTCCAGGCTCAGGAAACTGGTCTGGAAGCAAGATTAGCCAGTCTCACTTTGAGATTGGATAGCATGGAGGATCAAAAACAGAACCCTGGCACCGACTCATCTACTCCAAAACAATTTAGAGAACCTTATTATAGGGATAATTATCAGTCAGGTAATAATTATAGAGGCTCCTACCGGGGTAATAATAATAGACGACAATACAATAGGGGGTACAGGAATGGACGTAATAATAATGTTACCTAAATGTTCATTTGGATACTATGAGACAATTGCCTTGGGCCACAATGTGGGCAAATATGGCTATCGTATAAGCGATAGAATACTGTCATCCATTAAGAATTATAAGGTTCTCACCACCACGAAGAAGGTTAAAATGTTTTTAGGTCTTTGCAGCTACGTGAGGAAATATGTCAAGAATTTTTCTGATATTGCATCACCATTACAGGGTTTAATTCGTAAGGGCAAGAAATTTACATGGCGTCCTGAACAACAATCGGCATTTGAGAAATTAAAGGAAGCTCTAATTACTGCACCTGTTTTGTTACCGTACGATCCAGCGAAGAACACCAAGGTTTTCACCGATGCTTCATCTCAGTGGCGTATTAATGCAGCCCAATGCAGAAGGAGAGTACTTGCCATGTGCGTACTGCAGTAGAACGTTGACCGACACTGAAAAAAGATTGAGTGTTATTGAGCAAGAATTAACAGCAATTTTATATGCTTTCAAATCATTTAGATTTTATCTTGTTGGGCGCCATTTTGATTTATACACGGACAACAAAGCAATTACGTACATTAGGACATCCCGTAATTTGAGCTCAAAGCTCCTTCGATGGAGCAACCTTTTGTAGGATTTTTCATTCACTCCTATCCATGTTAAAACTACGGAGAACATCGCCGATTCCCTCAGCAGAGAATGTGGAGAAAACGTAGAGGATGGCAACACTGAAGAGGACATTCCCGAACCCAGGACACTTACTTTATTTGATGCAACCACAGATGTCGCGGAACATCAGAGACAGGATTCATTTTTTGGCCCAATTATTAAAGTTTTGGAGGACCCAGACAGGGACGATGGAACATTACCTCTATACATCCAGAGGCAGGTCTATCATCATGTGTTGGAAGATGGATTATTATATAGACAGCAGAAATTAGGAGCTACTACCAAGAAATTATTATGCATTCCAATGACGTTACGTGATTCTGTGATTGAGACACTCCACGCTTCACTTATAGGAGGTTCTCATCTTGGATTTACCAAATGTTACAACGTTGCATTACCACGAATTTATTTTCCAAATATGAAGTTATTTATACAGAGGAAAATTAGGGAATGTATTACATGCCAGCAGAATAAACGCCGTCCAGGTCTACCAGCGGGAGAACTGTGCACTTTTCCCGCACAGAAGCCATTTCAGCGGATTTGCCTGGACTTTTCAGGTCCATATCCTCCTTCATCCAATCTTCGTCATCGATACATAATCACTGCAACAGATTTTGGGACGCGCTATTTAATAGCCAAACCAGTTGCAGATTGCACGGCCAGTACAGCAGCAGAATTTGTGTATGAAGAGATCGTGTTACACTACGGAACCCCACAGGATATTTACACCGATCGCGGATCTGCATTTAAATCTTAGCTTTTCCAGGAACTTAGCAATAAATTGGGAATCACCATCAAGTTTTCACCAGTCGGTCTATATAATTCTATAGGTCTTTCTGAACGTAACCACGGGGTATTGCAAAGTATAATGAAGTGCTATGTTAATTCAAAACATACAGATTGGGTCCAATATTTACAGCCAAGTGTATTCAGTTATAACACTACGAGGAATCAGAATTTGCGGTATAGCCCATTCTTTTTAGTACATGGATTCCAACCTACTTTGCCCTGGGAGCTTGCATTACACACACCAAGCTGTGAAAATGTGGAGAATGATGTACGGTTCCGAGTATTGGAGAAAGCAAGAACCAATGCTACGGATAACTTAGCAAAACGACATGTTGAAGTAAAGAAGTATTATGATCGAAAGAGGAAGCAGATAAAATTTCAACCAGGTGATAAAGTATTAATTTTTGACAGCACCCAGAAAATTGGAACCGCACGGTGCTTTTCAGGTATTTATAAAGGCCCAGCCACAGTTATTCGAGAAGAGAATCCTAATACATACCTGGTGGAATTCCAAAACAAGCGCGGAAAGACAGTAGTGGACTCTTTTGCCGTCCAGAGACTCAAAAAATATTATGCGCCAGATGACGGTGAAGGCGAAGAGAATTTGGCAGGTGAAGATGAAGATCATCAAGAGGACAACGCGGACTCACGCACGGACAATGGTCACTAAAATTGAAAATTCATATAAGTAACAGGTTTAACATTTTTTTTCACTTGCGTCACATAATAATAATTTATAATAAAATAGCACTAATAATATTAACAATTAAAAGCAGACTTATTATTTAATAATGTTCTTTAGGCACAAAAGTTTTTTTTTGCAGTGTGTAATAATACTAGCTCAGCGAATACATCACTAGAATTTTATAGTTACTCTTCAGAAGAAGGTATATGATTATATTAGCAAAGTTTATTTTTAAGCGCCAGTTATGAGAATATTTATATTATATGAATATGTAGACGTCGACGTCAATATTTTATTGCGCTCCACTAACAAGTATTTTCCTTCGGATATTGGATAGCTACCGATAATCCTGGAAATCCATTCTGCCATCGCAGAATGATAATGATTAAACCACAACGGTTTTAGTTTAAAGCTTCGCCACAATAATATGCTAAGCATAATTTAGAATGAGTAGAGAAAATTAAAGATTCTTCAAGTTTTAGTGATGTTAGTATTTTAATGCATTTAAAGATTGCATAAATAATAATTATTATTTTATTTCAGGTAGTAAGGAGTAAATCAGTCTCAATTTTTCCTTTACCTTGTACCTCAGTACGGTTCGATTGATTTTAAGTATTTAAACATAATGTTAACACCTGAAATTAAATAAGATAAGTTTGCAGTAAAATTTAAAATAAGATAAGTTAAACAGTGCTAATAAATTTAGAGAATAAATAAAATATATATTAAATAAATAAATTACGCAGATAATTTGAGCCTAGAGTCAGAAATAATTAAAAGTTGAGTTAAAATATTCACCAAATTAGACTAGGCAGGCTTAAAGTACGTATTAGGTTTGAAGAACTGTTTGTTTTGATTGCCTAAGCAACATGAAAAAAAATTGCGATTTTAGTTATTTTAAACGGATTCCTTCCATACGTAAAAGCTTCTAATTTTATTTATCTGTTGAACAAATCCTTTGACTATCCTTATAATATAATTACAATTTTATTATTAACAACATTTATTATTAGTATTTTTATAATTTTCATAAAGTAGTGTAAGTGTATTGTTTCTAAGTAATACTTAGTAGGTATGCATTTGTAGCCTCTTTTTTATCAATTGAATATCACTTTTTGACATATTTTGACAATTTTTTGTCGATGTTTTAGCGTTTAGCGATGTTTTAGTAAAATTTAGTAAAATTTCCCATTTTTTCCCACTCATACTTGGTAGGTATGCATTTGTAGCCTCCTTTTTTATCAATTGAATATCAGTTTTTGACATATTTTGACAATTTTTTGTCGACGTTTTAGCGTTTAGCGATGTTTTAGTAAAATTTCCCTTTTTTCCCACTCACACTTGATAGGTAAATCACGATCTTACGTGATATAACTTAACCTATTCATTTTTTTTATTACGTGCTAAACTACACGAGAGCCTCTACGTGCCTTGACCTACTTTACTAGTAGTGTAATCAGACCGTTTGACAAACATCATTTGGGGTTCAAAAATAGCTCAAAACTCACTTTCTCTCCACGTTCCGCGCCTCATTTATTGCGCTGACGATGTTTCGCAGCGAAGAAAACAGCACCAAAACATCAAAAACTCACTTTACTCATTTGGGGTTCCGCCTCGAAGTGAGGCTCGGTGAGGCTCGTCTTAATGGTTTTACGTGATATAACTTAACCTATCTTACGATTTTTTTACGATCTTCAGTGATATAACTTAACCTATCATTTTTTTATTTGCACACCGAACTAACTTACATTATATTTTATATAACCTAAGAAATGTGTTAATTTTATTTTTTAGTATGTGGCAAATTTTTTTTAGGAATATTTTTTAAAACTGCTCCGTGACCCTCTCGTTCTTCACGTCGTGGACGAAGGACTTCTCGGCGACCAGGATGACGCTGCATAGAGTATCGACAGGCAGCGCGTCGTGGAACTCGCAGACGATCTTGATGATGGTGCGATCGTTGACCACGACCTGCTTCCTTTTCGTCGTGTTGATGACGAATATGGGTCTGTGGGTTTTGAATTCGCTGGGCGTGTAGTACATGTCCACGCTTCCATCGGTCACGCGTTTGTAAGAGGTATAAGCTTCGTAAAGTTTGAGGTAATCGTGTTTGGTCATGTCGAGGTTGTAATTCTCGCGCGGGAAGACTTCGTTCCTACCGTTCTTGAGATAAACGTTCTTGATTTTGCAGTCGTCGAACTTGCTGGAATCTTTTTCCTGATTCTTGTCCCTCCCGGTCTGAAAAAGCACTACGACGAAATCTGGCATGTCGAACTGTATGTTTTTGAACTGCGTGGTCACGTCGAATTCCATGTGACTTCCCGATGCCATCTTCTGCACGCACTGGTAACCGTGAAAGGGAATGGGCACCTGCGGACTTTTCAAGATCTCCGCTTTGTACTTGAGGGCGTAGTTCGTTTCGTATTCCACGATCGGCATTCTCAATTCCATGCTCTGGATGACGCACTTGGCTGCTTCGGGTAAAGTGTTGGGCAGCGGCGTGGTGCCGTCCGGACCCAAAGTAGCGTATCGCATCAGTGCGTCGTTGTCGTTGGCAGCTCTTCGAAAAGTGACGCGCAGTCGTCCCTTCCACATGATCTCATTGTAGTCCGAGAAGAATCCCGTAAGCAGACGCTCTTGAAACTAACCAGCGGAGCAGAGAGATCGACCTTCCTCCCCAGATCGAATTGAGTCGCGTGCCTTTCCACGAACTCCAAGTAAGCCTTCGCCGTGGGCCACACGATGCTAGTGACGATCTGATCGACCGAGTCGGTGGTTCGATATCTCGTGTCGAAGTATTCGCCCCACGCTTTTTTCAGAATTGTGAGTAAAAAATTCCTCTCTCGCACGTCTATGGCGGTCCTCAACCCTTTAAATTGCACCTCGTCGCTGTCGGCCAGCTGCACGACGTATTTTTTCTTGGTTAGCGCGAAAAAGTTTTTCAGCACGAATTCGACCTTCACCCGCAAGTTCGGGAACCAACCGGTCGTGCAGGTGATCGATCAGGTTAGCCTGATGGCGTTTCTCCATGAGGATGAAAAGCGAATCCGTGTCCATATACATCATGCGCGGACGCTGGGGTTCGAGGGGAAATTTTCAACTACGTCGCGCGATTTCAATAAGATGGTTCGTGACAAAAAAGTGACAAGGGACGCGCAAGCGTGGTTCTTGGAAACGAAGGAACCCCACGTTTTCCCGTACGGCCTTCGAACGTAAAATTGGTTCACCTGAGATCGAATCTCTTCGGGTATGTCTTTCAGCTCGTACATCTGACCGTACATGCTGTTCATCATCAACTTCGCCGTGTTCTGTTTCGCGTCCATTTCGAGCAGTTTGCCCGGCGGCAAGGTCTTCTCCTTGCAATTCTTGACTTCCTTGATTTTTTACGCAAGGCCATGATCTTGCGGATGCACGTGGCGCGTTGAGCGTGTCGGGCGAGAAATACACGTGAAGATCCGCGTCCGTGCAGCCGGTGGGATTCGTGTTGAGGCGATAAACATCGACTTCGGTGCTTGCTGGTTCCGGTGTGGAATTCTCCCCCCTTCAACGTGAACTTGGAGTGGCGAGAGCCCTGCTGCGACCATGACGCTCGGGTAGAGGGGACGCATGTGAACCCCGAGAAAATTCTATATAAAATAACATACCTGGAAATTATATTCACAGTATAGATTGATTTTTTGATTTTTTGTATCACCCCGAGAAATTCTATATAAAATAACATACCTGAAAATTCTATTCACAGTATAGATTGAATTTTTTTGAGTTTTGTAATTACCCCCAAGAAATTCTATATAAAATAACATACCTGAAAATTGTAATCACAGTATAGATTGAATTCTTGAGTTTTTTTTGTATTCGCACCCAAGAAATTCTATATAAAATAACATACCTGAAATTCTATTTACAGTATAGATTGAATTTTTGATTTTTTGTATTCACACCCAAGAAATTCTATATAAAATAACATACCTGAAAATTGTATCGCTAGACACTTTTTGATTTCTGTGATTTTGGAGAAAGCATATTGGCATCCACCACCAGTTTCAATCGTAAAAATGATAAAACTGAATGTGTTACTTGTGGGAAGCTAATCTCAAGGAACAATTTATCGGTACACAGGGCAAGATGTAACGAAACAGCTTCGAGTTTAAATCGTTCGTTACCTTCTAAGCCTTGTGCTCGATGCGGAAAGATGATCAGCATTGCAAATTTAAGTAAACACCTGAAAATTTGCAAACCATCGACCGAACAAGGAACATTGAAAAGAAAAATCGATGATCCAGAAACGGAAGCTTCTACTTCAAAACAAGTAAAATTATCCGATGAACGAAATCCAATTAGATCTGCATTTAACCGTCATATTCAGGATTTCTCTTTTACTTCGGAATCAGGCTGCGACATTCTTAGTTTCTTGCGTGAAACGAAAACATCCGTGATAAATATTCTAAAAAATAAATTGGAAAATTAAACTAACTAACTAACTCTCTAGCCTTCTTAAACCCGAAGGTTCATGGCTGCAGCAACACAGGCCTTCCATCTGTCCCTATCTTGAGCAAGATCTATATACTCTTTTCCATCCCTACCGATTTCCTTTAGGTCCATCTCAACGTTGTCCCTCCATCTTCGTCTTGGCCTTCCTACAGGTCTCTTACCATCTGGTTTCCCAACAAGAATCCTGTAAACTCCTCTTTCCTCTCTCATTCGTGCCACATGGCCTGCCCACCTAAGTCTTCTTGATTTAATTATTCTAATAATATCTGGACATGAATACAAATTATGTAGTTCTAAATTATGTAACCTTCTCCACTCACCTGTCTCCTCATCCCTTTTAGGTCCAAATATTTTCCTAAGGATCTTATTTTCAAATACTCTCAATTTATGTTCCTCTTTCAACGTAAGGGACCAAGTTTCACACCCATATAATACTACAGGCAAAATTACTGTTTTGTATATTTTAACTTTTAGTTTCTTAGATATTAAACGAGAAGACAAAGGTTTATGAAGAGAGAAGTAACATGCATTTCCTGAATTAAGCCTACTTTTTATTTCCTCTTTAATATAATTTTCATTTGTTAATATTACTCCTAAGTATTTGAATTTGGAAACTGGTTCAAACGAGTTGTTATCAATAATTAGATTTTGATTATTACCTAACACTTGGTTTCGGCCTGTAAGCATATATTTAGTTTTCTCTTTGTTAACTTCCAAACCTATCTCTTTAGCAGTTTTGAAAAATATTTTAGCATTATTCTTAATCGTATTTATATCATCCCCCAGTAAGTCTACATCATCTGCATATGCTAACAACTGAGTCACACCATTTAATTTTAGTCCTTCTTTAGTTTCTTTTACCTTCCTAACAGCATATTCTAAGGCAAAATTAAAGAGCAATGGAGATAATGCATCTCCTTGTTTTAACCCATCATGAATTATAAATTTGTCAGACATATTATTACCCACACGAATCTTACTTTCTGTTTCACTGGTGCATATTTTTATCATACTAACAAGCTTCTTAGGTATTCCAAACTCTACTAATATATTATATAATTTATCTCTTTTGACCGAATCATATGCTTTTTTGAAATCAATGAATAGCTGATGGACATTTTGATTATATTCCCACTTTTTTTCAAGTGTCTGTCTGATGTGAAAAATTTGATCTGTAGTTGATCTGTTACGTTTAAATCCACATTGATAATCACCTATAATTTCATTAGCATATGGGGTTAGTCTTGTTAAAAGAATGTTAGATAATATTTTATATGTTGTTGAGAGTAGAGAAATTCCACGGTAATTATTGCAGTTCATTTTATCACCTTTTTTAAACACAGGAACAATTATGGATTCTTTCCACTGTTGAGGGATTTCTTCTTATTGGAAAATAATTCCATAAAAGTATATGTTGATCTATTTTCCGAATACGAAAAAGTCGATGGTACAACAAGAGTTTTTTATCATCGAACAAAAAACCAGGCTCTTCATTTGGCGGACGTCGGTAATTTGGACGAATTTTATTCTGATCTTTCAAATGAACTGGTTAAGAAACATGACGATTTCGAGGCTACAGGGTCGGAATGGTCTCTGTGTGGAAGTCCTCACACGTTAACCGTTTACGTGAACCGATTCTCGCCTCTTCGCGCTTCCAGCTACGTTCCTCTTCCACCGAACATTCAACACAAGAGGGCTGTGTTAAATATACAGAACAGCGATAACAAGTGTTTTCTTTGGTGTGTGTTGGCGGAACTTCACCCGATTCATTGGTCAAATATTCCAGAACAGGTTTATCATTACAAGCAGCATGAACCTGAACTGGAAAATGCAATGGCTGTCATCGAATACCCGGTGACCATTTCTGATATATCAAAATTCGAAACACGAGCACGAGATGCAGAAGGAAAACGCTTAATCATCAACGTGTATTCCTACACGTTGGATAAACATGTCGTGCATCCCGTCAGGATAAGCGATGTCGACGATGACGATGCTCGTGTGATTAATCTTCTTCTAATTTCAAACGACAGTGTTCATCACTACACACTAATTCGTTCACTATCGCGCTTGGTCAGAAGTCAATCAACCAAGTATGCAAACAACATCGAAGTTTGCCCGAGATGTCTAACCACGTTCAACGATCGACAACAATCCGATTATCGAAAACACACCGGACGTCAGATTGCTATCGATAAACTTGTTCAACATAAAATATATTGCGGCAACAACAGACCGGTTCGAATGTTGATGCCCGAAAAGAAAGAAGTGGAAGAATTCAAGATGCACAAGGCATTGTTGGAACATCCGGCCATCATCGTTGCTGATTTCGAGGCGTTCCTCAAACCACTCTCGTACTGCGATCCGGATCCCGAAGTTTCTTCCACCACACCTTACCAGCTTCACGAACCAAACAGTTTCGGTTACGTTGTCGTGCGACGGGATAAAATAGATGAACCGTACGTATACCGAGGACCCGATGCAATCGAACGCTTCTTCGAAAAGATGGTCGAGGAGGTTGGGAAAATTGGATGCATGCTGCAAACATCGAAACCGATGCTTCCGTTATCTGCTATCGAACTTCAAAATTACTATGACACCGTCAAGTGTCCTGTGTGCGATAACCACTTCACAGACGACAATCGTAAAGTGTTTCACCATTCGCATACGGACGGTCGCTTCGTAAGCGGAATCTGTAATGCATGCAACCTCAAAATCCAAAAACCAAAATTCGTCCCCATATTCTTTCACAATGGCTCTAATTACGACTTTCATCCCTTAATCAGGAAACTTGGACACGACGCTCAAAAAATAGATATTCTTGCTCAAAACGAAGAACGATACATCTCTATAAGTAAGAAAGTTATGATTCCCGAGACTAAAAATACCATCGAGATGAGGTTTCTGGATTCGTACAGATTTCTCTCTGCCAGCCTGGACGCTCTTGCCAGCAAACTTTTAGACGAACAATTCAAAATTACAAAAGCTAGTTTTCCCAACGTAGGCATAGAACTCGTTAGACGTAAAGGGATTTATCCTTACGAATATGTTAGTGATAATTCTAAATTTAACGACGACGCTCTTCCACTTCCAAGAGAATTTTACAGCAGACTCAGAGAGAAAGGAATCACGGACGAAGAATACCAACACGCGCAACTCATGTGGGAGAAATTAGAATGTAGGACACTCGGAGACTACCACGACGCATACTTAAAATTAGACGTGACCATACTCGCGGATGTTTTTCAAGCGTTCAGGAAAACGGCAACGAATATTTACAAATTAGATCCAGCGTATTTCTACAGCCTACCGGGATTAGCGTGGTCGGCAATGTTATTCCAGACAAAGGTCAAGCTGGAACTGATATCGGACGTGGACATGTTACTTTTCATCGAGAGGGGGATTCGGGGCGGGATGGTACAATGTGTGCAGAGATATGCAAAAGCCAACAACGTGCACATGAAAGAAGATTATGATTCAAATCGAGCATCGAATTACATCTTCTACGCCGACGTTAACAATCTCTACGGACATGCCATGGTACAGAAACTTCCAAACGGGGGATTCGAATGGGCATCAATAGATATAGAAAATTTCGACGATAGTGAGCATGGCTTCTTCGCAGAGGTGGATATCGAATTCCCCGACCATTTACACGATCTGTTCAGCGATTTACCACCGGCATCCGAGTTCAAATCTTCGCCTCATTCTAATCAATGCAAGCTTTTATTGACTCTAGAGGGGAAAAAGAGATACGTTGTTCATTACTCGAATCTCCGATTCTTGATCGGGAAGGGTGTTAAGGTAGCGAGTGTTAGAAGAGTCCTGAGGTTTAAACATTCCGAATGGCTCAAACCGTACATTGAAACAAACACGCAACATAGGACGGTTGCCACTTCCGATTTAGACAAAGATTTTTCTAAATTGATGAATAACGCGGTGTATGGCAAGACGATGGAAAACGAGCGGAATCACGTAGACGTGAAATTGGTTTCGGATAAAAATAAATGCATGAAGTGGGTGGCCGATCCTAGATTCAAGTCGAGAAAAATTTACAACGAGAATTTGGCATTTTTCAATCTAGATATAAAATTGATGAAATTCAGAAAACCAATTTACGTTGGCGCAACGGTTCTCGACTTGTCGAAACTTTACATGTTCGAATTTCATTACGACGTGATGAAACCCTTCTTCAATGATAAGATGTCACTTTTGTACACGGACACCGACAGCTTCATTTACAGCATACAAACACCTAACCTCTATGAAGACATAAAAAATCCTTCCATGCTTGAGTATTTCGATACTTCTGCGTATCCTCAACCCAACAGATTTGGAATTCCTTCCCTCAACAAAAAAGTCCTAGGTAAACTGAAAGATGAATGTAACGGTGATATTATTGTCGAGTTCGCGGGTTTGCGTTCGAAGATGTATGCCATGAGAACAGAGAGTAGCGTCACGAAGAAAGCAAAAGGTGTGGGCAAGAATACGGTGGAGAACAAACTCACCTTCCACGATTACATCGATTGCCTTTACTCACAATCGACGATACTAAGTATAGATCAAAGAATCCAAAGTGTAGACCACGTGATTACAACAAACAAAGTTAGGAATGTAGCATTAGATCCGCATGACGATAAAAGATGTATTTTGTCTTGTGGAATCCACACGTTGCCTTGGGGACACTATCGTTTAGAAATTAGTAAAAATTGTAGGCATTGCAAATGAAAAAAAAACTTTAACTGTCTCACATACACAATAAGTAACTAGCAAGGACAATGAATCTTTTTGGTTTCCGAAAGCAAACCAACATGGAAACTGTACACCGCACGACGACAGATCATGAATTTCTACCTTCCGTGTTAACTAAACTCAACGGTCTGTTGATCATTCACCTCAACAGCATTTGGACGAAATTGGACGACGACGTGGGCAAGATTTCTTACGTTATCAATAACAATTTACATTTCTACGAAATTCCGATCGACGGGAAACTTCGGATCACCGTGAATCCGGAAAACGAAGGGCGAAATATTAAAATTTCTAGCGGCAAGAACATTTTTCGAATGAAGCACGACAAGGTGCTTTCTAACATGGCGTACGATGTCTCTGCAGGAGATTGTCTTTACGTGGAAGTCCTAGGAGATTACGACAAACTCATTCCTCTCTTCGTAGAATTACGAATCGTCTATCCTATTATAAATAACCGTTAACAAAATGCCTAACGACATTTTCGGCCACACCAAGCGTGTAGACCACGCAGAAGAGATTCTCATGTTGGACGTTCGAGTCAAAAAGTTGAGGAGCGATTTGATCGCTTTGCAGGAGACCTTAAACAAAAGTTTAGAGTCGGAGATCGCTACGCTCCAAACGCAATGTCTCGACCCCATTCTGAAAATCGATTCCGAACTGAAAACGCTAATAAAAAATTATGTCGACGTACCTTCTTACGACAACGTTCAAAATATACAGTTGAGCGTGGATTCGCTTCAAAATGATTTGCTCAAATTACAGCAATTTCAATCGAAAAATGAAGATTTGGAAAAATTGAAACTCGAAATCGAAGAAAGTAGAGGAAGCGTGCCGGTTGAGCAACCTCTATTGAGGCTCAGTGAGGCTCGCCTTAATGGATTTGTCTCGTAAGGCATGAGCCTCATTTGATGGCAGTGTTGCCAGCTGCTTACTCGAAAAAATCACCAAGGTTTTTTTTGGGTCTAACGTAGCCTCAAGCAAGGAGCTGGCAATCTTGCTTGAGGCTCGCCTTAATGGATTTTTCTCGTAAGGCATAAGCTTTATTTTCTCGCAGTGTTGCCAATATTTTACTCGAAAAAAATCACCAAGGTTTTTTTTTGGGTCTAACCTAGCCTAAAGCAAGGAGCTGGCAATCTTGCTTGAGGCTCGCTTTACAGTGCATAAAGCAAGAAGCTGGCAACCTTGCTTGAGGCTTGGTTTACAGTGCATAAAGCAAGGTTGCCAACCTACTGGTATTTTTGCCATAATTTTTTACAAAAAAAAAAGAGGAGAGAGAGAGTGAAGAGTTAAACAACCGACAAGTACCAACACCCATCTACAGCTTTTTTTTGGTCTAACCTAACCTAAAGCAAGAAGCTGGCAATTTTACTTAAGACTTGGTTTACAGTGCATAAAGCACTGGTATTTTTGCCATGGCTTTTTACAAAAAAAAGAGAGGAGAGAGAGAGAGAGAAGAGTTAAACAACCGACAGCTGCCAACACCCACCCTAACCTACTCTAACCTAACCTAACCTAACCTAACCTAACCTAACCTAACCTAACCTAACCTAACCTAACCTACTCTAACCTAACCTACTCTAACCTAACCTACTCTAACCTAACCTAACCTAACCTACTCTAACCTAACCTAACCTAACCTAACCTAACCTAACCTACTCTAACCTAACCTAACCTAACCTAACCTAACCTAACCTAACCTAAAGCAAGGAGCTGGCAACCTTGCTTGAGGCTTGCGTTACAGTGCATAAAGCAATTTTGCCAACCTACTGGTACTTTTGCCATGGCTTTTTACAAAAAAAAAGAGAGGAGAGAGAGAGAGAGAGAGAGGGGAGAGTTAAACAACCGACAGCCCACCTACAGTTTTTTTGTCTAACCTAACCTAAAGCAAGAAGCTGGCAACTTTGCTTGAGGCTTGCGTTACAGTGCATAAAGCAAATTTTGCCAACCTACAT
This sequence comes from Lepisma saccharinum, assembly GCF_977018435.1. NCBI lineage: Eukaryota > Metazoa > Arthropoda > Insecta > Zygentoma > Lepismatidae > Lepisma > Lepisma saccharinum. The sequence goes on along the minus strand of NC_139238.1, from coordinate 60,410,288 downwards.
ATACTAAACAAGAAGATAGGTTAGGTTAGGTTAGGTTAGGTTAGGTTAGGTTAGGCAACAAACATATATACTGCCGTAAAAGAGAGGGAGATATGGATGGATGGTTATATAGTATGTGTGTGCGTGTGTGCGTATAATATGTAGCATTATTAACTAGAGTGTGTTGGCAAACCACCTGCAACTAAAAAAAATAGAGATGCCAATGTTGCTGTAAGATGAAGAGAGAGAGAGAGATTTATGGCTGGCAACAGTGTGAGCGAATGCATCTTATTGTAATTTTCCAAGTCCCCGGGGGACCAAATGTTTATATATTGTGATTTTTGTAAACCTCTCTTGGGGGAATGATGTGCCACACGCGCACGCGCGTGCCTCTTATTATTTCCGTATTGTGACGCAAACCAAACAAATAACATGCTATTCATCATCAATTTAGCTGTGTTCTGTTTGGCGTCTATTTCGAGCAGTTTGCCCGGCGGTAAAGTCTTATTGTAACAATCGGAGGTGTATATTGGCTGCACTGCATTTTGTTTATTGCAAAAGTAATCCACAGTGGGTTGGATATTACAAACAATACGAGTCTGAGTTTTGAAAGTGTAATGTCTGGCATCGAATACCCTGTGACTATTTCTGATACATCAAAATTCGAAACACGAGCACGAGATGCAGAAGGAAAACGCTTAATCATCAACGTGTATTCCTATACGTTGGATAAACATGTCGTGCATCCCGTCAGGATAAGCGATGTCGACGATGATGATGCTCGTGTGATTAATCTTCTTCTAATTTCAAACGACAGTGTTCACCATTACTGTCTCAGGAATGTTATGTTTTTTTTTTCTTTATAAAAAAGAGAGATTTGTGTTGATTGTTTGGTTAAAAAGAATTTCCTAATTATTTGTTTTTTTTGTCACAAGAATTGTTTGAATTTGGTTTGCTTAAAAATTGATGCATTAACCTGTTAAGAATGTCATATTAATAATACCGGCTCGGAAATGTTATGTCCTCTTCCTCTATAGAAGGTTATATAAATGTGCTAATTGGTTGGTTAGGGGGGATTTTTTGATTAGTAAATTGAGGTTATAAATACGTACGTATAAAGGTTTTGCTAATATGGAATGCTAAAGCTTAGTACTTGGCTTTCTCAGAGATTCGAATTCTATTAGGTTAAACAGCATAGAAATTTCACAGCAAGAATTGGCGTATACAATGTATATATTTTGAGAGGGGGGTTATAGCTTTTTATGCTGTACGAATACTGGAAGCTTGACAGTGACAACCAACAGAGTAGGTAAACCTACATCCAGGAACTGGCAACACTAGTTTCTGACAGTGAATTTGAAATAAAATATTAAACAAAATACATGAGTAAGCACTGTGATTACAAATAGTACCAGTGTTATGCCCCCCCAACTCCAACTGGACAACTGGGGAAAATAATTGTACAACAACTTGTACCTAATTGTACAACATATACACAGACATAAAAGAGAGTGCTTTTCCGTAACTTACTTCATGTACAATTTATATGATTTTACAACTGTGAAAAGAAAGCATATGTGTTCTGTATGCACACATTTATTCTTATTTTTCGAAGTTGAATGAAAGCACATGTTTTTACGCTCTCGTAATACTAACCTTGCTCCACTGATTTTAAATTGCTTCCATCCGCTTTTTTTTTCTGTGTTATTTCCGCATGCACGCAACATTCGCTTTTAATAGTATAATGAAACACAGAAGGAGTGTTAGTATAGTAGGCTCCGAGTTTACAATTTATTAAATTAAACAATAATTTATGTAAGAATATACTTGTACTTAACGAACACAAAATAATAAAAGCACATGTGAATGTTTGCGTGTGTTCATGTTATATGACGACTGAGTAAAAAAATAATGTTGACTCCTCGAAAGATAAAGTACTCCACGTCACCAAAAAAAATATCTCCTCTTGTTGATAAGTTGTCACGTTGTAATCAAAGGGTCCCGGGTTCGATACCTACTGTATTCCGATTCTATTTTAAACTGTATGCCCAGTCCTCCGATTAATCTATCTGTGCATAGAGTAAACTTAAAAAGTCGGTTAATTATTGTTGCGATTAAGGATTAAAAAAAAAGAGGGGTGGGTGAAGTCAGATTCAAAAAGAATGCCACGTGATTATTTTGATTCAATAGCTTCGTCTAGTTTGCTGCATTTTTTGACTGCACTCACGCGTTTAGTTGGTTACACGGTGCAACCTATCTTGTTGATTTTGGGTGTCATGTAGTGTAATTGGTGTCTGCACCACGTCTTAGAGAGGTGTAATATGTGGTGTGGTGTATGACCACGTGGTGAGTGGTTAACTAATCAAATGAATGTTTAAAGCAGCAGACAGGCATTTGTTGAATCTTCTGAACTTGAACACTGCTATTTGTCTACTCGGTTGAATGTTATTTTTTTTCACCAGCCTGACACCGGGATACACCTGCACTGCATCTAATGTCAAAGAAGTGCAGCGTACTAGACGAGGATATTAAATTGCATACTGATCTATTGCATGCTAACCAAACCTCTTGGGAGGTGGGCCACGGGTCCTCCACATGTATGTATGTATGAAATGCGATTTGGGGGAGGCCAAATTTTAAATTTACAGCTTAATTAATCTGCATGCATGCTTAATGTTTGATTTTTTTGTTTCTAGTTCGACATGAGATACACACAATTTTATTTTTTGAAGTACAGTTAATATTACCTAGGTTAATCTGTGACATACAACTAGCGATCGACACGACCACCTGACACACAGACACAGAGAGAGTGAGCAAATTTAAAGTGTGATCTATCGTGAATTAAACTAAGCTCCCTCACCCACCCACATATAGCCTTACAGGTGACTCAAAAGCAGAAATTGGTCATAGCGTGACAGGTCGATCTATCGTGAACTAAACTAACCTCCCCCACTCATACATACACACTATGTCTTACAATAAGTAAGGCTGCTATATCACATGTAAGGGCTGACGGTTGCCAACACACACAAGATCTATTGCAAATTTTATTAACCTACGACATAAGCCATGGACACACACACACCAAGCCTTCCAGATAGGCTATAAGCAACTCACCTCTTGCAATTGTATAACGGGGAAAATTAACCTACAGCTAGCAACACTGTTTGAGCTGCTTTCGACGAGTAGTGTTACCAAACTTACTTTTTTGCAAATAGGCTCTACAGCTAGAGGCTTGAAACATATACCCTACCAGAGTATGCCAACTTACCTCATGTAAAAATATTACCTAGTACGGGTTAAGCTGTGACATACAACTAGCGAACGACACGATAACCTGACACACAGACAGAGAGAGTGTGATACAGCTTATACGCAGTTTTTCCTACACACGTACTGGGTTTAAAAGATAACTTGCAACAACCATTTCACTCACCTCCTATCATATAATAAAATTACCACAGGTTTTTGATACTTGCTGCCAGAACATGGTGGTTTTAGACTGGAAATTCAGCCCGATTATTCTATTTGTGCAAGAGAAAAATGATGATGCCTGCATTTGGAATATATAATTTTTCTTACGGTATTTTGCGTGCCCCCAGTAACCTTGCTTTCGATTCACGGAGGCTATGACGTGTATTTCCTGTTTCGCGAACATACGAGAATTTTTCACAATATCGCATCAGATAATATATTGCAAGAGCGAGTTGGTTGTGTATATAAATCTAGTCTTGGGGAATGGACATGAATATAATGTCAAAATTATTGCATAACTTAAAAAGAACATTTATTGCACTGCGCTTTCTAGCAAAAGTAAATGTGGAATGCCCCGGCCCCTCAGAGATTAGAATACTGTTAGTTAAACATCAAGCATTGTCATATGGACTGACGATTATTATTTTTTAAAAAAAACAGACCTCGTAGTAAGTTATAACCTGAGCTGTCTTGCAAGTCTCTCGAGTTTGATATCTGGTGAAGAAATATGATGCCACTATAAACTGTACACAAGATATACCCAGTCCCTGGCATGAGATGGACGAGAACCTATACAGTTGTACAATGGTTGTTTTTTTTATTAAAGCATAGCGCTTATTTACATGTCAGCGCAACATGCATGCAAAGAAGGGAGGGAGACCATAACGGATAATTCTTATTTCGATTTCAATATTTTTGCTAGTCACGCTATCTAGACGAACACTGGAAGATGGGCAAAAGCGAGGGAAAGAGAGAAATGTTATTTTTTGCCCCCTCTGCCTGTGTGTGATATACTAGTTTTACATGCATACGGCTGTATCGTGAAGCGAGGCCGAAAATAATTTTTGAAAGCAGTCTCGAGCATCTTCGCGTTCAGCCAACAAGAGAAATAAAACATTACACATGGGTGTGAGGCGCAACAGCCACAGTACGGTAATGTGCATGGATGTTAAAACTTTTGGGTTTTTCTGAATAGACATACATATCAGTTTTGCAGTCTCCAGATGGGACCGGAGCTTATTTTTTATTTGGACAAGGGGGTTCAGATCAACTATAATTTTTGTTCACATCAAAATGAAACAAAGGATTTTACTCCACTGCTTACTTATTCAATATTTTTATTATTGTAAAGAATGGGGGCGGTGTGTCTTATTGTATATAGTCTTCCAACAACCACCTCGGGGGGGGGGGGCGTAAATTTATGTTTCTGCATGTATGCAAAATGCACTTAACTTCTGTTGTGAAGTTTGTTTTGCTGCTGTGATTAAATACTAAACCAAAATAGTAGAGTATTTTTGTGACTCCCAGGCCAACTCTGATTTCTTGACCAAACGACCGCAAAAAGTTAAAAAACTCACTTTCTCTCCCCGTTCCGCGCCTCATTTATTACGCTGACGATATTTCACGGGCGCAAAAAGGCAGTGATGAGCGAAAGATGAGCTCTCACCCCCTCATCCTTCTCATCTTTCTCATTCTCTTTTTATTCTCTCATCTTCCTCTCATCCTCCTCTCATTCTCCCATCTTTCTCTTATCCTCTTATTTTTTTATTTTCTTATTTTCTTATTTTTTGAAAGATGAGTGCACCTTATCGTAATTTTCCAAGTCTGGGACCAAATGTTTATATATCGTGACCTACGTAAACCTCTCCTCTCATTCTCTCATTCTCTCATTCTCTTATTTTTTGAAAGATGAGTGCACTTTATCGTAATTTTCCAAGTTTGGGACCAAATGTTTATATATCGTGATCTTCGTAAACCTCTCTTCTCATCCTCTTATTCTCTCAATCTCTCAATCTCTCAATCTCTCAATCTCTCATTCTCTCTACCTTTAGAATATTGTCGTCAACATTAGAGATGAAGTTGGAGTGCTGGAATCAACGGGGCCAAATGTTTATATATATCGTGATCTTCGTAAACCTCTCTCGGGGGGGAACGATGTGGTATATACACACGCGCGCGCTCTCATCCTCTCATCTTCTCATCTTCTCATCTTCTCATCTTCTTATTTTTTGAAAGATGAGTGCACCTTATCGTAATTTTCCAAGTCCGGGACCCAAATGTTTATATATATCGTGACCTTCGTAAACCTCTCTCTCGGGGGAAGAATGTGGCATATACACACGCACGCACGCACGCGCGCGCATATGTATTGTAACACAAACAAACAAACAAAATAATAATTGTTGTTTTTAGGATGCCTGGCCCCTATAACCTCGCCAGGGTGCGTGGTGCCCAACCAAAAAAGTAAAAAGTTTTCTAACGGCTGCGGTTATAGATTACCGCACCTCTATAGAGTTTCACGTGTTTTTTTTTTTCCCCCAAACTTCCATGAAACCCTACAGAGGACCTCCGTAATGCATGCAACGTGTACTAACGACTCTAGTGTTATTTGATGTTGTGATATTTTTGGATATAGAGTTTTATTGTGAGATATAGATAAAAATAATTATGTTTATTATAATATTTTCTTGATGAAGATGGAGAATGTATGTGTGTGTGTTACAAATAAAGTTGCATGCTTTTTTTTCTAGTGTGTGTGTATGTGTTTTTGATGTTTCGACAGCATCTGAAACGATAAAAAAAAGAAATTTTATTGTTAATTTTCACGTGTAAAAACAACAACAAATTTTTTTTGTGCAAATTTTCTGATTGTCTCTCGTGCTATAGTGCAAAAAAGATATTGTAACTTATAACTAATGAAATTGACATTTGTAACTGATCTGAACTAGTGAAATTCGTATTGTGCCATTGTAACTGATTGTGCTAGCACTAAAAATTTCTTATTGTGCAAGAAAATAGATGATAAAAACTTGTTAAAACTGCTCTGTGACCCTCTCATTCTTCACGTCGTAGGCGAAGGACTTCTCTGCAATCAGGATGACACTGCATAGGGTATCCTCGGGCAAGGCATCGTGGAACTCGCAGACGATCTTGATGTTGGTTCGATCGTTGACCACAACCTTCTTTCTCTTAGATGTGTTGATGACGGTCATGGGTCTCCGTGTTTTGAACTCGCTGGGCGTGTAGTACATGTCCACACTTCCCTCGGTCACGCGTTTGTAAGCCGAAAACGCTTCGTAAAGTTTGAGATAATCGTTTTTGGTCATGTCGAGGTTGTAATTCTCGCGCGGGAACACTTCGTTGCGTCCATTTTTGAGATAAACGTTCTTGATCTTGCAGTCGTCGAATTTGCTGGAATCTTTTTCCTGATTCTTGTCCCTCCCGGTCTGAAAGAGCACTACGACGAAATCTGGCATGTCGAACTGTATGTTGTTGAACTGCGTCGTCACGTCGAATTCCATGTGACTTCCCGTCGCCATCTTCTGCACGCACTGGTAACCGTGAAAGTGAATCGGTACCTGCGGACTTTTCAAGATCTCCGCTTTGTACTTGAGGGCATAGTTTGTCTCGTATTCCACCACCGGCATTCTCAATTCCATGCTCCGGATGATGCACTTGGCTGCTTCGGGTAAAGTGTTGGCTATTGGTGTGCCGTCGGCATTCAAGTTGGTGTATCGCATTATTGCGTTGTTATCGTTGGCCACTCTTCGAAACGTGACTCTCAGTCCTCCCTTCCACATGATCTCCTTGTAATCGGAGAAGAAACCAGGCAGCAGACGCATGGGAAAGAGCACCGTGTGACTTGTTGTCGATATTTTGGTCCCCGCTTCGAATCCTCCCGCCTGATAGTATGCTGCGTCCGTTTTGGATAATTTCAACGTTCCCACTGCCGTCGACGTGATGCCTGGATAATCTATTCTGTCAATGACGGTGTTGTGTTTCCTCACCTCCACCTGCGAGAACAGGTGAGGCACGAAGTTGTCTACGAGTATCAAGTTTGCTGCTGCGGGAAACGTGTCTCCGCTTTCTTTCTTCACCACGTCGAATTGAAGGTAGAGGTCTGCTCTGTGAGGATGAACGAACCCGTCGCCTACGTCAACGTCGTATTCGACCTCCCTGTTTGCCTCGTTGAGATTGGCAAACGTGCGACGGTTGGGAGGGAAAGATTGCAATTCGTAACTTTCGATTTGCTCCATTTTATATGTATGGTTATTTATTATACGTTGATCTCCACGATGGCAGTAGTTGTTGCACCTGCGAAATCCACCACGTCTCCTTTCTCGTTCGTCACCACCAACTCTATGTCGTCTATGCGGTTGCGACATACTGGAAAATAGATCGGCGAAGAGGGCGTGTAGATGATCGGTTCCATGAACTCGGAACTTGGTTTGAAAGTGGCTATGATTCCTGTCTGCTTGTGACTTCCTAACAATCCGTCCGAAGATTTCGTGATCATACCTTCCGCCACGTTGCAGTGTACGTTCAGAGTCTCTATGGCCAAAAATTTAGGAATGTTTGTTGCCACGTGCTTGATGCCAGCTTCGAGTTTTGTGTTGTTCTCGAAACCTAAAAGTTCTCCTATGGTGCCCAGGTCCACGGTCTCCGTCGCGGATAGGATTTCCACTCTGTGCGTGACCGAATTTTGAGAAAGGTAACGAGGTTGCTGTGAAGCTGACCCAGTGTGTTTTGTACGGGCACCAAATGCTCGACTATGGTATCCGTTACGGTAGAAAATGACGGTTTGATTTTCACTTCCACGTTCAACTGCTTGTAGCTTTCGTTGAGTTCTTGCAACTTGGCACCGAAAGAGGCCAGCGTCGATTCCTGCGTTGATTCCAGCACTCCAACTTGATCTCTGATGTTGACGACAATGTTCTGAAGGTTCTCGATTTGATTCAATTTCGAGCTCTTCTCGGTAAGATCGTTCACGATGATTCGCATCTCTGTAAACTGCGTGTGAAGGTCGGCGACGCTCTGCGAAGTGGGCAGCGTCGACACCAGCGAAGCAAGTTCGTCTCGAATCTGTTCCACGTTCGCTGTTTCCGTTTCCAGTCGTTTCAGCATACGTGATATGTTCCTTTTCAAGGCGTGTAATTCTTTGGAGGTGGGGAGATTGGCCACTTTACTCTCGAGATCGCTCAATGAACTTTTGATGTCACTCGAATCGGATAGTGCCGTCACCGCCGTTTTCAATTTTTCCAAATCTTCGCTCGAAGGCACGCTCGTCCGTAACGATTCCAAGTCACCCTGTATGTTGTCCAGTACGTGATGAAAATGAGCGAGATTCGTTTCGACGTTCAAATTTTCTAAATATTCGATCTTCTGCTGAACCGTGCTCAACGTGTCTTGAATGCTCGTCAACGCTCTCGCTTCAGCGTGAATATTTTTAATTTCTTCGTTGATCAATTCCAGAGACGCCTGAAGCGTAGCGATGGTGGTTTGAATGTGTTCGAAATCTTGATAAGCCTCCAGTTGAATTTTTATGTTCGCGACGCTTTTACCGATGACCTGCAGTTCGTCCGACGGTGGTAGGTTCGTCATGGTATCTTCCAAAGTCTGCAACTTGGATTTAATTTCTTCCAACGTGCTGGTGAATTCTTCTTGTAATTTGGAAACAACAACGTGCAAGCGTTCTACATCAATATCGTTCACGACGGTTTGAAGTTCGGAGAAATTCTTTTCTATTGCGGAAGTTCGTTCTTCGATTTCGAGTTTCAATTTTTCCAAATCTTCATTTTTCGATTGAAATTGCTGTAATTTGGCCAAATCATTTTGAAGCGAATCCACGCTCAACTGTATATTTTGAACGCTGTCGTAAGAAGGTACGTCGACATAATTTTTTATGAGTGTTTTTAGTTCGGAATCGATTTTCAGAATGGGGTCGAGACATTGCGTTTGGAGCGTAGCGATTTCCGACTCTAAACTTTTGTTTAAGGTCTCCTGCAAAGCGATCAAATCGGTCCTCAACTTCTTAACTCGAATGTCCAACATGAGAATCTCTTCTGCATGGTCTACACGCTTGGTGTTTCCGAAAATGTCGTTAGGCATTTTTGGTTAACGGTTATTTATAATAGGATAGACGATTCGTAATTCTACAAAAAGAGGAATGAGTTTGTCGTAATCTCCGAGGAGTTCCACGTACAGGTAATCTCCGGCAGACACATCGTACGTAATGTTAGAAAGCATCTTGTCGTGCTTGATTCGAAAAATGTTCTTGCCGGTAGAAATTTTGATTTCGCCTGCGTTTTCCGGATTCACGGTGATTTGAAGTTTCCCGTCGATCGGAATTTCATAGAAATGTAAATTGTTATTAAAAACATAAAACATCTTGCCCACATCGTTATTTATTTCCGTCCAAATGCTGTTGAGATGAACAATTAGTAGACCATTGAGTTTAGATAACACGGAAGGTAAGAGGTTATTGAAATTTGGTGATGCAGTGTCCATGTTGCTTTGTTTGCGAAAACCAAAGAGATTCATTGTTCTTGTTAGTTATTTAACACATCGTGCTTTTTGCTATTCTTCAAAACATACGGAGGAAGAGAATGAAAGGGAGAGCCCTCGGGCGATGAAAAGTTGCAACCTGTTATTATGTTGTTAAGCCCGCTCCAAATCGAGGCTCATTAAATTCAACTCTTATTTTTCATCGCCCGAGGGCTCCCTCTTTTATTCTTTTCCCCCGTCTGCCATTCTTCTTCAAAAACACAGCGGACTTCATGACTATGGGGTTACGGTTAACACACGTCACATTTATCGCTTTTATTGTAGTGCCCCCACTCTCGCGTGTGGATTTGACAATCGAGAACGCGTAACTTGTTGTCTCTGCCATCCAATGCGACCTTGGTTACGCGCGTCGTGTACAAATCATGCAATTTACTTGCAATGCGATGATCGGTGCTAAGTTGCCTTTTACCATGAAAAAGGCATTCTTTGTAGTCTCGCATGCTAAATTTGCTGGTACTTATTTTTCCTACCCCCTTCGCCTTCTTGATCTCTTTTTCTTCTGTAATCTTTACACAGTACATTTTGGCACGAAGCCCCGCAAATTCCCTGCTGTAATTACCAGCCGCTTCATCTTTGTATTTTCCAATCGTCATTTTGTTTTCTGTCGAATGTAAGTGATGGCCTGATGGTAAGTTGCTAAAATCAAACAGATGCTTCATCTTAGTCAGATCATGTTCGAGGCTTGGTGTTTGGATTAGAAAAATGAAGCTATCCGTGTCAATGTAACATATTTGGATGTTATCTCCATAAAAAGGTTGAAACTGATCGTAGTACGATTGGTACATGTGCAATTTTGATAGTTCAAGGACGGTGGCACCTATGGCAATCGGCTTGTTGAGCATCACTTGCTTCTTGTTCCTCTCAACAAATACTAGATTCTCGTCGAAAATAGTGAAGTTTTTGAAGTAGGGTGACGCGACGATCTTCTCAAATTTCTTTTCGTCCGTGACCAACGTTGCGTCGATGTAATTACGCACGTTCTCCATCGTCTTGCCGTAGATGGCGTTATTGAACAGTTTGTACAGATCCTTGTCTGCAGGCGATGTCGATTGTGCTCTGCGGCGCGTGTTCTCGGCTATGTACGGTTCGAGCCACTTGCTCTGTCGGAACTTCAATCCTCTATGAACTTTCTTCAACTGCAAGCCGTGACTTATGTAAAATTGGAGGAGTCGGTAGTGCAGAACATAATTCCGCTTGTTCTCCATGCTTAGTATGAGTTTTGGCTCCGATCCTCCAGGTGGCTTCTCCTTGGTGGGGACCAGGGCCAATCCGTGATGTTTCTCGTGAAGCGTTTCGGGATAATCGAGATCCACTTCCAAGAAACAGCCCCATTCATTATCTTCGCTCCAGTTGAGAAAATCTTCGCAGGAGAGTTCCTCTTCGGTCATCCACCCGTAGTCGCTGATGGGAAGACACTGGGACATGGAGTGGCCGTACAGGTTGTTGACATCCCAGTAGACAATATAGGTGTTGGGCTTCGATGCATCGTAACCAGGCGTATGAGGATTGTTTGCTTGAGCATGGCGTCGGGGGCATTGGACGATGCCACCCCGTATCGCACTCTCCATGAAAGCATACTGTTCCTTCTCTGCGATGAGGCCCAGTTCCACGTTGGTGTATTTCATCATCGATTCCCAAGTCAATCCCGGCGTGGTGAAGAAATACGCAGGATCCAACTTGTATATCGCGATGCATCTCTTACGAAACGATTCGAAAATATCCATCAGAAGTGTCACGTCCAATTTCAGATAAAGATCGTGATAATCGCGAAAAGTTTGGCAATTGAATGCCGTCCACACACTACGAGCGTGTTCGTAGTCCTCTTCGGAACAGACGTCCTCCGTGAGAGAAGAATAAAATACCTCCCGGGGTGGAAGTTCCGTCTCGTCAAATTTGTCGAAATTGTTGACGTACTCGTAGGGGTAGACACCCTTGCGACGCAACAGATTCAAATTCTCATCTCTCCCCGAAAAACATTTTTGCTTGGTGGCCACAAGATCTTCGTCGCCAAGTTGAGATGCAAGGCTTGCGAGGCTGGAGGACAGGAAATTGTAAGAGTCCAGGATTCGCACTTCCACGCTTCCTCCTTCTTGGAGAGGGATCCACACTCTCACCACAATATATTTCTCGCTCGTTCTCGGGATGATGCTGATTCGAGAAGTTATGTTGTGGAGCTCTTTGACGAAGAGATGTGTGTCGTACTTCTCCGTGTAGTGCAGAAACACGGCAACAAAATGCGACTCCTTAATTTTGAGATTGCACGAATTACAGATGGTTCTTAGAAATAATCCATTCTGGTGGTTATGGTGGACGACCTTGTAATTTTCGGCGGTGAAAGCCTGGTTACACTCCTCGCATCTTGTCGCCGCGTCATGTCTCTGTTGTTGTTCTGTTGTGAGAGCAGGTGGAGAAACGTAAGAGCCTTTCAGGCTGGGTGCAAGTTCTCTCGCGCATTCCGCTATCTTCTCAACAAAATGTTTTGCCGCATCAGGTCCGCAATACAAGATGACATCATTCAATTTTTCTCCGTAGATGGAGAAACTGCAAGGCTCGTGGTGAAAAATTTGGGTCGTGCTTGAGGTAGAGGGATCAGGGTCGCAAGACGTCATGGGAACTTGGAAGCTTTCAAAGTCGGCATAAAGGACGACGGGATGGTGGAGAAGAGCCTGGTGTTTCTGAAATTTCATCTTGGTTCCGGGTTCCGGCATGACATCTTCAGGTTCTGCATTCACAGAGCCAAAACACTTGTGCTGTTCTCTCATCTTCTTACCCCCGCGAAAAATTCTCAAACACCGATCGCAAATTTCCATCTTATCGCGATTCTTGCTGATCTGCCTTCCTACTAATCCTGAGAAATTCCGTATCAAACTGTAACGGCCATCTACAAGCAAGAGTCGAATTACATTATTCTGCCTTCTCGCAGGTCTTAACACACGAATATTGCCCGAATCGTCAACCCCAAACACAGAAATATCGATATATTCTCCTTTTTCCTCCCTATAGTTTTTTAGAAATTGATTGATCTTATTCAGGGGCACAGGATAGGAAATTCCTCTCATCATATTCTCGTATCTTCCCTCGTATCCTCTGTAATTGGACAGACGTTGGGGGTGATTATTTGCTGGGTGTAATGCAGCGATGACAGACCATAAGAAACTCTTCTGATCATTACTTTGTATGTTCAACACTGCATTTTGCTTTTTTTGTTTTTTTTGTTTTTTTTTGAGTGCTGCGTAATGGTTTGAAATTGCAGACTCGAAGTTCTAACATGTGGTTGTGACCGCAAAGACTCCATCCACTTCCTCTACCTTCAAACTCTTCTTGTTTTTGTGTCAGGTGCTCAAATAGCCGTGTCACTATCTCGTCAAGATTCTCGTTATTGTCATCGTGTAAGCTTTCACACCCTACGTAAAAGCTGAAAGTGCTTGACTCGGACGAGACAACTTTCTCATACAGCAGGGTCAAGACGAGATGAATTTTAATTGCAACATTGACGAGGCAATCACGTAATTTATCGACTACCAGAGATTTCACATTGTTGAGGAAGATGCTCGAGTCACACTTTTCATCCCTTCCAGATTTATACGTTATGATACGTGCACTTTTATTCAAAGCACCCTCCTCATGCTCATCAATGCGAGGTTTCTTTGCCGGCGGGACTACGACATCATGATCCGGAAGACGACATTTTTTCAAATGCCTAGCAATATTAGGTTTAGAAATCAACTTTCCACAGTTGCGACATGCCACTTTCCCGCAAAGACCGGAGGGACCTGGTTGCGGTTCCATTTTTTCTCTCTGTTATTTATATATATATATACAGAGAAATTTTTTGGGGGGGGGTTGTGGTGGTGGTAGTGGAAAGCGCACTGAAACAGAAGGAAAAAAAGTTGAAAAATGCTAGATATTTTTTCCTTCCACATATATATTAGACGCGAACAGTATGTATGTATGTATGTATGTATGTATGTATGTATGTATGTGTGTGTGCACTGTTGTAGGAGGTTAAAAATATACGACATGTAAGTGTGTGTCAATTTTTTATGACTCCTCTGAATATGTGTGTGTCAGACGCAAAAACAAAAAATATTAATATATCATGAAAAAATAAAAACTTACCTTTCAACAGAGATAGAGAGAAAAACTTCAAAATAAAAACTTGTAGCTCACTAAAACTTCCACGATAATATATATGTATACTGCCAGATAAACAATTAAGAATACTGAACTGCCACGATTGACGTTCACCTTTCAAGAGAGATAGAGAGACTTCAAAATAAAACTTGTAGCTCACTAAAACTTCCACGATGATATATATGTATACTGCCAGACAAACAAATTAAAAAATACTGAACTGCCACGATTGACGTTCACTATGATAATGACGTACAAAAAAACTGGTAGGTTATATAGGAACTCCTCTCCTTTTTCTCCTTCTCTCCTTCCTACTCCACGCGACTCTCTTTGGTGAAAACACAATGAGCGCTATAGTCAATGTCCTAGCAAATAAAAACCCTTGTTGACTGATTTACTCATGTTATATTTTTTTCAACAAAAGATTTTGTGATGCGCACAATATCCTGTGGGGGACAAATAACAATAAACGGGACGTTGATAGTTCCACCCATGTATGTATTGTCGATCATTTCCCCTCGGCCTCTATTCCACGCCCCGTCAGGGTGTGGTGTGTGAAACAAACGATTCCTAGTATAAAACTCAAAAAGCGGAAGATGCTGCTGTGTTTGCTTCCGCCACATCCCCCTCTGATTCTATTGTTATCGGGGATGTGATGGATTCTTCATTCAGAACCGTGGGAAAGCTGAAAAAAATAGAATCTCTTCGGGCGAAAGAGGATGCAAGGTGAATGGGTTCGGGGAGGGGTCGCTGTGGATAGTTTGGTCCGTGATGAAAATGTTACATTGGGCGACGAAACACAATTGCTCCACAGGGGACAGGAAAAATTCTACCGAGCGTCGCTATCCACGCGAACATTAGAAATTGCCTGAATGCCTTGGGGGGGGGGGGGGCTTTGCATAGGATTATCGATTTTCGTTTTTAGAGAATAATTTATGTAAGATTCTAGCATCGAGAATAAACAATATTGATTAAATTTTGACAACATTCACAGTACAAATCTAAACTCGTGATAATTTCGTCGCCACCATGCACCCCCCGGCGAGGTTATAGGGGCCAGGTATCCTAAAAAACAACAATTATTATTTTGTTTGCTTGCGTCACAATACGGAAAATAATAAGAGGCATACGCACGCGCGCACGTATGTGTGTGGCACATCGTTCCCTCCCCGAGAGAGAGGTTTACGTAGGTCGCAATATATAAACATTTGGTCCCAGACTTGGAAAATTACGATAAAATACACTCATCTTTCAAAAATAAGAGAATAAGAGAATAAGAGAATGAGAGAATAAGAGAATGAGAAGATGAGAGCGCGCGCGTGTGTATATACCACATCGTTCCCCCCCGAGAGAGGTTTACGAAGATCACGATATATATAAACATTTGGCCCCGTTGATTCCAGCACTCCAACTTCATCTCTAATGTTGACGACAATATTCTAAAGGTAGAGAGAATGAGAGATTGAGAGATTGAGAGATTGAGAGATTGAGAGAATAAGAGGATGAGAAGAGAGGTTTACGAAGATCACGATATATAAACATTTGGTCCCAAACTTGGAAAATTACGATAAAGTGCACTCATCTTTCAAAAAATAAGAGAATGAGAGAATGAGAGAATGAGAGGAGAGGTTTACGTAGGTCACGATATATAAACATTTGGTCCCAGACTTGGAAAATTACGATAAGGTGCACTCATCTTTCAAAAAATAAGAAAATAAGAAAATAAAAAAATAAGAGGATAAGAGAAAGATGGGAGAATGAGAGGAGGATGAGAGGAAGATGAGAGAATAAAAAGAGAATGAGAAAGATGAGAAGGATGAGGGGGTGAGAGCTCATCTTTCGCTCATCACTGCCTTTTTGCGCCCGTGAAATATCGTCAGCGTAATAAATGAGGCGCGGAACGGGGAGAGAAAGTGAGTTTTTTAACTTTTTGCGGTCGTTTGGTCAAGAAATCAGAGTTGGCCTGGGAGTCACAAAAATACTCTACTCAAAATCTTATTACATAAGTTTGATGTATATTTGTTAATACGATCTATATTATATCATCGCTATAGGTGGTCCATATTATGCGCAGGAGAATTTTTAAAAAATGTCTTGTTTCTCGAACCTGTGACCTGCAGATTTGCTTTTGCTGGCAACAGAAACAGAAAATGGCACTATGTTATTCTATACTGATACAGGTGTACTGTAATCATAACAATTTTCTAGTAACAAAACAACAACTATGTCGGAAAGAAATGGTGGGGGGGCTTGTCTGTGTGGGGTCTTATTAACTACTTCACATCTGTACAAGCAACAATGTTAGGAAGTGTGTGCATGGTCCCAAAAATACAAATTTAAAATCACTAATGAGACATGAACTCCCTTCACTGGTGTGTATTTGAATATGCAAAAATGAGGTACTTTGAATAACCACAAAAAAGCTTGCAACGGTATAGAGAAGGGTCACAACTTCAAACTTTAGACGATTTTTCGTTAATCTGCAAAGGGCCAGGGCGTACGGTAAATTGATTTTATTGAAAAAGTATGCAGAAGCAGTGTTGGAAGCAGTTTGAAGACTAAAACAGTTATGGAAGGACACTTATTATAATGTTAATATTTCAGTATAATGTTTTCAGAATTGCTTTTCGCTAATGTTCGGTACTTAATTTAATCAATTGTTAGACAAAACATACATTCGAATTCAAGGACGGAAAATATGAACAGCGAATGAATGCTTTAGAGTAGATGTGATATTTAAAGGAGGTGATTATTTTTTTATTTTCTCAATTCAAAACAAAAATTCATGAATATTATTATCATTGAATGGTTGGTTAGGTGCTCGGTTTACCTTGTCCCTCCGAACGAAAGATGGAATGTATACAAGCCTGTGCCTCCTAAGTTTATCGCGGCTATGAGGATAAATCGCGAAATGAAACGAACTGGAAACTTTCAATATATATATATATTTTTTATAACATACTTCACTAAGGAGGTCAAATGACAAGTTGGATTGCTATCCTTTTTATAATTTGTTAAATTTTATTACGAACGAGGAAAGAATGCATGGCACTTAATGCTGTAATGTTATTGATTAGATCATCGTTTATCTTGTCCGCATCGATTAATCTTCTTATGTTCTTTTTTTTCGTCTTCTCGTCGCGTCCATCTCTTCTGTTATCACAATCGAGACTTCTAGATTATTATTTTTTCTCCCTGCAATTTTAGAAATGTAATTTTTCATGATCATCCAGCGAACGCCTGAGACATTTCAGCAAAATGTCGATTATTCAATGGATGTTGTAAGGTTCCATGTTTTTTTTTTCACTATCTCTTGTTTGGTCGATTTTGAATTTGGGAGTTATTTTTTTTATTTTGCCTTTCGCGACATGTTCGACTAATCGTGACAATACGTTTTAACCTTTCTGCATAAACGTTGAAACGTTTCAACGAACGAACGTTGAACCAAAAAAAGGTTTTCTCAAACGTTTAGACGACTACGAAAACGTTGAAATGTAAAATATTGTTGCATTGTAATAAAAAAAAAATTCGTTGAATATGCCTAACCTAAAATAAAATTCAAAAATTAATAGAGTTAAACATTTGCCACTCTGAAATGGCGACGGCTATCATAACATCATTTTCAGCAGGATAATAATAACAATATTATATATATTAAGGATTAGGGCCGAGGGATTCTTATTCACTACACTCGTTTCTAACCTGTCCACACTGGAAACCGAAAACACAAGTACGAGACACTAACTTGGGAGAGGACATGCAAAAACTCTGCGGGGCTCATCTTAAAAACTTCAGTAGATGTTTGTCATGGAACTCCCTCCTTAAATTCGATTCGAAAAGCACAAATATTCCGGATCTTGAATAAGAAGCGCGTATGCCTTCGGAAAAAGAGAAGAAGAAATAAATAAATCAACTCATGCATATTCTTCATGTACGTACGCTTGGTGACAAGAAACAGTATTTTTTTTTCTCTTCAAGAAATTGTTTTCAACTTTTTGCTAGGTGACCCAACAGGAGTGGACGAAATAGCTTATTTATTCAAACTGGAAGCTTGTTTTTTTTTTCAACAATGGAAAACACATTATTTCCAGTGAAATATCGACTCAACTACCTAGAATGGCTACCACGGGCTTGGTGACTGAATACTAAAAAAACTATCGAGCGACTTACTTCACAGCAGTGTCACTTAGTTTCAACAAGAACAGTTCAAGGCTTCCCGGGTGTCCTGCAAGGTTCGGCATTTATTTTTTTTAATAGCAAGCAGATGAACTGGCCTTACAATATGAAGACCCCTCTCACTGTGTCGGTTGCATTTATTTTCTGGTAATTATGTCTTGCCGATGGCGTTGTCGCTTTGTAATCAAAAAAAGTGCTAGGTTTCGATTGATACCTGTTGGAGGCGCATGGTGGTTCGATTTACAGGCCCAATCCCGATTTGCCTTTCCGTGCATAAAGCGAACTTAAAGCTGCAATTCAATCAATGATTCACTGGTAATTATATTCTTGTGTCAAGTACATCCCCTCTCTAGGAACTTTTAACATATATACTGCTTGTTAAATAATATTGTGTTTCTGATTCTTTCATCCTCATAGTCATGAATGATCCAAGAGAAAAATATATTGTGCTGACATTCGAAACATGCAATAAAAATATATGATCAAAAAGCTAGCGAAAAAAATAAACAGTAAAGGTAATACACACAAGATTTGAGCCGTATGGTTTGAACAGAATTAGATACAAAATTGGATTGATCTTGCTCATTTATAGGGTGAGAGATGGAAGGCTTCTGTTGCTAAACCTTCGGGTTTAAGAAGACAAGAGAATTAGTTGGTTAATACCGAGCTATTAGGAACTGGCATTCTTGAAACTTCATGCTGCAAGCCTCGTCCTCTACACGTTTATTTCCGACATAATCCTCACTCTCGTTATGCTTTTTTTTTTACAGATAACATCAAAAGCCGTGACATGCGAAAAGCAATTCTGAAAACATTATACTGAAATATTAACATTATAATAAGTGTCCTTCCATAGCCGTTTCAGTCTTCAAACTGCTTCCAACACTGCTTCTGCATACTTTTCAATAAAATCAATTTACCGTACGCCCTGGCCCTTTGCAGATTAACGAAAAATCGTCTAAAGTTTGAAGTTGTGACCCTTCTCTATACCGTTGCAAGCTTTTTTTGTGGTTATTCAAAGTACCTCATTTTCGCATATTCAAATACACACCAGTGAAGGGAGTTCATGTCTCATTAGTGATTTTAAATTTGTATTTTTGGGACCATGCACACACTTCCTAACATTGTTGCTTTGTAGTCGATGAGTTGTGCGGGTACAGATGTGAAGTAGTTAATAAGACCCCACACAGACAAGCCCCCCCACCATTTCTTTCCGACATAGTTGTTGTTTTGTTACTAGAAAATTGTTATGATTACAGTACACCTGTATCAGTATAGAATAACATAGTGCCATTTTCTGTTTCTGTTGCCAGCAAAAGCAAATCTGCAGGTCACAGGTTCGAGAAACAAGACATTTTTTAAAAATTCTCCTGCGCATAATATGGACCACCTATAGCGATGATATAATATAGATCGTATTAACAAATATACTTCAAACTTATGTAATAAGATTTTGGTTTAGTATTTAATCACAGCAGCAAAACAAACTTCACAACAGAAGTTAAGTGCATTTTGCATACATGCAGAAACATAAATTTACGCCCCCCCCCCCCCCCGAGGTGGTTGTTGGAAGACTATATACAATAAGACACACCGCCCCATTCTTTACAATAATAAAAATATTGAATAAGTAAGCAGTGGAGTAAAATCCTTTGTTTCATTTTGATGTGAACAAAAATTATAGTTGATCTGAACCCCCTTGTCCAAATGAAGAGTAAGCTCCGGTCCCATCTGGAGACTGCAAAACTGATATGTATGTCTATTCAGAAAAACCCAAAAGTTTTAACATCCATGCACATTACCGTACTGTGGCTGTTGCGCCCCACACCCATGTGTAATGTTTTATTTCTCTTGTTGGCTGAACGCGAAGATGCTCGAGACTGCTTTCAAAAATTATTTTCGGCCTCGCTTCACGATACAGCCGTATGCATGTAAAACTAGTATATCACACACAGGCAGAGGGGCAAAAAATAACATTTCTCTCTTTCCCTCGCTTTTGCCCATCTTCCAGTGTTCGTCTAGATAGCGTGACTAGCAAAAATATTGAAATCGAAATAAGAATTATCCGTTATGGTCTCCCTCCCTTCTTTGCATGCATGTTGCGCTGACATGTAAATAAGCGCTATGCTTTAATAAAAAAAAAACAACCATTATACAACTGTATAGGTCCTCGTCCATCTCATGCCAGGGACTGGGTATATCTTGTGTACAGTTTATAGTGGCATCATATTCCTTCACCAGATATCAAACTCGAGAGACTTGCAAGACAGCTCAGGTTATAACTTACTACGAGGTCTGTTTTTTTTAAAAAATAATAATCGTCAGTCCATATGACAATGCTTGCTGTTTAACTAACAGTATTCGAATCTCTGAGGGCCGGGGCATTCCACATTTACCTTTGCTAGAAAGCGCAGTGCAATAAATATTTTTTTTAAGTTATGCAATAATTTTGACATTATATTCATGTCCATTCCCCAAGACTAGATTTATATACACAACCAACTCGCTCTTGCAATATATTATCTGATGCGACATTGTGAAAGGTTCTCGTATGTTCGCGAAACAGGAAATACACGTCATAGCTTCCGTGAATCGAAAGCAAGGTTACTGGGGGCACGCAAAATACCGTAAGAAGAATTATATATTCCAAATGCAGGCATCATCATTTTTCTCTTGCACAAATAGAATAATCGGGCTGAATTTCCAGTCTAAAACCACCATGTTCTGGCAGCAAGTATCAAAAACCTGTGGTAATTTTATTATATGATAGGAGGTGAGTGAAATGGTTGTTGCAAGTTATCTTTTAAACCCAGTACGTGTGTAGGAAAAACTGCGTATAAGCTGTATCACACTCTCTCTGTCTGTGTGTCAGGTGGTCGTGTCGTTCGCTAGTTGTATGTCACAGCTTAACCCGTACTAGGTAATATTTTTACATGAGGTAAGTTGGCATACTCTGGTAGGGTATATGTTTCAAGCCTCTAGCTGTAGAGCCTATTTGCAAAAAAGTAAGTTTGGTAACACTACTCGTCGAAAGCAGCTCAAACAGTGTTGCTAGCTGTAGGTTAATTTTCCCCGTTATACAATTGCAAGAGGTGAGTTGCTTATAGCCTATCTGGAAAGCTTGGTGTGTGTGTGTCCATGGCTTATGTCGTAGGTTAATAAAGTTTGCAATAGATCTTGTGTGTGTTGGCAACCGTCAGCCCTTACATGTGATATAGCAGCCTTACTTATTGTAAGACATAATGTGTATGTATGAGTGGGGGAGGTTAGTTTAGTTCACGATAGATCGACCTGTCACGCTATGACCAATTTCTGCTTTTGAGTCACCTGTAAGACTATATGTGGGTGGGTGAGGGAGCTTAGTTTAATTCAGGATAGATCACATTTTAAATTTGCTCACTCTCTCTGTGTCTGTGTGTCAGGTGGTCGTGTCGATCGCTAGTTGTATGTCACAGATTAACCTAGGTAATATTAACTGTACTTCAAAAAATAAAATTGTGTGTATCTCATGTCGAACTAGAAACAAAAAAATCAAACATTAAGCATGCATGCAGATTAATTAAGCTGTAAATTTAAAATTTGGCCTCCCCCAAATCGCATTTCATACATACATACATGTGGAGGACCCGTGGCCCACCTCCCAAAAGGTTTGGTTAGCATGCAATAGATCAGTATGCAATTTAATATCCTCGTCTAGTACGCTGCACTTCTTTGACATTAGATGCAGTGCAGGTGTATCCCGGTGTCAGGCTGGTGAAAAAAAATAACATTCAACCGAGTAGACAAATAGCAGTGTTCAAGTTCAGAAGATTCAACAAATGCCTGTCTGCTGCTTTAAACATTCATTTGATTAGTTAACCACTCACCACGTGGTCATACACCACACCACATATTACACCTCTCTAAGACGTGGTGCAGACACCAAATACACTACATGACACCCAAAATCAACAAGGTAGGTTGCACCGTGTAACCAACTAAACGCGTGAGTGCAGTCAAAAAATGCAGCAAACTAGACGAAGCTATTGAATCAAAATAATCACGTGGCATTCTTTTTGAATCTGACTTCACCCACCCCTCTTTTTTTTTAAATCCTTAATCGCAACAATAATTAACCGATTTTTTAAGTTTACTCTATGCACAGATAGATTAATCGGAGGACTGGGCATACAGTTTAAAATAGAATCGGAATCCAGTAGGTATCGAACCCGGGACCCTTTGATTACAACGTGACAACTTATCAACAAGAGGAGATATTTTTTTTGGTGACGTGGAGTACTTTATCTTTCGGGGAGTCAACATTATTTTTTTACTCAGTCGTCATATAACATGAACACACGCAAACATTCACATGTGCTTTTATTATTTTGTGTTCGTTAAGTACAAGTATATTCTTACATAAATTATTGTTTAATTTAATAAATTGTAAACTCGAAGCCTGCTATACTAACACTCCTTCTGTCTATTGAAAGCGAATGTTGCGTGCATGCGGAAATAACACAGAAAAAAAAAGCGGATGGAAGCAATTTAAAATCAGTGGAGCAAGGTTAGTATTACGAGAGCGTAAAAACATGTGCTTTCATTCAACTTCGAAAAATAAGAATAAATGTGTGCATACAGAACACATATGCTTTCTTTTCACAGTTGTAAAATCATATAAATTGTACATAAAGTAAGTTACGGGAAGGCTCTCTCTATTATGTCTGTGTATATGTTGTACAATTAGGTACAAGTTGTTGTACAATTATTTTCCCCAGTTGTCCAGTTGGAGTTGGGGGGCATAACACTGGTACTATTTGTAATCACAGTGCTTACTCATGTATTTTGTTTAATATTTTATTTCAAATTCACTGTCAGAAACTAGTGTTGCCAGTTCCTGGATGTAGGTTTACCTACTCTGTTGGTTGTCACTGTCAAGCTTTCAGTATTCGTACAGCATAAAAAGCTATAACCCCCCTCTCAAAATATATACATTGTATACGCCAATTCTTGCTGTGAAATTTCTATGCTGTTTAACCTAATAGAATTCGAATCTCTGAGAAAGCCAAGTACTAAGCTTTAGCATTCCATATTAGCAAAACCTTTATACGTACGTATTTATAACCTCAATTTACTAATCAAAAAATCCCCCCTAACCAACCAATTAGCACATTTATATGACCTTCTATAGAGGAAAAAGACATGACATTTCCGAGCCGGTATTATTAATATGACATTCTTAACAGGTTAATGCATCAATCTTTAAGCAAACACTTAGGAATGTTTGAAATTCAAACAATTCTTGTGACAAAAAAAAACAAATAATTAGGAAATTCTTTTTAACCAAACAATCAACACAAATCTCTCTTTTTTTATAGAAAAAAACATAACATTCCTGAGACAGTAATGGTGAACACTGTCGTTTGAAATTAGAAGAAGATTAATCACACAAGCATCATCATCATCGACATCGCTTATCCTGACGGGATGCACGACATGTTTATCCAACGTATAGGAATACACGTTGATAATTAAGCGTTTTCCTTCTGCATCTCGTGCTCATATTTCAAATTTTAATGTATCAGAAATAGTCACCAGGTATTCGATGCCAGACATTACACTTTCAAAACTCAAACTCGTATTGTTTGTAATATCCAACCCACTGTGGATTATTTTTGCAATAAACAGAATGCAGTGCAGCCAATATACACCTCCGATTGTTACAATAAGACTTTACCGCCGGGCAAACTGCTCGAAATAGACGCCAAACAGAACACAGCTAAATTGATGATGAATAGCATGTTATTTGTTTGGTTTGCGTCACAATACGGAAATAATAAGAGGCACGCGCGTGCGCGTGTGGCACATCATTCCCCCAAGACAGGTTTACATAAATCACAATATATAAACATTTGGTCCCCCGGGGACTTGGAAAATTACAATAAGATGCATTCGCTCACCACTGTTGCCAGCCATAAATCTCTCTCTCTCTTCATCTTACAGCAACGTTGGCATCTCTATTTTTTTAGTTGTAAGTAAATTGCCAACACACTCTAGTTAATAATGCTACATATTATACGCACACACGCACACACATACTATATTACCATCCACCCATCTCCCTCTCTTTTACGGCAGTATATATATTTGTTGCCTAACCTAACCTAACCTAACCTAACCTATCTTCTTGTTTAGTATATGTAGGTTGGCAAAAATTGCTTTATGCACTGTAACGCAAGCCTCAAGCAAAGTTGCCAGCTTCTTGCTTTAGGTTAGGTTATACAAAAAAACTGTAGGTGGGCTGTCGGTTGTTTAACTCTCCCCTCTCTCTCTCTCTCTCCCCTCTCTTTTTTTGTAAAAAGCCATGGCAAATGTACCAGTACGTTGGCAAAATTGCTTTATGCACTGTAACGCAAGCCTCAAGCAAGGTTGCCAGCTCCTTGCTTTAGGTTAGGTTAGGTTAGGTTAGGTTAGGTTAGGTTAGAGTAGGTTAGGTTAGGTTAGGTTAGGTTAGGTTAGGTTAGAGTAGGTTAGGTTAGGTTAGGTTAGAGTAGGTTAGGTTAGGTTAGGTTAGAGTAGGTTAGGTTAGAGTAGGTTAGGTTAGAGTAGGTTAGGTTAGGTTAGGTTAGGTTAGGTTAGGTTAGGTTAGGTTAGAGTAGGTTAGGTTAGGTTAGGTTAGGTTAGGTTAGGTTAGAGTAGGTTAGGGTGGGTGTTGGCAGCTGTCGGTTGTTTAACTCTTCTCTCTCTCTCTCTCCTCTCTTTTTTTTGTAAAAAGCCATGGCAAAAATACCAGTGCTTTATGCACTGTAAACCAAGTCTTAAGTAAAATTGCCAGCTTCTTGCTTTAGGTTAGGTTAGACCAAAAAAAAGCTGTAGATGGGTGTTGGTACTTGTCGGTTGTTTAACTCTTCCCTCTCTCTCTCCTCTTTTTTTTTGTAAAAAATTATGGCAAAAATACCAGTAGGTTGGCAACCTTGCTTTATGCACTGTAAACCAAGCCTCAAGCAAGGTTGCCAGCTTCTTGCTTTATGCACTGTAAAGCGAGCCTCAAGCAAGATTGCCAGCTCCTTGCTTTAGGCTAGGTTAGACCCAAAAAAAAACCTTGGTGATTTTTTTCGAGTAAAATATTGGCAACACTGCGAGAAAATAAAGCTTATGCCTTACGAGAAAAATCCATTAAGGCGAGCCTCAAGCAAGATTGCCAGCTCCTTGCTTGAGGCTACGTTAGACCCAAAAAAAACCTTGGTGATTTTTTCGAGTAAGCAGCTGGCAACACTGCCATCAAATGAGGCTCATGCCTTACGAGACAAATCCATTAAGGCGAGCCTCACTGAGCCTCAATAGAGGTTGCTCAACCGGCACGCTTCCTCTACTGAAGAACGAACTTCCGCAAAGAAAAGAATTTCTCTGAACTTCAAACCGTCGTGAACGATATTGATGTGGAACGCTTGCATGTTGTCGTTTCCAAATTACAAGAAGAATTCACCAGCACGTTGGAAGAAATCAAATCCAAATTGCAGACTTTGGAAGATACCATGACGAACCTACTATCGTCAGACGAACTGCAGGTCATCGGTAAAAGCGTCGCGAACATAAAAATTCAATTGGAGGCTTATCAAGATTTCGAACACAATCAAACCACCATCGCTACGCTTCAGGCGTCTCTGGAGTTGATCAACGAAGAAATTAAAAATATTCACGCTGAAGCGAGCGCGTTGACGAGCATTCAGGACACGTTAAGCACGGTTCAGCATAAAATCGACTACCTGGAAAATTTGAACGTCGAATCCAATCTTGCTCATTTTCATCACGTACTCGACAACATACAGGGTGACTTGGAATCGTTACGGACGAGCGTGCCTTCGAGCGAAGATTTGGAAAAATTGAAAACGGCGGTGACGGCATTATCCGATTCGAGCGACGTCAAAAGTTCGTTGAGCGATCTCGAGAGTAGGGTGGCCAATCTCCCCACCTCCAAAGAATTACACGCTTTGAAAAGAAACATATCACGTATGCTGAAACGACTGGAAACGGAAACGGCGAACGTGGAACAGATTCGAGACGAACTTGCTTCGCTGGTGTCGACGTTGCCCACTTCGCAGAGCGTCGCCGACCTTCACACGCAGTTTACCGAGATGCGAAGCATCGTGAACGATCTTACCGAGAAAAGTTCGAAATTGAATCAAGTCGAGAACCTTCAGAACATAGTCGTCAACATCAGAGATCAAGTTGGAGTGCTGGAATCCACGCAGGAATCGACGCTGGCCTCTTTCGGTGCCAAGTTGGAAGAACTCAACGAAAACTACAAGCAGTTGATCGTGGAAGTGAAAATCAAACCGTCATTTTCTGCCGTAACGGATACCATAGTCGAGCATTTACTGCCCATCGAAAATAAACTCGGACACGTTCACAGTAATCTGCTCGTCGTCGACACTAAATTCGCCAAATTGTTCACCTTGCAAGCCATCGAAATCAACAGCGTACCCAATCAACAGAGAATCTCCACGTTCGTCGAAGGTAACAAACTGTACATGTTACATCCTTATCATCCGTACTACAAGTTTCTCCTCGATGGCACGATTCAGGTAAACGAATTTTCGTACTGGTCTCACGGCAGAAAAGCTAGCGTTCCCACCATGACCTTAATATCGAATCGTGGTGTCCAGAAAGCAGGAAACATTCCTCTGGCACGTTGGAACGAAACGCGCAACATTTATGAAATACACGAAGACGAAGACCTTACCGTTTTCGACGTGAGTGCCGGCGATAAGCTGATCGTTCAAAACACGAGCGAGGTGCCACCCTCTTTGAATCCCATCACGCTGGTGCTTCTCTTCAAACGTAATCTCTAAAAAAAAAAAATGTCTAGGCAAGCCATCGTCCAAGAATTGCATAAACCTGCACGCCGCAACTACGAACGTTTTTGCTGTGGTAACCAAGGGCATCGATGACCTCTGGGAAAGCGACCTCGTTGAGATGAGCAGCGGCAAGTTAAAAAACGTACATAAATTGAACAAGGGCAACAAGTACCTCCTCACCGTCATAGACACATTTTCGAAATTCGCGTGGACTCTACCTTTGAAGGCGAAAACAGGAACATGCGTCACGGAAGCATTCAAGACAATTTTTCGCGAAAGCGGCGGTAGACGACCTCGGTTTCTGCACACGGACAAGGGGAAGGAATTTTACAATGCCGTATTCCAAAAGTTTATTCGGAAACACGACGTTCGACATTACTCGACCTTCAGTGACGTCAAGGCCAGCATCGTGGAAAGATTCAATCGGACTCTGAAATCGCGCATGTGGTCACGCTTTACGCTTCAGGGAAGTTAGAAGTGGGTCACCATTCTTCCGGAACTCGTTAACGACTATAATCACACGGTGCACAGAACGATAGGCATGAAGCCAGCTGACGTTACCAAGTCCGACGAGCAACGTTTAATTTCTAGCGTTTACTGTCCAAAGTACACACCCACGACAAAAAAAGCTAAATACAAAATTGGAGACCAGGTGAGGGTCAGTAAATTGAAGCGAACGTTCGACAGGGGTTTCACACGAAACTGGAGCACGGAACTTTTTACCGTGGTTCGAGTTCTACCCGGGAACCGTCAGACGTATATAATAAAGGACAGTGGCGGTGAAATTTTATTGGGGCGCTTCTACGAGGAGGAACTCTCTAAAACTAAATACCCCGACACGTACCTTATCGAAAAAGTTTTGCGTAAGAGAGGTGACAAACTTTTGGTGAAATGGCTGGGACTTCCGGACACGAGTTGGATCGATTCGAACGAAGTGGTTCTATGAGTACGTGGAATGTTGTGAAACGTCTACCTGATTCGGAAAGTCAAACGGAGAAAAGGAACGGCGAATTGCTCCCCGATAGCATACGGTGTCTGATCGTAGGACCTTCGGGGTGCGGAAAGACGACACTGCTCATTGATAATTTTATCCTCGCACCCAATTGGTTAGACTGGGAAAACAGACACCTCTACGTATTTTCGAAAAGTCTCGAACAAGCGAAATACCAGCAACTTATGAAACTGTACGAGGGACTGGTCATTGAAACTTTCGCATCTGAAATTATTCCACTGGACGATTGTCTCGAGAATTCCGTTGTGGTGTTCGACGACATGATCTTGGAAAATCAAAACGAGATTCGTAATTTTTTCACTCGAGGACGTCACAAAGGATTGGATTGTTTCTACCTGGCACAAACTTTTTCCAAGGTTCCGAGACAACTGCTACGCGACAACGCTAATTTCATATGTTTGTTTCGACAAGACCACACCAATTTAAAACACGCACACGATGATTACGTAGGGGCTGAAATGAATTACAATCTATTTTCTAAAGTCCGCTCCTACTGTTGGAACCAAGGTGATTTCGGATTCGTGACCATTGACATGACTCGAAAAGCAAACCATGGAAAATATAGAAATAAAATAAACGTTTATCTAGACGTCTGAAAGGCTAACAAGAGGACAATTTCAGATTTGCAACAAGAAGAAAAAAATCCAAAAAAATCAAAAATCGAGAATCTAAAAAACAAAATTTGAAAAAACGTTCTTTTTTTTTCAAACGTCTGACAAGCATATATAAAATAACCATTACAACAAAAAGTGAGTGTTAGATAAAGTGGATAGTCTCAAGCGGGTGACAGCAGAAAACTACGAGAACCGAACGTATAGGCTGAGAATTCGACGTTTCAAAAACGTTTCAACGTATATAGAAAAATGTCAAAACGTCAATTTCAAGAATACGAAAATCTCAAGTTGCGAGAATACCTCGCGAAACGCTTCAAAGGTTGGAAATCCGAGAATCGCGGATCCTACGAAGAGAAGAAACGTCAAGATCAACCTGTGATCGATGCCATCAGCGGTCTAGGTAAAGAAATTAAAAGTGTCACGGAACAAAATAAAAATTTGATCAACGAACTCGTACCGCTCGCAGCTAAAAGTTACACCGTAC
Organism: Lepisma saccharinum; assembly: GCF_977018435.1. Lineage (NCBI taxonomy): Eukaryota > Metazoa > Arthropoda > Insecta > Zygentoma > Lepismatidae > Lepisma > Lepisma saccharinum. Next base: position 60,381,230 of record NC_139238.1, on the reverse strand, counting down.
CCACGCCCATTTCGAGCATTCCTTCGACGCCGTTCGAACTGAAGGAAGTACCGGAACGACGTCGAGCCATAGGTAGCACGTCGTCGTCTTCGGATAAGATCGAGTTGGGACCTTTGGCACGAGACTACCTGAGCACGGGGAAATTCGACAAGGATGAAGTGTTCGGATTGTATCCGAGCATGGAAAGCAACGAAGGCGGCGGTGTGGTGTGGAAGATTGGGAAATCGAAGGTGACCCTCGAAGGCAACGACATTAAAGTTAATTTAGGCGATAAGGATAGTTGGACCAGGTATCCGGGTACGGTGGGACTGTGGGAACTCGTTGCCAAAAAGCAGCTTAAAGATTACACCGACGAAGATTACCAGAGTTAAAAGGAAATTCTGATCATGACGGATGCCTTGTACCAGAACAACGATGCCTCGCAGAATAGGGTGAAATCGAGTAGCGGTGAGAAGTACAGGAATCTCATCAAACCGATTTGGAACCAGGTGAAAACAGACAGCGGCGTCAAACGCTACAACACGTTACCCAAAGAATTCGTTTGGGTAGACGACGTGAGGAAGCTCGTGGACCGATTGTTGGTGATAGCCGGCGAAGAGAATGCAGGCAATCGTAATTTCTACAACGAGAAGGTTGGCATCGTGGACATGATCAGCACGAAACTTTCCAACTTCATCGTGAACGACGACAAGGGTATAGGTTACCTCATCAAAATCATCAAAAGGTGCCTCCGAGATTCTGGAACGTGGCCGAAGGAAAGGGACTCGTGAACGACATCATCAACAAGTTACCTTTCGAGATGCATTTACCTGGCTACCAGTACTGCGGACCGGGTACCAAACACGAGAAAAGATTGGAGAGAGGAGACAAGGGTGTAAATCCGTTGGACGCCGCATGCAAAGATCACGACATCGCTTACAACACCACGCAGACGGATCTGGATGCACGTCACGAAGCAGACAGAAAGTTAGAGCACGCAGCTTTCGAAAGATTCGTCAGCAGAGACGCGTCGCTGGGTGAACGGGTCGCCGCACTGGGCACCACCATCGCCATGAACACGAAACAAAAATTTGGGTGGGGTGTATAAATAAATAACATACAGAAAAAACAACATGGCTTGCATAACTGATTTGCCGCACGAACTGCTTAGAAAAATATTCAAACAAGCAGTAAACGGAGATTGTGAGGATATAGGGAAACTTTTGATCATAGCTAAAACAACGCCGGCATTTCGAATCCCATGTGAAATGGCTGTCATGGACCGTCTTCGGGAGATCAGTGGAATGAGGTGCGGTGATCTCGACACTCTTCTTTCGGGTGCAGGGAAAAAATTAAACGAGAGAATGGACGAACTGCACGAGGCGAAGCAGGGGAGAAGATGATACACGGATGATTGGCGCAAGTCTAAGCAGGAAACTGAAGATATTATAACGCACATCATCGCGTTGTCGGAAACACGGACTTTCTTCCTCTGTTAAAAAAAATAATAATATATACGTGTCAAAAAAAACTTGATATATAAATAACACACATCGTGAAAAAAAAAATAATCTTCGGTATATATAAATAACACACATTGTGAAAAAAAATTAAATTTCTCTAACACCCTGAAATTTTTCACTTCGATATGACTGAAAAAAAAATGAGTGACCTCCAAGCATTGAAACAAATGCTAAATTGATCAGTCGAGTATGTAAAAATTCAGGAATTGGAAGTCGGCAAACCTTACACGATAACTTCCGGTTCAATTGTTTCTACCCAGTATGGTCCCAAGGTGCGTCTGTTGCTCGACGGACAATACAGTCTATTTTTACCAGATCGATACGCTAACATGTTATTCGACGAGAAGCTATCTATTTTAATCGAGAACAAAACTCGAATCGTGTACAAGGGGACAAAGGAACTTCTTGGTAAAAAAACGAAGCACGTAATAGAATTTGTGTAACGGGGCTGCGCGGAGTATATAAAATAACATACCTTGAAAAAAAAATTACGCGAAACAAAAAAAAAATATCTCAGAATATTTATATATAAATAACATACCGTGAAAAAAAACTACACGAGAGAGGGGAAAAAAAATCGCAGAACATTTATATAAATAACATACCGTGAAAAAATAACATATAGAGCATCAACATGAAGCCCAAGGGTGTCGTGTACCAGATACCATACTCCAATCTGAAAAATCTAGGTGCCCTTGATGTCTTACTCACCAAGAAACAACGCGAGAAGAAACGTTCTTGCTTGACGAAAGGACACGGAATGAAATTACTTCTCAGCACTCCACAATTGAGACGCTTGCAGCGTTCGCGGAAACAGCAAAAGATCGGAGGTTTCATATCCAGCATCCCGGCCATCCTGGCAGCATTGGGGGCCGTTGGAAGTTTGGCTGGGGGTAGCGCCGCCATCGCGAATATCGTCATCGACTCGAAGAAGAACAAGGCGGAATTGGAAGAACAGAAACGTCACAACCTGGCCATGGAGAAGAAAGGGGGGAAGGGCGTGATGAAAAAGTTTAAAAAAAGAAACAGCAGCACTCACCAACCGAGACATTGAATCTCTGATCGAACCGTTACAAATCAAACACTTCAGAGGATTTTTTATGTCCGACTCGTTACCTTCAACCGTCAAAAAAAGAGAATGCGGCGTAGTCAACTTGGACGGTCAAGAAAATCCAGGCACGCATTGGATATGTTACCACAAAAACGACAATAACAAAGCATTCGTTTTCGATTCTTTCGGAGGTGTTCCACCTACAAATTTAGTCCATTATCTGAAAACGAACAAAACCTCTATATACTACAACGACGAACGCATTCAAGATTTCGGAGACGTGAACTGCGGTCATCTCTGTCTCTCCGTGCTCGCGTTTCTCTCTAAAATAAATAACCCTACGATCGAGGATTTCCAGAAAGCATTGTGGAACCTCAAACAGCATCAAGATGGGCGTGTTCCATCTCACGAGCGAATCTATGATCTTGAAACTCACGCTGCACGACGACATCGTCTATCCTAAATCCGTAGCTCTGCGTGCATTCTACAGCATGTACCTCATACCTAACGTCACGCAGCACAACAAAATTAGCGCCGGAAGCGAACATATCGTCGTCACGCCAGGCCAATACAATCTTTCCACTTTGCAAGCTCAATTACCCAAAGGCACGTACCTTTCTCAAAATTCGGTCACGCACAGAGTCGAAATCGTATCCGCGACGGAGACGGTGGACCTTGGCACCATGGGAGAACTTTTAGGTTTCGAGAACGACACAAAACTCGAAGCTGGCATCAAGCACACGGCAACAAACATTCCTAAATTCTTGGCCATCGAAACTCTGAACGTTCACTGCAACGTGGCGGAAGGCATGATCACGAAATCCTCGGACGGGGGGTTGCTGGGAAGTCACAAGCAGACGGGAATCATAGCCACGTTCAAACAAAGTTCCGAATTCATGGAACCGATCATCTACACACCCTCTTCGCCGATCTATTTTCCAGTATGTCGCAACCGCATAGACGAATTAGAGTTGGTGGTGACGAACGAGAAAGGAGAGGTGGTGGATTTCGCAGGTGCCACGACCACGGCCATCGTGGAGATAATAAATAAATAATAAATAAATAAATAATATAATAAATAACACATAGTGAAAATGGAGCAAATCGAAAGTTACGAATTGCAATCTTTCTCTCCCAACCGTCGCACGTTCGCCAATCTCAACGAAGCGAACAGGGAGATCGAATACGACGTAGACGTAGGGGACGGGTTCGTTCATCCTCACAGAGCGGACCTCTACCTTCAATTCGACGTGGTGAAGAAAGAAAGCGGAGAAGCGTTTCCCGCAGCAGCAAATTTGATACTCGTGGACAACTTCGTGCCTCACCTGTTCTCGCAGGTGGAGGTGAGGAAACACAACACCGTCATCGACAGAATCGATCATCCAGGCATCACGTCGACGGCAGTGGGAACGTTGAAATTATCCAAAACGGACGCAGCATACTATCAAGCGGGAGGATTCGAAACCGGGACGAAAATATCGACGAGAAGTCACACGGCGCTCTTTCCCATGCGTCTGCTTCCGGGATTCTTCTCGGACTACAAGGAGATCATGTGGAAGGGAGGATTGCGCGTCACGTTTCGAAGAGCGGCCAACGACAACGACGCACTGATGCGATACGCTACTTTGGGTCCGGACGGTATCACGCCACTGCCCAACACATTACCCGAAGCAGCCAAATGCGTCATCCGGAGCATGGAGTTGAGAATGCCGATCGTGGAATACGAAACGAACTACGCCCTCAAGTACAAAGCGGAGATCTTGAAAAGTCCACAGGTGCCGATTCACTTTCACGGTTACCAGCGCGTGCAGAAGTTGGCGTCGGGAAGTCACATGGAATTCGACGTGACGACTCAGTTCAACAACATACAGTTCGACATGCCAGATTTCGTCGTTGTGCTCTTTCAGACCGGGAGGGACAAGAATCAGGAAAAAGATTCCAGCAAATTCGACGACTGTAAGATCAAGAACATTTATCTCAAGAACGGTAGGAACGAAGTGTTCCCGCGCGAAAATTACAACCTCGACATGACCAAAGACGATTACCTAAAACTTTACGAAGCTTACACGGCTTACAAACGCGTGACCGAGGGAAACGTCGACGTGTACTACACGCTCAGCGAATTCAAAGCACGCAGGCCGATGTTCGTCATCAACACGACGAAGAGGAAGCAGGTGGTGGTCAACGATCGCACCAACATCAAGATCGTCTGCGAGTTCCACGACGCGCTGCCCGAGGATACTCTATGCAGCGTCATCCTGGTCGCAGAGAAGTCCTTCGTCCACGACGTGAAGAACGAGAGGGTCACGGAGCAGTTTTAAAAAAAATAATTCGTAAAAAAAATAATTGCCACATACTAAAAAAAATCAACAAGGTTATATAAAATACAATATAAGTTAGTTCGGTGCGCAAATAAAAAAAATAATAACTCGTGAAACTCTACAGAGGCATGGCTTCGATAGCCATGACCATTTAGAACTGGTGTTGGGCACCACGCACCCCTCTCTATGGCGGGATATTTTTTTATTCTTTTTTTTGAGGGTCTTAACAAAAATAATTTTGATTATCACACACACACACACACCGCAGAAGATCACACATGAGTTTTTTAAAAAAAAACAAAAAAAAACATCGTAGCAGATTACGCTGAGAGCACAAGGTCGTAGTAGATTACACTGAGGGATCTTACAGTAAGAGGAGACAGCAGACTTATAGGAAAATGTCGTAAGTCATTTCAAAAGTGTAGGTGAAAGGACGAGAGCAAAAATTTGCAGGAGGAGGAGCTTAAAAAAGTGATGCCAGAGCTTTTTTTTCTGTCCACTTTTCTCTCATTGTAGGTTAGATTAACCCGTAAAACATCGTAAAATAATAAAAAAAAATAGATCAAAAGATTGTTCCAGAACGTACCATACCAACCTTCGTCAGGCACGGAACGTGGAGAGAAAGTGAGTTTTTGAGGTTTTGATGAAATTTTCGTAGGTTTTGCAACACTGTGGCTCACTTCAGTGAATTGAAGTGAGTTTTTGATGTTTTGGTGCTGTTTTCTTCGCTGCGAAACATCGTCAGCGCAATAAATGAGTCGCAGAACGTGGAGAGAAAGTGAGTTTTTGAGGTTTTTTGATCCCCGGGCACCTGCACTACGGTGAACCCCAAATGAGTAAAGTGAGTTTTTGATGTTTTGGTGCTGTTTTCTTCGCTGCGAAACATCGTCAGCGCAATAAATGAGGCGCGGAACGTGGAGAGAAAGTGAGTTTTTGAGGTATTTTTGAACCCCAAATGATGTTTGTGAACCGGTCTGATTACACTACTAGTAGAGGCTCTCGTGTAGTTTAGCACGTAATAAAGAAAGGATAGGTTAAGTTATATCACGTAAGATCGTGGCATTCGTACCAAGTGTGAGTGGGAAAAAAGGGAAAAATGGGAAATTTTACAAAAACATCGCTAAACGCTAAAACGTCGACAAAAAATTGTCAAAATATGTCAAAAAGTGGTATTCAATTGATAAAAAAAGAGGCTAAAAAAACACTCGTACCAAGTGTTGCGTTGAAACGCTCAAATTACACTACTTCATAATCTGTTATTTTCAATGTCACCGCAAGAAATCTATTACTTATGACCATGAGTGTACCAACGAATTACCGTTAAGCAAACTTAATGATTCACCGTCCATTGATCAGATTTACGACGATGTTGCATCAATGGTTGAAGTGGTACCATTGAAAACGAGTCACCCGCCAATTCCCCCACCCCTGCCTCAGTCCATTATTATTCAACCTAGGGTACAACTAGCAGTTCAAGATGTATCCAGAAATAGTTTAGTCACTAAAGACGACAGTATAGATTTGCCGAAGAATATTTTATCCGTTAAAGATAGAGTTCAGAAATTTGCCGTAAACAAGGGTCTTAATTTTGTTCAAAACAGTCGCCAAATGGAAAGTGAATTGCCTATTTCACACTGTGTTCAGCCAGTTGTAAAAGTTAGAGTCATTTGCGAATCAGTCACAAGTAAAAGTCGAGGAAGTTTCAAGTGTTACTTTAAAAGCAGAAAGTAAGCCAAATTCTCAGGTTTCCGAACCTCTTGTATCGTTCACAGACCATATTTTTTACGACTTCACGTTCGCCTAGAATTTCTATATTAATTACGATTCAAATTTTAAGTATAATTAATTTTTTACGTTTGATTGTACCTTATGCAAGGTTTATTAGTAATTTATTTTGCTAAGCAGCCTTTCCAAGTCTTGCTTTTGTACGAGCACGGAAGTGTTTCAGTAAACACGCTGTCGCAAGCGCAACGAAGTTTTTTTTCTTTCCATCCCATTTATTACGTCATTTCAAAGTCCTTGACTTTATTTCGAACTCCCGCAGCGCTTACTAGACCTTGTTCGTAGTAATTTAAAGTTTTGTAAACATTTACGCATCATTCAATGTATCAGCGAATCGGAGCATGCATTTTCTTCCTCCGTTTCTTTGCTCGCTGCCCAAAGCAACGATTTTTTCGTTCGCTATCCCGAACGGAACCCGAACTTACCCGAAGTAGCCGATCACTCCTGTCGCTGTAGAGAACTCAGTTCAGTTAAGTAGAAGCAACGTCGGAATGCAATGATAAGCAGAAATACATCGCAGCTGAATTTGCAAATTCCTTTCTCCGCACTGTAGCTCTCTCCCGAGTACTTTGACCACGCTGGAAGCTCAGAAAACACTTAGCATGGAGATTACATCAACCAGTGGCGTTCGCCCATTAACATTTTATGGGAAGAGTTTAGCTAAGCATATAGCCATCAGAAGTTAATTTTCACGATAGAACTTCATGTCAACAATGTTAGGGATATTTTGTTCTACATAGATAAATTTAGCCGTAAAACGTCGCATTTATGCACTTTAGGTTAATCACTACCAATAATTTACAAAGGAACAACAAGACGAATTTTTTGCGTTTTTTTTCGCACAATTTTCCCGTTTTTCATAGAGATATTTATAGTACGTAAATTTTTTGGGAAATCGACGTACATTTGGTTTAAATCAGAATAAAGTCAAACGAAATTTCGATAAAATCAGGGAAATTTTACAAAAGGGCAATTTTAGCACTTTATGCACTTAGAGTAATCGGAATTGTTAGCAACATGCCAAGGCTAAGCCTCGGTGATTGGCACAGGCATGTGCAGCAAAAGTCGCCACGGCATCGTTAGCCTTTCCAAATTTAAACAGAGTGGTTTACCACAAATATTATAATTTGAGAATTATTATTATTATTAATATTTATTATTAGGAAGTTTAGTTTATCTACCCAATTTGCACCTTATTTGACACTGCAGCAATAAATTCATTACTTCTTACTGATTAACTTAGTGTTAATTTTAGTACAGTAGGTAATAATTAGTAATTTGTATTTGTATTTTAATATAGTGCATAACTATTCTCTATCTATTTTGTTTAAACATACCTAAGGGATTGACACACCATTCTTATATGGGTCAAGTATACTTTTCCGCGGCGGGTCTGTTTACACGACCAAGTGATTTGAGGTATACGGCGGACTCGAGAAGTTTTGAGTGGATACATTTCTTTTGTTTAAAGGAAATTTGGAATTGAGAAAGTTTTTTATTATTTTTATTGTGTTTAAAATTTGAATTTTACGTTTTTAATTTCCTAATGCTATATTTTGTTCCCACCTGGAGTTTCGACGAAACTCAGAAGTAGCATTTACTGAAATTTTGTCTTATATTGCATTATATTGAACCACGGCAAATTGCACCGGCCTATCGTTTATTAGGAGGCCATTAGAGGCTTGTCAAAGCAACCTCTTAGGACACTAATAGCTTGCTTTGCGCAACTCAAATTTTATATTTATTTTAAGGGTTCACAACATAATAATTCATTTTATAATTTTCAACAGAATTTAGAACATGCTTGCAACACTTATCTTTGTTTATTAATTCAACATTTTGTAATTTTGAAGTGAAGTCTATTACTGACAATAAATTATTTCAGTTTATTAGGACACGTAATGGTATTTTAATATCAGGTTCAGGTCGCTTTCGAACAAGTAAAGATGAAGGAAATTGAATTATTACTTAATATCCCCAAGAATTTATCTGAAATCACTATTCCCCATTGGACTCCGCTTGAACTTGCTTTAAAGCAACTTAATCAAGTAATTTATCAATTAGTAAGGGCATCTCATTTCAGGAATTAGTTTCAAACCCTTTGCCCATGTCTATATTAGTTTTTGTTATTTGGAATGTGTTATTAACCGCAACCCTAGGATATTATTTCTTTAAGCATCATCAGCTTGCGAAACAGATTCATTTAAAGCAGCGCAGTAATAATTAATAGGTTAAGGCAACACATTTATCATGGACATTAATATTTTAATTACGGTTGTATATTTTATTTAAATTTTTCTTATTTATTTTCAAAGAGTTATGGCAATTATTTTATCTGTTAATTTAATTTATTTTATTTTGATGAGACAATTTAATTTGATTTTAAAGAAAAGGCAATGGAAATAAGTTGGTATTGGGTACTTGCATGAACATGAATTATACATTTCCTATCCTTCATTATTTCCTTTCTTTGTCATAATTTTCCCTTTATTCAACCTAACCTGTCTATACGGAACGCCATGGACAAGCAATGCCTACACCATCCATGGGCATTTTTCATGACGGACATCCGCAGGCAGTCTAATATTACCAGGCAGAAAGACTTATTACCATTCTACGAGGGAGACATGCAGACATTTCTAATTATTACTACACGGAGACTACCTTTTACAGGAAGGATGTAGTCAACCATACATTTCCCAGTATAGCGGACTATACACTATCAACGACACCTAGTGATGGAGCTAGATAACATTTCTCTCCACACTGTTTGCAGTTCAAACAACAACTTTTCCCCATCTCCCAAGTTCTACGGGTAATTTACCACATTTTTTACATTGCCCCAATGCAGTCAAGACGACAAGCAATCCAGACGGAAGAAGAAGAATAGAAAACATACATTTTACAAACAGCAGTTCCGGTCACAAACAATAATTACAGAATTGTGCTACAGAATTTCTACACATACACATGCGAGCTCCTATCATGTGTATCTATTTGGTCATATAACATGCATTATGGGAAACAATACTTTTCCATAGTCCTTATATACATTTTCAGTTTTGTGCCATGCATGAGAACCAGTTTTATATGCATTCAAGTTTACATTATACTACAAGGAAGCGACAAGCGCCAGTGGTGTCAATTGACCAGTGCTAGCATCAATTAGTGCATATTTTTTTTAAGATGAAAATTTTGCACTTTGAATAACTAAACGGACATGCAAGCAATAAAAAACATAACTACAGCACTTTTGAACGTTTTAGAAAGCATGCTTTAGTGCCAATATTTTATGCATATGTTTGTCGCATGCAGTTATTATTGTTATTTATTTTTTTTCTCTTCTCACCAACATGGAATATCGAAAGCGACACATTTGTTCGCAGAACTTTTTTTGATATTTATAACTCGAGCACATAGTTTTGACACTTGCAAGATTATTAATTTTTGTGTGCAGTCATACAAAGGTATTCACCAAGCCATATATATGTATACAGTGTACAGTTTAACGTAGAAAAGAAAATTGAACGCTATAATTAAGTTTTTACCAGCGACAGTTTTCAGTGTAACTCATTATATGCATTGAATATTGTATAATAATACATTGGAATGTGCAACATAGCCATGCAAGTTCATATATTCAACGATTTTAGGAGTGCACTGGCTACGTAGTTCGTAAAACATACTACACTTTGATATGATCAGGCTTTCACACAGAAAAAACAGTGAGATGTGACAAACTTTTTACATGCCTACTTACGTTTACTTACTTGTGCACCTTTTTAAGGTTTTGTTATTTATTTGAACAGTCTAAATCGAGTGGCAATATAAACTAACATTGTGAATTCCGTTCTACCTTGCGAAGACGCTCCAGCCGTTTGCCTCGCTGGGTGACACAGAGTAGAAACCGCTTGGCGAGGCATCACAGACTATTGACTAAGCGCTGGCGGATGAGCAATTCTACATAATAAACATTACGTACGCACAAATGTGGTACATTAAGAGTTTTATCGCTTAACGACACGAACTTTTGTGATTTCTAGTCTTATAATATTACATATTAATGTGTTTTACATCGTATAAACATACGAATTTGTTAGTATTACTGGTATTATTTATTATAATGTTTAGGGAATAATTTTTTTTTTAGCGATTAGGATAATTAGTGATAATTATGTTCGGTGGTCTTATTTTGTATATTTGGTTTTTCTAAGAAAATATATGGAATTGGCGAACCTGAGTCATGTCAAGCTTTGCGATTTGACTTTTAAATTTTCAAAGGAGAAAATTTTTATCCGTCGGGGCGAACGTATCAATCCCTAAGATTGTATGTTTATTTTATTAAGTCTCTCTGAACGCTTCATGTTGACCAGGGCATTCACTTGTTTTTCTCAGCTGTCTCAAGCCTCTTAGGCATGTTTACAATGCATTGTGTTGTGCCATGCAAACCTCCTGAGCATTCAGGAACAGGTAACATTTCTGGTTTTAGAGTCAGCGGTTTGCATGGTAGCAATTATGATAATCACACGATTCGGCGATCCGGCATCGAGGAAGAGCTCGATGGCCAGGGAATATAGAGGTGAGACAAGCTGGGAGGTGACTGGACTTTGGGGATTGAATGGAGAGAGAGAAGGTGGTCAGCAAGGCAGTAGGTGAAGGGTAGAACAACGCTCTGGTCGACAAATAGGAGAGAAGCTTACAGAGGACTTTGCTATTTTCATTCAGCTAAAGACTTCAGATAGACAGGTAATTATCCTACACCCAGCCATGATACAGGTTCAACGGTTCACAAAATCCAACGAGTGACCATTGTCTTTTCAGTAGTTTAATTCCTTTGTGTAATTTGTACCTTTCGCATGCCAAGCGATAACTCGTCATGTCAATGACGAGTGGTCTCATCAAGAGGATGAATGATGAGTAGTTTACATCACCCCATCAATTAACTGGTTAACCTGCTAGATACTCTTAAAATCCCACGAACTTTAAGGTTCGTTACGGAAAACCTAACAAATTTGGTTCTTCACACTGGGACATTCTTGACAATGTCACAGTGAATTATTGTAATTAAAAAAAATGGAAATCAAGGATGAATCAAAGAAAGCGGGGGAATCCGTAAAAAATTCGCGGAACTGACGCCCTGGGTTAATTTTGAGGTACCAGGGCATAAGCGCATACCTCCGAAAGTAGTTGGACTACTTTTATCCGTATACATAAAATAATAATCGTTCTATGTAACCATATCTTGTATACTGTTTAGGAAATAAAATCATAAATATCCTTCTGTTCTACATGCCAGCAACAGTTGTCATCCCTTGAATCTACTTTCACTTTTCTATGCCCTTCTCCTCTTCTGCATGTCAGCAATAATTGCCATCCCTTGAATCTACCTTTACCTTTCTTTGGCCTTCTTCTCTTCTAAATGTCAGCAACAGTTGTCATCCCTTAAATCTACATTCACCTTACTTTTCTCTTCTCCTGTTCTACTTGTCAGCAACAGTTGTCATCCCTTGAATCTACCTTTACCATTCTTTAACATTCTCTTCCAAAAGTCAGCAACAGTTGTCATCCCTTGAATCTACTTTCACCTTTCTTTGTCCTTCTCCTCTTCTACATGTCAGAAACAGTTGTCATCCCTTGAATCAATATTTACCTTTCCTTGCCCTTCTCCTCTTGTACATGTCAGGCACAGTTGCAATCCCTTGAATCAACCTTTACCTTTCTTTGCCCTTCTACTCTTCTACATGTCAGCAACATTTGTTATCACTTGAATATCACCTTACTAGTCCTTTTCCTTTTCTACATGTCAGCAACAGTTGTCATCCTTTGAATGTACCTTCACCTTTCTTTGCTCTTCTCCTCTTCTACATGTGAGCAACAGTTGTAATCCCTTGATCTACCTTCGCCTTTATATGCCCTTCTGCTCTTCTACATGTCAGCAATAGTTGCAATCTCTTGAATCAAACTTTACTTTTACTTGACCTTCTCCTCTTCTACATGTGAGCAAAAGTTGTAATTTCTTAAATCTACCTTTCTTTGCCCTTCTCCTCTTCAACATGTCAGCATCAGTTGTCATCCCTTGAATCTATCTTTATCATTATTTGATCTTTTCCTCTTCTACATGTGAGCAACAGTTAACATCCCTTGATTCAACCTTCACCTTTATTTGCCCTTCTCCTCTTCTACATTTCAGCAACAGTTGTCAGCACTTGAATCTACCATCACCTTTCTTTACCCTTCTCCACTTCTACATGTGAGCAACATTTACCATCCCTTGATTCAATCTTCACCTTTCTTTGCCTTTCTTCTCTTCTACATGCGAGCATCAGTTGCCTTCCCTTGAATCAACCTTTACCTTTTTTGGTCTTCTCTTCTTCTACATGTGAGCAACAGTTGCCATCCCTTGAATATACCTTTCATTGCTCTTCTCCTATTCTCCTATTCTAGATGTCAGCAAAGGTTTTCATCCCTTGAATCCACCTTCACTTTTCATTGCCCATCTTGTCTTCTACATGTCAGCAGCAGTTTTCATCCTTTGAATATACCTTCACCTTTCTTTGCCCGTCTACTCTTCTACATGTCAGCAACAGTTGTTATCACTTGAATATCACCTTACTAGTCCTTCTCCTTTTCTACATGTTAGCAACAGTTGTCATACTTTGAATCTAACTTCACCTTTCTTTGCTCTTCTCCTCTTCTACATGTGAATACAGTTGTCATTATTTGAATATACCTTTAGTTTTCTTTGCTCTTCTCCTCTACTACGTGTCAGCAAAAGATGTAATCCCTTGATCTATCTTCACCTTTCTATGCCCTTCTACTCTTATACATGTCAGCAATAGTTGCAATTGCAACAGTTGTCATACCCTGAATCTACCTTTACCATTCATTACCCTTCTCCTTTTCTACATGTAAGCAAAAGTTGTTATCCCTTGAATCAACTTTCACCTTTCTTTACCCTTCTCCTCTTCTACATGTGAGCAACAGTTACCATCCCTTGATTCAACCTTCATCTTTCTTTGCCATTCTCCTCTTCTACATGTGAGCAACAGTTGCCATCCCTTGCATCAACCTTTACTATTTTTTGCCCTTCTCCTCTTCTACATGTGAGCAAAAGTTGCCATCCCTTTAATATACCTTTCTTTGCTCTTCTCCTATTCTACATGTCAGCAACAGTTTTCATCCCTTGAATCTACCTTCACCTTTTTTTTGCACATCTTCACTTCTATAAGTCAGAAACAGTTGTCATCTCTCGGATGTACCGTCACCTTACTTTGCCCTTCTCATCTTCTCCTGTTCTACATGCCAGCAACAGTGGTCATCTACAGAATCTACCTTCACCTTTCTCTAGCCCTTTCGTGATGGCGTTATAAAGGAGTCTCCTCCTGTCTGCACAAACATCACCAGGTGCTTCTGCACCAGCATGACAGCCAACGACGTATGAGGCAGTTGGTTCAGTCAACACTGCTCACCAGCGGGCTCACCGTGTCAGGGAAAAGTAACAGATGACTTATTTTCTTAAGTGTATCAAAGGCGATTTACGTAGCTTGTTATCCTGCCGTTTTTAGGAGACTGGTCATAAGTAAACCGTAATTCCTCCCTACAAAAATAATTTTAAAAATGTCTGAGCTAACAAATCTTGAGACATATATTTATAATAATTCGAATTTGTTCATATATAATAATCTGTATTTGTACGTAGCACGAGACAATATTAGAAACAAAGAACAATTACAAATGCTATTTTATGATTTGAAAACAATCCTTTTGAAGAACGACAATCATATTTCTTTGCATGAGCATGTTTTCTAATAAGTCTAAATATTACTAAATAAATTCACAACACATTGCAGTATAAAAGAAGCTATTGAGCACCATCTCCTGAGCAAAATTAAACTTCTATCGAAAAGAAGTGTCTGTGAATATTGAATTTAATGAATGTTTTAACTGATGGGATTATAATTAAAAATAATCTGGGACAATTTATTTGTTTTTATTATATGTAGAACATAGGATCATTTTGAGTCCTTCTTTATTTGTGAATAAAGTTGATTTGAAACAAATTTGGCTTAAAAATACACTTAAAGAAAATGGTATCTATGTTTACAACAATGGAGTATTTGAGAAAGAAGGAGTACATTGCTTGAAAGAAATCGGGAAAAGAAAACAAACAGAAAAAAATGAACATGAAAGGAAACAAGGGATTTCATGAGCATAGGTATTTCTATAATTATATTTGTTCAGATGGAAGATGTTACTCCTTAAATCGCTTTTCAACTATAATTACGGAATGACCAATCAACATGTAATTAATATTTTATTCTTACCATTGCAAATAATTCTAATTTATTAAATTTAACAAGAACCAACTTTCACCTTATTTATATCATCAGCATGAACTCATATGATTGATTCCTTGTCATTATGATTCATATTTATTTTTGAAATGTGAACTTTGGATAAATCACAAGGAAATGCATTTAGCATTTTTGCACTCCTTCTCACTACTTCAGCTTTATTTCACTGTGTTGTCTTCTTGCCAGTTTCTGGTATTGAGAACCACTATTTTTTTTTCCAAATGACATTCATATTTAATATAATCAAAACTGAAAAACACACAGTCACAGAACTTCACTAATTTAATATTGCAAATTAAATGAATCCCCATTGCCCAGGTGCTAAAAATTGCATTGGTGCTTCAACTTTATCAATACTTCATTATTGTCAGCAGTAAATGAAATCATTTTTAATTTTTCCTACTGTTCCCTAACAATTTGCGTGCTGGTTTCCATGGTAGAGTGGTTAGTACACTGTGCTATTACACCAGAGGTCCTGGTTCATCATATCAGCATTTATTCTCATCTTCGCAATTAGCCAAAAGTGACGTAAAAGTAAAATAAAATAAACCAAATCAATGAACAATGTATATAATATAATACTGGTGACGCTGCAATTTTGTTTGTTGAAGTTTGCAATGACAAACAACAACAGACTAATTGCAATAGCCATAAAGAACCCCAACTTAAAAAAAATTAAAAAAATAAAGACTGTCCCAGATCATTTCAGGAACAAGTTAACCTCAAAATGAACCATTGTTTTGGGGGAAATGTCTTCCTTGCTCCATCACCTCCCAGATATAAGAAAAACCCTTGCTTGACCCCACTGGGACAAATCTTGAGATGTGTCCTTGACCAGAGTCAAAGCTAGGATGTGGGCAAGGGGACTAGTCGCCTAAGGCTTTGACACAAAGGGGGAACTAATGGAGCCAAAGGAAGTGCTCATTGAAAGTATGTCAGCACGATAATATTGTCAGTTTATGGAGAAGCATATATATATATATATTTTTCACTTCCGTTACAAAATTTTGCATTCAAGTTACATCAATTTTATGCTTAGTTCTTAAAAGCAGTTAAATTATATGATTTGTTCGGAATAATGTTATATCACTTAGAATGACTAATAATATATGCTGGACTGAGTTGGAAATTTGCACCAGTCAAATTCGAGCAATACAGTAAAAGGTAAAGTTCCCTGTGCACAATGCACCATGCCATGAAATTATGTCGGGAAATAAAGTATACCGAAATGCAGAACATGTACTGTTTTATTTAATTTTTTAAAAAATAATGTAAGGATACTGAAAAATGATACCTGTATCAACACAACACCTGCATCAACACAACACCTGCATCAACACAACAGGTACTGCACAAGCAACATTTGAACATAAACATTTGAAACCTGCAAAGCCTCTAAGAAAGAACTATATAAATACTAACTGGAACATTGTTTGTGCTCAATTGATGAATCTCTAAGCATGCGATAATAACATTTTTTTACACAACCTTCACTAACTCAGATCTTATTTAAAAAAATAGGTATTGAACAAAATAAACCACATTATATTACACTGACATTGATGCATCTCAATGTGTAGGGCTATTACTATTAAAATGAACACACTGCTAAATTCACAAGATGCAGCATACAACGAGTACATACAAACGATACATTAATGAAATAATGTATTCACATAAATTGCACCAAACATGGTGCAGTAACTGGTGTAAGGTGACATTTCCATTGCAGTGTTTCATTACATTACACTATACTCCAATATATTTTACTATAATCTGCAGTATACATGTATTGTATTTCACTGTATTATTATGTTGCAATATTTATGATATCGTAAACACAAATTGACATGTGGATATAACAGAATTTAAATGCAAACAAGTGAATCATGGAAGAAATAAATCTATCTATCTAACTAACCGAACCATCAGCATGCATGTTCTAAGTGTCATCTGTTCAACACCAAAAATTTTCATAGTGACCCTCTAAGTTTGAAAAGACCATTGCAACTTTATTAATACATTGGGCAACATTTGCATGTGTAGTGACTCTTATAGCATGAATTCAAAAAATCTCCTCCAGCAAAGGGCACTGTGTTGTAGCTAGTCGCTCACCTCAATGGCCACTTCTGTATGAGTGGAAATAATGATCTAACAAAAGGTCTTTTCTCGAATACTTGGGGATCGCTTTTCTCTATTTCCAGTCATACTATACAAGCTTGGATTTTTGGTGAAATGATTATAAGTGAGCCCTCACCTCCAAATATCAATATTGATTAATTATGTGAATTACGAAACAATATTATGTTTTTTGTTTATTTTCATATTTAAAACATTGGTGCTACGTTCAGGCCTGAGTCTACTATTTAAATAGAAATTGGATTCACCTTATATCCTTTCCATACACAAATAACATTTTGTTGATAAACAGTTCATTGTCTTTCTGTACTCTTTCACGATGGACATATATCAGATACCACTGCTGAATGTTCAATTTGTGTATTTGTGTAAAAGAAAATCGCTACAACCTGAAATTCTAATATTTGCAAATAAAATAACACTTCATCAGCATACGAAATAATGTAATAAATTTCATGTAATTATCAGATTGTTTTCCTTACATAGATGTGTGCATTAACGATAACGAAAACGAATAAATACGCTCGATACAACTCCCGTTAATTTCCCTGGTATAAGTTGATGATTTACTGAAAGCAACGACATTTTTTGTTGCTGTAGTGTGGTTTTAAGAATAGAGGAAGAAAAAGTAGGCTGAAAATAAAACTGTTTTATCAACAACACGCTAAAAAAATTAAAAACGTGAATCAACTCATACTGAGCTGTAGGCAGTTATTGAAAACAGCACAGGAAGGTAGGTAAGCCTTCATGGGCTGTCGCGCAAAGGATTAGATAGAACCTCACAATTGTATGTTTAAGGCCAGTTGTGGCAGTTGGGTTCCAGAATGGGGGTGGGGTGCATAGAAAGTTTACTTTCTCTTGTTAGACAAGGCTTAGCATTAAGATGTCATAGTGTGATAAAGTGGTGAAAAAAAATGGGGAGCAACTATCCCCTAAATCGTAGCCATTGTTCAAGGCTGTCATTTTAATCAGAACGTGAAATCGGAACATTTTCTACCACTCAACTCCTCTCTTTCCATGCATTAACATTGTGTGCCGGAACGATCTCAGTATGTGTGTTTGTCCATTTCTTCTCATCAGGCATCAAAACATCTATGTAGCAGAAGTGTCTCTACGAAGCTGTTACACATGCACGGGTTGCACAATCCACTCGAGAACGGGAAATTCAAACTGTGTGCTGCGAACTGGACGCAGACAGTTATCGAATATTTCTATCTAATTCGAGCCTGAACACCACTAATGTGTCTGGTCCTCCCACGTTTGCAGCTCTTACAAAAGCCGAAATCCACCAAATTGTTCATATTCAGGCACTTCGCAAGTGGTCAAAATTGTATGTTGGGTGTGTGTCGAACCCAGTAGCCTTAAAAAATATATATTTTTTTGTGCCATGAAATTCACGGAATGCATGAAATTTGGTCCTCAAATCTTTGATTTTCAGTTGATCTGTGCAGCTTATTTCTTTTTTTTATTAAACCGCTCGAATACCGGTACTGCTGATATATTCACTTTAGAGAGAGATACATTCGATCTCTTCGACTTTCGACCCGAACTACTCTTAGCACTCCATGCACTCGTAGCACTTTAGTATGGCCGTAGGGGGGTGTAAGGGGTACCTTCCACGTAGGCGCCCAAAAGTCAACCTTACTTCCACGTATTGCACCCTGGACTAAATACTAACGAGGCTCTGGCGACTGGCACTATGGCCAGTATAATCTTGTGTGTGTTGTCTGTTTTTTTGTCTTTGTGTGTGCTGAGTGCCCGTTTACAGCCTCAGCTTTTAACAGAAGTCAGAACATTTTAAGATTCTTATTTATGCAACGTTAGAGTTGTTATATGTCATGGTAAGGGGCTGGCCCCCCTATAATGTGACGGGAGCAAAATAGCCTAAGTGCCGACGCTCCCAAAATTTTAAATTCAAAATTCAAAAATTCAAAAAGTATGGCCGTAGGGAGGAAAAAATTTCGGGGGGGGTGTTCATTCATAATTGTTCTCATGGGTGTCGCCATAAATTTGAATAATAGAAATAATGACAATAATTATATAATAATAATTAAAATATAATTATAAACCAATTTTATTCCAAAATAATAATAATTATTGTTATAACAATTGTCATTTTCTTGTGGAAACTTAGTCCAGAAGATGAGTGAATATCCAACTCAAGTTTTTCTTAATTTTTTGTTACGTTTCACAGAGCATACATTGTATACTGAAATGCAGAATTATTATACTTTGTTATTAAATTTTAAACATGTTCAAGAAAAAGCTTTAAAAGTTAGATGGAAATTTTAGTCATGAAGTTTTGTTGTTTGACCTTAAAACTTAGTTTTTGGAATTTTGAAAACTATGTAACCAGATATTCTTTTTAAAACTTAGGGAATTTTCAGTCTGACCCAGCCAGGAATAATACTGGAAAGAGGACAGAAGAAGTAAAATTGGAGGCGTCGCGTGGGTGGGCTGCAATTCCGAGAAAAAATACAGTTTCACTCAACTTTCAGAATTCCAAATGTATGAAAATTCTGGATGGATCGTTTCAAAATTGTCTCCTTGTTGTATTTCTTTGAAATTTCGAATAAATATTTGAAAATGAGTTTTAGGTTTTGGTTTCTGAACTTCCATTAATCCAACATGTGAGAACTTTCGGGGGAGGGGGGTGTTAACCCTAGAAACCCCCTCTAAATACTGCCATGGTATTTAGTCCTTTTCATTTTCGAATCACTAGATCTTATAAAGCAACCAATGGACACTGAGTGGTCACTAACCGACTGTATGAATTGTCACACTTACTTCTGAAATCTCAACTGATTCTGTTGAACAGTTCAACCGGGAAATTGAAGTTGCGTATTTATATCCTCATTATATTCTAGAACGTTCCGCAGATAAAACGACTCGTAAGTATTCTCAGTAGTTCGACTCCTTCTCTTATTCGTGAAGGTTCTTTTCGCTCTAGCCCCGTCCAGAGATTAAAAATTACAACGAATCGCCCTACGTGTGGCGCTACTTTTGTTGTGCAGCTTCTAAATGCTGATCTCTACATAGTGCTCAAGTTTTCTGCGACAAGAC
Source organism: Lepisma saccharinum (assembly GCF_977018435.1). Lineage (NCBI taxonomy): Eukaryota > Metazoa > Arthropoda > Insecta > Zygentoma > Lepismatidae > Lepisma > Lepisma saccharinum. The sequence continues at coordinate 60,361,018 of NC_139238.1, read as the reverse complement.
CGAAAGGGCAACAAATGTTTACGTGCAATATCACCAACAGGGTTATAGAACATTCTCCGTCTTGCTTTGATAAGTATTTATCTCCTAAAATTATCGTCACATTATTCAAGAAGCCAAAATCCTACGTAATTTTGTATTATTTTTATTCATATTTACAGCATTTCAATTCGGACCAGGAACCTTTCTTCCGGATCAATTTAAATACGGTCCAGGAACCTTTTTTTCAATGAAAAATACGCAACTTGGACCGAATTTAAATTGTGGGAGAAAAGAGGTTCCGGTCCTGTAGCGGAGTCAAATAGAACCCATTAGAATTTATGGGTTCCTGGACCTTTAACAACCCTGATTTAAAGTAATGGACCTTCCAGACTAAATAGCTAAATTGGACGTCTGGGAGCCTTGCATCAATGATTATAAAACTAAGAGTTATAAATATTGCAGACTACACACTTCATCATAACAAATGTTCATTTATGCGGGAACAAAATTGAAATTTTTACAAATTTGCAAAATCGTCGGTTATTTTCGTAGCTTTTTATAGGTTAATATTTAAAATTTCATGGTTCGAGGGGGTAGCATGGTCCCTCTGGCCCCTTTCCTGGGTACGGGCCTGTCCCAAGGCATGTTCACCACAGATATAGCTATGTTCAGGGCTCGAAAAATTTCAGCCTGGCGACTGTGATCTTTTGCTGTAATATGTATGAAATTTTGATGATTCTAAGTTCAAATTGCAGTTAGCAAATTATTTTTTCTTTTATCAACGTTGTGAACATTCCATAGAGTCAGTAACAATTTCTTACCCTTTGTCTTCAATTTCCTGCTTTCTCAAATAATTTAGCGATGTTTTGAATACCGTGATGCTCAGCATCTTATACAGAGTGTTTCAAAAGTCGCACAACCTAAATTTTGGAAATATATATCATGAAAACCGCATGAGATATTTTCTGTATTATAAAGCCTCATTCATTGAAATATTTGTCAATGCTTAAAATTATCAGTTCACTCCGTACAGAAAATTATATAAATTAATAACTGACGGAAAGCAGCATTCAATTTTCTTCTGAGTAAGAAAAATATGTAAGAAATTATCGAAGGGTCATAATTAGACATTTGATGACTCATGCTATGTCAGTTTGTCATTTGCGACCAATATTGGTCTTGTGCAACATTTGATGAATTTTTGACTGGCGATTTTATGGGTTGAGTGAAAAGTGCCATTTTTTGGACATATCTCCGTATATGGCAACACTAGCAGGTTGAAATATTGCCAACAGTCGCATGCAGCATGTGTCTATACATTTACGTGAAAAATCGTAAATCAAGATTTTGTGCCGAAATTGGACTCACGAGAGAATTCTAGGCTGCTCCTGGTTACATTGAATTCTCTTCACTCACTTTCGCCGCTACTGTGTCTGTGTTATTAATTGATTCAGAATGGCATATTCATTGGAGCAGTCCGTGTGCATTGCTGAAGAGTATTTTACTACTAAATATTACACTCATGCGCAAGAGGTTTTCCAATAAAAATGTCCTGCTTCTGCTGTACCTCACAAAGCAACTGTTTTACAACCAGTCAAACACCAACAAATGATCCCTTCAATTTTTTTCAACAGTTGGTATTTATTGTTGAAAATCAGTTCTCACATGTTTTCAGCAAATTAACAATGTTTTCTAAAATAATGTAATTGCTTTTATGTAGATAAATGCTAACATAAATTTATGAATTCAGTGATAGCCTGCAGGATTAGTTTAGTAGTTTAGTACAGAAAACCCGGTGAAAATATCTCTTAACGATTTCTGATGCAGATTTTCAAAGTTTGGATTGCGCGACTTTTGAAACATACTGTAGTATGCACAATTGCTAGTAGGTGGTTTCCTGGCGCCTGATTTTCAAAGCTGGCGCCTAGATTTGAGGTAATTTTTTCGAGCACTGGCTATGTTCTTGGAATATGCGCCATGAACAATTTCGATCTTGTCTCTATCCCTTGTGTGTTTCTAGGGCGTTATCTGTTGTTCACGGTGATCATTACATTGTGTGTCCTAGATCCGCTCTACCAGGTCACGTGAAAACGTACTTGATCTCATGTAACGAAAACTGTGTAATTACATTGTACTCGTGGCGCGACATTCGAGCTGATGTATCAAGCACAGAACTGCAGGTGAAGCGAAAATTCCGCCATTCTGTATAATGCTAAAAAGGAGGATCGCCGATGCAAACCTCATAATGCAAAGTGAAGAAATATTTTATCGCGAGGAGCTGGGCGTGGGCTGCCTCATGGGAGCCCTTACTGTCACGCAAAGACAACTCGTGGGATCAGGCCAGAAAGAGTTTCATGTGTCACACATCTCCTCTGCACCTGCTCTGCGAGTTCCATGCGTGGTGAGTAGGTCGATAGCGATTTAATTCTACCGTGTTCATGAAAAGAGACGCAAGTTGCAAACTGCGATTCTCTGTTGATTTAATCCAAGGTGGATTGATTTAATTAACTTTTTAATAATTTATAGAATGATGTACGTAAGGATTTGTAGATATCAGAATCAGGTTTCGTGAAAGTACATTACTCTCGTAATCATTTATTTATTTATTTATTTATTTATTAAACACTACAGGCAAATGCCCAGTTACAGTGCTTTGAGGTTAACTGAGTTCAGTTTACATACATATTGACAAAACAAGTAATTAAAAATTGGTAAGAGAAAACAACAAAGACAAGTAGAAAATAACTACGTATAAGACGGAACAGAATAATCATTACATAACAACAATATATAATACAAGGGTGGTATGTCATAAAGTATACAACATATTTGGTTACAATGCCATTATATACAGGGTTCACATAATAAGTTTGCTTTTAGGTCTAAATAGATCAATGTCAGGGGTATTATTGGAGACTATATTGTACAACGCGCACATCCTCCTCATGGGATCCATTTCAGCCATCCTGGTTCTACCGCGTGAAATTTTAAAGAGGTCATTTCTGGGTCTTAATTTTGAGCATGGAACGTAAAAGTTTATTTTTGCGAGAAGTGCGGAGGAGTCTGTTTTTCCATTGACAAGTTTCGAAAGGAATGTTAACTGGTGCATCTGTCTTCTTTTTTCAAGGGACGGGACACTCAGCATGTTGCGTAAGATGTCACCCGAAGTGAATTTTGGATAAATGCCATCTAATTTATATACTAAATACCTTAAGAATTTATTTTGGAGTTTTTCTATTTTTTCGATTTCCTTTATAAATAACGGGTCCCAAACGACTGAGGCATATTCAAGTTTTGATCTGACAAACGTATAGTAAAGTAGTAAAAAGGTTTCTTTTTTCTTAAACTGGCTACACATTCTCATCACAAATCCTAGGTTCCTTTGCGCTTCACTGAGGATGCGCGCAGTGTGTGTCTGGAAATTTAAAACTTTGTCAAATGTGACTCCAAGATCAGTTACAGTATTCTCTCTTAGGATTTCTACGTCGGAAATGTTATATGAATATTGGATGGGATGTTTGTTACGTGTGAATGACACTACTTTGCATTTCTTGAGATTGAGATTAACCTTGTTGTTCTTGCACCAATCAAGTACTTCGTTAAGTTCGTCTTGTAATTTCGTACAGTCGTGATCACTTTTAATTTGTTTGAAAATTTTGACATCGTCAGCAAAGATTAATTTTTCGGAGTTTTTTAGTGCATCTGGTAAATCGTTAATGAAAATCAAGTACAGCAGGGGGCCTAGGTTCGAACCTTGGGGGACACCGGAGCTTGCTACGTAATAGGAGGACCTTAGTCCTTGGTGCATGACATATTGTCGTCTATTCTGTAAATATGAAGCAAGTAGTTTTATAAGTTGCGGGGAGAGGCAGATGTAAGCTAGTTTCTGAATTAAAGTATCGTGGTGTACAGTGTCGAAGGCCTTTGAAAAGTCCGTGTATATTACATCGACCTGTCCTTTATCGTCAATAGTTGACGCAACGTAATTTGTTAATTCGACGAGATTAGTCACAGTTGAACGGTTTTGTACAAATCCATGCTGGTGTGGAGAAAGGATAGATGTGACATGAGAGTAAATATGATTATAAATTATTTGCTCAAAGAGTTTAGCTGGAGCTGACAGTTACGCGATTGGTCTGTAGTTACTTATGTCTGTCTTATCTGCTGCTTTGGGGATTGGACAAATCTCCGTCGTTTTCCAACTTGCGGGGAATTTTTCTGTTTTCAAGATTAAATTAAAGAGGGTGTGGAGAGGGAACTTGAGCGCCTCTGAGCAACCTTTAATAACGTAGGGGGGGGGGGGGATTAGGTCCGGTCCAGCTGCTCTTTTTGGTTTGAGTTTCTTGATGGCTTTTTCGATTTCTTTTAGGGAGATTTCTGTAATGCTTAAGAGACTAAGTTGGGATTTCGGGAGCGCGTTCGTACGTGTGGTTTCGTAAGAGGACGGTTCCGCGGAAAAGACAGATTCGAAATATGTAGCATAAACATTCTGGATGTTATTGTTATCGATAGGTTCACCATTGAGTTTGGTTGGTTGGGCTGGTGGATTCTTCCTTTGATTCTTAACTAAAGACCAAAATAGATTTGGGTCGCGAGTCAGATTAGCTTCGCAGCTGTTAAGGTAGTTTTGGTAAGCTTTGTTTATTTCCGCTTTTAATTTCGTTCTTAGGGCTTTAAAGTTAGCTTCATGATACCCTACATTCCCTTGTTTTTGTTTCCATTTTTTATGATGGTGCGACTTGATCTTTATACCTTTTATAATATCTAGCGTGAACCAACATGGGTACTGATTAGAATAAGTTGAGCGGGAGAATGGAACGCATTCATCAAATATACACTTAATTATTTCATAAAATTTGTCCACTGCAAGATCGATATCTTTGTATTTATGTAATTGTTCCCAGTTAGCCGATTTAAATTTGTGAAACATACTGACGAAATCAGCTTTCTTAAAATTGTATCGCTTAATACTCGACTTTGAAGTTTTACGCTTAGCTGTGGGGCGTGGTACATTTATTCCTAGGGGAGGGTGGTGAGTATCTTCCGGCACCAGTGCATCCTGCCGGAGTATCGTTACGTTATCTATATTTGTTAGGACTAAATCTAGGGTTTTACCGTTGGCATTTTGTATAGTATTTAAGTTTTTGAGATCATTAAAATCAATAAAGTACTTCAATTCACGACAGTGGGAACCTAACGTGAGGAGGTCGTTAGTAGGATGAGTTATGTCAGGGATGTTAAAGTCACCAGCGATGAGCAATGGGGCCCCTAGAGGACAATGTGCGGTTATGTGGGAGAACAAAGTTTCATATACCGGTAGGGGTGATGACGGCTGGATGTATATTACAGAAATATAGATGGCATGTGCATGTTCCGGTTTTAATTTTATAATTACACAGTCTATGGTTTGTTCAGTTAACGGTAAATCCACCAGTTCAGGGCAATGTTCTTTCTTTACACCAATAAGAACACCACCTCCTAGGGTTTTCCCGTTTTCTCGTGGGTTGCGGTCCGATCTAAAAACACTGTATTGTTCTGAAAATATTTCCGAGTTGGATATTGAAGTGTTGAGCCAAGTTTCAGCGCACAAGACCACGTCGTAGTTATTCGCCAAAATACTGAGAAGAAACTGATTCGTTTTCGTGCGTATACCTCTTAGGTTTTGATAAATAATGCTCATGGGGACTCGATTTGTTTGATTCTCGTGAACGGTTTTGACTGAATGTACATTCTCTGGCGAGTTTTCAGAAACGAAGTGTGCACTAGTTGCGTTTGTACTCGTTCCGCTAGGTTCGAGATTGTCAGCTGTTTTCACTAATACACCAGTGGGTCCTGAGGGGATGTCCTTCTTACCTGTCAGGTTGCGATGGGCGTGGCTACGTCGACATCTTCAGAGAGGCCGGAGGCCATTTCCGCGGGACCACTTGCTTCGCCGATCGTACTGCATTCCTGAACTTCCAGGTTGGATAGGGGCTGGTGGTGTTTATTAGGCTCTAAGAAAGGAATCAAAGTATATGAACTGAAGGTGTGAATCCCATACGAAGGGAAATGTAATATATAAACTGTAAGCATACTTAAAATTATCTTGATTTAAAATTCAATAATTTTTACAGGCAAAAATAGCAAACATTTTGCGTAGAAAAATGTACAAAATACTAATCATGTTAAACTGTAAATGATGTCATCATTAAACTGTATATAAGCATGGCAGCTGATATTTTTCAAACTATCATTTAAAACGTGCCAAAATTCAGATACAAAGACTATAAAATTATTCTAAGTTACAATTATAAAGTATGTCCAGAATGTTTTATTTTCACTGGAAGAAAAGTTACTGAAATTATTATAGTTTTATTAACACATTAAACAAGAAACAGAAAAATGTATATTTAGATATATTTTTTATATGCTTTAGCTAATCAAACAACTGTTCAAATATTATACAGGGCCGTTCAAGCCTTTCTATGAGAAACATATATCTGTCTATATGTATGGTGCCACAAACCATACAACCAATTTTAACCATGTCTTTAAAAAAAATAAAAAATCGACAAGTAAAAAATCATCAAGAATATATTTTTAAAAAATATATAATTTTTAACCACCCTGCTTTCATCTATAGTCTATCCCGGGAATCTTTGGTGAAAGGTCGCGCATAAATGGCAGAAAGCGAGTGGACGGACCGAATCAATACATGCTGGCTGCAAAGGCTGAGAACTGCAGTACCTTTCCCCCTCCACACAATCCCGTTCCATCGCACTTTTTCATTGGTCTGGCTCTCTCGAGCAACTACTTTCGCAGACACTTGCTTTCGTCCGCTCGCTCCAGAGATTCCCGGGACAGGGTATAAGTCCCACTCAATCAATAAAAGAAAATATTCACTATCATTTTATATTGGGCACGTGGACAAATTCTAAACAGTAATCATCCAACATGTATAACATGATTATAACGTGTGCTATTAAAATAATAATCATAAAAAAAGAAATGACATTTTTTTTTGCTTAAGTGCTTTCCCCCCGAAAAGAGCAGTATTATAGACAATATTGTCGAATTTGATATCAGTGTTTCCATAGGCGTAACTTAGGCCTATTTTTTGGAGAGGGGATCGTACTTACGAATTAACTTTAAGGATACAGCGTCGAAAGGTTTTCCATCTTATGAAAATAACATTCAGCATTATTTGCTAAATAATTGTTACACTGCGATTCCACATATATTACTCTTTATTATTTTCGTCGCCAGGTTCAAGGAAGTTAATAAAATTACCCCTAACATGAATATTTTAATAAATCTGAAAATTTTGGAGGGACAAGTATGGTACGGCCTTGTCCCGCCGAGTTACGTCTATGAGTGCTTCATCTCCAGGAAATTTAACAGGGATCCGGTCGTTGATGTATAATTTCTTAGTTTTTAATGAAAATTGTTGTTATTGATTATATTATTATTAAGTAAAGTTCCCCTTGCATACAGCGCCGTTCCTTGAAGGCACGTTTAGGCAATGTGGGGGTATATATGTCATTTGCACGAGGGAGGTAAAAAATATTCTGCAGTGTGGGAATTATTTTTCGTTATGTCGGGAACACTGCTTGTCTGCACAAAATCAGCTTCTACGTGCTGTCCTCAGTACAATTCATAATTGATTTTTTTTGTTTTTATTCTCTCTGAAGGGCCTTTTAACTTGGATGCTCCACTGCATATTTGAATCAACATGCTGGACAACAGTAAGACCTTGAACGACTTAGCAACATCTCAAGAAGAAATGAAACATCAGATTGAACGGCTCAGCGAACAAATTAACAAACATGAGGTAATAGAGTATTCAATACTTTAAATGTAAGCAGGCACTTGTTATTCATATAAGTCATCATATGCTGAAGTGTTATCTGATTAATGATGATGATGATAATAATAATATAATAACAACTTTTACGTACAACTCCTCCTATCACACACACAAATACACACGTACACACTCACACGCTTCGGATTTGTAGTAAAAATTAAAGATTCGTCGTAGGTACGATTCCGACTACCATCAAAATAAATATATTACTTAAGGCAATCAAAAGGCAGGCGCGTCGCCTGATAATGTTCGTAATGTGTACGCATTAGCTACGTACATATTAAATGCACACGCACATACATATATTTATTCGAAAAAAAAATACTATGTTAATGTACGAGTATACACACACAATTTACTCTGACAAGACTTCTTTCACGTCTGATAACTTTTTTAGATAGTTTTTAACACTGACTCCCACGGTGTTCCACGTAGGGCGTTGAACACAATTGCTGTGCGTGTTGCATAGAGCTGACAGCTAAGGGGCTGTTGGCCACTATACCCCGAAGATGTTCACTTCGCTGTGTGAACACTGATTAAAGCGGCAATACCTCTTACATTAGGCACCAGAGTGCAGCATATACAAGGCATGTCTAGAAGGACTCGAAAAGGTCTGTGCTACATAGTTGCAAACTTTATCGAGGATTCGCTAAATCTGGCTAATTTTAAGGGGGAGAGGGACAATTTCCCCATGGTCTTCTTGTATTACTTCAAATATAGCGTGATATTGGGGGGGAAATGTTGAAAATAATTTAAACTGTTATTCTCACTTTTTTCAAATGAAGTTATAAGAGAGAGGAGTAAATCTCAGTACGAAACATTATTGTGAACACTCTTATGCGAACTTCACGCGACGCCACTGCCAAGAGGCAACGTCACTTTCACGTAGTACACTCCGGTGACTGCAGTGTTTCAGGGCAACGATGCTCTGTCTACTGGACTCACAGCCAGTATAATCCTCTATGGGGCTGGTGTTGCGTCGTCCATATACGAGTTGTGTCCGGAAAGAGAGGTTACAACGGCTAGTATTCAGAAAAAACTATATATATATATTTGAAAACACATCCACTACAGATTATTTAGTGTTTCAAGAGTAATTTTTCCACCTAATTTCCTGTATTGTCCAATCACTTGATAAGTCTAGGTACTAGCTTCTGTATTCCACAGTCATAGAATTCAGCCGCTTGCTGCTGGAACTACATTTCAAATTTGTTCTTGATCTCTTCATCGTCCTGGAAGTGTTGACTAGGGACGGACGATATCGTAAATTAGGTATCGCGATATATCGTCACAGACGATACGATACGATATTTTTTCCGTATGGTGACATCGGCGATATATCGTCTCCACGATATATATCGTATCGGCGACATATACAGGGTGAGTCACCTAAAATTACCACCGGAAATATTTCATGAACAACAATAAATATTGAAAAACTGCTTTCGCAGATATAAAGGTATGAGAGGGGTTCGTGAAATTAGTGACCACAATACGTTCAACAACGTAATGAAATATGTTTTTCAACACAAACGTAGTTTTTTTAAAAAAATGGAAACCCCATTTTATTATTAGCTCATTTGAAAGTACGGAAAAATTCATTAAGAATGGCGTTTGTTACATTGTAATACGTCAAATAGTTCTCAAGTAATTATAACCTGAAGTTGACGCTTGAAACAAACATTCTCACAAGTTGATTCGTGTGTCGTAACATACATATCCCCCTTTTGACGCCATTCGTGTATTGTAACAAACATGTTACTCTTCTGGATGCTATGCGATGTGCTTAGGAAAGTTGTTACGTTCCAACAACTGCGGGTTACAATAAAATGTGTAGTTTGTAAATACGTTAGCTTTGACAAATTATCTAAAAGGTTCTGATACAACTTTCTGAGTTAACAAATATTAAAATATTTATTAATTAAAAAGTATAAATTTTAAACATTCCGCCATCAGTTACATACATAAATGTTAGTACATTAACATCTTTCTAATTTTTAATTGGCGTTCATTAATTTAATTCGTAATTTTTAATACATCGGAACAATAAACTCCTCTCGTTTGGTCATTACTAGGGTTCGGAAGTTGAAGACCTACACTGAAAAAAATAAAGGTGTGAAAACTCACCTTTTGGGGTGAGTTTGGCTTGTCACAAATAGACGTCCCCAAAAGGTGAGTTTCCTCACCCCATATTGGGGTGAGTTTTTTCTCACCCTAGTATAGAGTGTGTTTTTCCTCCCATAGGGTGAGTTTTCTCACCCTAGTATAGAGTGTGTTTTTCCTTTCATATGGTGAGTTTTCTCACCCTACTATAGAGTGTGTTTTTCCTCCCATAAGGGTGAGTTTTCTCACCCTAGTATAGAGTGTGTTTATCCTCCCATAAGGGTGAGTTTTCTCACCCTAGTATAGAGTGTGTTTTTCCTCCCATAAGGGTGAGTTTTCTCACCCTAGTATAGAGTGTGTTTTTCTTCCCATAGGGTGAGTTTTCTCACCCTAGTATAGAGTGCATTTTTCCTCCCATACGGTGAGTTTTTCTCACCCTAGTATAGAGTGTGTTTTTCCTCCCATACGGTGAGTTTTTCTCACCCTAGTATAGAGTGTGTTTTTCCTCCCATAGGGTGCGTTTTCTCACCTTAGTATAGAGTGTGTTTTTCCTTTCATATGGTGAGTTTTCTCACCCTACTATAGAGTGTGTTTTTCCTCCCATAAGGGTGAGTTTTCTCACCCTAGTATAGAGTGTGTTTATCCTACCATAAGGGTGAGTTTTCTCACCCTAGTATAGAGTGTGTTTTTCTTCCCATAGGGTGAGTTTTCTCACCCTAGTATAGAGTGTGTTTTTCTTCCCATACGGTGAGTTTTTCTCACCCTAGTATATAGTGTGTTTTTCCTCCCATAAGGGTGAGTTTTTCTCACCCTAGTATAGAGTGTGTTTTTCCTCCCATAGGGTGAGTTTGAGGGGTTCGTGAGGAAGAGGTAAATGATCTTCGTTTAGTATAATAATGCTTACCTTTAACCTTGAAGAATCAGTCAGATCTTTTCTATCTTATCCAATATGAATTCAGAATAAGATAGAGCAATCATAACTTAATTGTAATTTCTTCCCAGATGGCAAATGTATCAAAGTAGAGAAATGCAATGTTAACTCTTGCAGTGTATAATATACAACATCACAGGGAAAACAGTGTTTCTTCATTTAATGCGTTCAGATTTTAATGTGATTAATTGTCTTCTTTATAAAAAGAATACCATTCTATTCAGCATTAAATTTTGACAAACCTTAAAAATCTTAGAGGAAACTAGATGTGGCACGGTCACCAAGGTATTCATGTAGAAGAACAAGCCATCCATAAATTACATGAAGCTTGCAAGGAATATTATGTATCGATTTCTAAATCATACAAAAAAGCCGCAACTTTTAATGTTGTACATATTTTCCAATAAGTCTTTTTTGAGACTTCCACTTGATGCTTAGAAGCCAATTGGGACTGGATATATGTACAGTCACATACACTGCTGGGTTGTAATGATTTAATTGAAAGTCAATGGTGCTCTTACAAGCCAGAAGTGTCCTTGTACAATATAACATGAAGGGGATTGATCTTCAGAAGTCACACCCGTTAATTAAAAAATATCAACTTTTCCCTGTACTGTTTGGAAAGCAACACTCATGCTCACATACATTGCTAGGATAAATAAATGACATACTTAACACAACAAAATACTGTATACTTGTATATCCGTAGATAAATGTTATGTATACGTTGGATGCAAGAATATACATACAAGGTATACTACCTTGCCATTAAATGCATACACATTAAGCAATAATTCAACCTTGCCTTTCCTTTGCTGTTGGTTCTGCACACTCAGTTCAATGCCACAATCATTACAATGTGAGTGATGTTTGGTGCTTTTAGAACCTATTTCAGTACTTTAATAAATTAATTAGAAACAAAAATGTACATTCTTAAGAAGGCAGAGCAAATTTAGTAGAAGTTATAAATGTTCATATACATAATTTTTAACCACTCTATTTCAAATACAGAGGTTAATTTTTTTCGCCCCAAAGATTAGGTTGAAGAAATAAAGTTACCAGTTAGCAAAAAAATCAACTTTATTTACAATATTCGTACATTTCATCTTGCAATAATTCAACATAGTTCTCACAATTTTATCCAAAAAAAGAGGAATGTTTTTTCAGTACCAATTTTACTTCATTGCTAAAAATATGCATGCTGTATTCCTTTAAAATGTCTGTATGGAAAGGCGTCCATGATCTGAAAGGAGAAAAAAATGTAAGAATAATTAAGAATATAACCAAGAATGAATTTAGGCCAGAGTGTGATAGTTTAGAATGTACTTATAAAATTTACGAGTCTTAATACTTCCCTGAAAAGTATACTAGTGATGTGTGCATACAAAGTGATTCAAGCTTGAGTAGCCAGCCTTCGTGGATGAGTGGTTACGAAAGCATGCTAAAACGCCTGGGGTGTCGAGTTCGAATCCCAGCCTGAGCACAGGCGTTCTTTGTGAGTGTCCATTCATCCATTCCATCATATCATCACTTATCCTTATCTTCGCAATTAGCCCAAAGTGGCAGAAATGCGAAGAAAAATAAACAAAATCAATCAGTCAAGCTGCTCAATTGATAGATTGAGTTGGTGTTTTAAGTCCACTTTATGCACAGTATGGCTAATCGAGACTGAACCTGCGGTTCAAAGTGGGATCCGAACCACTATGTGCCTCCACAGGGTATCGAACCCGGGACCCCTTGATTACAAGGCAACGACCTACCACTGCACCATCGGGGAGGCCCTCAAGCTGATCAGTTTCTACATTGAATGCAGTAGCGCTAAATTGGCAATTTATTTTACACAGCATTTCCCATAATATTTAAAGCTCAGGGGGGGTTAAACCCAGTAACCCCCCTTGCGTACGCCACTGATTGAATGAACAGGTGGGGGGACTAAGATTATGTCACCCTATTATGCAAAGGTAATATAAACATGCATGCTTTTATTTCATAATCAAGGGCCTATACAAGGAGGGTGATGATGGGGCTATAAACAGGCAGGAAAAAATAGCGAAATGAGGTCTGACTACTGGGCACGCCACAGCATATAACTGGAAATGGCACACTATCTTCAAAGGTAAGAAATTACTTTAGGATAATATTTTGTGCTGAAACATCGGTGTCGGGAGATGGAGGTGGAACATATCCGTTGACCCCCCACCCCCTGGAATTGCCATAGGCCATTTCAAGTCACAAAAAGCAGAAGTTGTTATAACATAAATAATGTTTAGAAAGCTTTTATTGAAAAGTTAAAACTTAAAGATAAAACAGAATAACTGTGCATTTCAGTACACTAACTGCGTAAAATGTAAAAAAAAAATATATATAAATAATAATAAGGAAAAGTTGTACTTCATATTCATTCATCTAGTAGTCCTCCCAAAGGATTTAATAATAGTAATAATAATAATATAATTCTATTTTTTTGTTATAATAGTTATTACTGTAAAATTATTATCATAACCATGATTCTTATTGTTAATATTTGTTCTACTATTAAGTTAAGTCAATGGGTTGCACCCCAATACACACACACAAACACCTTTCTGGTGTCGCCCAAGAGCTCAAACATTACCATTCAATGTTTGTGTGAAAAATAATGTTTTACTAATTTTAGTAATTGCCAATTGGATCTGCAGCAACTGAGTGTTTAGCTTTAGCTTTCTTGTGTTTCTGTTAGTTCTGCAGGGTGCGAAATCCTGGGGGGACAGGGGGATTTCCCACCACCAACCATCTTGGCCTCAAAAATCCCTCCACCAAAAATTTCCGGGGAAAAGATTTTTTGTTATAACAAACGAAAGATAAGCAATTACTTTTAATTTCAAATATACTGTACTAAGAATAATATCGAAACACACACACAAATTAGTGTAGTTGTGAGTATTGAATGCTTTCTCTCTCAAGAGATCATTAACAAATCTACAACAATACGCAAAGTAAAACAAGAATGCAAGAAAATTATAACTATGAAATCTAATTGATTTATATTAACATAAAGCACAAACAAAACAAAAACTTACACATAATAAAAGCACTTCAACTATTTCATAATTTATAACATCTTTAACCAAGTTACTAAAGGAATTATTTGGCTGCTTTACAATACCTGATATGTATAAAAGTAACAAATTAATTTATTTTTAATAATACACATATGTGGCGGAGGGGGGAATGTAGATAAAGAACTTTCTTCCCCCACCAGTTTTCAATGATTTCGCACCCTGTAGTTCTGTCCTGTCAAAGTGTATGTGTAAACATCATGTAGCGAAAAGGCAAAAAGATTTTATTTATTCTGTACATTATACTAGCATGTAACAGGCACAGTGCCAGAAGGAGAAGTGCCATCCCTTCACCCAGCAGAGAAGAGACACATACCCTTGACAATTTTAAATATTTTCTATAGAAACAAGACATAGCTATATGAAAGTTCAACTCTCCAAAAATAAAAGAATGGATATGATTCTGTTTTTAAGTATCAGAAATAAAGTTCTATTGAAAGTTTAGTAGGCTACGAAAGAAATACATAAAGATTATAATTTGTATATTTATGCTAAGGTGCATTTTGGAAATGCATATCCAAAGTTTATTAATTACAAAATGAAAGGTGTGTATGTATGGTTCGCACACGCAGCATTATATTTTACGTTCCTAGTTCTTTTTATGTGATTCTGACATTTTCAGATTACATACAGGTTAATTGATTTATTTACTTACATTTCCATTTACAAAATCAGGATCATCTTCAAACATCAGAGTTGGTTATTTTAGTTAAACAGCATTCAATGTCTGAAATAAGGAATAAATTTAAATTAGATTAATCTTGAAAGTAGCAAAAATTTAACTTCTTCAATACAACAGTTTATTGTACAACTATATTTGTTAATATATGGAAGACTATTTGAAGCGTTCAAGTGGATTTAACATATAAAAGTTAATTATCATGCAAGTTAGTATCATTTGGATCCCCTCAGCAAATTAAATTCTCCTAAGGAATGTCTATACATGCAGTGGAAGATTGAATGAAAGAAACCCAGAATGATGAAAGTTTAGATACTTTTCAAATAAGAATTAATTTCTTTATCTGTGTGTTTTCTTCTACATAACTTCTCAAAATGAATTTAATTTCCAAAGACAAAATTTGTATGTAGGTTTTTACAGGGTAACTGATAACCAATAAATGTGGCATCACAGACCCTCACTTTGCAAGTTGAAAAGAGAAAACAAATAAAATGTATGAATCACTTACTTCATCCCACATCCACAAGAACACTAAATTGTACACAAGCAGCAATCGATTCTCAGAACTTAAAGATGCTGACACAGAAGTATATTTGCTGTGTGGTCTAGTCAACCATATTTTTTTCACTAATCCTCCATGAAATTAATTGTGTAACAAAGATATTAGGAAAGGTATGTAAAGAGTGAGATGCATAAATATTTCCAGGAAAAGTTCAATGCAGTTCAATTCCTTAAATACACATGGGACGTCAAAAAATATTGAAAATTATGAACAACTTGCCTGGTAATATTTTAACATCTCGCTGTACACATTGTGTAATTAGTATGCCATATCAATTTCAAAATACTTCTTAAGACAGCCACAATAAAGTTTTACACTCCAGCGTACACTGTGTATAACTATTAGTACTGTCCTTCCCAGTGGCGAACACTCCCTTTGAAACAGAAATAACCGAAGCTATGAGACACCCACCCACCCTCTCCTATTTCCAGATTTGTTGTGAATTTGTTTTTAAGACCAATTTAATCACAGAAAGGCTAATCGGGACTGGACTTAAAGTTCAAAGTGAGATCTGAACCATTATGAATCACTACCGAGTATTGAACCTCGGACTCCTCGATACATGTATTTAAGTATGCATGTACTTTTGACACTTTAATTTTCTTTTCACACTCACTATGTTGACTACATGTTCAATACTAGCTGACCACCTCTAGCGTGTGCTACACCTGGGTACATATAGTGGTCGCCACTGGTCCTCCCATCTCAGCATATAAGCTTACTTCCTAAGAGACCTCTGTCATTTCAAGTTCCTACAGCTTAAAACTTATGAAAATAATGAATAATAAATTCCCTTGAAAAAAGAACAAAATTAGATTTGAACTGCTCTACTTACAGTGCATATCTGTGTAAACCCAACCCATGCAGGATCCTTGAAAAACTGCTCTCAGCAAAGAGTGGCGTAATGTTCAGTTTAGGTTGGAACTAAGGCAAGTGTGTTTGTGGGCATTATCCGTATCCACTGCTCTATGCATGGCACATTCCTGAAAAGGAGTTGAAAATTAAAATAATGCTTAAAATTTTATGTTACACAACGATATTTATGTGTAAAAGAAATCTAAGACAACACTCTAAAAGAAATTCTAGCTGCTGCTTGAAATTGTAAGTTTCCTTAACTTAAATTGTTAATGTTTAGAATCCGCCAAGGACCGAAAATTTGAAGATACTATGGACGCACACTACAGAAAACCTTACGAATATCAGCGTCTGAGTGTGGGAAGGCGATCATTGCTCCCGAAAATTAATGTCATTGTATATTTAACTTTCACGCCCTTGCTTACAATGTGTCTTTTTTCCTTTAAAAAATTGTGATATTAGACGCAATCGACTACAACGAATGAATGAAGTGAGTTTAAGCAGCACCTTACAAATCTTATAAACTCTTACAGAAGCCTGTTTTGTAAATAATATTTCCCATGGAAATTAACTTTACGTCCCACAGTATCCCGCTGCATTATTTTGGCCTCTTTACTTAAAAATCAATTACAAATCCCTATGGGGTACGTTCCGACAGCCAATAACGAAAGATTATGAATTGTGTGCAAAAAGTTACTTTACAACTTTAGGAACATCACACACCAAACGAAGCTGTCAGTCGCAGTCAGAATAGTCGACACCAAAGGGGGCTCTAGCCCACCACGAAATATTTTTGGCCCATCTCCTAACACAAATAGCCAACAGTTAAAAATTAGGATTGGTTACAGCACAGCGAGAATCACACAAGGACAGAAGAACACAAAGAGAGAGGGTGAAAGAGACCGAAAGATACATTGACAGCGAATGACAGAACAGAAATAGAAGAAGGAAATGGGAAAGAGAGAAGGAAGCGTAGAAAGATAAAGGGAAAAGGTAAAGAAGAATAACGGAAACGGAAACAGAGCAACCAAGAGAGCAAAGAAAAATTGAAACATATGAAAAACGGAGAAAGAAATAAAGATGATAGAGAATCCTAGTAGCAGTGATAATTGTAGTACGATCAACCTTTGTGACGTTGTCCCCCCAAACATACACATAATCTGTTTAAAGTATGTCATAAGATTATCCTTTGTTTGTACCGGATTGTATCGCATTTACTTTCGTTTGCAACATTACAGCGTTCGAGTATTCACAAATTGAACTTGTAGTGGGGGGGGGGGGGCTTCGGGAAGCCCCTACAGTTTTATCCCAGCGCATTTTTTCGATTGTAACGTAACGGTTTGTTAGTAAATTAAATCAAAATTTGAAGTTCCCTCGTCCCCAACTTTAAAATGAAGGACAAAATCATTACGTTTCTACCATTGAAATAACTAAACTAAACAACTAAAAGCTCCCCATCATGGAGGAAGAAAAATCAAGCAACTTCTTGGATAGAATTTCGTTTGTGCACTTGAAATTTTATTTTTTATCCAGTTATTTCTCTCCAAAAATGGGAGTGGGAAAGAACGGAAACGAACTTAAACCATGATTTCTCAGTCTCCGTAAATTGGCGGGGACAAAGACCCCCAAAATTTTCACATTTGTTAAAATCTTCAAGTTAGGCGACCTGAGGAGCAAAGCAATAAAGAGTAATATTTGTGATTTCGCTAGTTATTTAGGAAATAATCCCTGGACGCTATTTTTATGAGATGGAAATTTTTCGTGACTCTTCCCCTAATCTCCCAAAGTTAAGCCTCAGGTTTCATTCTTCCCCCTCAAAAGTAGGCTCCAGGTTACGGGGCTCAAAGATAGGGACACCATGACGAACCTCAGCCGTCGAGCTGCAACGCCAGGGGTCCCGGGTTCGAATCTCGCTTGGGCATGGTTGTTTGTAAATGTCCATTCATCAATTTCATCATTTCATCACTCATCCACATCTTCTCAAAATTAGCCAAGAGGCACAAACCGCGAAGTAAAATAAAACAAATCAATCAAACCATGACGAATGGTCAATCCTCGGACGAGGAATATTGAAAAGGGCTCACACTGCATGCTAAACAATGTCCTCTCACCGTGTACTGTCATTATTTCGAAATGTGAAACAAATTTTGGTCTAATCATTGCGGATACGACAATCTGAGCATATGTGTATAAAGAAAACTTACAGTGTAAAAATATTGAAAACGTTATTGAACTTACTTACCTTTGAATGTTGCTTTCTTATCTCCACTTTCAAATACCCACTCAGCAGACAAACTATTCTGGCCAGTGGCCACAGACGACCTCACACAATGGCAACGGCAAGTCTATTCTGGGATGACTTCCTGCTGGTCCCAGACGTCCTTCGATTGGTCCCCGCGAAAGCGCGCTGTATACGACGCGTGACTCGTAACAAAAGACACTGAAAGTGAATGTCCTTCAAACAAAGCAACGATCTTTGGGGGCGGGGGTGGTTTAGATAACTTTTACACTCTGTTGTTTGTGGTAGGCGCATCCACCGGGAGGGCCATGGGAACGATCTCCCTTCCCAACTGCCCGTTCTTGGATATGATATTATACCTGATATTTTTGAGACTCAGATGTTCCGCCTTTTATCCCCAAATTTAAAAGGCTCGAGAATATTTATAAAATAAGTCAACTTTATGAACAAGATAAGCTAATCGGAAAAGACACTACAGTTTAAATTTGTATTGAATCACTGTGCAATATGCTTCAAAATGAAATCGAACTGAGACCCCTTGAGGGAATAGACTTTTGTGTTCTTTGCGTATTCACTATATTTCTCATACGTGCTCATTCAGTTTACATTGTGGCAATGGGAGGTCAAGAGGAATTATGATACAATAATAACCACCTATTCCACTCCTCGACCTCTATTTTTTCAAAGGAATTCTCTATCTTCTAGAACACAAAAAACAGCTTCGTTCCTGTTTACAGTATAATATGTTGTTTATATATAGTAGTGCAAGTGTGTGTTAGAATTGAGGTTCGGTGAGGTGAGGCATTCGAATGAAATTCGCCCCTCCCAACTGTAACTTCTGGATCCGCCACTGGTTTGTGGCAATTTGAAAGCGCTCTGTGGATACCAAAGTCCTAAGAAAATAAACGACAGAATTTCTTTCCTCCACAAATTGATTGAGCTGGTTTATTTTATTTCTCTTTTGTGTCACTTTTGGCTAATCGCGAAGATGAGGATGAATTTATGATATGATTAAATTCATGAAGGGACACTCACAAAGAAAACACATCCCCAGGCCTGGATTCGCTGCGCTACCCACACCGCCATGGAAATTGGCTTTCCTTCAGAAGGTTAAGTACTTCATAATAATATTAAAGTAGAATATAATATTGTAATTCTCATCAAGAAACAGCCCTATAGAAGGAGGGGGAGGATAAGGACAGTTGATTCAGGTTCCGCAACAAACAACTTCAAACTTCCCCAGAACTTATTGGTTAATAGTTGGCATTGTTACTTTCGAATACACATGATTAGTTGACCAAAAATCTAGATTTTTACCACCTAAAAAACTAATGTGAACATGAGAATGTTATTTTTGTCGCTTTTGTATAAAGAAAGGTTCAAACTGAGTTTATTGTGTAATACTGGTTATTATCAGTTCGTTACAATAATCTGTAATGAAAATTTGTATAATAATAAATGAGTATTTATTTATTTATTTATTTATTTATTGCGTCTTGTTTATCATGGCGAAGTTAAGGCTTTGTAGCCTTTTCTACCACTTAACCATGTTTACAACAACATTTAAACCATTACATAGAAAGGTAAATTTTAAAATATAAAAAGAGAAATATAAAATTACAAAGAAAAAATTACAGAAAAAAATGATACGAAAAAAAATACATATGGGAATAAAATCCTAACCTATACACACGAACATATAACAAAACACACACATACACACACACACACAATCAGATATTCATGACAGTAGTCAGGGATTTGAAATATTAAGGTGAATAAGGATTTTCAGTGTTGTTCTGCGCTTAACTGTATGCAATTTATCACTAAAATATAATGTGCTAACTATTTGTGCCCAATAAAAAATGTTTTAATTGCGTCTTAAAGACATATACTGAAGATGAGTTTCGGATTTCGAGGGGCAGTGAGTTCCAAAGACGAGAAGTAGAAACGGTGAAAGATTTTGAATAAAAATTTGAGTTATGAAGGGGGATGAGTAGTTGAGTTCTCCCTCGCGATCTGGTGTCAAGGCTGTGTGATTCGGAAAGCATTGAGAATCTGCTCGAGAGATAAGCCGGTTCCTTTGAACTGATTGCCCTATAGAGAAGGGTGAGGTTGTGTACCTTTCGCCGATCAATTAATTTGAGCCAATTTAGCTTTGTAAAGAAAACGGATAAATGGTCCCTATATTTCAGATCGAAAATAAAGCGGACGCAGGTGTTTTGTACTCGTTGAAGACGTTGAGCGAGATCATCTGGTAATTCGGAATAGACAGAATCGCAGTAATCGAAGTGTGGAAAAACAAGTGCTTGCACCAGTTTGATTTTAATGCTAACGGGTAGAAAATGTTTAAGCCGAACAAGAGCGTGTAATGCAGCGAAGGCTCTTTTACTAGTTAAATTTACGTGATCTGACCATGAGAGATGCTGATTAAACATTACGCCCAGATTTTTGGCTGTTTTACTTAATTTAATAGCTTTCCCTAAGACCATTATGGGCGGGAGGGAAGAAATTTCAAATGCTGAAAGCATTTTTTGTGAACCTATAATAATAGTTTGGGTTTTAGAAGGATTAATTAGTAGCCCATGATTAGCTGACCAAGTACTGATTTTGTTCAGATCATAATTTATATCGCGAATTGAATTTTCAATATTCTTTGGAGGAAATGACAAATACAGCTGAACATCATCTGCATAGATGTGATATTTGCAGTGTTCGAGTGCGTCAGGAATATGGTTAATGTACAGAGAGAAGAGGAGTGGACCGAGGACGGTTCCCTGGGGGACACCGGCGCTGATTGATCGCCACGACGATTTCTCACCAGAGTTGAAGACGCATTGTTGGCGTTCATTAATATACGAACGGAACCAAGCTACGGTTGGGTCAGAGAAGTTGTACAGGAAGGATAGCTTGGATAGCAGGATGTCGTGGTCAATAGTCTGAAAAGCTTTACTAAAGTCCAGAAGTACAAGAATAGTTACTTCTTTAATGTCCATGGCGTGTCTTATGTCGTCCGTCACGTTGATGAGCGCTGTGCAGGTGCTATGGTTGCGCCGGAATCCCGATTGGAGGGGATTCATTAGATTGTTTCGTGATAAGAAATTACGCGTTTGGTTACTGACAACGTGTTCGAGAGCTTTGGACAGAGCCGGAAGAATACTTATCGGCCGGTGGTCGCCGAGGCTGAGAACTTTGTTTGTTTTCGGCAGAGGGCGAACCTTAGCCAGTTTCCAAATCGACGGGAATATGCCGAAGGACAGGGAGAAATTAAAAATGCCTGTTATAGGAACGAGAACGTACGGGAGAATTTTTTTAATCATTAGAACAGAGATTTCGTCTATTCCCACAGCAGTGGATTTTATTTTATTGAGAGCTGACTGAACGTGTTCTGGCCGAATGGGCGAGAAGAAAAATTTTGGTGCGGTTCTGTGAACGGTGGTCGAAATCGTTCGTATTGTTTCTTCCCTTACATTATTGTCCAGTGTTTGAACTTCGCTGAAATATTCGTTCAACATTTCTATGGAGAAGTTTAATTGATCGTTCCTTTTTTGTTTACCAACTCCTAAAGTTTTCAGTTTTTTCCAAATAACATCCGACTTTTTCTCATAATTCAGAAGATCGTTCGCGAATCGACGCTTTGCTTTCCTGACCTCTTGGTTACAACGATTTCGTAATATTCTGAAACTTTCGAAACTGCCACTTGCCGACTGACCGCGCTTTACGTCCCTCCGATGTTTGCCGTAGGCTCGATCCCTGGCTGCCATGAGCTGCCGCAGGTCGTTCGTCAACCACGGACAAGGGGGGCGAGAGACGCGTTTCTTTTTCACCGGGGCGTGCTTGTCGTACAACTGGAGAATGAAAGTGTTAAGGAGATTCACCTGTTGGTCGAGAGTGGGCAACGTGCTGATTACGTGCCATGGGAGAAGGGCGGCGTCGGCAGATAATTGCCCATCGTTTATGTTTTTAATGTCTCTGTAACATACAACTTTGGCTTTGTACTTGGGAACGCGCAGCTCATAAGATAAAAATATCATGTCATGGTAAGAGATTCCGGGTACTGGGGTTTGTCCGTGACTTACTACGCGTGATGGGCTGGAAACAAGAATTAAGTCGATCCACGATTCAGAGGTTGGAGTGTGGTGAGTTGGGTCTAGAGGACAGATGGAAAGGTTCAGAGCAGACACCGTGTCCCGGAACGACGTGACTTCTTTCTTTGTGCAGCAGAGATCGATATTAAAGTCCCCCAAAATTATCGAATGTTCATAGTTGGGCAAGAAATTCCCGATTTCATTTTCGAAGTTGACGAGGGAAGTGCAAGGAGGTCGGTACACTACGGACAAAAGAACCTTTTGTTGTCTTACGGTGACTTCGAGAATGAGGAATTCGGAAGAATAGTTATATTCTCCGTGAGATTGTCCTATTACTTTTGCGTTAATGTCTTCCCTTAGATATATTGCTACTCCCCTGCCCCTTTTTCCGATCCTGTCTCTCCTAAAGAGTTTAAATCCCGCCACATGCACCAGATCGCTCGAGAGGGACTCTTGCAGCCACGTTTCGGAGATTAAAAGAGCATCGATATGTTCGAGCGTGGAAAATATATTTTGGATCTCGAGGAAATGTTTGAGGGCGCTCTGGGCATTTATGTGCGCTACATTGAGGTTGCCGGCGGCGAAAGTTGACCTGGGTTTGGGAAAAAAGTTTACAATCGTCTGCCGTGAAGGGGGTGGGGAGGGGTCGGTCACACTTCCTGGGGAGAGGGACAAGTCTCCGAGTTCCGCAAATGGGCTGGATGGGGGCGTTGCCAAATTTACAGTGACCAAATTACCGGTTGCAGCCATCGCAGAGAGTTGAATTTCAATTTATTGGATGATCCGGAAAGGCATGCTATGTAAGGAATTATAAATCTACTTACCAAGGCGGCAGAAGAGATGATGTTTGCAGAACACTGAAAACCCTTTGCAACACACTTAAGCACACACACACGCAGATAAACATATACACTAACACGGAAACACAAAAAAGAATAACAAATATATGTAGAAAAGAAACTTGCACAATGTATGTACAACACAGTTTTAAAATGGACGCTGAGCTTTTTTATGTCCATGTCTCAGGGTGTCCTTTCCCCTCCACGTTCACTCGATTTTTTGCAAGTCCTCCATCGTCGTGACCGAGATCTTATGCCCGTTGCCACGAAGTATAATGATCCTTCCATCCTGGGTCCAGACGTTCCTGGGGCCGTGTTGGTCCTTAGCCCTCTGCAGCACCTGATGTCGAGCGGCCGTCAGGGATTCTGTCAGAAGGAATCTTGATCCCTTCAGAGCTTTCTTTCTCTTCCATATAGAATCTCTCGTACGGTAACTGCAGAGGCGGAAGATGATGGGCCTCTTCCCGGACTTCACTGCGTCCGCCACTGTTCTCCTCTGGGGACCGATGCGGTGGGAACGTTCAATGTCATCGATGCTGATGTCCTGCATATTCAGGTTCTTCCGGATCACTTGAAGAACGAGCTCGTCCGTGTTCTCGCCGGTCGTTTCCGGAATGCCGTGCAGCAGGAGACAGTTTCTCCTGGAGTACATCTCCAGATCGTCGATCTTCCGGGCGTTCTCGTTCGAAGATCTCTTGAGAGCCTCGATGTCCAACTTTACGCATTTCAGCGTTTCTGCGGCCTCCTTTTTGAAATCCAGGAAGGCCGCGCTCAGATCTTGCAACGCCGGCTGGACTCCGGTGTCGGCGCTACCAAGGGGTGTCTGCTGTACGGCGATGTCCCGCAGGCGGTTCTCAAACTCCCGAAGTCGCTCCTCCACGCTTTCCACACGGTTAGACACCACGTTCAACGAGGGCTTCGGCTTTGTCATGGTAAAAATGCCGTAAAAAGTATATTCAAATGATGTTTACGTCACCACTAAGAGGCTTGTCGTGAACACTGACAATGCTGGTACTTGATTATATGGAAGATGGACTTTGATCGTTAAATGTACCAGCCTAGTGGAAGGAAAGATATGGGAGCTCTCGCTATCCTTGCATCGTGCTGTGCGCCATCTTTTTTTTATTGTTGAAAATATTGTCTTTGCATTTACTGTAGTGTCCTAATATACTGATTGGAACAAAGAATTCCAGAAAATATAACTTATATAGTGGTCGTTACCAAAGAAAATGTACTCTTCCTGCGGGATTTGTAAGCAATAAGTTCCTCTCAATAAGGGGACCCCCATGGACAGGGTGCAGAGCTGTGGTGCAACGCTCTCGCCACTTGGGGTCCAGGTTCGAGCCTGGGTGAGTGACTGTTGAAATAGCCATTTCCATAAGATAAATTATTTTCCTGTATTTGCACATATTGCCTATGGACATGAGAACTTACGAAAAATAACATTTTTTTCAAAAATCCAGGTAGTTAATAACAAGCGTTAATGTGAAGATATGAAGGACGTATCATCCAAAATAGAATAAGTAACTTCAATTTTTTTAACTAGTCGTTGTTGATTGCAGAGACTTGCACTACTAATAAAACTGTATCTTAGATAGTGGTAAGCAGGTATAATGCTGTTTTTTCTTTCTCACTGGCAGGCAGACACGTCATTCGAGGTATTACATATATCGATTGTCTTCGACTGTTGACTAGAACAATAGAATTAAAGTATGGGCGTCGCCAGAAATTTTTAAAGTATAAAATTTATTATTATGATGATTATTTTGATTGATTGATTTGATTTATTCTACTTCACTTTTGTGCCACTTGGCTGAAACCGAGCACAATTTAAAATGAAGACAAGACCGAGAGTGACAGCCGTCTGTGTAATCGAGACTTATACTGTCCGAAAGCCTTGTATTGTTCAAGGGTTTGGTAAATCGTAGTGTAAATTATTTTTAGAATTCGTTATAATCAAAATTTCTTTAATATGCAAATTGATTTACTTTTTATTTAAAGATGTTTAATTTTCTAAAACTTTCGTTTTTAAGTCCTATTACTAAATGTCTTTAAACATTTCTTATATATTTATCATTGAGATAATCTAAACGAGACCGAGGCTATTCCTTCGGGAAAGAAAGAGCAACGGGAACGAGTCTGCTTATACAGCGACGTCTGGCGAAGAACGAAAGAGGCCAGACAGGTTCCTTCATTCACGATTCTCCCGACTCTCCTCTCAGCTTGTAACCTAAATTAATGTTCCACTTTTATTAATTTTTGTAAAAGTAATCCTATGTTCAATTGCATTGATTCACTTCAGTTGACCATATTTTGAGAAATCTTACGTGCAAGTGTAATGCAAACTGTCTGTAATAAGTAAGCCGTGACAGAGCACGTTTAATATTGACCGGGTTACACTACTCACTCGTAGCTCCCCAATTTCCTCACGATGGTGGGTTGCCACCGGTCCTATGCACAGGCCGAGAACCCAGAGACTGGACCCAGGCGGACTCGAACCCATGCCGTCGGAGCCCAAAGCACAGCGCCTTAGACCGCACTGCCACGGACGAGGACAATTAACTTTTGTACAATTTGTTCAAGAAAAAGCTTTCAAAGCTAGTTAGAAATTTTAATCACAGCGTTTATCAGCGGATTATAATCGTGTACCCGAAATAAAACACTGCTTCGACTTGTAATGTCATTTCCAGGGAAGACTTCAGGTTTGGTGCTTTGACGCGTGACGCGCACAGCAAGGGGTTGCTCGTTACAAAGGAGAGTAAGTCCAGAAACGGAACTTTGGAGGATATTCACGTGTGGTATTCAACACGTCGTTGCAAAATTTATTTGTTGCCACATCTATTTGAAGACAGTGGCTCAGAAAGAGAACCAACTTGCCTCATTCAATGTAGCGTATATTTGGAAATGAAACAAGAATAACAAATTGGAACTACGTTTATGGTATTATCTGCTCATTGAAATTAATTAGCCTAACCAAAATTTCTTTTGAATACTTAGAAAAACGGACTAATTTAGAAGCTTTTATGATTTTTGTTTGTACTGCTCTAAAGATTTCAAAGATATGGATAAGCATTTTAGGTTGTACATTGACTGTGATGTAGGGGGTGGGGGAAAAATAATGAAAGTTGAATGTCTTCTGGAGTTGCGGTCCCTTGCAAGGATAAAACGCAAAGTGGGATGAAATATTTCCTACTAGACTATTTTTTGTTGGCGTTACCGCACTTAGGCATACCTTTTGAATAAATGCAAAAGATAGTCGTTGGTGTAGTAAACTACGAAGCAGAGTGTTCTAGGTTCAAATTTTGGGTAAAGGTTGAATATGTCCTTTTCTTTGTCTCATCAGTGTTATCGTCATCGTTACAATTAAGCCATTCGTCAGATTGCAAATTGAAGTATTCGTCACATGTCATATTGGTGGCGTACATAAGTTGTCTGGCAAAGAACTTTAAAAAAAATAATTCAAATGCAGGAAGGATGGGAATTCTAGGAACATGACTATAACACAGGCCCGTAGCCAGGATTTTATTTCGGGGGGCTCATCTCTTATCAGTACAGGCGTCGCCAGAAATATTTGAAGAAAAGGGACAGACCATTGATAAAACTTGATTGGTAGAAAGAATAATGACAACAATAATTATTACCAGTTTACTACGGTTATAATTATCATTTTCTAATAACAAGTATTATAAGTTATTGAAAATAAATTAATTTTAATCCAAATTATTTGTTATTATTATTATTATTGTGTAAATGGAGAGAGACTGCTACTCGATCCACTGTGTATATCCAACACTTTGTCCATTTTTTCTTACATTTTGTACAGTTAGTGTACTGAAATTCATAGTTATTGTATTTTGTTATTAACCGTTACACATTCCGTTAGAAAAAGGCTTTAAAAGTTTTTCCAAAATTTTACTCATAAAGTTTATATTGTATGGCTTGTCACAAAGAAAACTACAATTTTTGAGAGCTGGTGGATCAATTTATTCTTTGGATAAAATGATAGAATATAAAAATATAAACTGGTTCCTCTATTATACACTAAACTTTTTTCGATCTAATGTTTAATCCTGCTAAGTAAGTAAAATTAATTACCTCTATGCACTATTTAAATTAGATATTTGTAGGATTTCGGGTGGCTTCAGCCTCCTTAGCCCTCCCCCTGGCTACGTACCTCATAACAAGAAGGCATAACCCTTCTCTTATTGTCATAATCCTTTACGATAATCCCAGTGACTTTGGAAATATTAAATTGTTAATTGTGGTGGGGTCACATTTGAAACATTAAGTTTATTTTACATCTCGGCACATAGAATTGTCTTGATGCCTCTCGTTAAACTTACTGTAAAGTAGTAAGGTTAAACAAATTATTTAAACGTTAAAAAATAATTCCAATTACATTGAGTACTCAGGATGTGTACTCCTGGTGTTATATCTGTAATCTGTGCTTTGCATAAGAGCTTCCTCCTAGCCGAAAAAATAATGAAATAAGAATAGGAAAAGTGTAATGCAGCCCGACAGATAAGCGTTATGAATAAACACTAGAAATACCGACTCCAAATAACAAAATGTACTTCTCTAAGATAACATTGATAATGAAGGCACATTATATTTTCATGATAAAATAACTACAAAGATACAGTCATACCTTACTAAAGGTTCGAACAACAAAAAAGAAGAAATATTGTAAACAAAAACACACAGCTTTTTATGCCTTAATTTGTATGCACTTGCACGGTTGCATATGTCACACGTTCTTTCAGGCTATAAACATGTATTTCCTTTGTTTAAGTGCAGTAAGAAATGTAGCAGCAAATCTAACCCTCAATATGAAATGTGAGAGGAAAAATCATATTTTTCTTTTGGCTCAAATTTTGTTAATTACTGACGTAAAGCAGTGAAATGGTACTTGAAAATATGAAATGACTATTCAAATAGATTATTCCTGAAATTTACATGTAACATACAGGTATTTATTTCGTACACTTTCTAATTATAAAAACATTACAGGGATCTCAAAACAGATAGGTTTATTCCAAGGTCCGTCGACCGCTAGTATCTCCCGCAGGAACAACGTCGACGGACCTTGGGTTTTCGACCTATTTTGAAAGTATTTCATGAGTTGGTCACTCGAACCAGCGCCACTTGCAGTACAGCGCCTCGGTTGAATATTTAGAGAACTGCTACAGGGTGGTAATTTGTTTGGAAAAGGGTTCAGCAGGTAGACAAATTGCTCGGAGAGCCTGGCAGGGGGTCCAGGACCACAAACCATGTCATGCCAGCAAAATTCTTTCGCTATGACAAGGCCTGTGAGCGGATTTTCAGTGGGAAAGTTTGTACATGTGGCATCACGGTGCAGCCGAAACTCACCCAAAGAGGTGTATAGGGAAGGTTTTCACGACAGATCTGCACTCACCCTAGGGTAGGGAGGAGAAACTCACTCAAAAGGGTGAGGATTCCGAGTATTCTGACCTTCGAAGCCTCCAAAGAGCGAAACTCACCCCAAACACACCTTTTTTTTGCAGTGTATAAATTGCCAAAAAAATACCTAAAAATATCAAAAAGGACCTAAAAACGGAAAAAAGGACGGATAAATGTGATCCAAATTAATTAATAACTTCAGTTTTAATTACATATTTAATTTAATGCATAAAAATACAAAATTCTGGTGGTATGGAACACACAGTGCGAAGAAACAATATGAATGAAATGCATCTTCTTTCAGACATTGTATATGTTTTAGATCAACATAATTTGAAAAATCATATTTGAAGAATCGTATTTGGCCTAACCACAATAGGGTTACAGAAATAGGACTTACTCAGTTGGGTAAATATATATATATATATTTATTATTATTTCTTTACTACAGCAGAAAGGATGTTTAAGAAGTGATGAACCGATGATGATTCGAATTGAGAATGGGCAGTAAAAACGTAGTCGAAAAAAGGCTAAGTTTAAAAAAAAGCCGTTAAGACACAAAAAGGCTAAGTTTAAAAAGAAGCCGTTAAGACCTAAAAAAGGCTAAAAAAGGACCAATAAGCCAAAAAACGCCGAAAAAGGCAAAAAAGGACAAATAAAACCCACGTTTTTCTGGCCTACAATGACCCAAAATGAACATATATTTTGTTGGGCCTCGTCTTCGGACACTAGGAAAAAAATTGATATTTCCTGAACTTCTGAGGCCTAGTCATGACAAATCTTTAGGTTTTCAAGTTTTAAACTTTGCACCTTATACATTTCTCTTTTTCAAATTGATTTATAAAATTTATGAAATAATGCAAGGGCGTAACGAAGTACTCTAATTAACAAGAGGTTTGTGATAGTGTACGTACGACAGATCTATTGCTGAGAAAATAGTATTTTCAATCTCTGACAGGCCTGGATACTTATCTATGGTGAGTGTAGGAGAAATGCAGCACAAGCGTGCAGGCTGTATGCGCATAGGCATTTGCGCTCGGCTCTGTCGACAAGCATAGTGGAGGATGCGCCTTCACGCTCAACTTCAGGTTACAATTACGTAAAAGTACTTGACGTATTACAATGTACCAAACGCTATTCTTAATCATTTTTTCCGTACTTTCAAATGACGTGAAAATAAAATGGGGTTTCCATTAGAAAAACTAATTTTGTGTTAATAATCGTACTTCCTTGCTTAGTTGAACGTATTGTGTCCACTAATTTCATGAGCCCCTCTCATACCTACATATCTGTGGAAACAGTTTTTCAATATTTATTGTTGTTCATGAAATATTTCCGGTGGTAATTTTAGGTGACTCACCCTGTGTATTCTCCACGATATGTATCGTGCCGGCGATATGTATCGTCCCCTTTTCTGTTCTGCATTTCCCGTCACAAACCGAAAAGTATTTCATGTAATGATAACCAACTTCGATACGTCACATTCGGATGGAAAAACGACATTGTAAATGTACATACGTACATACGTACGTTAGAATAGCAAGAAAATAATGGAAAGTTTGACGCAATAATTAGCATGTAAATACATTCTACAAAAATTAATGATAATTACCTATGTTGCAAAATCAAAATAGTCTTGTGACCATTTTCCATTAAAACAAAATAATTTTCCAAAAATGTTATTTCTGTTGTCACAATATTATTCCATATAAAGTTTGCAAAATTTGTTGATTAGTGGCCTGGAATTCGTCGTTCTGGCTATAACTCTTGTGTACTCTTACGGCGAGCGGCTTTAAGAACCTTGTCTCGAGCAGGCTTCATATCCAGGAAGCTATCAACTCGAGGGAAGCCCTGGCACCTAACGACCTGCTGGGTAAGATGAGTCAAGGCAAGGACCTTTAAGAACCTTTTTCTGCTTCCACAAAAATAGGCAATAGTTAGGCTGGAGAGTTTAATGAACTAACCGGCCCTCATGCTAGCAAGGGGGGGGGGGGGAAATACGCAGAAGACCAACCAGACAAAACGGTGGCGCTGAGAGCTACGACGTCGAGAGAAAGAAGCGCAGGGCGCACCTCGTTCTACAGGCTGCTGCGTTTCTTATTTCGCTGCATTGGTCGCATCCCCACTTCCCTTGCCAGCATGTAGGGCGTCCACCGTAAGACTGGGCAAAATTTATAACTATGAACGATAGACATGCGAAGTAAACTGAAGCTTACCTGAGAACGCTAAAAAGTTGAGTTGTAGTGACCTACGCGGAAAATCACATATTCGTTGTTCTGGCTGACTATGTACGAAGAACCAAAATAAATTAAAACATTCCACGTCTTGAACCACGGTCTTGCCTGGCACTCAAATCGAGGTAACGATATACATATATCGCCAACACAATTTATATGATTACCTCAGTAGTAGTGGTTGAATTAGTTAGTGGATGTTGCTGCTTAATATTCGCAATTTATTTGCACGTACCTAGAATTTATTTGCTCGTACTTAGAATTTATTTGCACGTATTTAGTACTAATTTGCACGTACTTAGAATACTTTACATTTATGTATTTGCATGTTTATAACTTTTATGAATATATAATATATATTTTAGGAAAAATATGTATATAGAAGGTAATTAGAGGTACTAAACGCTATGCATATGGTTTTATATTCATTACTGCAAAGTATGTAATGTATGAATCGATAATATTAATGTTTATAGTATTGAAAATAAGAGTTTACGGTTTATGAACCGCTATGAAAGGTGTTAGTGGTACGAAAGAAGACGGTCCCGGTACTCGAACCCGCGATATGTAACGGTAATAAATGGTTAGGCCTATAGTGTACAATGTATGTAATAATGTATGTTATTATGTTATGAAAGATGCTAGACAGAATACGGTCTCTGAATTTGAACTCCGCTCTGAGGGTAGACGAGAAGGGAATTGGGGGATGTGCGATCTAGGTCAACGCCAGAACGCCAGAACAAAGAAAGAAACCGATTGACCAATCAGAACCGGTTTTTAAGTTAAATCAGAACGCAAGAACAGGTGAAAGGTATGCAATACCGTAGGGCAGGGGAGGGATTGAACCAGACAACAAAGGATGTCTGGGAATGCGCGATCTAGGTCAAATTTTTTTAAACTGTGCGTCGCTTGAATGCTAGAACATGTTTCTGTCAAAGTAGGCCAAGGTTTTCTAGAACACTAGAACAAAGGATGATGGGATGGAGTTCAAGGTGAACTAGACTGCATGAACAAAGAAAGCGTCGGTTTTATTTCAACCAATCAGAAAACGCGTCGGTTTTATTTCATCCAATCGGAGAACGCGTCAGTTTTGTTTATGAAGTATAAAAAAGCGCGTAAAAGCGAGAAGATGTTAGTTTGAGAAAAAATTCTGAAGCATTGTGTCAGAAAAGATATCAACTTGTGATTATTGTCTGAGATTTGAAGACAAAGAACTCAAAAGAAGCTATAATTAAGGTAAGTGTTTTTTATTATGTAGTGTGTTTCTAAATAATGCGTAAATCAAATATTGAATCGAAGCAAGAAACAAATATGCGTAATGTGAACAAGTACTACAACAATTTTTCTATTTTTTACAGGTGATTCTATTTTCTGTGTACGTGTGACTGGAAGGAACTGTTACTGAAAGATGGCATCTACAAACTCTACCAACGAGGCTAACCACACTGCGGTGAGTACTTCGGACGAAATTATACGCAATTTTAATTCTGGAATGTATACTTCCCCACTAGAACTTGTTAATGCATATTATGATATGTGTGACAGGGTAGTGTTCCACAACGATATTCCTACATGTGATCCGACTTTTTTCTGTGAGACAGTGCAAACAGCAATGTGTCAATTAGGGGTGGAGGCAAGTCAATTTTTCAATTGTGGATGAAAGAGAAAGATATTTTAGACGATTTGGAATGCTAGGGCGGGAGGTATCTATTGAAATACCTAATCAGGTTGTGGGGGACCCTGAAAATTTAATTGGGTCTATGTTCCAATTTTTGATGAGAAAGATTTTTTTTGATGTGTCACCGGACAGTCAGGTTGGTTTGATTATTTTCTGCAATGAAACCAATAAGGATATTTATATCCCTTGGCGCCCTCTTTCGGCATTAAATCCCAAGATTATTCAACACTATGTAACCAAAGTGCTGAACAGCAATGAATCCTTCTTTGTAGATAACTCTTTGAAATGTATGGCTCATATTGTCGAACCCAAGCGCGGTAGAGGGTAAAACAAGTACCCTCTTTATAGGAAGTATGCTCCTTTACTAACAAATAAATAATCCTAACCAGAGACAGAGAGCTATCACTGTTCTGACTAACGATGACAATTTGTGCTTGCTACGCTCTATTGTATTTGCCCAAGCCAAAATTGACAAGAATACTAAGAAAGTCGACTCGTTCCGAAAGTATGACAATAAGCTGAAAAAAGCCGCTATGCGGTTATGCCATGAAGCACGCGTCGATCCAACCAATGGATGCACTGTAGAGGACATTGTTAATTTCAAAACCAATTGGGACCAGAGTACCAAATTGTTGTGTTTTCAATGAAAGAGGGGGAAAGGGAGTATGAATTTATTCGATCCACTCCGTTCGCCCCTAAAAACAGATTAATTTACTCTATCACGATCAACATTTTGATATAGTTAATTGTGTATGCAGACTTTTTGTCAAAAATTATTACTGCCCCAAATGCCAAGTCGGGTTCGCTCACAAGTATCAACATACTGAATGCACTAGATATTGTTCATTGTGTGAATACAGTCACGGTGATGAACCCACTAACACTATTCCTAGAAAATGCACTGCATGTAACAGGGAATTTTTGTCCCCAAAATGATATGAAAACCATTTGCGCACCGAAGGGCGGAAATCAAGTGTTTGCCAAACTATTCACCAATGTAACGTATGTTACAAAGTAGTGAACAAGAGATTGCGCAAAACACCACACAAATGCGATGAATTCTTTTGTAAAAGCTGTAATGCTTTTTTGAACCAGCACACAAATGCTATATTCAGCATGTTAAGCCCGAACCAAGTGCAAAATTTCTTTATATTTTCTATGATTTCGAGTGTATGCTGGTAGAAAGAGAAAATGACCAGAAACACGAAGTCAATCTGGCTGTTTCTAAGCAAGCTTGTCATGTCATTTTCCCCAATATTCAAGAATTTATGCACTATATACAAACACCGAGGGAAGAGTTTGATAAAATTGTGTGTATTGCACATAATGCAGGGCGAAATGATTCTCATTTTGTTTTAAATTATCTGATTACTAAAGAGAATATTACCCCCTCTGTAATTATGCAGGACAGAAAATTAATAGAGATGTCAATTACAAAGAAAATTGTGTTCAAGGACTCGTTGAATTTCATGCTCATGAAATTGAAAGATCTTCCAGCAAGTCTGAGACTAGCGGAAGATTTGCAGAAAGGCGATTTTCCGTATTTGTTTTCCACCCCTGCAAATCAGATTTATGTGGTCCCTTTCCAGATATTCAGTATTATGATATAGATTCCAAGTCCCCCAAAGAAAGAGAAGAGATGCTAAAATGGCATGAGGAAACTGTCCAAGCTGGGAAAATTTTTGATTTTCAAAAAGAGTTGCGCGAATACTGTATTAAAGATGTAGAAATTCTTGCTGCTGCATGTATTAAATTCTCTAATCTGATCGAAGATCTGACTGGAATACAGTGCTTTGTTCGCTGCGCGACTCTTGCGTCGTTAGCGTCTTTCATATTTAGAAGTAAATATCTGAAAGAAAACACTGTTATTAAAGTTTCGCCATTTGGATTTCGTGAACAAGACTAACTGTCTCTAATTGCATTAAAGTGGTTAAAGTGGGTAGAAAATACTGAAAAAATCACTCTAAGACACGCAGGGATCTGGGGGAGGCTAAAATAGGACGTTATAAGTTGGACGGGCTCCATGAAGAAAGCAAAACTGTTTATAGTTTTCATGGTTGTTATAACCACGCTTGCCGGATTTGTCTTACTGAAAACAGAGATAAGCCTCTTAACGAGACTGGCGAGACCCTTGACCATAGGTACGAACGTACTGTTACCCGTAAAGAAATATTAGAGCAAATGGGGTACACGGTTATAGAAAAATGAGAAAGTGAATTCAATGAGGAAATTAAAAAAGATGCAGAATTAGGCAAATTCATTGCTGAGAATTGTTATTCCCTGAATAACCCACTTATCCCAAAACAAGCTTTTAATGGGGGACGCACAGAACTTTTCAGAGCAGTTTATGAAAAACAAGAGAATGAAAATACGCGCATGAAACTGCTAGATGTAGTTTCCCTTTACCCTGCAATGATGAAGCAAAGAAAAATGCCTACAGGGAAACCAGTGATTTACACGTCAGAGTTTCCTACCTTGGATAATGTGTTTGGGGTTGTAAAATGTGATATTCTCCCCCCTAAAGATTTATATTTACCAGTACTGGGCATGTCGTGCAATAACAAA
Organism: Lepisma saccharinum; assembly: GCF_977018435.1. Classification (NCBI taxonomy): domain Eukaryota; kingdom Metazoa; phylum Arthropoda; class Insecta; order Zygentoma; family Lepismatidae; genus Lepisma; species Lepisma saccharinum. Next base: position 60,325,901 of record NC_139238.1, on the reverse strand, counting down.
TTAATGTTTGCTTTATGCAGAACCTGTGCACAAAGAGAGAATCAACAACAATGTACACACACAGATAAAGAAAGATACTTACATGGCACCTGGATATCGGAAGAACTGAAACTGGCTGTAAAAAAAGGATACAAAATACTCAAAATATATGAAATTTGGGATTTTCCTTCGGCTGGCCAGAATGATAATGTGTTCAAAGACTATGTAGACACATTTCTTAGACTGAAACAACAGTCCTCAGGATATACTTCCGGCTACAGTTCAGAACATGACAAAGACAAATATATTCAAGATTATTTCGATCATGAGGGAATTCAACTTGTAAAAGATAAAATTGCACCTAACCCAGGGCTTCGTTTTATTTCCAAAATTCTGATGAATTCTTTTTTTGGAAAATTCTCTAAAAATACTTTAAAAACTAAGTCTATTTTTGTAAATACAGAACAGAAATTCCATGATATAGTGTTTAATCCACAGTATGAAATCAGTAATGTTGTCCCTATTTCCGAATCTTGTTTATTAGTGAATTATATTGATCTGGAAAGCAAAAATGAACCGTTAATACTCTCAAATGTACTTGTCTCTGCGTTTATTACTGCTTATCGAAGAATGCATTTATATTCTTTTATGGACAAAGTCAAGGAAAGTATCCACTACGTGGATACGGACTCTGTGTTCTATGTAGAAAGAGAACATGAAAAACTTATTCCTACAGGGTCATTTCTTGGTGAAATGACGGATGAGATTAAAGAGTCCTACCAAATTACATGCTTTTTGGGTGGTGGTCCCAAAAACTATGCATATAAAATGGTGAACAAACATGATCCTCAGGATGAGAAACATGTTATTAAAGTAAGAGGCATTACCATGAATTACAGGACACGACTCCAAATTAATTTTGATTATTTTAAGCAACTGGTGAGAGGGGAAATTGAAAAGCGAGTTGTTGAGAACCCCCTTAAAATTAAACGAAAAGCCAATTTTGAAATTGTTTCTGCATCAGAGCAGAAACAATTTCTACACAAAATGTAGAAAAATTGAAAATTTTGAGACCGTGCCATATGGTATCTAAATAAAAAACGAGTGTTTTGTTTCCTTTTTTTTAAAAAAAGTTTTAAAGCTTTTTGAATACCCGCAATTTGTTGGGCTATCCACGGACACTCTCTGTTGATTCGCCGCCTGGCACAGAAACTACATCTTGGGGATCTTCTGCGCCTCCGGCGCGACGGGAGAGGGGGCACCGGCAGAAGGCGGTGTGCGGCCCTCAGGTGGTACATGAGGGCCTTCTTCCCCCTGAAGCCCACCTACCAACAAACATTGCATTCTCTTTTGATTTCATCCTGAAAATAAAAAAAATAAAATTAATTTGTGGTTTATAGTTAGGTTTAAAACTTATGATAATATATAAATGTGCAATTGTGTGTGTCTGCGCTTCAAGCAGAGAACGTGTGTTGTTCAACATGGAACTGCGTTCTACACACCCTTTTGCAATGATGGTTTGTGGGCCGTCACAAAGTGGAAAAACCACTTTTGTGGATATGCTTCTATTTTATAAACAGGCACTTCGACCATTTGTTAATTTTACTAAGCCTATTCCCACACACCTACCAGTGATCGAAGAAGAAAATAAGCTGCCACAAATAAGTGAACCAATCCAACAAGACGACCCCCTCCTAGTGTTACTCTCAGGGATGAAATTCTTGCTTCAGTACCGAAAACTGTTCAGAAAAAAAACAGAACTTTTACTTAAAAGACTATTCTCTTCTCAATATATAAATTGGGACGCATATGGAACAGTGTACTTGAATGGAAAAAGAATTCAGGGTTCAAATATCATCAATCTGATTAATGATTCTGTTCGCCCCCGTAAGAAAAGTCGAGATTCTGTCGGGAGAGATCAGTTCCAATCTACCCTTCATTCTCTAAACATACCCAAAGAATATATAGTTACACGCACGCCCCCCACCTCCTTCAAGAAATAGGAAAACTGAGTTTATATGGGAAGATATATATAAAGTATGGATCTTAAAACATTGTATTATACACATGAACTACCGACTTCATTTTCAAATACGGAAAAATTATCCAAACATTCTACGCAATCACGAAAGATTATTTCTCAGTGGCTATCAAAACAAGATGCATATACTTTACATGTTCCAGTTAGAAAAAAATTCCCACGTAAACGCTACGAAACCACTTTTCCCCTGGAACTTATGCAAATGGATTTGGCAGATATGCAGAATATCGCCAAGTACAATGACGGTATGCCCTATATACTTTGTGCAATTGACGTGTTTTCAAGGCAAGCGTTCTGTATACCAGTGAAAAGCAAGTCGGGTGAAATTATGGCAAAAGCAATCACTAAAATTATAAACATGTTAGAATATCTCCCTGTTTACTGCCAGACAGATCAAGGAAAAGAGTTTTATAACGCTCAAGTGAAAAAAGTGTTTGACAAGTACAATATTATTCATTATAGCGTTTATTCAGAACTAAAGGCAGCAGTAGTGGAACGATTTATTCGTACTTTAAAATCAAAATTGTATAAACACTTCTCAGCCAATAATACGTATCGTTATGTAGATATTCTCCCCCTTGTAGTAAAATCATATAATCACTCGTATCACCGTTCTATAAAAATGGCTCCTGTTGAAGTGAGCGAAAATAATGCGCTGCAGGTCTGGTCTCAGTCTAGAAAGAATACAAGTCAAAAAACCAATAATATCAAATTTAAATTTAATATTGGTAACTACGTAAGGATAAGTAAAGCCAAAATGAAATTCGAGAAAGGATATCTACCTAGTTGGACAGAGGAAATTTTTATAATTAGCGATCGTATGAGTACTGATCCCCCTACATATCGTATAAAAGACTGGAGTAACGATCCTGTCAAGGGCATTTTCTATGAACCAGAATTACAAGAAATTACATTTGATCCAGAGAAGCCATTTACTATCGAGAAAATTCTAAAACGAAAGGGAGACTTTGTTCTAGTAAAATGGAAAAACTACCCCCTCGCATGAGCAAGTTATGTACATAAATCAGATATTACGCGTGTTTAGGTTAGTTGCCATTATTCCGCTGGACGAATTCTATGTTACATTACCTTCCAATGTAAACTTGAATTTGTTTCCTGATAATAAAATAGCACATTACCGTACTACAGCCGGGAAGGAATAACCTGGCAGTGACGTCACTCCCTGCTAAGTCAGCGTTGCCAACTACTATGAAAGGAACCATGGCACGAGTAAGAGTACGAGCAGTAAGGATCGCGGTGCAAACTACCAATCTTCAATTTATGTTATCACTGCTAGATGTTTATTTTATGTTTGTTTATTTTAATTATTTCATATAATTCGACTTTCAGCAAACCTTCTGCATGCGGAATATTGTGAGATGATAGCCACGACTTCATTTCATCCTTCTGCTGTTTGATGTTGGGATTTTTTTCAGTAACTTGTTGTGGTATGGTGGATTGTCACACACAATAACAAGTTTGGGGGCAGATTAGGAAGAAGCTGTTCTTCGAACCACAACATAAAATTGTTAGCGTTCATCTCCCCATGATAGTCACCAGAAGTTGTTTTTGAAAGGAACACTAACTTCACCCCCTCCACAAATCCACTTTCACCACCGGCATGCACAATAATAAACCTGGGACACTTTCCTGTTGGCACTTTTAACCCTCCCCCCCCGAATCTTTGGAGTCCAGCCAAACTTTGGGGACAGTGTGGTGTGTGTTCACGAAACTTTCAATCATTTAAATGAATGACCGGCAGGGTTGCTCTCTGCGCAGTTCTTTAACTTCACGCAAAAATGATCGCCGCCCGCAACGCAACGATGCCGTTTCGTTCAAGTAGTAGCTTCCTGCTGGTTACGCTGTGCTTTTAAAATCTGAATCCTAATTTTCTTATGATCATACGCAACGACCAACGCGAAACCTTAAAAATTAAAATTTTCTTGCAGTTCCTTCATCACTTTATGTACGGTGACAACAATGCCTTTCGTGTATAAATCATGGATTGTTTGGCGCAGGACTGCTTCATCAAAATAATCCAGATTTGTGACACGTTGCTGGGCGTTCGGTCGGTTTTTGCCCGCCTTTGAAAAAGGTTTCCCGCTCGCAATAGCAACACTTTTGTCTTTCTCCTTCAAAATTCTCCACACAGATCTTTCGCTGACACCTGTCGCCACAGACGTTCTGTGAATAGCTGTGGTTTTGTTTTCATCGCAATTAAGGTACTTATAGACATTGAAAACTATTTCTCTTGCATCGCTGTGCAAGGGCTTACCTTTCTTTACTCCACTGCTCATTGTGCAACAATGACAAAACCAGCCAAAAAAAACCTCCCTAACAAAGAAACAAAATAGCCTGCAATCCCTCGCTCGTAGCTGCGGTTTGTTAGACTAATTAGCAGTGTGGGGGTTTGCACGCCTGCATCACCCCTCACGGAATGATTTCGATTGGTTTGCACGTCACCTTGTCGTCCGCTCTAGCGAATGAGCCTTCGCTTTTGGAAGGAGAGGTGAAGGTGGGAGATGACGTCACTGCCAAGCTATTTCTTCTGCGCAGTAAGCTGAGTGAACCAATAGAATTAAATAAGCGTTGGGTGGTGGCGGCCACAGAGCTTCATTTAACTTGGAGTTTTTATAATATTGTTTCGGATACAAATAGCATTTCATATGAATTTAAACCGAAAAAGAAGGACCAGATTTTTTATAGTGAAAGTATAGTTCCTAAAGGTTACTACTCCAATATTCCATTATTATTAAACAATATTCCCCCTTCAAAAAGAAAACTGCTTGCTCAACATGTCCGACTAGGCTATACATTGTCCACGCATCGTATGTATACACAAACAACACTAGAGGAAGATGAAATTATGAAAGTGTATATATCTCCACAATTAGCTCCAGTGTTTGGTTTTTCGTTGGATACTCCTCAGTCAGAAATATCTATACATTCGGTTATTGGTCCAGGTACGGGAAGATGAAGCTCTATTTATAATTGTAATTTAGTTTATCATATCCCCCGTGAAATCAACATATGCACAGATATTGTCAAATATCAAGGAAATATAGGTCCCGTAATACGAACGATTAGTGTGGCTGATTATGAATATGGAGCAATAAAAAGTTATATATTTGAGCCCAGGCAGTATCTAAAAGTCGAGAAGCGTTACTTTGAAACAATTGAAATTATATTAAAAACAGAGCATGGAACTTTGCTTCCATTTGAGTTTGGAGCGTCAAGCCTTTCCATTACATTTTAAAAAAGTGGAATAATGATTTCTGAAGGCAGTGATAATGATTACTATGTAACTTTGGTTTCAAATGCATCCAAAAATATTTTTCCGACTAATACACCTTCTCATTTTTTAACTAAACTTTCTAATGCTGTTAAGCTCGAGTCTGGAGGCTGGTTAGTGGGTCTGTCTGAAATTCATTTCACAAACAGTCTGTAATATAAAAAAAGGACAAAATGAAATTATGTGGACTTTTTATAACCAAGAGTCGGATCAGTCAAGTAAACAGAGCGGTAAAACAATTGTTCCCCTGGATATTATTCAAGTGTGGACTCTGTTTTACAAGTTTTAAATCAAGATCATATTAGAGAAGGGTATTTTCGATTCGGATATAACCCGTCCAGCAATATTGTTGAGGGAAAATACAATGCTCAGTTATCTACACTGAACTTCTCTGATATTTTGGCTCTGCAGTTAGGATTCGAACCAAATAGAAATCTTGTTACACAACAACATAGTTCGAAACAAACCAACCTAAATATCGGTTATCCCCAGCAGGTTTTAGTATACACTAATGTACTCAGTTACCAGTTTGTAGCAGATACAAAGGAACCTCTTTTAAGAATGTTTACATTTTCTTCGGTCTCTTATGGCCGGTCACATTCTATAATATTTAACCCCGTTCATTATATGCCTGTATCGAAATATTTATTTCATACAATAGAAATAGTTTTAAGAGACAACACAGGTCGTAAACTCTCATTTGCCTTCGGAGATCTGAGTGTTAAACTACATTTCAAGCGACAATGAGATACGATAGACGTCAGTTATATCGAGATTATTATCTCAACCAGGCGGGAACTGGTTTACCTTATTTTTTCGGTCCTCCGTATCAGAAAGGCTACGGGACCCTCGGTTCAATATTTAAAAGCTTCGTTTTGCTGCCCCTCTATTAAAACAGGGAGCTAGAGCTAGGCCTCTCAAACAATCTTTCAGAGATCGTGTAAATCAGGCGGGACAAGCTCTTCGTGAAAAGGGAGAGAGAAAAATTTCTCAGATTCTTTCAGGAAAAGGGAGACAAAAACGGAAGGGCTAAAACTATAAAATTCGAACCACCATTTATTACCTGCCAGTCAAACAAAAAAGAGGCGACGGGTACACAGAGATATATTTGCTAATTAACTACCATGTCGTTAGTAAACTGTAACTCATCGGAATGCACAAATACAGAATTGGATTTGTTTTCTCTGCCATTAACTCAAACTATCATTGAAAATTCTTGTTTAGTGGAGTATCGTTCCATTTCATCTTTAACTAGTAACAGTCCAGTCGAGTTTGCCATTACTGGAGACAGGGGAAGACATTGATCCAGCACACATTTATCTGTACCTAAAATGTAAAATAACTAAACCAGATGATACGGCCTTAGCTGCCGATAACCTGGTTGCCCATGGAAACAATTTTCTACATACAGCATTCAGTCAGGTCGACGTTTCGTTACATTACAAATTGATTTCGTCCTGTGCAGGGTGTTACGCTTACAGGGCAAACATTGAAACATTACTCAACTATTCTAATGAGGCTAAAAAATCTCATCTCACTGCTTCTCTCTGGTATCGCGATACGCCTGGAAAATTAGAAAATCTAACTGAAAATAAAGGAATTGAAAAACGAATGAGTCTTGCTGCGCAAAGTCGGTCATTCGACATGTATGGTCGATTGTATTCTGATTTTATGTGCCAACCTCGTCTTCTCTTGAACAATGTGTCCATGAGAATTAAATTACATAGATCAAACGATGCATTTTCATTGATGGCCGCCGAGATTAACTTCTTAACGTGTAGAAATACAGGACATTTGTCTTCATGTAAAAAGAGTTACTGTATCTCCAGATATAGGTATTGCTCATGCAAACGCTCTTAAAACAACTATAGCTAAATACCCAATTACACGCGTGGAAGTAAAATCAATAACTATCCCTCAAAATATTACTTCTTATAATCTTGATAATATACTTTTAGGCACTGTTCCTAAACGTGTAGTATTAGGTTTTGTTGAAAATTCAGCTTTCAATGGTCAAATATATAAAACCCCATTTAGTTTCCATCATTTCGGATTGAATAAAATTCAACTCCAAGTTGGAACTAGAATCATTCCAAACCAACCTCTCTGCCCAAGCTTCACAGACAAAAATATTATCCAAGCATATTACAATGTATTCTCTGGAACGGGAATACATTACCAGGTTACAGGAAACAGTCTCTCCGTTGCCTACGGTGGTCACGTGCATTATTTATGGAGAATTCGACTTTTTACTGCAAATAGATAAACACAGAGGTATTTTCCCAGATAATACAAAATAATAATCAGTTGAGTACCAGCCTGGAGGGAGTACGGATCACAATATGAGGGCTGTCGCTGATTTTCAAGGATTCCTAGACAATTCTGGCAACTTTATTCCTAAAGATAGTATGGAATCATAGATATTTCTACCACCTTACGAATGGGACACTTTAGACATTGGAGCAAAAAACGAAAATATGTGGCAAACACAAAACAAGCATTCTCTCGAATGGCCTATCGGTGAACTTTGCTATTCAAAATTGTTTTCTGTACTTTCCCAGTACACCGAGAACGCCTCAGTTATTTATTCTTTTGGAGCTGACAAATGCAAGTTTTTGATTAAAGTACTTCACCGCACTGTGGTTAACCTCGAGGAACTAGGATGCTCTAAAACGTCGCTGTTAGCCTTCCCTGCACAAAATTGCTGTCGCAATTATCACAGATTAAGGACAATCAAATGTTCTCTTAGAGACGCACATTTATACGCATCTTATCTCCGTAGCTTCATGCTTCGACAGCATATTATAGGAGAAGCCACAAGGACTTCAGCTAAACAGAACACCTCAACTTCGGACAGTGGATATTCATCATTAGCTTCGTTTTACAACGACGCAGCAAGTGTATATTTCTTATCCGAGCAAGGTTGCTGTTCCAAGGATAGCGCATTTTCGGATAGTGAACAATAAATAACATTGAAATTGAAAAAACTGTTCAATCAGACAAATGTCTGTCTTTTATTTTTCGAGGTGTTTTTGCTAATAATACATTGCCAAAAAATAAGCAATTGCCTGCTGCATTGATTATTAACACCGACAATAAATCTGGACCAGGGATACACTGGACAAGTTTGTTTATAAACACTGATAAGGAGGCCCTGTACTTTGATAGTTTTGGTCAGCCTCCTAGTGCAAATGTACTAAAATTTATAAAAAAGAACTGTATTTCATGGTGCATCAGTGAAACGGTGGTTCAAACCCAAACTGATCAATGTGTGGAATTTATTGTATTATGTTTTTACATTATATGTATATTTTCTGTCATTGTTTGGAACAGACTTAAAAAGAAATGACAGAATTGTATGGACAAAATTCTCAAGTGCCTTTTCTTAATTTACAGTGTACCTGCAGTGAATACTGCAGCAAAGACCAGTGTCTTATTTTCACTATTGCACATACAATAGTAGAAAATTATCCCAACCCTACATGTTCTCAATGTAAACTTGGTCAACCAAAAGAAAAACTCCACAAATGTTTAAATCTCGAATGCATAGAAAAAAATAAAATGAAACAGTTGATCAAAACTTACAAGGGTGTTATCTGCTGCTACTTCCAGCAGGTTCATAAAAGAATATTTATACGTGACAGAAAGGCGTTCGATCCAAAAGTGGACAGTGTAGATATCGAACTAGTTATGAAACTGTATACTAAATTTCTGCATAGTAAATTTTTCTACAATAATCATCACATTGCATGTACATGCAATGATTTGTGGGCTCCAAACAAATCAAAAACAGATCAAAAAAGTGTAATGTATATAAATGAATTTATCACCTGTAATAATAATAAAGTGTACTTTTCTGGGGCGCCAATACAGACGTTACGCAGGAGGGAATTGTACGGTAATCCGGTACGTCACTGTTTAAATATAATGAAAAGCCAACAAAAACGTTTCACTTTTGTTGGCAGGGATGTATCTATATACCCGATTGTACATGTGCCTTGGATTCGCACCGGGTTCACATACATTATCTTTCTTTGGAGAACGAGTTCTGGGAAGCTATTTGTTACACAAAGTAACAACTTAAAAGCTTTGCACTTTGAGTAGTTATAATGTATAAATATAACAGCATAGTGTTAAAGCTGTTTACTATCTATGTAAAACACATTATATATGTAAATCTTGGTTGTGACTGTAAAGCTATGTATTAACGCTATATATTCTGTATGTGTATAAAACATTAATTATGTGTAACCTTTTGTAAAATTACTTTGACTCTGTATTAATTTTGTAGTAGATTAATTTTAGAACAATAAACTTGTATGTAGTAGACTTGTGCGTTTTATTTCTTTTTAAAAAATAAAAATAAGAGGTTTATAGTATTGTTGGTGCAAGTCTTCCTAGGTTCGATCGTTGTTAGGGATCTTGCACAAATCTCAAATACATTAATCGCGACTGTTACTACAATTCACTTTTATCCCGTCTCGCCACGCTAAACACTTTGCCGCTAAAACAAAAAAAAACACAACCGAGATAGAACTTGACAAGTTAGTTTGTATTTAAAATAACACACTAGTCAAATTCCATTCTCGTATAACACTTGTACTTAGATAAAAAAATGCAATACTTTCAACGTGCATCTGCATCCTGAAGAAACAGAAAACACAGCAGAAACAGACAACACAGCAGAAAAATATAAATCTGAGGACAAATTCGGATTCCCAATTTTAAATACCCCAAAAAAATTAGGCCAAACGTTCAAGGCGTCTTCCAGCCACCCTTATTTTCCACACTGGAAAATAACAATTCCTTTAAATTCACGCTGCACCGTTAACTCTAGACGTCCAAATTTAAAACCCTCAACCTCTCTTTCCATTAGAAAAATTCCTTACATCCACCCGCCTTGAATTATATCACCTTCAGCTCCTGTCCTTTTAACATAAAATCCTTTTCTTCATCCAAATTCTCTACCTGCCTTGACGATTAATATTTTACTGCCCGTATCTCCCCACCACACACACAGAGAGGGACTTTTCCGCTTACCGAGAGACTTTTAAAATTATCATTTTACCATCTCTTGTCTTTTTTTCAAGAGAAACAATCATCCCGTTATACATTTTTTCTTTCTACCTAAAATGGAAGCGATTCGTATCTCTAACCAATTTATTTTCCCCAAATGACTTGTCGTATATTTCTTCCGACACAACAACAACCCCTCTTGCCCACAAGCCTTCCGCCGAGACCTAAATTAACATCATCGGGTTCATTCTTTGTTCTGGCGTTCTGGCGTTGACCTAGATCTTACATCCCCCAATTCCTTTCTCGTCTACCCTCAGAGCGGAGTTCAAATTCAGAGACCGTATTCTGTCTAGCATCTTTCATAACATAATAACATACATTATTACATACATTGTACACTATAGGCCTAACCATTTATTACCGTTACATATCGCGGGTTCGAGTACCGGGACCGTCGTCTTTCGTACCACTAACACCTTTCATAGCGGTTCATAAACCGTAAACTCTTATTTTCAATACTATAAACATTAATATTATCGATTCATAAATTACATACTTTGCAGTAATGAATATAAAACCATATGCATAGCGTTTAGTACCTCTAATTACCTTCTATATACATATTTTTCATAAAATAAATATTATATATTCATAAAAGTTATAAACATGCAAATACATAAATGTAAAGTATTCTAAGTACGTGCAAATTAGTTCTAAATACGTGCAAATAAATTCTAAGTACGAGCAAATAAATTCTAGGTACGTGCAAATAAATTGCGAATATTAAGCAGCAACATCCACTAACTAATTCAACCACTACTTACCTCGATACATATTATATCTTGGAGACATATTCCCTACCTGGCAATACTTCACAACACTGAATAAATATAGGACATGAAAGTTTCATTACCTTTTCACGATGATCATAATCCTTTTCAGCCGCGGTGCATTTTACTGGTATAATGAACGGGGTAACATTGAATCACTGTCTTTAAGGGAAGTGATACACAAGTTAGGTTTTGTTTTTTCAATCAAGGAATCAAGTTTTAAATAGTTGTGAAGCGACACATTATTTTTTTGTCTTACTTAAAAATGTACGCCAATCCTGATTAGCTTATGTTCACAAAGTGTATTTTCAAAATACAAAGTATGTGTTGTAGTGCCTCTTCTTCAATAGAGTGAGTAAGAGTGTGTGTGTGTGTGTGTGTCTATCTTTATTTAAAACATACGAAACTAGTGCATCGAAATATTTGCGACTTAAACCTATTTTTACTAACTTGGAAAATGAGAGCAAAAGAAACTTTGAAATTATTCTTGATACGAATGTTTTATTTGAAAAATATTATCACAAATAAAGCAGAATTAGGCTATTGTCAAGTGAACAAAACCTTCATTACTCACAATTTTCTTTAAAGATATACCTTTCAGTATATTTTATTACCTCTCCAAAATACTTTTCAACTTGTAAAAATATGCTTCCACAAAACTGATGATTTGTAATCACCCCCCGAGAATCTAACAATTTCATAGTGAGCTCTCTTAGTGTAATTTAACTGAAAATTATGATTTTAGCTGATTTCCCAAGTGTAAAAAACTGAAAATTTGTTTTACGCAAGAGCTTAAATTTCAATTTTATTGTATAAAAATTCTAAGATTTAGATAATTTTTCTTATGACACCCAATTTTACGTAACATCCCACACCCACCCACACCTTCACCTATACGCACACCTATACCCACACCTACACCCACGCACACCCACACCCACTCACACCAACACCCACCTACACCTATACCCACACCTACACCAACGCACACCCACGCACACCCACGCAATGCAACAAGTTATTACGCAATGTTTACGCAACAAGTTATTACGCAGACCCGTATCTAGCGTGTCGTTGGTTATGACGTAATGGATGTCTTCTGATTGACTTACTGTTTCGGATGTTTTCATCCGCGCTTAGGTTATTTAAAGGGTTTTCGCATTACAGATCAGTTAGTATCGTGAGAGTGTTTTGAAGAGTACGGATGTGTTGTTGCAGTGTTAAAAGTTAAGTATTTAATTTATTTTAAAGCTACATACTATTTATTATTTTAAGTTTAAAAAAGTGTATCAAGTGACTTTTTCATAGTATTTTCGATCAGATTGAGTTTTGATGTAATTATTAATTTTTTTATACTTAGTACAAATATATATTTTATATATAATAAAAAATAGCTAATATAAAATAAAACGTCATGAATATTTTTCCGTTTAAAAAGCAACAACATAATCAGCCTGTAGAGAGAATTCCAGTAAACGTGGATGTATTTAGAGAAATTTATCATCAATTGAAAGGGTTACTTCTTGTTCACTTGAATAGTATTTGGTCTCATGTTGACGAGGATACTGGAAAGCACTTATTTGTATTTAATAATAACTTATCATCATATAAGTTACCTGTTAGTGGGAAAATTCAAATAAACATTTCACCACCCAATGTGGCAGTTTTGCACATAGGTCGAAATTTGTATAGAATTAAACATAGTACATTACTTCCTGATACGTCTTATGATGTGGAAGCTGGTGAATTTTTGTATGCTGAGATAATTGGAGAGTATGATAAATTGATCCTCTGTTTATCGAAATAAGAATAATCTATCCTCTTATTAATATATAAAGCCCAATTGGCTAGATTGGAAAAATAGACATTTGTATGAGTTTTCTAAAAGTTTAGAACAACCGAAATACCAACAACTCATGAAGTTGTACGAGGGACTGGGCATAGCTACATTTGCATCAACAATAAAACCTCTCGACCAATGTTTGAAAAATTCTGTTGTGGTATTCGATGATGTTATTCTGGAAAATCAGAATGAAATTAGAATTTTCTTTACACACGGTCGTCACAAAGAAATAGACTGCTTTTATTTAGCTCAAACTTATTCCAAAATTCCCAAACAATTACTACGAGATAATACAAACTTAATCTGTTTGTTTCGTCAAGATCATACTAATTTCAAACATGTATACGATGATTATGTGGGAGGAGACTTAAATTACAACTAATTTTCAAAATTCTGTTCATCTTGTTGGAACTGTGACGATTTTGGATTTGTCACTATCGACATGACTCGTAAACCTAACAATGGTAAATTCAGAAATAAAATCAACGACTTTTTAAACGTTGAAACGATATGAAATAACCATTAATAAAAAAAAATATGAAGATAATTCAAAATTACGAGAGTACTTGTCCAAACGTTTCAAAGGTTGGAAATCAGAGAACCGAGGTTTTAACGAACAACACAAGCGTCAAGACCAACCTATTATCGATGCAATCAGTGGTCTTGGTAAAGAGATTAAGAGTGTGACAGAACAAAATAAAAACCTCATCAATGAATTGGTACCTCTTACTGCTAAAGACTATGCAGATTTCCCTAATACGCCATTATCCAGTATCCACACTTCTCTGGTACTTAAGGAACCACCTGCTAGAGCAGCTATAGAAGAATCAGAGAAAATCGAGTTGGGTCCCCTGGCAAAGGATTATTTGAGTACTGGAAAATTCGAAATAGATGAAGTATTTGTTTTGTATCCAACTATGGAGGGTAATGAAGGCGTAGTATGGAAAATTGGTAAGTCTAAAGTTACATTCGAAGTTGATAACATAAAAATTAATTTGGGTGGGAGAAACAGCTGGTCCAGATATTCTGGTACCGTAGGGCTATGGGAGCTCATTACCAAAAAACAACCAAAAAAATTGACAGAAGATGATTATCAAAGTTACTCTGAAATGTTGACACTCTCTGATGCTTTGTACCAAAATAACGATGCCAGTCAAAAGCGTATGAAATTGAGCAGCGGGGATAAATACAAAAATCTGATTAAACCTATCTGGAATCAACTAAAAACCGGTAGTGGTATAAAACAATACAATACTCTACCTAAGGAATTTGTATGGGTAAACGATGTGAGAAAACTTAGAGATAGCTTGCTGGTTATAGCAGGGGATAATAATGCTGGGAGCAATAATTTCCATAATGAGAAAATAGGTATTGTAAACATGATTAGTGACAAATTAGCTAATTTTATTGTAAACGATCCTAAAGGTATAGGATACTTAATTAAAATTATCAATACTTTACCTCCTAAATTCTGGAATATATCAGAGGGTCGAGGTTTAATAAATGATATTATTAATAAACTTCCGTTCGAGTTACACGTACCTGGTTACCGATATTGTGGTCCTGGTACAAAACTTGAGAAACGAATAGAAAAAGGGGACAGGGGTATTACTCCTCTGGATGCAGCTTGTAAAGAACATGATATTGCATACAACACACACAGATCTTAATAATCGTCATGTGGGTGATCAAAAACTGGAAGAGGCAGATTTGGAAGATTAACAAGCAGAGATGTATCATTGGGTGAAAAAATAACAGCATTGGGTACAACTATTGCTATAAATAGAAAACAAAAATTAGGGTGGGGTTTGTAATATAAATACCCTGAATAATAATAACAATAATAATAATAATAAAACATGAAACCAAAAGGAGTTGTATACCAAATACCATATCATGATCTTAAAAATTTAAAATTTAATTCGATTTTAACTAAAAAACAACAAGAAAAAGAGAGGCAATGTATAGCCAAAGGAAATGCAATGAAATTATTACTCAGTACGCCACCATTAAAACGATTGCAAAATACAAGAAAGAAAACACACAGTGGTGGATTCATATTCAGCATTCCAGCTATCCTGGCCGCTTTGGGGGCAGTTGGGATCCTAGCCGGGGGCAGTGCTGCTATTGCCAAAACTGTAATTGATTCGAAAAAAAATAAGGCAGAACTAGAAGAGCAGAAGCGTCATAATCTTGCCATGGAGAAAAAAAATAGGCAAAGGTGTGAAGTCTAGAGCACTCAGAAAATTTAAAAAAAAAAACAAGAAGCTCTTACCAACTAAGACATTGAATCTTTAATTAAAATATTTAAAATTAAACACTTCAGGGGGTTTTCATGTCTGATTCTCTCCCTAAAGGTAATCCTCACTCTCGAGAATATGGCGTGGTGAATTTGGACAAGTCCGAAAACGTTGGTACTCACTGGTTGTGCTATTATAAACAAAATGACAAAGCTTTTATTTTCGATTCTTTCGGAGGGGTACCCCTACAGAATTAATTCGTTTCTTGAATAATGTTAACATTTATTACAACGACGATCGTATTCAAGATTTCGATCAAATGATATGTTGCCATATTTGCATTACGATGATCAGAATTTTAAATAAAATACCAAACATCAAATTAAAAGATTTTCAAAAATATGGGAATTTTTCATCTCTCCAGCGAGACTTCAGTTTTGAAACTACATCTTCACGATGATATTATCTATACAAAATCCATAGCTCTAAGAGCATTCTACAGCATGTATCTAATTCCGAATGTAACTAGCTACAGTAATACTATATTAGTAGGTAATGAAAAAAATAATTATTCCTCTTGGACAGTATAACTTATCTACTTTACAATTTGAATTTCCAACCACTGTCTTGCTTCCTGAAAATTCTGTAACACACAGAGTAGAGATTGTAACTACCAATGAAACAATGGACTTATCTAACATGGGAGAACTTTTAAAATTCGAGAACAATAGCAAATTAGAACCAGGTATTAGGCACACAGGTGAATTTATACCAAAATTCTTAGCTATTGAAACATTGAATATTCACTGTAATATTGCCAAAGGTATAATTATCAAGGCAGAAGAAAATTCGATTGGCAGTCACAAGGAGACAAATATTATTGCTACATTTAAACCGAATTCGGAATTTATGGAACCTATCTTCTATTCCCCAATCCCACCAGTCTATTTTCCTGTTTCTATTGATAAAGTTAATTACATAGAAATAACAATTACGAATGAGAAATATGAAATCATCGATTTTGCTGGTGCTAATAGCACTGCGATAATATAAATTAATATTTAAAATATATAAATAAATACCAATATGGAAAATATCGAGAGTTATGAATTACAGTCCTTCCCTC
Organism: Lepisma saccharinum; assembly: GCF_977018435.1. NCBI lineage: Eukaryota > Metazoa > Arthropoda > Insecta > Zygentoma > Lepismatidae > Lepisma > Lepisma saccharinum. Next base: position 60,309,534 of record NC_139238.1, on the reverse strand, counting down.
CAAACAGGAGGACATTTGCAAATTTGAATCAGCCCAATAAAGAGATACAGTATGGCGTCACGGTGGGGAATGGATTCATTTATCCACATAGATCTGATCTGTATATAAAAGTTGATATTGTAAAACAAAGTAATGGTGAAGAATATCCAGCTACTGCTAATGTAAAAACTTATAGATAATTTTGTTCCATTCTTATTTTCTCAAATTGAAGTCAGAAAGCATGGTACAGTAATTGACAGGATTGAGTGTCCTGGAATTACATCCACTACAGTGGGGACATTGAAACTGTCCAAATCAGAGAGTACATATTATAAAGTTGGTGGGTTCGAAGCTTGAACAAAAATTCAAGCAAAAAGTCACACAGTACTGTTCCCCATGAGATTGCTATTTGGATTTTTCTCTGATTATAAAGAAATTATGTGGAAAGGTGGTTTGAGTGTCATATTTCGCAGAGCACCTGATGATCATAATGCTAGCATGAGATACAAAACTTTGAATGGAGATGGAACAGCTGATGAGGCTAGTTTACCCGAAGCTGCGAAATGTGTGATCCAGTCTATGGAGTTGCGAATGCCTATTGTTGAATATGAATCGAATTATGCACTCAAATAGAAAGCCAATATTTTGGAAAATCCCCAAATTCTGATTCAATTTTATACTTATCAATGCATTCAGAAGCCTGTGGAAGGTAAATTGTTTGAATTTGACCTTACTAATGACAATATGACATGCCAGAATTTGAAGCTGTGTTGTTTCAAATAGGGATAGATGACAATCAGGAAAAAGATAGCAGCCAGTTTGATAATTGTAAAGTTAAAAATGTGTATCTGAAGAATGGCAGAAATGAGGTGTTCCCTCGTGAAAATTATAATTTAAACATTGCAGAACAAGATTATTTGAAGTTATATGAAGCTTATAGTGCTTTTAAACGAGTAACTGAAGGTAACATAGACATGTATTATAATCCAGATGAGATCATAATTCACAGACCAATGTTTTTAATAAATGCGTCGAAAAGAAAATTGGTAGTTACAAATGATCGAACCTTATAAAATTGATATGTGAATTTCATGAAACTCTACCAGAAAATACTACATGTAGTGCTATATTAATAGTAGAGAAGTCATATGTATATGATGTAAAGAATGAGAGAGTGATAGAACAATTTTAAATAGAATAGAATAGAACATAGAATTTTATTATTTTATTATTTACTTCAGAGCCTTAGGCTCAATAAAAATATATGAATAATTATATATAATATTAAAAATTAAATATAAATATTTTTATCAACTTTTTAATTTACATTTATTACAATGTTAGTCTTAACATTTTCATAGTGTCCATATTCTCTAGTATGGATGTTACAATCTAATATTTCTAATTTATTGTCATGTCCATCGAGGGCTATTTTATTTTTTATTGTAGTATGAACAGTATGATTTTTGTTGGTAAGATAATATGCAGACATTAATTTTTTTTCATTTTTATTTTCAAATAAAAAATTTTTAAAATCATCCATTGTCAGTCTTACTATATGTGGTCGTTTTATACCCTTAGCTTTTTAATTTCTTCTTCTTTTTCACCTATTTTGATACAATAAATTTTTGCTATGAGTCCAGCAAATTCTGATATTAGAGATCATGTTGCTTCATCTTTCATTTTCCCAGGGATAATCTTGTTATCAAGACTGTATAATAAATTATATAATAGACAATCTTTTGGATAGTTACTAAAATCAAAATGTTCTTTCATATCTAGTAAATCTTTGTACAAATCCTCTGTTTCTATTTCATATTTAAAACTATCAGTATCCATGTATGCTACTTTTATGTTTTCGTATCTAGCTTGCATCACATCATAATGAAATTTATACATTTCTAATTTAGATAATTCAAGAATTGTAACACCCACAGCTATTGGCACATCACACACTACATCGGTGTTACTTCTTTCAATAAGAGTCATATTTTCAGTAATTTCTCTGAAACGTTTGTATGTAGTAACATCAATAAGTTTTAAAAGTTTTTTCCAATTGTTCACCAAACTACACTTCAATCGATTTTTTTTGTTCTCTAAAAATTTTCCACATATGGCATTAATTATTAATTTATAAAAATCTTTCAAAACTTTAGAATTTGTTTGTATTCGATTGTTTGTATTTTTCACAATATATTGAGCTAACCATTTGTTTTATCAAATTTTAAACCCCTATGGATTTTTGTAAATATTATACCTTGCTTTTCATAATATTGTAACATTCGATAATGATGTACATAATTATTTTTGTTTTCGAATGTTAACATTAATTTTGTTTCGTCTGTACCTGGACCCTTTTGAGATAGTGGTGCCAAGGCTAATTCGTGGTGTTTCTCATGACACCATGGTGGGTATAGCATATCAACTTCCAATAGACAACCTCTTGGATGATCTTCAGGCCATTTAAAAAAATCCCTGTTTTTTAGTTCTTCCTGGGTCATCCATTCGTAATTACCAATTGGGAGTGATTGAGTCATAACATACCCATATAAATTGTTCATATCAATATAGTGAGTATATTTAGATTTTTTATTAGCATCATAATCAGATAAATATTTATTGTTTGCTTTTATATATCTCAAAGGACACTGTACTATACCACCACGTATAGCAGATTCAACAATTGTAAACTGCTCACTATCTTCGAGAAAACCAATTTCAACTCCAGTATTTAAAAGCATAGCTTGCCAAGATAAACCAGGTGTTGCACACATAAAAACAGGATCCAAATTATATTTTTCAAAACATTTTTTTTTTCGAAAAGTATCCAACACATCAGCCAATAAGAGAATATCTAATTTCAAATAATAATCATGATAATCTCCCATTGTTTCGCAACCTAGCATGTCCCAAATTGTGTGTGCAAGTTGATAATCTTCCTCGCTACATTCTTTATCTTGAAGATGGTTATAAAATGGTTCTCTCGGTGGTAACTGTCTCTCTTCAAATTTTTCAAAATCATCCATGTATTGATAGGGGTAGACTCCTTTTCTCATTAGCAAATTTATGTCATATTGTCCAAATTCATTTTTTGTATAAATAAATTTGTCTTCGGTTTGACCAGAGTAGCTAAACTGCTGGAAAGAAAATGATGTGAATCAAAAAATTTAAGAACAACTGTTCTTTTATTTTCTAATCTGATAGTTTTCTCTACAATAATATATTTTTCTTTAGTCTGTGATATAATATAAATATTCTCTGCATCATAATCTAATTCTTTAATAAATAAATGTGTATCAACATTTTTTGAATTGTGAATAATTACTGGAATAAAAAATGTTTTTTGTATTTTCAAGTTACATGAATTACAGATCGTATGGATATATTCTCCATTAAAATGGTTGTGGTGTAGAATTTTTATATTATCTAAATCAAAATTACTTTTACAGGACACACATTTTATGGCATTATTATATTCCCGTTGTTGTTCTGGTGTAAGATCCTTCATTGTTTTTTCTGTATGTAAGAATGGAGCAAGAATTTTCACTCACTCTCGAAGTGTTTCAATAAATTTTTTGGCTGCATCTTCACCTCGATATATAAACGGTTTTCTTAAGTTATCTGTTATGTGGATCCCATAAGTATTTATTAATTTTAGTCCAAAACTATAGCTTCATGCTTAGGTATATATCTTGTATGTGATGTACAGTCTTAGAAAAAAATACCTGGGCCACGGGACGTAGAATTTCGTAACGTCTTAAACCCTGTTGTTTATGCAACCCAAATAACAAAATATTCGCTTAAGTTTGCCTGGTGATTCTGAGTTTTCGGGAAGGATTGAGCTTTGATAGCATGAGTCACATGACTCGTGCCCCAGCCACAACAAACAGCTGGGTCCTACGATGCCTCCAGAAGAAAATTTCAGGAACTGGTTTCTTGACAAGAGCTACTCGTAAGGAAATATTATTCTTTCAAGTGATATTAGAGTCATCGTCAAGAAGGTTCGCTGAAATGATGGTTCTCATCACAGACCACATGCCACACGTTAATTGTTTAAGTCCAGTTCACGCACGGGACCTACAGATTAAAATGGGATCCGAACCAAATGCCTCTCTATTTGGTATTGAATTCGGAAGCCTTTCATTACATGGCGAAGACGTTACCACTACGACATCAGAGAGGCAATGGAACCACTTGAGAAATAGATAAGCGAAAATTGCTACGTGACAAACCATATTTGCCCGTAAATTTTAAAAATAAGACAATATTTTGTACTGACAGCTTCGAACCGTGGGAGAGGCATATATTTTTTTGTACCATCGTCCATTTCACGAGTTTATAATTCTTCCTCACCGACACAAGTAACGCGAGTGGTAGAAGAAAAGCGAAGTAAAATAACTGAAACAGAAATAAAAGGAAAAAGCGAAATAAATTTTATTCATAATATTCTGCAGTCACTTGAGTTGTATTCACGGGATGCTATCTTTAAAGAAAGCCGTGGTCTCTTCCTTGTTTCGCTTTCTTTGTGCTCTTGCTTCCCCCGTCACGATTGGTCTAAAACTAATTAATGCGACGTTAATTAAACAATCCAAACAACGAAACAATGCACAATCAACTGCACAAAACAACATTCCAAATGTTTTCGAATCGGAAAACAATTGAGATGCTGTAAAATGACTTAAGATGCAGTAATAAAGTGGGAATTCGGTACCGTATAGAATTAAATCGGTGGAGATGTTCGATTTGATTGGATGTTTGTTATTTAGATTTGCTATTCTTTCACTTTTGGCAAATAGCGACGATGAAGATAAGTGATGCTATGATGAAATTGATGAAGGGACACTTACCAAGGACACCCACGCCCAAGTCGAGATTCTAACCAGGGACCCATGGCATCGTAGCGCGCTGTGCTAACCACTCCTCCATGGAGTGGACATTATAGCATATTTTGTGTGCTCAATTGGGATCAATCAATGGAATGAATAGGCATATTATATGATTAATAAATTCATATCATAATACCACGTCATATTATTCGGCACGAAGTAACATCAGAGACATTCAATCTTGCATTTTTGCCTTTCAACAAATTCTTTGAATTCAGGTTAATCACAACAATAAGATAAATTATGAAGCAAATGATAGTGAATGTGGGATATTATTACGAATTACCTGACAGAAACAACATTAAGCAGGCTCGGTGGTCAAGCTCATTAAGTGATTGACATTCGGTATCGTCGCAAAAGTTTCCGGGTTTGAGTACCGTCCTTGTCGGGGGTATTTGATTATTTCGTCATCAATTTCATGTAATGGTCACTCGTCCTTATCGTCGCGATCATCGAACAGGGAATAAAAATTATAAAAATAAATACGATGGAAGAGTACTTATTTCATCTCTCACGAAATCTCCTACAAAACCGGAATATATAAAATACATGTATATTCATTCACATACATTTTCGATTTCTATATTTAACTAATCGAGACCGAGAACGGTAGAGCAATTTTCAATTCGACAAACCGAGAGACGGAGAAACTGTAAAGTCTCGTTTCTTCTTGGCACCTCCGTAATCGAGTTGTTCTGTTTGTCATTGGCTTTGTATTGACAATTATTGTCATTATTCTTCCCCTGCAGGTAAACCATAACGATGAATTATGATGAAATGAAGCAGATAAAAGGGCAAGAACAAGAAAGTCATGCCTGTTCTAGACTCCAACCCGGAACCTTATGTAACGAGATTTGAAATTCTGGAGAAGGCGTCCGTGTTTCGCTTGGTTTTCTCTTTCCTCTACTTCTCTTATATTATCATACATGTATAATAAAAATGGATCTGATACGATATGTTGCGATTCATATTTGTGCTGGTTAGATGCTACAGATGTGAACTCCAACCTTCAATATATTATTCCCTTTTGTTTCGTATCTGGTTGAACATGAAATTTTCTTGCACTGTGACAATTTCTTTCTTAGTTTTGGTTTGGTGCACAGATATGCTAATCTGGACTCGACCTGTAGTTTAAAGTGGGATACTAACCACTATGTGCATCCACCGTGTATCAAACCCGCGATCCACTGATTACAATGCGACGACGTTATCACTACGCCATCGAGGAGGACCCATGACAAAATGTTATTCACTCGGTCTCTACCATAATTTATTTCAGCATTTACATTATAGTTTTCTTCTTTTTTTTTTCCTTTTGTTAACTACTCTTCTACAACTCTTTTTGCGTCTTAGAATTTCTTCTTGTTTCAGGAAAAAATAATACATGCAGGCTGTATAAAAATCCCCCGTTCAAATAGATAAAACGTTCACTATCGAGAACTAATTTACATGTTTATCACTAACGTAACCATTAGGAAGGAAACTATTGAAATGGTAACTGATATAACTGCAGATGAAACAATACTTACAGCCACTAACGAAATATCTATTCTTGTGTAGCCTCACAGACAACAAGTATCTGGTGAGTCATTCACTCTTGCTGACTACGGGCGAAGGTCACTGAACCAAAGGGTGGTGGCAAGCAAGCAGGTTTCTGCTTTACCAAAGACGAGGTCACGTGTTCCAGTTATCAATGGCGTACGAAATAAGGAGGAACACAGCTATCTGACGTATGTTTAGGTCCCGTCATTGCACGCAGAACACTTTATCGTCGTGGCCTTGAAGTTCCCTCAGGACACTCCTACGTAAAGGCTTCTCAGCTAGAAGGATATCTTCCCCATTGAGTGGAGGAAAAGTGGGTGCGTATAGAGGTCCTGCAACTTTCGTATTCTTTTTCATTTCAGAACCCGTGCTGTATCGTCGACTTAATCCAATCTATCCGATGTGGGTTTTAGGTTCTGTTTCTGTTCGGTTATTTCACGTTGTCTTCCTGCTTATGTTATTCGCGACGAAGGTTCTGGATTCGATAATCTGGACAATAACGGGATTGGGTTGGTTGCTTGATTTGGTGTCTTAAGTCCACTTTATGTCCTGTTAAGCTAATCGTGAATGGACCTACAGTTTAAAGGGGGATCCGAACCACTATGTTCCTCCACCGAGTATCGAACCCGGTATCCCTTAATTACAAGGCGCCCACGATCCCACTGCGCCATCGGGGATTGTGTTCGAAACGAATGAATCAAATTTGAGTGATATGATATGCAACCATTGGAAGACTATTGAAAGAAAAGCTATGGGAACCTGCCAGTTTCTCTACTGCAGACAGGAAACCATAAACATGGAAGAGAAGCTTATATTCTATGAAACCTGACGCTATGTGCTCGAATACTTGCTAAATATAATCCATAGAGGCATAGCAACGTTAAACAACCTCTTATATGATACATATAGGCTTAAAAAGGTCGAAATACAAAGATTGTGTGCGCCTCACTGATGGCGTAGTGGTAAGGCCTTGTAATCAAGGGGTCTGGGGTACGATACCGGGTGATCGCACATAGTGGTTCGGATCCCACTTTAAACTGTATGCACTTCAGATTAGTCTATCTGTGCCGGTGACTCAGTCGGTAACGCGTCTGACTACCATCCTATAGGCCCCGGGTTCGATTCCCGGCCGGTTCAAGCCCGGGAACTTTTCTAACGTTGGAAGCGGCCCCAGCGCCCACCCAGCGTCGAATGACATGGGTACCTGGGGGAAACCCTGGGGGTAAAAGCGGTCAGGGGCGTGATGCTGATCACATCACCCCCACTCACGAACGAATCAAGAAAGTGTGGGGCGGCGTGATGCTGATCACATCACCCCCACTCACGAACGAATCAAGAAAGTGTGGGGCGTTACCCCCACACCCCCTATACGCCTTCATGGCGTAGCGCCAAGCACAGGTAAGAACTTTATTATTATTATTATTATTTTTTTGCATAAAGTGGACTTACAACAAAATTTAAATTTGCGATAAAGATTATGATAAGGTATTAAAGAATTGGGTCTAACACATTTTTTTATTGTTTACCAATGACATTGTTAACTAATATTCTTAATTTCAGTTTCAAGATGAAATCGGCTACGAAATAAAAGGAGTGGGTTCATATTTCTGTTACGAAATTCCACTTTTGTAGTAGACCTGTGCCACACTAAGATGTGACAATAAACAAATCTGAGACACTTTCAAAGTATTAAATTGATATCTACGTATTTGGGAAAAATCTTTCAATATAATACTTTTTTTGGACGCGTCAAATCATAGTATTTAATTCCTGTTTTAGCAGCTTTAAGAAACCTGATTTGGGGGGGGGGGGTTACAAATGCCCTTTCTGCTCCCGTCAAGTTACGCCTATGACAAACAGGAATTCAAAGTAAAAGACTGTCCCGACTAAATCGGGAGACACGTCTGATAGATTTACAATTGGGAAAATCATAATCAACCTATTTTCATATATTGCATGCAGCTCTACTTTTTCTGCAATGTGGATCAAGAACTGGGGACGTGGAGAAGCACAACACACCACGTAACCAATAGTCACGTGACCCTCTTTGCTTTCCTGTCATGTTGACCTTCGCGTGGAACACATTTCTCGGTGTTAAGACAGGCAAAATCACCCGATCATCGAAGGGTGCAATATGTGTTGCCTACCCTCCTGCATTACTTGCTCCTATTAAAGCCTTATGGGGAAGAACTTTTTTCCATGACTGTACTTGAATCTTAAAGTTGTTTGCTATTAGCTTTTGTATTGTTTGCAAATCAGCAGAGATTATAAATGGATGATTAGCAGTGCCTTAAACATAGAAAATTGTATACTTTTCTTTGGAAATTTGTAAGTTACATGAGGATGAGTATTAGAATTTCTAATATGTTGCTCTAATTGTTGTTCGCTTGATATTTTACCCCTTCCATAAAATGTTTTCAGACATCTATCACATATAGTAATTTTACCACGATGTGATGTTACTCGACTTTTTGTCAATTTTTGGAAATCCTGTATGAGACAGTACTGTTTTTTGTTATATTTTTAACATATAATAAATTTATAATGCTTACATCATGTGGTAATGAATGATTCTGTTTGAGTACATAAATATCATCATTTTTTTTATTATAACCATAAACATGAACAGCTATCGATCGATTATTGTGTTCTTTGTATTGTTTTTCAAATTGCTCGATAGCTAAGATGTCTACTGGATATTTTATTCCTTTCATAGCTTTTTTAAATTCTATTTCATATTTTTTATATTGAGAAACACGATATTTATTACCTTTAGCTGGATGAAAATGTGCTATGATGCAACAAAGAAGATATTTATTGTCATCATTTTGAATATTCAATACACCTTTTTTGTTTCTAATCTGTTCTGGTAATCTAAAATAACTTGATCCACTTCCCCCTCCAAGAGGGTGATATTTTGCTATTTTCAATTCAAGCTTATTGTCTGTATCACAAAGTGACCATCCTGAATTTCTTTTTTCAAAATTTTCATGTTTTAACTTAAGTTCTTCACAAAAGCTATCATAAATATCATCTAATTGATATTTGTTACTATAGTAGTGTAGAATTTTTATAAGGGTATAATGATAAAAAATATCTTCGTGATTACTAGAAGAATTTCTATAGTTTGATGATAAAATAAAATTTATTTTGAGAGAACATATTGTAAGTTGACTATTTATTTTATTTATAATTTGGGGTTTAAGTTTAGTTAGAAAATGGGGAATATCTAATGCTTTATTATTTATATCAGTTGTATCATATATAATATGATCTAAAAATGTTGATTATTCATTTTTTTATAATTAAGTTTCTGGAATTAGTTTTAAATATACAAAAATTATTATTTCTGATTTCTTAAATTAATATTAAAAAATTATAAAATTTGAGATTCGTTTTATATATACAAAAAACATTTTTAAGACATATTTTAATTAAAATAATTGAAAAATATGTTATTTAAAAAACAAAAAATATAAAAATACACTATACACTGTAATAAATATTTTTTGGTATTAAATTACACTAAAAGAGCTCACTATGAAAATGTTAGATTTGGTGGGGGGGGGGGGTTTGCTCGTACCCCTGTATGACTACTAACTTTCTCGGTGAAAAATACAAAACATACAATCAAGTCAAAACGAATTGAACCACCTTCAAAATAAATTAATTGTAGCTATTACGATAAAATTTTCAGCTGTGTTATTTATACAGAATTTCCGGAGACAACAAGTAACATTTGATCAAAATTACTATGAAAAAAATCACTTGATACACTTTTTAAACTTAAAATAATAAATAGTATGTAGCTTTAAAATAAGTTAAAAAACTTAACTTTTATCAAAAAATGACGAGCACTGGTACAACACCTCCATACCCTTCAACCACTCACACGATACTAACTAATCTGTAATCGCGAAAACTCTTTAAGTAGCCTAACAACAAAAAACACCACGTCAAATACAAGTCATCATAATATTACGTAATAACCTGTTGCATAAACATGATGCAACAGGTTACCTTCTGTACCATTGTAATGTTACGTAATGTTATGTAAGAACCTCATGCATAAGCATGATGCAACAATTTACCCTTATAAAAAATTACAATAAAAGATAGCTTAATATGGGTCATCACAGTGTTGCGTAATGTTACGTAATTTAACTCGAAAGAAATTATGACACTCGTACGAAATACGAGATGAAAAGTCACAGATTTGCAATACTATAAAAATCGACAAAAGCATCGTCAAAATAGGTTTACCACTGTGCTTAAATTAATAAAAATAATGGACCTCGTACCAAGTATGAGGTAAAAAATCACAAAGTTGCAATGGGTGTGCGTGGGTGTGCGTGGGTGTAGGTGTAGGTGTAGGTGTGGTTGTGCGTGGGTGTGCGTGGGTGTAGGTGTGGGTGTGGTTGTGCGTGGGTGTGCGTGGGTGTAGGTTTAGGTGTGCGTGGGTGTGCGTGGGTGTAGGTGTAGGTGTGGGTGTGCGTGGGTGTGCGTGGGTGTAGGTGTGGGTGTGGGTATAGGTGTAGGTGTGGGTATAGGTTTAGGTGTGCGTGGGTGTGCTTGGGTGTGCGTGGGTGTTCGTGGGTGTAGGTGTGGGTATAGTTGTAGGTGTGGGTGGGTGTGGGATGTTACGTAAAATTGGGTGTCATAGGGAAAATTATCTAAATCTCAGAATTTTTATACATTAAAATTGAAATTTAAGCTCTTGCGTAAAACAAATTTTCAGTTTTTTACACTTGGGAAATCAGCTAAAATCATAAATTTCAGTTAAAATACACTTAGAGAGCTCACTATGAAATTGTTAGATTGGGGGGGGGGTTGCTCGACCCCCGTTTTTAACTACTTAGTGTCATTTTTAGAATCTACATCAAGTTTTAATGGTACAGTTAGATTGTTGTTTGAAGAGAAGTAAAATTTAAGTCACTTCAATGCACAGCTGCGGGAGTACTATTTGTGTACCAGATGCGTAGTACCAAGATAGTGACCAATTGTAATTCATATAAGATATCTAATTTCAATATGAACTACTTACGATCTTCAAAGAAGTTGCAAGGTAAAATTAGAATCTTATTCTACAATATTAAGGTTCAGTGGCGGCGATTATGGGGGACAATTGCCGCCCCCCCACTACCACCACTTTTGCCACTTTTGTCCCATCATTATGCTCAACCTTATCTTTGACGGAAAGTAATCTCTCTCTCTCCCCCCAAGTTTTAGCACCTTTTGGAACCTTTTCGCCGCCACTGGTAAAGTTTTAATAGTATCTGTACATCTGTATGTAGGCATAAAGTCATCAAAAGAGACTTATTGAGGACTGAGCTGGACACAAACTTGAAATTTTCCCTCCTGGCAGTCAATCCCAGATACGCACCATAAGCTGCATCAGGATTCTTTTAGAATATCAAAAAATCAATATACTGAGCTTAACAATTCATTCTTCACAAATAATGTTTTCCATGCACCATAAGTGCTGAAAGACTAACTTAGCCGTAACAAGTGCTTCCATATTTCCGCATTCGTCTAGCTTTGTTAACAAAGTTTTATTTTAGACTTTTTAGTGCTTCTATTAAAGCCTAACACTCTTTACGGCGCATGTTTATCATTAATAGTTACCCAGCACGACGAATGTTAATTTCTTGTGCAGCTTACTCTAATGTTTTTTTCCCTATTTAAGTCAAACAGTGCTTGCGTGGCATTATAGAGTAACTCGTTTATTATTTTGGACACTATATATTTCGCTGACATAATGAATATGATGTATGCGATATCATTGACAAGATACACATATCACGTGGTACCGATGTGCAAATAGTTCAACCGAAATACTTAGAGAGAGAGAGAGAGAGAGCACAAACTTCCACATAAATGCAGTGTGTAAGGATTAATAAACGGAATAAGGACTGGAGCAACAAAAATTTAGGCATACCTACCATCTTCATACTCTACCATCGAACATGTACCATACGGAAAATTACAACAAGCATTCAATTCATTAAATATCGTGACAATACATATCGCGGCCACGTTATATATCGCCAAAATATCCAGACGATATATCGTCTAGTTGTTATCGCCTGGACGATATTTTTCAATATCGCAATATATCGTCTAGAAGATATATCGCTCAACACTAGTGTTGACCTGCAAGATGTTTCTTCAGGTGAAGAAACAAGTGGAAGTCGCTGGGCGCAAGGTCTGGGATGTATGGAGGATGGTCCAAAACTTCCCACTTGTTGTCATGAAGCAGGCGGACACCTCTTATCACTATTCCCCTGCGTTTGTTCTGAATGACCTGTCGAAGACGTTGCAAGGTTTGGCAATATGCAGCAACATTAATTGTGGTGCAGGATGTCGTTATCAAGTTTCCAAATCTACTCAAGCACTCGACTTTTGCATGGAGAAAACGTATGACGGAGAGCACTTCACATTTGGCGGGATTCTGAACCGGCGCAGCCATTGTCAGAACGTTATGAGTTTTATGAGTTTGTGTTTTAAGTCCACTTTATGCACAGTAAACCTAATCGGTTAAAGTGAGATCCGAACCACTATGTGCTTCCACCAGGTATTGAACCCGGGACTCCTTGATTACATTGTCAGTACGTGTTACTCGAACTAGACTCCAGATAACAATGACGAACGGCCGCGAGACGAAAGCGGAAGGATGAAGGTAAAGCCATTGTTGCCAACTACGCTCTAAAACATCACTTTTCGGCCTATACAGGCTGTAACCTTTCTTTCCAGATAAACCTCGTATATTTGCGATTGTCCCATTATACATTTCATCTTATCACAATGTAATTACCCAAATGTGGCAAAAATATAACGTCGAATGAACTAAATCAATCAATCAACCAATGCCTGTAAGCAAATAAATAAATAACTATTAATTTAGTCCTTCTTTCTTTCAGCGCATCCTGATGGATAGGAGTGATGGATTTTCTCCACCAATGCCACATATGTTTATCTCGCCCTTGCAACAGCATTTCTCTCAGATAGGGCGAGAAAGGGGGAGACGGCAAAGGGGTGTACACTGTTTAAAGCAAGCCAAAAGCTACGTGAGGGAATACTGCGATAGAACCAGTCTACACGGCTTTCAATACATTTCTGATGCCAAAGCTCCAAGAATTGCAAGGTGATGACTCACAAAAACTTGTGATGTGGCAATTGGGTTTTACACGAATGTCGGTTCCCCCGTTTTTCTTTTCTCTTTTTTTTAATATTTACATTTTACAAGCTGTCTTGATTCTACATTTGTCTTGTGAAGACATTCTGCAGGATCAAGTACCGGGTCTGTTCGGCAATCCTGGACAGCCCCAGATTACAATAAGTATAAAAATGGATAAGCATTCTGGCATGATGTAAGTGAGTGTAATAATGCATGTAAAGAGAATTTAGAATATATGAAAGTTATGTTCAAAATAAGGAAACATTCGATTATATTAATAGTGTGTGTGTTTATAGTTGAGAGGAAGAGGTATATAGGAATTACTTAAAAAACAAGCAGCTCTTCTGGACTTTCCAGGTAGGGTAGATCCTTGAGATGCGTCAGGATAGGTATGGGAAGGTCGGTTAAGGTATAGGTGGAAGAGAGATCATTCTGTTCAATTCTCCAATATTAACTATTTCTTAAATCAGAGTAAAAATTTGAAGTAGGCTAATATAGAAAATAACACACACACATACATACAGTGCATTTTTCGGGTGGTATTCATAACTGAGATTAAAATCTAATAATTGATTGTGTTAATGATAGACTTATGGATGAATATGTACATACAAGTACATAATCATAATTTTAGTACTATACCGATTTAGTTGCATAATTATGGGTTACGTTTGGGTCACCATAACAAACCAATTTATAAAGAGTACCGGAACTTATTACCCAAAATCAGTACTGTGTTTGTATATGTGTGTACGTATGTGTACGTTTCAATACCTCTTATTATTAGAATTACATCAACATCATTTGTATCCCTTTATCAAACTGACCTGTGAAAGCCACCGCAAAATTTTCACCAGAAATAATAGCGGCGATTGGGGTGGGGGGCGGATGCCCACCCCCACTTTTTTCCAATTTTGCTCCCGCACTATGCTAAACCTTATGTACCAAGGGAAAGTAAGCTGTCCTTCCCCCCACCGATTTTGGAACCCATTCGCTGTTACTGGCCATAAATAAAGCATTATGTTTGTGTGTGTGTGTGTATGGGGGAGGGAGTGTATACATACACATCTTGTAAGACATATATTAGGTCTGCATCTTATCGAGCAATTTCATATTTACAAGATAGTAAGGATATTTCCAATTTGGCAAATGATAAACCAAATTTTTAATAAACAAATCATGATCATATCAGACATTCTAACACCACGTATACGCAAGAAAGGCATAAAAGTAGATACGATTATGCAAATATAATTACTCTTTTAAGAATATTAAAATGTTATTCTGTTTCATGTTTATCCTCACAAAATTATTGTTAAAATTATTAAGGTTCAATGATTATATTAATATCTCATGAATTTAGCCAAACTAAAAACTTTTGCATATAAAAGTACTATCCTTGGGGTGCATATTTCTAAGTTATTTTGTATAATTTGATTCATTTTTTAAGTTAATCCATTAGCCATGTAAAAGTATTTTTATGTTATTATGTATGAAATATTGGTTAAAAGTTCTTATTATTATCTTTATTTTTTCAATTTTAGATTACTCTGGATTATATTTTTGGTTTTTGGTTTTGGTACATGTGTCTACCTGATAAGGAAAGTGTGGATCAAATGGGAGAAATCACCTTTCGTGGTGACCATCTCGAGCAGTCCGATTCCCATACACGAGATCCCCTTCCCAGCAGTTACAGTTTGTCGCGAATGGAAATTCGACGAGACGTTCAACATTTCCGAAGTTGTGGAAGAATATCGAACTAACAATAGGTCCGACCTGTAAGTATTTACCAGAATCAATGTACTTGCTTGCAATTTAGCTTTTCCGTTTAGATTTTGTGTTAACAGTGTTTAAGGAGTTCATATAAGACACACATAAAAGATGTTGAACTAAATGTAATACAAATTGTGGCTTCTCCGATGGCGCAGTGGTAGCTTCGTTGCCTTGTATGTGTGGAGGCACATAGTGGTTCGGATCCCACTTTAAACTGTAGGTCCAGTCAAGATTAGCATTACTGTACATAAAGTGGACTTAAAACAGCAAATCAATCAAAAATCAATATAATGCAAATTTCAAAATATCCATACTATTAACTGAGTCATTTCAAAATTAAACTTACACCATATCACAAACATCAGAATTGGTTTTATGCTTGGATACGCTAATCGCGACTGGACCTACAGTTTAGCGTGAAAAGAGAACTACTGTGTAATGCATCTCCACCGGGGATCGAATCCGGAACTAAGCGAAAACTCTACCACTATGCCATCATAAATGCAGATCGAAATATAGAGTGAGAAATACTTTCTATATGTAAAACAAATCAATGAGAAAATCATTTCTAAATCAGTGGGACTTGTATTGGGTGAACATTGAGAACACAAATCAAAAGATCTAATATTCCCATCTGTTTTTTAAAATATATGCTGCATTATCTTAGAAATATGGGTGATATCATTTGAACGATTTGTCTAAATTCTGAGAAATTATATCTCTTCAGAATTTCTCGCAGAGCATTCGAGTGAATATTTTGTTTATGTAGATATCTGCAGCGAAAGAAAAACACATGTAATTTCTCAAAATTTGAAATATTGTAGTGTTTTTTTCGGGGAAATTTAAACTCATTTTTTTTAAAAGAATAAATTTAAAATTAAAGAAAGAAATATATTTTTTATAATTTAAATTCTATAAAATAGGTTAAAATTAAAATATATTGTTTTTAAAATTAAAAACTAAAAGGAATATTTTTTGCTGGAACAAGCTCAGCAACAACTCAAAATTCTCATACATACAGAGGTTGTTTCCGATCTATGGTGACGAAATTACACACCTCTTGCAGCACCACCAAGCGGGAAGAGAACGAAGCTGCCAGTCGTGTGGGCAAGTTGGACGTTGGACTGTGCGTGACAGGTGTGGTCAGTACGTATCGGGAAGAATGCCACCAAAAATCAGTGCATATTGGGAGGGTTACATATCTGCACTTTTCGACGTAAACTACAGTGATAGTGCCATTATAAAACTGTGCAAGGAGCGTGGATTCACTGTGTCCAAAAATGGCATATCACGGGTGTTGAGAGGAGCAGGTAAGGCGAGGCGTGGAATGATTCCTGTGGGGCAGAAACAGGCCAACCCCCGGCCTGCTACTTGCCGCATACCAGCTACAATTCGGGACGTCCGGACGCTGGTCATCAGGGAGAATCCATCCACACAGAGAAGTATCGCGAACCAGCTACAAACATCACTGAAGACAGTGGACTCCATCATTCACCGCATTTTGGTTTGGAAAAGCGACGCAAAGGGCATGTTCATAAGCTCAAAACAAGGTATCAAGTCACACATCTCGCTCAACCCGCCTCTTCCTAAAAAAAAAAAAAAAAAAAAAGGCAGATGAAACTGGAATTCGTACCATTCCTTTCACAGACATTCCAGTGAAGTCACTTGATGCCTCACCGATGGACTTTACTGAAATGAACCTTGTCTCACAGAAGACCCCGCACCATTGAAGGGCTTTGGAAAGCTGTCAGGAGGAGTGGTTGAGGCTGGACATGACTACATCTCGTGCCAGTCTTCTACAGTGGAAACTTCGCTGTCGGGCAATTACCAAGATGCAGGGCCACCAAATTTAGCACTCTCGATGGTGGCGACATGGTTTCTCTTAATAGGTGCAATTTGAAATCGTCAACATTGATCGGAAATAACCTCTGTATTTTAATTAGGTTAGTTTAACTTCTCGATTTTATTATGAAAACTAGTTCATGACCTTAGGTATAATTTACTTTTGCAGAAAAATTATTTTATGAACGTACTTTACTAGCATTCATAAAGAACATTTTATTTTCAGATTATTGATTTTATGTGCTCTACAAGGGTCATTTTGGAAAATGGAAATTCCTAGCATTCCACCGTGTACTAATATGCTATATATCAGTGAGATGCCAGACTTTTCTAAGGTAAAATTCACAATAATTTATTATTTAAGATTTCTCAGGATCTACTTAAACTAACATTAGTTTTCTCATAACATAAATTTCTATACACAACGCTTCACTCATGGCCAAAATCTATTAATGCAAAATCATAAAAAAATCATTGTCGTTGATACCTCTACGCTTTCATTCAATGGACTTGACCCAAACAATATTTGTGTAACGAAAGTTCAACGTGATATTTAACGAAAATATAGCAACGACACATGAAATCATATAGCTTTAATCACTCTTCTGCACTATTAAAAGTTAATGTAAAATTTACAATATTTTACCGTTAAGATTGCACAGTTTGTCTTAAAATCGTAGTGTACCTCTCATTCATGAGTTACACTTACCTTTGTAGAAGGCAGGAAATACGAAAGAATGCGTTTACTTCAGCAAAATGCATTTTCAGCTACAGGAGGGGTAAAACGGTGGTAGGAGAAGAAAGGAGGAGGAGTCTGGTTTTGATGGATGCAAGTTTGGTCTTGGGCTGGAGAGTCGGTCTTGGGTTTGAAAGGTGAACGTTGGTTTTAAGGAGAGAGAGGGATGGAGAGTTATAAGGAGAGGGAGATAGGAGTACAATGCTAGTAGTTCAGGAGAAGTTTTAAGAGACAATGTGGAAGTACGTGTGAGACTCAACTTAGGAACAGTTATTGATCAGCTCTTCAAACACGAGACAGGTGATTCCTTTTCTCTCTAACGCCAACCTTCCCTATGTAGTATTAAAGGTCATTTAAGCTAATCTGTGTGTTGGCATTCATTTATGAGTTGTGAAGAATGAAGTTTTATAGGTACTTACACACATAAGGCTAAGCGAGTTGCTACGAGCTAACGCACCCCTGGTTCGATCCCTACACCGAAAAGCGGTGTTGTACGTTGTGGAAATGCGATTTCATTATTTTCTATTCGAAATATGATGAAAAATACCTTTACGTTTTGCACCCAAAGATCTGGCTTTTCATACGTTTTCGAATTGATTTGATGAAAATGAGCAACAGTAGCATACAAACAATAAATAGCAGACCCTTTAATAGTAGGAAATTCTTCTGTCTTTCTAAATTTCAGTAATTAGTGTCCTTGTGCACTGACAACGATATGCAACGTTATTTCAAATTAAATGTATTGTAACCCTCTAAATATGCATTGCTGAACGCAAAATTTTTATATAGTAATTGGCAGCGACGAAATGATTATTAATCAAGTGGGATATTGAGCATAGATGTAAATGACAAATTAAATGCAACATTAGATAGGCTGGCGGAATTAGCAGAGAATGCAGTTGGTGATAGTTTTGAAGACACAGTACCAAACGCGTCTTCCACTCCGAGGCGTAGTCCAATAGTTACGTGGCAGAAATTTACCTATTAGTAACTTGGCTAGAGAACCGCGTACGACAATGGCGTACCAAGGGTTTGTTAACCCGTCCTTGTTAGAGGGGATACAGTTTCAAGACACGGCAGGAGAAGATGTGACAAAATTTTTAGATAGAGTAGAGAGGATCGCTATTCTAAACGAATGGATTGCCGAAAATAAGTTGCAGATGGTCCCTGTACTGTTGGATGGTCCGGCCTTGCGTTGGCATAAAGCATGGACGCAAACAATGAAAAATAGGGAAATTACCTTTGACCTCTTTAAATCGAAGCTGAATGAAGAGTTCACAGGCTCAATTGATAAGCTGCATTTGGAAGAGAGAATTAAGAATAGGTTACACAGAGATGACGGCTTACGTAAGAGACAAGCAGCTTCTCTTATGTAAGATGGATCTGAACATGCCCACTAATAAGCAAATCAAACATATTTGTCTAGGTCTTTAGCCGGAGTATATTCGCTACACGTACAAGAAGGAATATGTTTCGATCCAGGAACTTTTAAAATATTTGAAAGGGTTTGAAAAGATTCAATTTCTGATCAGGAAGAGAAAGATACAGGAGTTGATGTCGGAGGCACAAAAGAGTGCATTGTTCTACCCGATGAATGAAATGAAAGTGCAAAGTACCCAACAGCTCCCGTTTCAAAACGCGGCAGCAGGATCTTGCGAAATATCATGCACGAAGGGGAATTCCGAGCTCGAGATGCTCGTAAAAGCCACGCAGGATAAACTCGGCTCATTGATAGAGTAGTGTGTTTGGTACTATTATTAGGACACACATAGCGTACAAATGAAGAGGTTATTTGATTAAACAGCCCGATTTGGCTACACTTAAAATTATGCCAAGATGCCCATATGCCCCAATTGCTCAAGTGTGATATGCTCTCAAAATCCCAAGAACCCTGAATCCTAGTGTACAAATGAAGAACCCTCAACAGACAGATTTGCCTACACTTAAAACTATGTCAAGTACCCATATGATCTTATTGCTTATAGTGTGCTACTCTGTCAAAATCCCAAGAATCCTGAATTCTAGTGTACAAATGAAGAATCCTCAACAGATTGATTTGGCCATGTGTGCAAAAGCTACATCTGTGAGATTGTTGTCCATAAGCTTGTTAAAAATATGCCCCTCTTGATGTTATTATAGCTACACTTAAAACTAGGTCAAAAATGCTCATATGAGCTTTTGCTTACACAGTAGTATAATAAAATATATGCTTAAATACTTGTTACCTGGAATATGCTCAATATTTTAATTGGACACCAGGCCCAACTTGAAATTCTAGTACTAAGACAATATAATATGCAGAGGCTTTCTAGAATTGCTCTGTGACTCTCTCATTTCTTACATCATAAACATATGATTTTTCACCTATAACAATAACACTACATATGGTGTCATCAGGGAGTGTATCGTGGAATTCACAGATAATTTTAATGTTTGTCCTGTCATTAACCACAATTTGTTTCCTTTTTGAAGTGTTGATGACAAACATGGGTCTCTGTGCTTTGAATTCATCTGGTGTGTAATACATGTCAGTATTGCCAGTAGTGACCCTTTTGTATGCTGTAAATGCCAAGTATAATTTAAGGAAATCATCCTTGGACATGTTTAAATTATAATTTTCTCTAGGAAACACCTCATTTCTGCCATTTTTAAGATATATGTTCTTGATGATGTTGCAGTTATCCAGTCTGAAACAGTACCACCACAAAATCTGGCATGTCATATTGTATACTGGAGAATGAATTTGTAGCATCAAATTCATAATAGCTACCAGTGGCAGGCTTCTGCACACATTGATATGTATAAAATTGTAAAGGTACCTGTGGATTTTTTAGGATATCTGCTTTGTATTTAAGAGCATAACTGGCTTCATATTCAACTACTGGAATTCTTAGCTCCATAGTCTGAATAATGCATTTGCCTTCATCAGGTAGGGTATTGGGCAGAGCTTCCCCGGTAGAGTTTAATGTACTGTACCTCATCAAAGCATTATTATCATTGGCAGCTCTTCTAAATGTGATTCTTATACCACCCTTCCACATAATATATTTGTAATCTGAGAAGAATCCTGGCAACAGGCGAATGGGAAACAGCACTGTGTGGCTCTTGGATAATATTTTATCACCAGCCTCAAATCCACCTATTTTGTAGTATGATGCCTCGGTTTTGGATAATTTTAGTGTGGCCAAAGCTGTAGAGGTAATACCAGTGTAATCTACTCTGTTTATAACAACACCATGTTTTCTGATCTCAATTTCAGAGAACAGATGTGGCACAAAATTGTCTACCAATCTTATATTTGAATTTGCCGGATAATCTGTACCATCGAGATTTACAACATCAAATTTGACGTATAGATCTGCTCTGTGGGGGTGTATAAAGCCATCTCCTACATCAAGATCAACCTCAATCTCTGTGTTGGGTTGATTTAAATTTGCAAAGGTCCTCCTGTTTTGGGGGAATGATTGTAGCTCATAACTCTCAATATTTTCCATTTTTTTTGTATGTATTTTTATTTAAATATTAATCTCTATGATAGCAGTTGTTGTGGTTCCAGCAAAATCAACTAATTCTTCTTTTTCATTAGTGACCATCAACTCAATATAATCTATTCTATTATGGCACACAGGAAAATATAATGTTGGGGATGGAGTGTAGATGATTGGCTCCATAAATTCAGAGTTAGGTTTGAATGTTGCAATGATGCCAGTTTGTTTGTGAGTGCCTATGCCATTTGATTTGGTGATCATACCCTTGGCTACATTACAGTGAATATTTAGAGTTTCTATGGCTAAGAATTTAGGTATATTAATAGCAGTGTGTTTAATGGCTGGTTCAAGTTTTGTGTTGTTCTCAAAGCCTAACAGCTCTCCTATAGTACCCAGATCCACTGTTTCTGTAGCAGACACAATCTCTACTCTGTGAGTGACAGAATTTTGAGTTAACACTATACCTCTGGGTAACTGAGCATTTAGAGTAGATAGATTATATTGCCCTGGAGTGATGACAATTTTTTGATCACCAACTGCAATTGTGTTGTTGTGGTGTGTAATATTAGGGATCAAGTACATGCCATAAAATGCTCTGAGAGCTATTGTTTTGGGATACACTATATCATCATGTAATCTAAGTTTCAATATTGAATTTTGGCTGGTGAGATGGAATACCCCCATGATGTTTTAAATACCACAGGGCCTTTTGAAAATCTTCAATTGATGGTTTATTTATTTGAGACAGATATCTAAGAACAGATAAACACAGATGTCCACAATTAACATCTTTGAAGTTTTGAACACGGGCATTATTGTAATAAAGATTAGTTGATTTTAGATATTTTACTAAATTCTCAGGTGGAACACCTCCAAATGAATCAAACACAAATGCCTCATCTTTCAAATATTTAAGATAACAAATCCAGTGAGTGCCCTGATTTTTGTACTTATCCAAATTAACTATGCCACACTCTTTGTTGAGTGGTTGTTCTGGTAAAGAATCAGACATGTACACACCTCTAAGTTGTTGTATTTTGCTCCACTGCTAGACTTGACTCTTTTTTGTGTGGGATCATTGTTCTGGTATAGAGCATCTGATTTTATTAATATTTCTTTGTAATGCTCATAATCTTGATCTGTATAGCTGCCAGGTCTCTTCCGAGTCATCAGTTCCCACAATCCAGGTGTTCCGGGATACTTAACAAAACCACCTCTTTCTCCAAGATGAGATTCTGAATATACAATTAGATCAACTCCCATAAATGTTACTCTGAAATTGCCAATTCTATGTATGATGCTCCCATCACGCTCTGTGTCAGCATATAAGCCAAAGACCGCATCTTTGTTATCTTTAGGTGTGCTTAAATATTTTTGAGCAAGAAGACCCAATTCAATAGGATCCTGAGTAGCTTCAATTCTTCGATGGGCAACAGGACTAGGTGTATGAATACTAGAAAGTGGGGTGATTGGATAATCTATTATGTTCCTAGCAGCTACAGGTACAAGCTCTGTGATCAAATTTTGATTTTGCTCTGTAACAGTTTTGATATTTTTACCTAATTCACTAATAGCATCAATAATAGGCTGTTCTGTTTGCTTGTGTTGTTCATAGATTCCTCGGTTCTCTG
Organism: Lepisma saccharinum; assembly: GCF_977018435.1. Taxonomy (NCBI): domain Eukaryota; kingdom Metazoa; phylum Arthropoda; class Insecta; order Zygentoma; family Lepismatidae; genus Lepisma; species Lepisma saccharinum. Next base: position 60,286,480 of record NC_139238.1, on the reverse strand, counting down.
ATTTCCATCCTTTAAATCTTTTTACAAGATAATCTCTTAATATAAGATCATCAATGATTGGTCTTTTCATGGTTATTTATATATGTTTCAATGTCTAGAAAATTGTTAATTTTATTTCTGTATTTGCCACTATTGGGTTTCCTTGGTATATCAATTGTGACAAACCCATAGCTGTCCTGGTTCCAGCACCTACTGCAAAACTTGGAAAAATCATTTTAGCTCAAGTCCCCACCTACATATTCATCACGTATGTGTTTGAGGTTGGTATGATCTTGATGAAACACACATATAAAATTGCTGTTGTCTCGGATCAGCTGCTTTGGAATTTTAGAAAAAGTCTGTGCCAGGTAGAAGCAATCTATGTTTTTGTGTCGGCCCTGTGTAAAGAAATATCTAACCTTGTTTTGATTATCCAGCATAATGTCATCAAACACAACAACAGAGTTATCAAGACATTCATGGAGTGGCTTAACATCTGATTCAAAAGTGGCTATATCCAGTCCATCATATAGCTTCATCAGCTGCTGATATTTTAATTGTTCCAAGCTCTTAGAGAAGACATATAAGTGCCTGTTTTTCCAGTCTAACCAGTTGGGTGCCAATAAAAAATTATCAATCATTAGTGTAGTTTTACCACAAGCCGATGGCCCAACAATAAGACATCTAATATTATCAGGCAGCAGCTTGCCATTTCTCTTATTCTGCTGTTCAGGCTCTGGCAATCTTTTTTATAACATCCCAGGTGTTCATAGTATCACTTTGTCTGCCTCGATCCAGCTGTGTTCTGGGAGTCCTAGCCATTTGACAAGTATCTTGTTGCCTTTTCTGCGGATGATTTTTTCTATGAGATATGTGTCAGGCTGCTCTCCATCAAGAGCTCCGAGAGATTTGAGGTCCGCCTGTGGTACCTGATAGACGAAATCTTTGGGTTTCATGGTGATGGTATTTTTTTTATATATCATGCGAGGTTAGGAAGAAAGTTCACGAGGTGTTATTTAAATAAAAGTTTCTCGGTATATATATATATAAATTTTCTCGGGGAAAAATACAAAACGCACAATCAAGCAAAAATTCAATCTGTGTGAAAAACGACTTCAACCACCTTCAAAATAAAATAATTGTAGCTATTAAGATAAAATTTTCAGCTATATTATTTATACACAATTTCCGGACACAACAACTAACATCTGATCACATCAAAACTCAATTTGACCGATTAGTGTGTATACTTAGTCTGTTACTATTTTTGGTTTTGGTATTTTCATATAATTTTTTGGGTAGCTCCAATCAAAAACTATATACTTAATAAAACTATACACTTAATAAAACTATATTCTTAAAAAACTGGAAAATCCACAGGTGTCTGTCAAGTAAACCGGAAGTGGACCGGAAGTAGACCGAAAGAAGACCGGAAGTAGACCGGAAGTAGACCGGAACTAAATGTTAGTGGGTGTGGGTGTGGGTGTAAGTGTGGGTGGGTGTGGGTGTAGGTATGTGTTGGGGGTGGGTGGGTGTAGTTGGGTGTAGGTGTTACGTAATTTATCTTTAAAGACATTATGACACTCGTACGAAGTACGAGGTGAAAAATCAGATTTGCAATAGTATAAAATCGACAAAAACATCGTCAAAATAGGTTTTCCACTGTGCTTAAATTAATAAAAATAATAGGCCTCGTACCAAGTATTGGTTTGAAAATTACTTATCCCTCTACATGTATATTTTAACTTTTAGTTTCTTAGAGAGAAGTAACATACATTTCCTGATTTAACCCTCGGATGCATGTCACTTTTTTTTACAACTTTACATATGTGGGGTCAATTTGACCCCAATGCAATTATGCATTGAACTAAGTACGACAGAGTAAATAGTTCAGCTAATATGGTTTATTGATCAATAATTTATCTGAATATAACATAGGAAACAATTACCCTTTTATTATTATTATTATTATTTAAGAGCCCTCCCAAAAAATAACAATGTATTGACAATTCACTGTTCTACATAATAATGGTAGTTACACTTCGCTCGCAATTATCAGAACTTCAGTTGACCTAAGAAACAGTATTTTAGAGATAACACAATACAGCACTAAATATTATTTTATCTAGAACAAATAAATTTAAAAAAAAATAAAAATAATAATAAAAAAGAAATAAAAAAGAATGCGCCGGCCTCTCATGGCAATTAAATACACCTCACTCGAATTCTGAGCACACCACAGTCACACTGCTGTGGACCTGCACACAGGTTTCCCACATCTTCTGCAACGTTCTGTCGTCTTCCTGTCCTCTTGTCTTGTGGAGACCTGGCATCTTGCTCTTTTCTTTGAAGATCTTTCCTCCAGTCTCTGTGCCTGCCTTACTACGCCGCAAAGTTTCATTGCCTCGGTTACTGGTTTTTTTCAGGTTCAAGCTTTGGCACCTCCCCCGCATGTGAGAAAGAATCAACTCATTCTCCAACTCGATAAGGAACATACGGCGTCTGTGACTGACGCCTGATTGGTAATCAGAATGCTCAGACAAGTAGCACGTGTATGCATTGAGAACGCCTACATTGATTACATTATAGAAGAGGGCCACTGGCTTGATTGATTGATTGATTTGTTGTTTTAAGTCCACTTTATGCACAGTAAGGCTAATCGGGACTGGACCTACAGCTTAAAGTGGGATCCAAGAGGGCCACTGGCCATCCAAGTGTCTTGTGTTCTGCAGATGTACGTTTGAAGCAGTTTGTCCATGGCATCTACTCCACTCTTTGTTTGGTTGTAAAACTTTATGATTTGTGGATTCTTCTTAGAATCATCATCATCATGTGTATGTCATGATGCATGGTTCTGAGTAGAATGACATTCTTGTTTCTCTTCGGCAAGTAGCTTACCAGGGTCTCATTTTCATGGAAGGCGAATTGTGATGTGCAAGGCTGTCTTGTCTTGATATTGGATAGTGCAGGTGGGATTTCACGCTTGTTTTTCCTTACTGTTCCGACAATGGTTACATTTTGTAACAGGAGATCGTTAGCCAAGTCATGACTAGTGAAGAATTGGTCAGTTGTGATATTTCTTCCAGAATTCAGAAGTGTGTAGCACAGTTTCTTCACGACGTTGCTGCGGAGGTTCTTTGAACTGGCTCTCCTGGCTGTCGTCCCAAGTAGATTAAACCGTCTTTGGCGTAAAAGTTATTAGCATCGCACAACCAGAAGATCTTGATGCCGTATTTGGCTTGTTTACTTGGCATCTATTGCACGAACTTGCATCTCCCACGGAAAGGCACTAACTATTCATCAGTCGTAAGAAAGATGCCGGGTACCATGATTCTGCGACAGTTTTTGACAAAAAAGTGTCCACATATATTGAAATGCAGCCATGTGATCAGTCTCCAGACGTGCAGCGCCAGTATGTGTCATCAGATCAGAGTAGTCTTCTGATGTCATCGACACGATTTACTCCAAAGGTTGCTTTGTACTTCGGGTAGGAGAATTAATTGAGAAATAGCTCACGAACAGGAACATCCCAACTTCTCTCAGTTCGCCTCGATACGCGCCAAATACATCTGCGCATGCGCACTTTGCAGTGAGTCATGGCAGGGTGGGTGGTTGACCTTGAGATGATTTAGTTTAGTTTGGCCATAATTGATCATAATATGAAGGATCAATTTCCCTTTATGAATGTTTTCAGGCTGGGGTCAAAATTACCCCACACATGGAAAGGAGGGGTATTGTTAAAAAAACGTTAAAAATGTAATTAAAAATAAATTGTAAGAAATTTATTTATACATGTTCCTATAGCTGAAGTAGCATGGTAAGATGTCACAGAAAATCAGAATTTTTTATTTAGATTTTATTATAATACCAGGAAATAACCAGACAGTGGGGTCAAAATGACCCCACACATGCATCCGAGGGTTAAGCCTACTTTTCATTTTATTTCCTCTTTAATATAATTTTCATTTGTTAATATTACTCCTAAGTATTTGTATTTAGAAACTAGTTCAAATAAGTTGTTATCATGTGCTTTCATTAGATATTAAATTTAGAATTTTTCAATTAAACGAAATAGGTTTGTTAAAAAAATAATCGTTAGTTCATATGATATTATTTCTTGTGATGCATGTTTGTTGTCCATGTTGATGTTTTTTTGTTTGTTTTAACAGGATTCGAATTCTTGAAGGGACGGAAGAGGGGGTTAAGTTTTTCGAGAATATCACGCATTCCATGTTTATAAGTAATTACATTTTTAATGGAAAGCATATCTTTTATAAATATTTCATGAGATTTGGTCACCTGCAAAAGTTAATCCGTTTATCGCCTTGTTCTATAGGAACTCAAAATGTAAAATTTTCCTTATCCTCTGCTTACACAATTTCTCTTTTCTCACGATCTCTATCTTGATCAATTATATCCCTACCTTCTTTAAATATACAACAGTCGCAGAAAGGGCCAAAAAGCAAAGTAAAATAAAGCAATTTAATCAATTCAACACTACAAGAATAAATTTACGCTGTGTGTTTGAGTTAAAAATATAAAAACATCCATAAACTCAAGTCACCATCTTTGGAAAAAGAATTGCAATTAAGAAATTATTAGCCCCGTCTAGTTCGCTACACTTTTAGACATCAGGTGAAGTGCAGGTACATCCCAGCACCAGGCAAGTGCAGTAGAATTGTGTTCAACCAAATAGGCGAATAGCTGTATTCAAGTTAAAAAAATCAACAATTGCCTCTGCTTTAAACATTCATTTGTTTGGTTAGCTCGCACCACGTAACCATACACCACACACTACACCGCTCCAGAACGTAGTACTACACATGCAGACACCAATTAACGTAACTTCGTCACAGGGGGGAGGTGTCATGACATTCTCGAGCCAGCATTATTGATGTGACATTCTTAACAGGTTAATGCCCACACATAGCTGTAAGTACATCAATCTCTACACTTCGGAATGTTTGGAATGCAAAGAATTCTCGTGACAAAACAAGTAATCGGGAAATTCCCCTTAGCCAACCAAATAGACGAATAGCTGTATTCAAGTTAAAAAATCAACAATTGCCTCTGCTTTAAACATTCATTTGTTTAGTTAGTTCGCACCATGTAACCATGCACCACACACTACACCGCTCCAGAACGTAGTACTACACATGCAGACACCAATTCACGTAACTTCGTCACAGGGGGGAGGTGTCATGACATTCCCGAGCCAGTATTATTGATGTGACATTCTTAACAGGTTAATGCCCACACATAGCTGTAAGTACATCAATCTCTACACTTCGGATTGTTTGGAATGCAAAGATTTCTCGTGACAAAACAAGTAATCGGGAAATTCCCCTTAACAAACCAATCTGTACAAATCACATGACCCTCAGAAAAGAGAAGGGCATAACATTCCCGAGACAGTATTATTGATGTAACATTCTTAACAAGCCAATGCCTTAATGTTTACACACATACATAAGCGCATCAATCTCTACATACACACACTCACAGACACAGGAATGTTTAGAATGGAAAGAATTCTCAGCAAATTCATCTTAGCCAAGCAAGTTACATGACAGTCTCTCTCTCTCTTTTTATAGAGAAAAAAGAAGGTCATGACATTCCAAAGCTAGTACGTATTATCGACGTGACATTCTTAACAAGTCAACGTCACATCTACACACACTCGGGGAATGTTTGGAATGCAAAACTATTCATTTGTCTGAGTAAAAACAACTAGGATACATGAGAATTCTTGCCAACATTCGATTTGGTTAAAGTTACTGGTTAAGAAAACGTTTTTTTTTTTAAAAAAAAAAAAGAAACACTACGGAAACCTATGACCTTACATAGATTCATTTCATTCTTAACAGGTCAATACCTCAATATTCAGACGCTCCCGTAAGTACGCCAATCTTCACACATACACTCAGGAATGTTTGGAATACAAAGAATTCTCGTAACAAAACTATTGATTTGTCTAAGTAAAAACTAGCTTACATGAGAATTCTTGCATGTGACGCAAGTTAGGTTCCCAAAAAATACTTCCTACACAGTAATTTATATATCACCGATGCCATCTAGTTGCAAATATATGTACTTGGAGAACATGAAAGAAGTAAGTATCACTATATGCTGCCATCTAGTTGCAAAAAAATATACTTGTTGGGAAAAAGTTTCATTACTCAATGATTTTATTTATCATCCGGTAGTAATACGATTAGCTGAAGACATATGACAGAGCGCTCTCGAGATCACGTAGCTAATTGTTAGGGCCCAAAATATTACTAGAATATGTTAAACTTGTATATTTCTTGTACCGCTATGATGTTACTGATTAGTTACAAGCACAAACAATATCATAACACTGGATGATATGAGAATATGCAAGTACGGTATCTTCGGTTCGGATATAAATAGACCGAATGTATACTGGGTTTTTTTGCAAAAATTTTTAAAATTGACTCATGAGAGACAATTATTTTTTACAGTTAAAGAAAGTAATGGATTTCGCTTTAGTTATTTGAAAAAGTGAAATTTTAAAAATTAGGTGTCATAGGGGGGAAATTATCTAAATCTTAGAATTTTTATACAATAAAATTGGAATTTAAGCTCTTGCGTAAAACAAATTTTCATTTTTTACACTTGGAAAATCAGCTAAAATCATGCTTTTCAGTTAAATTACACTAAGAGAGCTCACAACGAAATTGTTAGATTTGGGGGGGGGGTGTTTGCTCGTGCCCCCTCTCTGACTACTGTTATTGTTTATTATGTATAAAATATATATTTGTACTAAGTATAGAAAATAATAAGTACATCAAAACTAAATCTGATCGATTAGTGTGTATACTTAGTCTGTCACTATTTTTCGTTTTGGTATTTATATATAATTTTTTGGGGCTCAAATTAAAAACTATATACTTAATAAAACTACATACTTAAAAAAACTGGAAAAAACACACAGGTGTCTGTCAAGTAAACCGGAAGTAGACCTGAAGTAGACAGGAAGTGGACCGGAAGTAGACCAGAAGTAAATGTGTGTGGGTGTAGGTGTAGGTGAGTGTAGGTGTTTCGTAATTTAAGTCGAAAGAAATTATGACACTCGTACGAAGTACGAGATGAAAAATCATAGAGTTGCAATACTATAAAATCGACAAGAACATCGTCAAAATAGGTTTACCACTGTACTTAAATTAATTAAAATAATAGGCCTCGTACCAAGTATGGCTTAAAAAGAATCTTATATACCTACCATGGAAATATTACAGGACGGTTTCCTTAACTTCATATTTACCATGGACCTTGCAGTACGTGCTCAAGACACTCGATCCAAATAATTTTTGCGATTAACTGAAAGTAAGCGAATTAAATATATCTAATTAAACCTATCATTATAAGCAATTTTATTGGCCTTCGCACATTCACTAAAGTTCCAAACAGCCACATTGATACCATTACAAAACTTCCCTTGCAACCTCCCACGGTAAAGTGGTGTCGTTAACAGCCTGCAGAGCCAGAGGTAAGCGGGTTCAATGCTGGTTAGGCATAGACGATTCATTGTGTTTGTGCTATTATTATGCCCTTACTTCATCATTCTACGGTGAAGAGAAACTCAAATAACCAAAATGGGACACAGAGATCGAAGAAACTCTCTCCATTAAGCGTAAAATAGCCGATGCAATGTAAATTTAGTCATGGGCGGATTAACTGGGAAATGGGATACTTTCGCCCGAAACGTCTCAAAATGTTATTAAATATTGGGTGGCCGAATGACATTAAGAAAGTATCAGCCCTTGTACCTCGATCGGAGCTCAGGTCTGTGATCCTCTATGACTAGCGAACAACATTCTTTTTTATATTTCACTTTGTTCACAGATAGGTTGATCGAGACTGGATCACGAGCACAAGGGGGTGCTGCCAGGCCTACAATCTCATGTTATCTAATTTTTAATTGTAAATATTTGCATAAAAAATTAAAATGAATTACGCTGTTCTCTAGGGATGTTCCCAACCAATGTTTCTAAATTTATTTTGTTCATAAAATGATTTAATGTAACGTGCATGGAAGGAATATTCACTTAGTAGGCCTAGCAGTAACGCACAGTTCTTACAGTAATAATAAAATGATACTAATTGCCAGAGCTTAACCGTGATCGATTGCATCGCCATCGATGTGGCGACAGTTGCGGACGAGTAATACAATTCGACAAGACGAATTTTGACGTGAACCAAGTTTCAGCACCGTTCAACTTGAAAGCTTCGTGGGTTATTTTTAATGAACACTGTTTCAAAGTACGCGAGCTATATTTCCGCATTTCTATTCATAATGTCACGGACTGGGAATGACATTCTAAGAACGTGGATTTTCATGAATTATTAGGTGAGTGAGATGTGTGAAGAAACGCGTCTCCTCTGACTAAAAGCGCAAAGTTAGAGTACAGACCCGTAGTAGCAGCGTGCCAAAGATTTATTGGCGGTAGGAGGGTAGTTGCACGTAAGTTTTAATTTATCCCATAGGAAACTTCAAGTTCGTGATTCTTATGTATATGGATACAATACGATATCCCCACCCTTTCCCTTGTAGGAATAATGCGGCGAATTCAGCAGTCCTTCGAAAACCGCCCCTTCGCCCTCTGTGATTTCTCAAACTGAATATACTAATATATAGGTATATTACCTTTAAATAAGTGGTTCTCAACCTTTTTCAGTTCGGGACCCACTTTGAAGGATATTACACTTCACGGGACACACAAGCATGGGTGCCGGCAAAATTACTTGAAGGTATGTGCACTCAGTTTATAATCATATTTTTGCTAACATCCAGTACTTTAAGAAGCCCTCTTTTGCATTTGCGTAATCAAATTACGTATACTTACTTCAAGACAAGTATATATGTAATTTAAAAAAAATAATTTACTCTAGTATTACTAAACACGCATGATGAAATTGAGAGATGCCGGCAAAATACGATGGTAGAGCGCAAATAATAGACATGAAGAGCTTAGACTACGTACAACACAGGTTGAATTTAAATTGTTAAACAATGTATCTTAGGAATTAAAATGTAATAAGTGTCTGAGACACAATAAATAAATTTTCGAGCTCGACTTCGCGACACACCAAACGTCCTCTCGGGACCCAGCAGTGGATCGCGCTCCATACGTTGAGAAGCGACGCGTTTAAATACATTATTAGCCATTGGTATGAAGATATAAAACATTTTACCAAGAGTTTTTAGTTGAGCTTAACTACAAAGATTTAAATTTCCATACTTGTAATTGCGACAGTCAGTTAAAAATCAACACCCTTAATCCACCATAATGCAATTAGCATTTTTTTTTGTTTTAACGGTTATCCCAACGTTAGCATTTTTCACATGTCCTTGCACATTAACAATATGTTTAACACGTATATATCTATAAGTTGGACGACAGAAACAGAATGACCGGAAGTATGTAATACCATATGTAAGTAATATTATTCACCCTGAAACTACAAAATCAAGTTGAGGTATTGAAACTGTTTGTGGCTGAATGGTTAGCGTGACGTTCATAAAACTCGGTGTCCTAGGTTCGCATCCTTGATAGAACCTGGACATGAAGTTGTGTTTGTTCCAACAAACTGTTTCATTATTCATCCTTACCTTCATATTATATACGAGACTTGCCATAGGAATCTTCAATTTGAGAAAGGCACAGCCATTTGCTGCGGTTTTCTTCTGATTGATTTGATTTATTTTAATTCTTCCTTCTGTTTCTTTTGGCCAATCGAGGAGATTAGGATGAAATTGATGCGAGGGCAATGACAAATACGCATGGGCAGTGCGGAACACACAGACTGACTGTGAGTCTAGAAGCCAAAGCCCCGTTTGTCGTCCAGGCAGAGCGGGATTGATAAAATTTGGTCTCGTGGACTATCCCTTGTTTTGGGTAGTATCGACATTATAATAATAATAATAATAATAATAATTATTATTATTATTATTATTATTAACAGTTTTGTTATAATGATACTTCACTTCCACTAATTGCATGACCTATATTAATAACACTTGCAATCATTAAGATATAGACATCTGATTAAAAATTATTCTGTAAATTTCGTTTTTGTGAAAACAAAAAACTGCCACTTGCAAAATGGATTTCACCATAACACACAAATACTACACACGCTCTAAAGGAAATTAAATCAAAACTACATTACGGTAGCCACACTGGACGCGAACCAAGAATAAAGGATGTTGATTTCAACCGTCAATATCCCTCCAATTCACTTTTACTTGTTGGCATTCAAAATTTTTACATTTGTTTTTAAGAAGAGCAAATCTTTATATTCGAGCAATAAGATTGTACATATTGTTTCTATTACGTGAACTTTGAAAATAGGATCATGATGATAGAACAACTTGATTTTCTCAAGTTCTCAAGAAAATCAAAAACTATTCTACAAAGTTTTAAAGACCTTGAGAAGAGATAAAGAAAGCCCATTAAAATACATAAAAGGAAAAGATGGTAAACTAAGAACAAAACCAGAAGAAATCATGCAAAGATGGAAGGAATACTTCGAAGAATTGCTGAAGGATGAAATACAAACTAAAAGGACGGAGGTTCAAACAGGAAACGAAAGAACAGAAGATATAGAAATGGAGGATGAAGAAGAGGAAATAAATTATATCAAAGTAGAAGAATTAGAAGCAGCATTAAAGAAAATGAAGTTAGGGAAGGCTAGTGGACATGATGGTTTAACACCAGAAACCTTAAATACATAGGAAATGCTGGAGAGCAACTGTTTCTGAACCTACTGAATGTTATATGGGAAAAGAAAACTGTACCGAAGGAATGGGAGATATCAGTAATAATCCCAATCTTCAAGAAAGGATATAATAGAGAATGTAGAAACCATCGGGGAATCTCATTGCTCAGTGTGCCAGGAAAGATATATTCAAGAAACCTGGAGAATAGACTCAGAAAATATGTCGAAGAGCAATTGGAAGAAAGTCAAGCAGGCTTTAGACCAGCAAGAAGTGTACAAGACCATATTTTCACCCTCAAACAAATAACAGACAAGACAATAGAATACAATAAAAAGGCACATGTATGTTTTGTAGATCTACAAAAGGCTTTTGACAGAGTTCCTTGGAATGAGATAAGGAAATCTTTAGAGAAGAAAGGAGTGGATAAAAACCTAATAAAAGCAATCCAAAGTTGGTACAAAGGATGCAGATGTTACGTGAGGACGAGAAACCACCAGTTAGATGAATTTGAAATAACAACAGGAGTTAAACAGGGAGATATACTATCACCATATCTATTTATAATCCTATTACATGAAGTAATAAAGGAATGCCATATAAAAATGAAACAATTTCATGTAGGATACTGGAATATGAAATCAATTAAACTAACAGAGCTCATATACGCTGATGATATTATACTAATAGCTAATACACAGGCTAGTTTACAATATAACCTAAATATTCTTAATGAAGAATTAATGAAGAAGAATATGGAAATAAATATGGAGAAAACTAAAACAATGATAATTAGCAGAGAAAAGACAAACCATAAGATAAAACTGAATATCAAACCTTTAGAACAAGTGACAAATTTCAAGTATCTTGGAGTAATTATAAACAGTCAAGGAAAAGAAGAGGAATAAATAAGAGATAGAATCATGAAGACAGAAAAGCTATATCAAATGATAAACCGAGGATTTATAGGCAAAAAAGAAATATCTACCCAAACAAAATTCGCTGTATATAAAACAATTTATATACCAACACTTACATATAGCAGTGAAAATTGGACAATGACTGGAAAACACCTGCAAAGTGTACAAACAATAGAAATGAGGTACCTTCGAAGAATAAGTGGGAAAACCAGGAAAGATCGGATAAGGAATCAAACCATTCGGCAATCTTTAAATGCTCAGCCACTACAAGAAACAGATGAACGTGATCAACTCAGATGGTTCGGCCATTTGAGCAGAATGAGTGAGACGAGACTGCCAAAGCAGATATGGGAAGCACGTCCACAAGGAACAAGACCAAAAGGAAGACCAAGAAAGACATGGAATATGAGTGTCAAAGAGATTTTGGAGAAACGAAGCATAAGATGGAAAGAGGCACAGGAAAAAGGCGATGGACAGAAACGTCTGGAGAACTCTCTGTAACCCCTCGACACCGGCAGGTAGAAGAGGACGCGACTAAGTAAGTAAGTAAAGTATAATAGAACTTATTTAAACGCCAGAAACTCCTTCATTTTAACTTCATTCATGAAATAAACAAGTGAATGGAACTAATATGTTCTAGTTTGCTATTATCACAACATTAAGAAAATATAATAGTCGATGGTCTTTTTCACTTCTGCCTCTTCTAACTAACTAACTAACTCCCTAGTCTTCGTAAACCCGAAGGTTCATGGCTGCAGCAACACAGGCCTTCCATCTGTCCCTATCTTGAGCAAGTTCTATATATTCTTTTCCATCCCTACCGATTTCCCTTAGGTCCATCTCAACGTTGTCCCTCCATCTTCGTCTTGGCCTTCCTACAGGTCTCTTACCATCAGGTTTCCCAACAACAATCCTGTAAACTCCTCTTTCCTGTCCCATTCGTGCCACATGGCCTGCCCACCTAAGTCTTCTTGATTTAATTATTCTAATAATATCTGGACATGAATACAAATTATGTAGTTCTAAATTACGTAACCTTCTGCCTCTTCAGGGGCTTATTTTTCTGCGGCTTTAGGATATAGCCTAAGATAGCTTAGAGGCTATCTTAGAGGGAAGGGGGTTCCCTGAGTCCAGCAGTGCCGGCGCTAAGATTAACCCTTTGACGAAAGTCGAATCTGAGGAAGAAGGAAAAAAAGGAGGGTCATGTGGGTTGGTTTTTGCGTGGCTTACTCTGCAACGTATCTCTGACGTAACAGAGTACGTCACGAGATTGGCAGTCTTCACAGTTTTCTTGGGTCTGAGCTTCTTCTGCCTCGTAGAGCTCCGACACAGTAAATAGTCCCTAATGACCCTACACAAGTTGTGTTAAAGAAACAGCGAAAGGATTTTGAAAAAGTATAAAATATTACCTACACATGGAAACAGATCTTCATATGAGATCGTTGAATGTAGGCATTCGCTGTTTACTGTTCACGGCTGCCGGAAGAGCAGTTGGGGTGGGGTGGGTACTTCAGGGGAAACTAACACAATCGCTTGAAAGGGTGGAAGGACGAAAATTTGTTTCTTTTGAAGCAGTTGACCATCTGGAGCGCAGGCGAGCGAAGAAAGCGAACATGAATTATCGTTCTTTTAAAATTTTTCATGGATAGTAAAACCGTAATTTGATGACAAAAGATTCTCAAACATTTATGAAATGGAAGATAGTAATCACAGCCGCGCTTTCATCTGTCTTTAATCTTGGATATATCATTATGTGGGAGAGGCAGTGAGGGAAAAAAGGCTCTCTCTCTCTCTCTCTCTCTCTCTCTCTCTCTCTCTTTAATCTTTTTAATATTCCATAAAGAGCAATGGAAGGAAAACCGAAAACTGTTCCTATTTTGTACCTACCTAAAATAGAAATGACAATTTTTGTAACTATAATTGGCTTACGCAGAATTTTGTCGCTAGATGTTTCAAGTTTGTTTAGCTTTAATATTTATATTAATAATAACAATACATTGTTTTTTGATTGATTCATTCATTGATTGATTTGCTTTATTTTACTTCGCGTTTTGTGCCACTTTTGGCTAATTTGCGAAGATGGTGATGAGTGATGATATGATGAAATTGATGAATGAACACTCTAATGCAACCATGCCCAGGCCATGATTTGAACCTGGGACCCCTGGCGTCGTAGCGCGATGTCCTAATCACTCCGCCACGGTGGCCGGCAATACATTGTTTATTATAACATTTATTAACAATAGTAATCTAATAATATGAACTGTTTATATTTTCGCTGGATGTGACACTAATTAGTATAAAACAGAGCACGAATTAAACATTTCTTCAGTTTACCCAGTCAGTGATCACAACAGGTTCATTGAATGTACAGTGTTCCATAAGATATACACATATCATTCTGATCATGTACAATTAACTACACGTATGCTAAAATTGTAGTTTTACAACTTTGCTTTTACAACAAACAACGCTCACACTGGAAGAGCAAAGATGTGAGTTACTGAATTAGTAGTCTTTCTGTATTATTTTCTGCAGATAAAGATTATTTCGTGGTGAAGAGTAATGAATGGGATGATGAGAACAGAACAGACATTGCCATCTACACCGCAGGGAACGAGGTACATTAATTTATCTTGCTTAAGTAATAGTTTCTTATGTAGATATACCGGGTGGGTCAGACTCAATTAGGCAGCTTTTGATTAGATGTTATTTTTATTTTTTCTTTATTTTATTTTTATTGACAAATGTTAACAATTCCAATGGCTACAAAATTGTTACAAAAATGGAATCACACACACATAAGTCATTGCATTGATTTTTAAGATAGTGGATAAAGAATTTAAAATATAATAAAAATTCACATGAATTAAAAAATAGGTACTCTTTTCTTATAGACTACAAAACTGGACTTACTTTTTTGAAAGAATTTAAAATGTAATGACAAATTACATGAATTACAAAAAAAACGTGTACTTATTCTTCTTCTAAACTACAAAACTGGACTTATTTTTTTAAAGAATTTAAAATATAATGACAATTCACATGATTACAAAAGAAACACGTATTGTTGTGACACATACCTTTCTACGAACGTTGTCTCCTGTTCTTCTGCTCAGCAAATTTTGTTATTACTTTTTCGTTGAAGCCCTCTATGTTTGAAATGTATTCTTTCTCTATTGTAAGCAAGTGCCAAGGCATTTGGTCTGTCATGTCCCATTGCATTTCTAACGCTTCAATGTGCTGAAACATCGTTCAGATTCAGCTGTTGCCACTGGAGTTATTAAAACTATGTTTCTCATTTTTACTGTTTCTGAAAAGGTACCCTCTAAATAATTTTAAATAAAAAATGAATGCAATCTACTGATAGAGTTTATGTTTTTCAACTCTTCATTACAATAAAGAGCACGAAGTTCCCTCTTTAGTTTTCCCTCTTCTATGAAGGGATAAGAAATCTGGGAAGATGCCTCTGTTTAAAGATTGTTCTCTTTCATTATGTCCTCAAGCAAGTTCATGTCGACCACAGAATTTTAAGCAATCGATCATTCTAATTAATATATGCCTAATTTTCCGGACAAATTCATTGTGTCTTGTAATTGACAGCCTATGTCCTTCATCAATTTGTGTTCGAACATCAACCCTGCCAAACTCACTCAAACATAGCAAATGAAGGCCACCAAAACGCTACAGAACAACACGCGAGATCGAACGCGACGCGAAGGAACTAGCCCCGAATCAGCACTCAAATTCATTGGACTCTCCCCTTCTCTCTCTCTGTTAGCACGTGACCTTCACTGTGGCGTAGGTGGGTGTAGGCCTCGCCTTCCTTTGCGACGTGCCCCGGAAAACGATAATTGACATCAATGGCGCTAGGAGCGCTGTCGTATCCATTGCAACAGACGATGAATTTACGTTTGTAAAAATCTCCTTTTAAAAGACTGTGTGATAGTTATGCGTTATGGTGATTGATAATTACGTCAATACGTCCGTTTTTCTTTAGGGGCTAAGCCCCGGAAGCCCCAGGGGACGAGATGCCATTGGCACGTAGATACACTATGTAATATAATAACAACGAAATAATAATTGGAAAGCGCCCTGTGTTTCTGTACATTACATTACATAAGCTAATAATACTTTGCGAACAATTTATATGACAATATTGCCGTACGTTATGTGTAGGCCTCCCAGAAATAACTACTTCCAACTATGCCACAAACAGTGCATACGTCACATACAAAGGTTACCTCGTTTAGAAAGATTCTCCTTCTCGATCAGTTTGCTGGTGATTTTTTTTCTTCCCATCTGACGTCTTCGCCTTCCTTCTGTCTTGGGCTTGGATTATTCTCGTGGGATTTCGGATCTGCGTTGAGCGTGTGTGCCGTGGATAGACAAGTTCTGGTAGTAGACACTCAATATAGAATTGTTGTAGCTGCGTTTCCATATTCTTCTTCCAGAATTGATCATCTCTCTAAATTTATTCTATTTTAACACCTTTCTGTGTCCACAGACCAAAGATACAGTACCTTCTCCGTGTAATAATTACAATTACCCTACACTTGGTAATAGTAATTATGTGTGGTGTTCACGATATTGGCTTTAAGCTCTTCGTCAAATTTCCAGAAAGTTACTTTCTTGGTCTTCATGGCATGTGCAGGTGTTACATGTTTGACAGAAAAGCGACACTTAATTTCGAAAATGTCATCCTCTCCTACCAGGCCGTCTGGGGACGCTCCTAAATAGGGAATGGTGGGGTCAACAAACAGGCCGCACGGTTTTACCGCCACGTTAACCTCCTTTTCCACATGTTCAATGGCAGCGAGTTCTTTTTCCCTACCGTACCGCATTGCTTCACAGTCCCAGTCACTGTAGAGTAGGGTTTTGACTACTTTCTCGCAGCCAGTGTAGGGCTTTCTCTTGCACACTATACCGAGATGGGATGCTATGAGTAACTTACGCCTCTCTTGCTTCCAAAGCCCGCAGTTCCTCTGCATTCCAGTGCTCCTTTCTAGCTCTTGGCGTTCCTGTTCTGTGCGTGATAACGACTGCAGTAACTCTTGACGTCTTTGCTGTAGCATATCAGGCGAAAGGTCTGGGTTTTGGGCATTTTGACCGTAATCCTTGTTATGCGTATTACCAATTATGCAGACGTAGGCTCAAGTCGCAACCTCTTTCTGGTTCTGGGATGCTGCCGGTTCTTGGAGAGGCTTAGTCGACGCTTTCGCCTTGATTCTAGCAACTTCGTGAAAAATCCTGGGCTGTTCTCGGCGCACATTTCTTTGTGTATGCTGTACAATGGAGTGTGTGTGTGTTATGCGAAACCAGAGCATCTAGCCCCGTAAGACCTCTTCAACCCATAGTTCACTCGTTTTCCACCAATAAACTTTGCTATTATGGAGTTGAACTGTTCCGCAGGGTTGTCTAAGTTCTTGAGGAGACTTCTGCAGTGAAATGCGAGTTGGCCCACTGCTTCCATGATGAGCGGTACAGACTGACTGCCTGAAGTTCGGGAACAATATTAATTTCTTCTGCAGATTTTCCAGAGCAGAAGTAGCCACGCTCAAAGCAATTCAAATGTTCACCGAACACATGGCTTGGCCCGTTGATAATATCCTTATACAAATCTGTATGTCGACAAGCAGGTGTCAAACCGTTCTGACTAATACGATGTTTCACGGCCTTTGTCACTCCTCCTCCTAATCTCAGAATGCTGGATCCGATTCGTTTTATCAGGTGAACATACGTACTTCAGTTTACTATTAGTGCTTATGAGTCTCAGTTTCTTACAATAGTTCCGCAGTAAGTGAATAGTACACTCTATTGACACTCTTTGACATCGATGTAAGGTCTGGCTTCTAGAATTTTTGAATACACGCTTGAATACCATCAGCCACAAGAGTAGCAAACTTCTCACCGTACAACTCCAAACTTCGTTTAAAGCCCTCCACAATTATATTCGGCTTCATGTGGCAAACTCCACTAAAAGATGAAACGCACACGACACTTCAGTAGCAGTTACAGTCTGGCCACGGGAGACAAAACCATCTGGAAGGACTATTCCAAACGCGAAAAGGGAAGCAGGTAGAAACACGCTGTAAACAATGCTGTGATATTTCATCTGTGTGCGTTTGCTTGTGTAGTTTTATTTTCGCTCGCTGTGTTGTGTTCGTGATGGCTCTTACACCTCGTAATAAACCGTTTCGAAGTGGAACAAAGAAAATTCTGCACAATCAGTGGCGTATCCAGAAATGTTTCGTGGGCGATATGAACGAAATGTCTTACGAATAATAATAATAGTAATAATAATAATAATAATATTTTAATTGAATTAAAGTAATACTAATTTCAATATATAAATTAATATATTATTATTACGTGACTGGGTAAAGAAGCAAACAGAGTATATTCATTCTGTAGCTTACCTGTAGTTAAAAGTAGAAACATTTACATAAGATCAAGTGCCTGGCAATTAAATTAATGTCAAATAGAAGAAGAATTGAATACTATTGCATAACGAAATAAATGTTAGATACAGTGAAGTTTCTGATTAATATTTTATACATATTGTTATGAGTTGTATGTAGTATGCATAAACCTTCTTTGTAATATCATTCAAAACCGTACGATCCCAATATAATCCTTGCCTTCCAATAAGTTCACTAATGCTAAACGAATATTGTTATTATTTTATTACTTGGTAATCTTTTCGTTTGGGAGAGGGACTCCAGACGCCCTAAATAAATCCTTTATTTCTTTCAAAGCCGTATGATGTCAATCATTGCCTTCCTATATATTCAGAGTAAAAGTAGTTGTACTTGGTAAGTATTTTGGGTGCTATACTTCAAAGCCGTATTATATTTATAGCTATAATCCTTCCCTTCCAATACGCGTTCGGAGGAAATTTTCCATCGAATATGCAAAACTTGCTAAGGGAGTACATTTACATTATTTAATTTTAGTACTTCATAATACTTTCGGGGGGGTCCGGACCCCCAGCAAACTTGTTCTACGTATTATAGCGTAATATTTGCCAAAGAGACTGGTTTAATTGAATTACTCACAATAACGTTACTGGTTTACGTACGTACAATGTGAACGACTAATGGAAAGCGATAAATACTTCCCCATTTGATGATGTAGTAAACGGATAGGTTTTATTTATATTTCATTCTTAACTCTTCCACAATACGTGAACGTCTGTGTAGTTATTTTGCCGGCGATTTTGTAGGGCTAAAAAAATGTTATAGTACCTCAACAAATATATACTGGAAGCTGGCCGCTCAACGTATTCCGGAAAACATTTATAAACAGATGATAGCAGGTACCTGGGCCTTGATTAATTACTAATACTGCCTTTATTGTTTAAATATTGTATGTTAAAACCTCAGCTATAAAACACAGTTCTATAAATTATATATATATATATATATATATATATATATATATATATATATATATATATATATATATATATTTAAATATTGCTTTTGACGTCAGTCCACAACAAAACTTCAACTTCGAATCCATTTTGTATAACCTTACATGGTGTCTTGTACCCGAGAGATCCTTCTGGCTATTTGTTGAGATAATACATTAAACTTAAGAAATCTTGTTAATAATAAGTAGTAGGATCAGACCGCTTGACCAACTTTAAGTGGGTCTCAGTGTTGCCAACTCACCCCATGAAAATTTCACCATATGATATTTTACAGGCGAAGCTAACTTACAAATAGGAGTTGGCAACACTGACTAATTGCTTCACAAACCTTTTGTTTTTAAACATTTTGCCATATGATATTTCAGAGGCGAGGCTAACCTACAAATAGGAGTTGACAGCGTAGCCTTCTAAGATGATAAGTATGCAGTAAAATGAAGAAGAAGAATTAATGACGCTAACTGGCAATAGTGGTGGTGGTGCAGTGTTAATGCTTCCTCTTCTTCTTCTCCTCCTCTCTATCTTTCCCCCCTCTCTCTCCCCCTCTTCTCCTCTGTTTTTTTCTAGAATACTGATGTATTGCATGCTAACCAAACCTCTTGGGAGGCAGGGGCTCTTGTAACGCCACGGGTCCTCCACATGTATGTATGTATGTATGTATGTAATGCAATTTGGGGGAAGAGGGGGTTGGGCAAAATTTTGAACTTACGGCTGGAAATGTTTCTATAACATGTTTTCGTTCGAGGCAAATTCATAGATAGATATTGTTAATAAATATTAATATTTTGCTATTAATTGTAAATATACATACTTATTGTATTGTAGCAATTAGTTTTTTTGTATGGAAAAGCGACTGTCATCGTATTTGAAAATTATTTTTCCGTGGACATCTAGAAACCACAATTTCGTCATTCTGCGTGTACTAACAATGTTGACAGAATACAGAAATTTAACAATAGGTAGGGCTTGGACGGTAATTATACTTCCTGGTTTTTCAGTAGCTGAACAATGGAATTCCTCACTGACCAATTTTAACCTTACAGCAAGAAATGTTTCTATAAAATAACCATGCCTATGAACCTGTTTGGCTTCAGGAAGCAAGCTATGGAAGTGACCGTCCAGCCTACGTCATCGTCGAGCTTCAACGAACTCCTGCCACCCATGCTATCTAAACTTAACGGTCTGTTAATTATACACTTGAATAGTATTCTGACCCAGTACGACAATGATGTGGGCAAAACTTTCTATGTATTCAACAACAACTTGAATTATTACCGGTTCCCCATCTCCGGCAAACTTAAGTTCAACATGAATCCCGAGAACAAATGGGAGGGCAAGGTTTCCTCTGGCAAGGACATATATGCATCAAGCATGATAGGATGTATGCGACTACAACGTACGATATATCTGCTGGCGATCGCCTGTACGTGGAGCTCTTGGACGACCACGATAAACTCATCCCTCTTTTCGTAGAAATGAAAATCACGTACCCTATAATAAATAACCACAGTGCTAACAATGCCTACCGATATTTTTGGTCACACCAAGCGCGATGATCACGGCGACGAACTTCTCATGCTCGACGTCAGGGTCAAGAAGTTGCGAAGCGACCTGAAGGCCCTGCAGTCCACGCCTCCAGTCAGAGATAGCCATCCTACAGTCTCAGTGCCTGGACCCCGTACTCAAAATCGACACCGAGCTTAAATTGCTGCTGCAAAAGTACACCGAACTCTCGTCAGTAGACAACTTCGACAACTTGGCGCTGAGCATAGGCAAGCTGCAGAACGAATTTTTGAAGCTGCAGCAAGACCTCCGATGTGGAACAGCTGAAGCGACACTTTCAGGACCAAACGAGCACCATCCAGACTGAACTGCAAAACATTATCCAGAGTATAAAAACTCAAGGTGACTACGATCGCGTGAATGCCAGTATTGCCAAATTGCACGAATAGTTTCAATCATTTGAAATTCCTACACTGGAAAGCATCAAGGCTGAGCTTCAAACAGACGCTTTGCATGCAGCCATCAAAGATGTCAAAACTAAACTCCAAACGCTAAAGGACTTCATCGACAATCTACCTTCGTCCAGCGAGCTGAATGCTATTGACTGTAGCGTGGCCAACATCAAACTCCAACTTGAGACCTACGAGGATTTTGGGAAGCTTCAAGTTACCATAGCCCATATTGAGGATGCTCTCGCCGTCATCAAAAATGATCTGGCAAACGTACACGAAGCATTGGAATCCAAACTGCCTGGCATCGTGGATACTCTGGCCAGCGTCCAACAGCAGATCACCAAGTTGGAAAATCTAAACACCGAATCAGAGTTGTCGCATTTTCATCACTTGATCGACGACATACAGGCTAATATTTAAACTTTGCAACAATCCACCCCCACCCAGGGCGACATAACACAATTACAAGAAGGCATACTAGCTGCTGCTGCTGCCTCAAAGTTGGATGCGATGAAAAAGCTTTGGAGTCGCTCCAAAATACTGTGGCCACCCTGCCTACCTCGCAGGAACGGAAAAGCGTGAAGAGGGCTCTCAACCGAATACTCAAATCCGAAGACATCAAAAACATCCATACCCAAATTAAATTGCTTCGGGAGTCTGTTGCAACCTTACCCACCAACCAGAACATCAGCGAGCTACATGGCTTTTTTGCGGAAATTAGAACCCAGGTCCACGACCTCGCAACCCAGAGCTCCAAGTTGACACTCGTGGAAAGTCTACAGCAGATTATCGCCAATGTGAAAGAGAAAATTGGTAGCATCGAGGCGAGCCAGGAATCGGCCATAACCAATTAAGTACCCAACTACATGAGTTAAACGAAAAATTCAAGAGGCTAATTGTCGATGTGAAGATCAAGCCCAATTACGACACTGTTGTCCGTGCTATCGAGGAACATCTGGAATCGGTGAACGGTAGATTGGAGGATGTGGAAAACGAGGTTCGAACCAATATAAACACCCTGAACGCCAGCATCGAAAATCTCAAGTCCACTGTTGTCATCAAATTGTAGAGCATTCCAAATAGAGAATTTTCCACGCTCTTCCATCCGGGTGCCAAACTCTACGTGCCAAACTCCTGCCAAAGCCTATCACCAGTTTTTCATCGCTGGCACACTTCAGTTCGTCAAGGTTTCATACTGGTCTTTGCCTCACGCAACCCACTACCCAACCTTGACCGTGACGAACATCAGTGACGAGCCTAAAATAAGAGGAGTGGAGTTGGTCGATTTTACCCACCCCGAAACTCGCGGGACCGCGTATGCCGAAGATGCTACTCAAATTATAGACATAGAAATAGGTGATAAGTTGTACATAGAAAACCCGCCATTGTCTGCAGCTAGAAATCCCATCCAAGCTATATTTTTATTTTCGCGCAATGTCTAGGCAGACTTTGTGAACGAGCTGCACAAACCTGCACGGCGAAACTACAAACGACTGGCGGTTGTGACCAAAGGCATAGACGACGTGTGGCAAAGTGACCTTGTGGAAATAAGCAGTGGCAATTTAAAAAAATTACATATAATCAACAAGGGATACAAGTATCTTCTCACTGTTATATACACATTTTCAAAATTTGCGTGGGCTTTACCCCTCAAGAGAAAAACAGGAACCTGTGTAGTGGAAGCATTCAAAACTATTTTCAATGAAAGTGGCAGGCGACCTCTATTTCTTCAAACGGATAACGGAAAATAATTTTACAATTCTGTCTTTCGACAATTTATTCAAAATCAAAATATTCAACATTACTCCACCTTTAGTCACATCAAAGCCAGCATAGTGGAACGTTTCAACCGAACTCTCAAAACACGCATGTGGAAACAATTCATGACATGCTTCCGGAACTTGTTAACTGCTATAAACACAGTTTGCATCGCACGATAAACATGAAACCAGCTGACGTCAACAAATTTGACGAGCGACGTTTAATTTCTACGGTTTATTGTCCAAAGTACAAATTTACAAGCAAGAAACCGAAATACAAAATTGGGGATCAGGTGAGAATCAGTAAAGTTAAGCGTGCGTTTCAAAAAGGCTTCACAAAAAATTGGAGTACGGAACTTTTCACCGTAGTTCGAGTCTTACCCGGAAACCGTCACACAAAAATAGTGAAAGATAATCGCGACGAAATTCTGAAATTAAGATTTTACGAACAGGAACTTTCTAAAACAAAATACCCCGACACGTATCTTATTGAAAAAGTATTACGTAGAAAAGGTGACAAACTGTTGGTGAAATGGCTGGGACTCGAGGAAAAAAGTTGGATAGACGCAAACGAGGTGATTGTGTAACGGGTGCTTGGGATGTAGTACGGCGACTGCCAGATTTTCAATCGGAACGTCAGGATAGGAAAAATGGCGAACTTCTACCCGACAACATTCGCTGTCTTATTGATGGACCTTCTGGATGTGGAAAAGCAACGTTGCTTATTGATAATTTTCTCCTTGCACCCAACTGGTTAAACTAGAAGAACAGGCACCTGTATGTTTTCTCCAAAAGTTTGGAGCAATCGAAGTATCGCCAGCTGTCGATACTGTACGAGGGGCTAGGCATAGCTATATTTGCTTCTGAAGTGGTACCACTAGACTGCTGAGAATTCGGTGGTGGTTTTTGACGATGTGATCCTGGAGAACCAGAACGAAATTCGGAATTTTTTTACTCAGGGTCGGCACAGAGGCATGGACTGCTTCTACCTTGCTCATACATTTTCCAAAATCCAAAAGCAGCTACTCCGAGACAATGCTAATTTTATTTGTTTGTTTCGTGAAGACTACACCAATTTAAAACACGCTTACGATGATTATGTAGGTGGAGACGTAAACTACATTCAGTTTTCCAAATTTTTCCCTTCATGCTGGAACCAAGATGATTTCGGATTTGTCACAATAGGCATGACGAAAAAAAACCAATAACGGAAAATACAGAAACAAAATTAATAATTTTCTAAACGTTGCAACGTTACAAGAAACGTCTTGATCTATTATAAATAACTACGTACAAAAAAAAAATGAAACGCAAACTTGCAGACGACAACCTGAAGCTGCGTAGCTACCTGGCAAAACGGTTTAAGGATTGGAAATCCGAGAATCGCGGAATTTACGAAGAGAAAAAGCGTCAGGACCAACCTATCATCGATGCCATCAGTGGACTTGGTAAAGAAATCAAAGATGTCACCGAGCAAGACAAGAGTTAATCAACGAACTTGTACCACTTACTGCTCGAAATTATACCATACCCACACCGATATCCAGCATTCACACTATTCCGTTCGAACTTGCTCCGGCTCCGAGACGTGAGGCCCTAGGCAGTACCTCTTCGGACAAGCTAGTCGAGCTGGGTCCGTTGGCGAGGGATTACCTAAGCACCGGGAAATTCGAAAAAGACGAGGTATTCAGATTGTACACGACCATGGAACATAACGAGGGTGTGGTTTGGAAGATTGGAAAATCGAAAGTCACGTTCGAGGGTGACGGTGTAAAAGTTAATTTCGACGAGAAGAACAGCTGGACTAGGAATCCTGGCACGGTGGGACTGTGGGAACTTATCAGTAAGAAGCAACCTAAAGATTATACAGACGAGGATTACCAAAGTTACACAGAAATTTTGATCATGACGAACGCCCTGTACCAAAACAACGATGCAACGAAGAATCGCGTGAAATCTAGTAGTGGAGAAAAGTACAGGAACCTCATCAAGCCAATATGGACCCAGCTCAAGACTGGCAGCGGTGTCAAACTCTACAATACCCTACCTAAAGGGTTTGTTTGGTTGGACGACGTAAGGAAGCTTGTAAATCGATTGGTGCTCATCGCAGGCGAAGAAAATGCAAGCAACCGCAACTTCCACAACTAGAATTTGGGCATCATGGACATGATTAGCACCAAGCTTGCCAACTTCATTGTCAACGACAACAAATTTATAGGTTATCTTATCAAAATCATCAATACCCTGCCTCCGAAATTCTGGAATGTAGCCGAGGGTCGAGGTTTGGTGAACGATATTATCAACAAGCTGCCCTTCGAGATGCACCTGCCAGGTTACCAGTACTGCGGTCCGTGTACGAAACTCGAACAGCGACTGGAAAGAGGAGACAAGGGAGTGAACCCACTGGACGCAGCATGCAAGGACCACGACATTGCGTACAATACTCACACCGATCTTGAAGCACGTCATGATGCCGACAGGAAGTTGGAGCATGCAGCTTTCGGGAGACTCGTCAGCAGAGATGCCTCGCTAGGTGAACGGGTTGCTGCATTGGGCACGACCATCTATCCAAGCTATCATCACTTCAATGCATTAGGGGGCAAAGCCTTACTCACTAACGATATATAAATAACATACTATCACCATGAAGCCCAAAGGTGTTGTTTACCAAATACCCTACGCAAACCTCAAGTCTCTCGGAGCTCTTGATGGAATACTCACCAAAAAACAGCGAGAGAAGAAACATTCCTGCTTGGCAAAAGGTAATGGAATGAAATTGCTGCTTAGGATTCCTCAGTTGAGGAGGTTACAAGTTTCGCGAAAGCAGCAGAAGACTGGAGGTTTCATATTCAGCATATCGGCTATGTTGGCAGCTTTGGGTGCTGTAGGCAGCTTGGCAGGAGGCAGTGCCGCCATTGCCAAGACCGTCATCGATGCAAAGAAGAATAAGGCCGAGTTAGAAGAGCAGAAACGCCACAACCTGGCTATGGAGAAGAAGGGGAAAGGTGTGACCAAAAAGCGAAAAAACAACCTCGAAGCTTTGAAAAAGTTTTTAAAAAAGAAGAGCCCCTGTCCAACTTCGATATTGCATCTCTGATCGAATAGTTGCATGTCAAGCACTTCAGGGGCGTTTTCATGTCTGATTCTCTACCTTCTGTTGTGAAGAAAGAAGAGTGTAGTTTGGTTAACCTAGACAGTTACGAAAATCCAGGTACACATTGGATATGCTACCTGAAAGCCAACAACAACAAAGCATTTGTTTTCGATTCATTCGGAGGCATATCACCTGCTGGGTTGGTAAAGTATCTGAGTGTTGTCAACCGCTACTACAATGACGAACACATTCAGTGTTTCAGCGATGTGAACTGTGGCCATCTCTGCGTTTCCATGCTTGTCTTCCTCTCGCAATTAAAAAACCCAACAACAATCGAGGATTTCCAGAAAGCATTGTGGCAACTAAGGCACTATGGGAGTATTCCATCTCACAAGCGAGACTTCACTTCTGAAACTCATACTGCATGACGATATCATGTATCCTAAATCTATTGCTCTTCGTGCATTCTACAGCATGTACCTGATACCTAATGTGACGGTACACAACAATACCATCAAAATTGGCAGCGAAAAAATCATCATCACCCCTGGCCAGTACAATCTATCTACCTTGCAGGCTCAATTGCCAAGAAGTGTATTGCTGTCGCAGAATTCTGTAACTCACAGGGTGAAACTGGTGTCTGCCACGGAATCCGAAGACCTGGGTACCATCGGAGAGCTTTTGGGATTCGAGAACAACACAAAGCTCGAACCTGGCATCAAGCACATTGGTGATAACATTCCTAAATTTCTAGGTATCGAGACTCTGAACATACATTGCAATGTGGCAGAAGGTATGATCACCAAATCTTCGGACGGCATCCCAGGGAGTCACAAGCAGACAGGTATTATCGCTATGTTCAAACCAAACTCTGAGTTCATGGAGCCAATTATCTACACACCCTCCCCACCGATATACTTTCCTGTATCTCGTAATCGCATATACAACATAGAATTGGCAATTACCAACGAGAAGGGAGAGGTGGTTGATTTTGCATTAGCCACGACCACTGCCGTCGTGGAGATTAACATATAATAAATAACCATCATGGAGCAAATCGAAAGTTACGAGTTGCAGTCCTTCCCACCCAATCGTCGCACGTTTGCCAACCTCAATGAAGCAAATCGAGAGATAGAATACGACGTAGACGTCGGGGATGGATTGATTCACCCTCACAGAGCTGATTTGTATATCAAGTTTATGTTGTGAAAAGAGACAACAGCGAAGCATTTCTTGCCAATGCAAATTTAAGACTTGTAGATAATTTTGTGCCGTACCTGTTCTCGCAGGTGGAAGTTAGAAAGCATAGCACCGTCATCGATAGGGTTGACTACCTCTACAGCAGTGGGAACACTGAAACTCTCCAAGACCGATGCATCATACTACCACGCAGGGGGATTCGAAGCAGGTACAAAAATCAAAACTAAAAGTCACACAGTACTGTTTCCCATGCGCCTGCTTCCTGGCTGCTTCTCTGACTACACAGAGATTATGTGGAAGAGTGGTTTGCCCTTCAGTTTTCGCAGAAGCGCAAACGACAACAATGCGTTGATGCGTTACAGCACCTTCAGTGCAGACGGTTCGGCACTTCCCAACACACTACCCGATCCTGCCAAGTGTATCATCCAGTCCATGGAGCTGCGCATGCCCGTAGTGGAATACGAAACTAACTACGCTCTCAAGTACAAAGCAGACATTTTGAAGAATCCCCAAGAACCCATCCAATTTTACGGTTACCAGTGCGTGCAGAAACCTGCTTCCGGCAACCATTTTGAATTTGACGTGACCACACAGTTTAACAGCATCCGGTACGATATGCCAGAGTTTGTGGTCGTGCTCTTCCAGACAGGGGAGGACATCAACCAAGAAAATGATTCGAGCCAGTTCGACAACTGCAAGATCAAGAACATATACCTCAAAAATGGCAGGAACGAGATATTCCCGCATGAGAACTACAACCTGAATATTGCAAACAACGACTACCTGAAACTGTACGAGGCATACACAGCTTACAAGAGAGTGACCTCCGGCAATGTGGACGTGTCCTACAACCCCAATGAGTTCATAGCTCGCAGACCGATGTTCGTCATTAACACATCTAAGAGAAAGCAGGTGGTTGTTAACGATTGCACCAACATCAAGATTGTCTGTGAGTTCCATGACGCCTTGCCTGCCGATACTCTAAACAGCGTCATTCTTATTGCAGAGAAAACTTTTGTGTATGATGTCAAGAATGAAAGAGTGATCGAAAAGTTTTAAATACAAGAAAGAAAATCGCATAATTCTATAAAAATTATACTCACCGTAGGTTCAAACATTAGATTTTTTGTTAACCTGCAACGCAGTGTCCAGGATGTACTGCGAAGAACATACTTCATGGAGCATCTTCTTACATTTGTGAAGAAAATTTGGAATATAATAAATTTGGAAAATTGAAAATAATCTGGAAAGAAAATAATAAAATTTAATTTTGATGCATTTTAGAAATAATCACACTTGATCGCACAAAAGAAACTTCCTCTTATGGCCCTTCCTGTGCCCCTTTTTCGCCCCGTAGGACACGGAGCGGAGTTAGTTCCGTAAAAAAATCCCAAACCTCCACTTGTTTGCATTTGAAGATAAACACTATTGTTCTAGTATCTTGGCTATATTAAATTGGAACTCCTGTTACATGAGTTTTTTTTCATACATACTATTTACTACATTTGAGGCATGTCTTGCTAGTTTTTAGACACAGCTCTTGTCGTCGCGTGCGTTCAGGGCAACCTTTCTCACCTTGTTGGTTGTCAACACATGGTCGACACTCTGGATGCGCTGCTCCACTCCTAGAATTGGCGTCCTAGTTTTAAGAGTTTTGACGTAATCCTTGAAATTGAGGTGCTCTTGGACGACCTGCCTGCCTACAAACTTAGCTTTTTTTGTGATGGAACCCTCTGCCCGAATAGCATAGGCTTTGGCGCGAAGACCGTCAAACTGAAGAATTACATCTCCGTCCTTCTCGTATTTGAGTTTGCCAGGCACCTTCTTGTTGCGAACAAAAATTTTGGATCCGTTCGGCTGGGAATAGCCTGACGTGTCAAAAAGGTTCACAAAAGTGGCTATTTCCCTATATGCGTCGTCCGTGCGAACGTGGTACACCAAACTATCTGTGTCCTTGTAGAGTAGGCTGATATTGTCTCGTTATAGTGCTGGCGTAGTATCTTATAATATATATAAAACATGTGCAGCTTGCTCAGGTCTAATACTGTGGCACCAACATAGATTGGCTTGTTGAGCATCACCTCGCTCTTCCTCATATGCACCAGAGCAAGCTGCTCATTGTAAATAGTACGTGACTTGAATAACGGGCTTGCTACAAGCTTGCGACATTGTGCATTTTTTTATATTAGCCTCACATCCACACGATTTCGAACATTCTCCATGGTTTTCTCAAACACTGCGTTGTTCATTAACTTGAAGAAATCGCGATCGAAATCAGAAGTAGCGACTGTGCGATGTTTGGTGTTGAGCTCGATGTATGGTTTCAACCATAGACAATGCTCGAACATAAGAACTCGATGTACTGTGCGGACGGTAACCCCTTGCATCATCAACCACCAGAGGTTTTGGTAGTGCAGAACATAACGCTCTTTGGGCTTGCAGTCCATGACGAGTTTTCGTTGGTTCGAGCCCGGCTTGCATTTGAATTCCGGGACTGGGGGAAGGTCGCAGAACAAATCATGCAGCTCCTCGGAGAACTCAAGGTCCACCTCGGCAAAAAACCCGCAATCCACATCGCTGAAACCTTCAACATTAAATTTGGAGGGATCAGCCCACTTGAACCCTCCGGAGGGGAGTGACAGCATCATGTAGTGTCCGTATAGGTTGTTGACGTCTGTGTACATAATGAAGCTGGACGGTTGGGAGGGGCCGTAACCGGTGGCCATGTGGTGATTGTTGGCGTGCAAGTGTCGCTACGACACCTGGACCATTCCACCCCGGACGACACGTTCTACAAACAGCATCATGTCTACGTCCGAAAGAAGCTCAAGCCTAACTTTTGTAACAAGGAGCATGGCCGACCATGCCAGTCCAGGAAGACTGTAGAAGTATACAGGTCCAGCTTGTAGATGTACTTCGCAGTTGCACGAAACGCCTGGATCACATCAGCGAGGAGCGTCACATCGTTTTTTAGTTAGGCATCGTGGTAGTCCCCAAGATTTTGGCAATCCAGCTCGCGCCACATGGACTGAGCATGGCTGTAGTCGTCCTCAGAGATGCCTGAGCCTCGCAGCTTGCTGTAGAACTTCGCTCGAGGAGGTAGCGACTTCTCCGCAAACTTGGTAGAGTCGGTGATGTATTCGTACGGGAAGACTCCCTTACGCCTGAAGAGACCGGCGTCCAAGTTTGGAAAGTTGGCAGAGGTGATGAGCATTTGCTCGTCCCTGGGCTTTTTCGCCAGGGCATCGAGGCTGGCCAGGAGGAACCTCAGGGAGTCGAGGAAATGAAGTTCGATGGAAGAGCCTGATTCTGGGATTTGCACCCACTTGCTCAAGCTAATATAACGCTCCTCGTTTTGAGCCAGGACGTTGATTCGCATGTCGTCGTACCAAAAATGTGTCACCTGATGGTGAAGTCGTACCCGGAGCCATTGTGGAAAAACACAGGGATGAAGCGCGGGTCCCGGGCCAACAAATTACACCTGTTGCACCAAGGACCAATGTATCTACCGTTGAAGTGATCATGATGTTGAACTTAACGGTTGTTGGTGCTAAACTCCCTGGTACACACAGGACAGGTTGTAGCCTCCTCGTGCTCGATTTCGTCGTCTGGAGACAGCGATTCTATAGACTTGGGGGTCAACAGGAACTCCCCTATCTCGTTGGCTTCCACAACCATCCTTTCTAGATAATGTTTGACTGCGTTGGGACCGCGATACACATAGGGCTCGGGCTCAACAAGTCGGTCTCGCCACACCACAACATAAGCATAACTCGAGGCCTCGTGGAGTTGGTGAGGGGTAGTAGAGGAAACTTTGGGATTGGGATCGCATGTTGAGATAGGTTTGAGGAAGGCCTCGAAATCGGTGATGATGATAGCAGGGTACTCTGCCATGGCACTGTGCATGTGAAATGTTTCTACAGTGCCAGGTTTGGGCAAGACTGCCACCCCCAGCTCGTTGTTACTGCAGTAGAGCTTGTGGCTAGCAAGCTTCTCTTCAACAATGTTGGGAACTCTAATGCTCTGATAATCCAGCTGTTTTCGATTTTCAAAAGTGGACAAGCACCAGCGACAAACTTCTATGTGGTGTTTGTATTCACTTGTTTTGCTAGAAACAAGCCGAGAGAGAGAGAGCGAATAAGAGTGTAGTGATGGCGAGTTTAATCCTTGATGATTAGGAGATGGATTACTCGAGCATCATTGTTGTCTACGTCGCTTACCCGAATAGGGTACACCACATTTATCTCAGTGAGGCCATAAACGTTGATAGTCAACTGCGGGTTGTGTGTACGGGCCTCAAACTTGCGAATATCCGAGACCTCCACCGGGTAGTCGATCCCAACCATCGCATCTTCCAGCTCTGGCTCGTACTGCTTGTAGTGGTTAACTCGGTGTGGTTGATTTTTCCTGTGGACAGGGTGCAACGCTGCAAGCACCGACCAAAGAAAGCACTTGGCGTCATTGTTCTGAATATTCAGGACAGCCTTCTTTAACTCAATGGTACGTGGTAAGGGGGCGTAGCTGGACGCGGAGAGAGGCACAAACTTGTTAAGTTTGGTACACAGTTCGTGAGGTTCACCACACAGCGAACCTCCTGAGCCCACAGCTTGATGTTCCTCCTGCTTGGCCACCAGTTCCTCGGCAAACTCGTTGTAGATGGCCTTTAGGTTGTCGACATCCGCCAGATGCAGCGTCTTCGCCTTGGTATTGTGGTAGAAGCTATAAATTTCATCAGACGGCTTCTTGTATTGGCAACATAGCGATGCGTAGAATTTGGTGGAGTGCGTTGCAAGCGCATCGCTGAGGATGGAAATAATTTTGGCTTGCTCGTTCTCCAAAAAGCTACGCACGTCACATGAGCCCTCCGAGGTGAGGACAAAGTCCTCTAACAAACCCTCGAAAGCAGACTGGTTCGCTTTCGCCACAGGCTTGACAAGTTTGGCGGATGGTGGCAAGTCGACTTTCGCTTTTCTCTTGGTCGAGCGTTTGACAGGTGCTCCGACGACGTTGCATGTTGTTATATGCCTTTTCAGATTACCAATCGTGATATGTTTACCGCACCTGGGACATGGTTTTGTAGCGGTCACATGCTTACCAGGTACAAAGGTACGGCAGTGTCTTTGGAAATGTTTACTTGAAACACCAGTTTCACACATAGGGCAAATGTTTACAAATTGCATCTTGTTGAGAAAATATTTGTGGGGTATGTTATTTTTATATATATTTAGTGGAGTGTCACAAAATAAATACTTTGCAATAAAAAAATTTAAAAAAACTTGGAAGGCTAATTCACGGTGGTGCTGGGTTTGGTGTGTGTTATTTATGTATATGCTATTCTAGCTCCATAATCAATCCTGTAAATAAATGAAAAAAATAATTATGTTTGTGTATAGAAAACACAAAAATATTATGTGTACATAATTCTATTTAAGTTTTTCTACCAAACAATCTCTTTCTAACCCTCAGTCCTCTTGGCGTATGAAGTTTAAATCATAATTTTAGAAAACAGAGTTATTTCTGATCGCCATTTTTTAAATCAAACCATAAGCATTATTTATGTTTATACTATGCGTCGAGCAATAGCAGATAAAACAAGAATGGGTTTTCTACAACCCATAGTTTATGAATTACAAAACATCTTGGAAATTACATCTTGAAATTTTAATCTAAAATAACTCGAAAACAGCAAACACTAGTAATCATCCCTCCAATAGGTTGTAGAGTACTTCTAATTTTTAATCGAATGCTATGAAAATTTTCGAATTAGGGTAAAAACTAAGTCAGTAAATCAAGTTTCTAAAAAAAAAACAAAAAAAACAATTGTCTGTATTTCCGATACTTGAGGGGCTAGAATCGATTTTATTTGCTAGTCAAATAGTTCTCTTCGAATCCTATCCAACAAACCTAAAATTATCATCCTATCTCAATTAGGAGCCAAGAAAATCAATGTCTTGGAAAACGTCTTAAGATTTTTGTCTTAAGAAAATTTTCTTCACAGACCGGAAGTAACATCTTGACAAACCGGAAGTCGACTTCTTAAATATTAAGATATTTGTCTTAAGACGTTTTCCAATACATTAATTTTCTCGGCTCCTATGGGACCTAGAAACATATGACTTTGGTTTATGTGTATACTATTGTTTTTCCTACATATACACTCACCTTACAACCCACCCGAACAAAAAAAAATCACCTTTGAGCGCATGCGCACATGTATAAATTTAAATATAGGCTCGATATTAAAAAATATATATAACTTTTCTTCTTCTCTTTGGCCAAGATTGCAAATAATTGCAGGAATAATACCATAATATTTTAGACTGTAGGTCCAGGTCCCGAGCCAGACAACATATTTGCTCTACAACACCAAAAAAAATAATATCTGTGCATATGGGAAGTCCAATACATAGTTGGCAATATTTGATGTGATCAGCACCAAACATTTAATTTATATGTATGTACATTCAAGTTCCGTGTTGCAATCATGAAATTAAATTTTAATTAACTTTTTTTCTATCCATCTTTCTCTCTCAATCTATATAGTCTGTTCATATTTGGCACAGTCATTGCAAGTCGGCCGTAGCAAAAAAAAGAAATAATCTCAAGCCATTTTTTGCGAATGCTCGCTGTGACCATAATATATAGTTGCAGGATTTTTATCAAAAACATAATAATAAAAAAGTCGAAAATATGTTACATTGTTACAGGAAGGCAAGAAAATGGAGGGGCGTAATCGATGAGTTGTGTGTGTTTGATATCTAGTGGAAGTACATAGTGATTCGAATCTTATTATTTGAAATATTTAGTTTTTATGCACGCTTATTGATATTAAATATTATTTGCATCTTTGATTGTTAAATGCACATCAAGCACAGGCATAACTCATCGAATTTATGACCCTAACCTTGCAGCTTAGCCAAATGTTCACCCTTTTGAGAATACAATTAACAATTGTAAACATCATTTTCTCTCTGAACATGTAGTATCTAAAACAACACTGCACCGAGACTTGAAAAAGATTCAAAAAAATATTCTTCCTACTCGATTTGATATTGCAATTTCTCTCACCCTTATTGACATGTATTATCAGATACCACTGTCCAATACATCTGAAAAAGCAATATACAACTAGCTTTTTTTAAGAATTCACGAATAACATATTTCTCACAAATTCTTAAAAAATAGTTACATTAAATTTTCAACATGCTCCAAATATATAAAGCAGAGAGAGACATGAAACATCTTCTATATTCCCTCTCTTTGTATGATTTGTGAGTATATTTTCTTTCACAATACATAAGGGCTGTCAGGTGTTTCAGGAAGTTACCTTCCATCCACAATCCCTTACGTCTGTTAGGTTTTTCAGAATCAGCTCACAAAAGCAACGCCATATTTATAAATCAAAGCCAACCCATGCAAGCTAAGAAGCAAAGTTACTCACTTCTTGGAAATCTTGATGAAATGTTCTTCTTCACCGACGTTCAAAATGAAACAGAACTTTCCACACTAAACCTTTTAGTTTTATCCGGTTTTAGTGAGGTCGAGGAGTGATATGTTAGCCAACACAACGTGGACCAATAGAAATCCGAGACAATTACCTCTAGAAAATAGTCCCATATATTTCAGCCACGATTTCCAATGCTATTAACTGACGTCACTATTTCTCAACAATTGCCAGGGTTGATATTAAAAAAAAAAACTGCTGTAACCTTGTACCCACATAGCATCGTTTGTATTGAAATATGAATAAAACAAATTGTATACGCCATATTTATTGTTCGGCTACTGAAAATCAGGAAGTATAACTTCCGCCGTCCAAGCCCTAATTATTGTTAAATTTCTGTATTCTGTCAACATTGTTAGTACACGCAGAATGACAAAATTGTAGTTTCTAGATGTCCACGGAAAAATAATTTTCAAATACGATGACAGTCGCTTTTCGATACCAAAAAACTATTTGCTACAATACAATAAGTATATATATTTACAATTAATAGCAAAATATTAATATTTGTTAACAATATCTATCTATGAATTTGCCTCGAACGAAAACATGTTATAGAAACATTTCCAGCCGTAAGTTCAAAATTTTGGCCCCCTCTCCCCCAAAATCACATTACATACATACATACATACATACATGTGGAGGACCCGTGGCGTTACAAGAGCCCCTGCATCCCAAGAGGTTTGGATAGCATGCAATAGATCTGTATGCTAGAAAATACAGAGAAGAAGAAGAAGAGGGGGAAAGATAGAGAGGAGTAGAAGAAGAAGAGGAAGCATTAACACTGCACCGCCAGTTAGGGTCATTAATTTTTCTTCATTTTACTGCATACTTATCATCTTAGAAGGCTACGCCGTCAAATCCTATTTGTAGGTTAGCTTCGCCTGTGAAATATCATATGGCAAAATGTTTAAAAATCAAAAGGTTTGTGAAGCAACTAGCCAGTGTTGCCAACTCCTATTTGTAGGTTAGCTTCGCCTGTAAAATATCATATGGTGAAATTTTCATGGGGTGAGTTGGCAACACTGAGACCCACTTAAAGTTGGCCAAGCGGCCTGATCCTACTACTATAATAAGTTAAGATAGGATTATTTGTGTGTAAAATATTTGTGTTTCACGTAAGAAAGTGTAAAAAGCTGTACTGTTTGATCGGAGGAGCAGACTTTTTCGTTGCAGCTGTAAGGGATTAAGGGATTATATAGCCTGACAAGTTAAGTCCCGATATGCGCAGATCGCTGCGGAGCACTTCCTATTACGCCATCCTCCCCACCACTCTTCTACTCACTGGTCTGGCGTTGAGAATACCAGTGGTGCCAACTCAGCAAAATTAAGCTAAAACAAATATGACAAACGATTTTCACTGTTTAGCGTGACGGTGCATGCAGACTCCTATTATATCAGTGGTTCATTTTATTTAATCCGGCCTTTGAAAATGCGTGCGGTGCGCCAATCGTAAGCTGTAGTATTACGCATGTGCGTTAAGGTTTATAACGAAGAGAAACTACAGGACGAGTGACCTGCTGTAGGTCTCGCCCTCGGCTTCTTGCGTCGGCGACGGTTGCACGGTGACAGGTGCCCGCTGGAGAGATCGAAGATGGCGATAAGAGACGACAGGCAATTCGGCGACTTGTTTTTATGGATTGCAGATTCTTCGGCTGGCTTAATCCGGACTGCTTATGGACTTCTCGCTTGTTGCCGCCTCGTAACGTCGCGATCTCTCAGCAGGCCGTCGTCGTCTTCTCGTTCATCAGTTTGGTGGTGATATTGGAGCGATGGGAGAGATCGATTTACCGTCTGCAGGAGTTCTATACTTTGCATTTGAGTCATGACTTGGTGGACTTTGCACCTCCAGCTGTGCACCTGGGGTATCCCTGAATGCAGATGGAAATTTACAGTGGAGGTGCACTCACTGCTGACGAGGGCCGTTGCCTTGCTGACTGTGCAGAGCAGAGTGGAAAATTCTTGTTGCTCGGCTCTGCATCCGGTGGATTGTGGGGTGAATGAGCGTTCAACTTGCGAGCTTTAGAGCGATGTTTGAGGCAAATTAATGTTTCTACCTTTATGCTCCCAATACCTTCATCATTCACCTGGCCAAGATGTATCCACTGTGAGTGGTTACCAAGCAGAGTAGAGATGGTTATCGAGAGTATATTTTGAAAAAATAATTAAACTTACGTGGAGTAAAGAAAAATAAAAACCCTGTATATAATAATGTGTAAATAAAAAAAAGTTGGAGCTGTCGTTATAGCTGGTACTGCACTGGTCTGGCTGCATGTTTAGCTGGAATACTGACTGCTGGCGGTATGTTGAGCTGCAGGCTGCATGTGGTCTGCATGATGAGCTGCTGCATGAGGTCTGCATGATGAGCTGCGACAGGATGTCTGCTGGCTGGCTGCGTGCTGAGCTGCGGCAGGATGTCCACTGGCTGGCTGGCTGCATGGACAGCTACTCCAGGATAACTGCTACGCCAGGTTGATTACTCGCTGACCGACTGCTGGGTGACTGGCTGCATGCGGAACTGCCGAAGAGATGCTTGAGAAACGCCGTGAGTGTAGCATGGCCAGATGGCGACGTTGTGCACGGGGAAGCCGACAAGCGTAGGGAAGGGGAACTTATAACAGAAGGTGTTCGCCTAAGTGCGGAAGATTAAAGGTCGGTGTGACATAATTGAAATGACAGGGGTGGGTAGACAGTAGCCATCATCAGGTGATATGTGTGCGAAGAGGAGGAGCTAAGCGAGTTGAAGTTGTAAGTTGACGAAGAGTGGGGGTTGTAAGCTGACGAAGAGTGGGAGGGGTTGGTGGGGAATGTGCGGGACGTTGAGATATAGCAGCTAAGGAAATAGGAGGACTAATAATAGGGACGGAACGTTTCTTAGGAATAGATGGGGTTCGCAGGTGACAACATGAACAGCAAGAAGTGTGACGTGTTAGACGTAAGTACGTGTATGTAATGCAAATACAAAGAAGCAGGAGAGCTATGAAAATTAAGAAGAGATAGGAGGTTGAATGGGCAAGAGATTTTACAAGGTCATGAAGGGTAAGTGCACGAGCCTTAGAAGAAAAACGTAAGAAAAGGGGAATGTGGAGAAGTTTAAATTGGTATAAACCTCACAAAAAGTTTGGAATATGTGAAGGATGTGAAGAAATGGGAACAGAGACATTTATTGTAGCAAGAATGATACACCCTGTGATAGGACATGCAGACATCATGCAGAAAGCCACCCAGCAGACATCCTATTGCAGCTCATCATTCAGACATCATCTCGCAGTTCGGCATGCAGCCAGCACACATCCTGTTGCAGCTCACCATGCAGACCTCATGCAGCAGCTCATCATGCAGACCACATGCAGCCTGCAGCTCAACATACCGCCAGCAGTCAGTATTCCAGCTAAACATGCAGCCAGACCAGTGCAGTACCAGCTATACCGACAGCTCCAACTTTTTTTTATTTACACATTATTATATACAGGGTTATTATTTTTCTTTACTCCACGTAACTTTAATTATTATTTCAAAATATACTCTAGATAACCATCTCTATTCTGCTTGGTAACTACTCACAGTGGATACATCTTGGCCAGGTGAATGATGAAGGTATTGGGAGACATAAAGGTAGAAACATTAATTTGCCTCAAACATCGCTCTAAAGCTCTGTTTGAAGAAATCGAGGTCGCCTGCCACTTTCATTGAAAATAGTTTTGAATGCTTCCACTACACATGTTCCTGTTTTTGCCTTGAGGGGTAAAGCCCACGCAAATTTTGAAAATGTGTCTATAACAGTGAGAAGATACTTGTATCCCTTGTTGATTTTATGTAAATTTTTTAAATTACCACTCCTCATTTCCACAAGGTCAGCTTCCCACACGTGGTCTATGCCTTTGGTCACTACCGCCAGTCGTTTGTAGTTTCGCCGTGCAGGTTTGTGCAGCTCGTTCACAATAGCCTGCCTAGACATTGAGCGAAAATAAGAATATAGCTTGGATGGGATTTCTAGCTGCAGACAATGCCGGGTTTTCTATGTACAACTTATCACCTATTTCTATGTCGATAATTTGAGTGGCATCTTCGGCATAGGCAGTCTCGCGAGTTTCGGAGTGGGTGAAATCCACCAACTCCACTCCTCTTATTTTAGGTTGTTCACTGATGTTCGTCAAGGTCATGGTTGGGTAGTGGGTTGCGTGAGGCAAAGACCAGTATGAAACCTTGACGAACTGAAGTGTGCCAGAGATGAAAAACTAGTGATAGGCTTTGGCAGGAGTCAGCATATAGAGTTTGGCACCCGGATGGAAGGGCGAGGAAAATTCCCTGTTTGGAATGCTGTACAGTTCAATGACAACAGTGGACTTAAGATTGTCGATGCTGGTGTTCAGGGTGTTTACATTGATTCGAACCTCAATCTCCACATCCTCCAATCTACCGTTTATTGATTCCAGGTGTTCAACGATAGCACGGACAACA
Organism: Lepisma saccharinum; assembly: GCF_977018435.1. Lineage (NCBI taxonomy): Eukaryota > Metazoa > Arthropoda > Insecta > Zygentoma > Lepismatidae > Lepisma > Lepisma saccharinum. The sequence goes on along the minus strand of NC_139238.1, from coordinate 60,247,431 downwards.
GTGTCGTAATTGGGCTTGATCTTCACATCGACAATTAGCCTCTTGAATGTTTCGTTTAACTCATGAAGTGGTTATGGCCGATTAATGGCTCGCCTCGTTTCTGCCTATTTGTTCTTTCACATTGGCGATAATCTGCTGTAGACTTTCCACGAGTGTCAACTTGGATCTCTGGGTTGCGAGGTCGTGAACCTGGGTTCTAATTTCCGCAAAAAAGCCATGTAGCTCGCTGATGTTCTGGTTGGTGGGTAAGGTTGCAACAGACTCCCGAAGCAATTCAATTTGTGTTTGGATATTTTTGATGTCGTCGGATTTGAGTATTCGGTTGAGAGCCCTCTTCACGCTTTTCAGTTCCTGCGAGGTAGGCAGGGTGGCCACCGTGTTTTGGAGCGACTCCAAAGCTTTTTCATCGCATTCAACTCTGAGGCAGCAGCAGCAGCGCGTATGCCTTCTTGCAATTGTGTTATGTCGTCCTGGGGGGGGTGGATTGTTGCAAAGTTTCCAACTTAGTCTGTATGTCGTCGATCAAGTGATGAAAATGCAACAACTCTGATTCGGTGTTTAGATTTTCCAACTTGGTGATCTGCTGTTGGACGCTGGCCAGAGTATACCTGACGCCAGGCAGTTTGGATTCCAGTACTTCGTGTACGTTTGCCAGATCATTTTTGATGACGGCGAGAGCATCCTCAATATGGGCTATGGTAACTTGAAGCTTCCCAAAATCCTCGTAGGTCTCAAGTTGGAGTTTGATGTTGGCCACGCTACAGGCAATAGCATTCAGCTCGCTGGACGAAGGTAGATTGTCGATGAAGTCCTTTAGCGTTTGGAGTTTAGTTTTGACATCTTTGATGGCTGCATGCAAAGCGTCTGTTTGAAGCTCAGCCTTGATGCTTTCCAACGTAGGAATTTCGAACGATTGAAACTGTTCGTGCAATTTGGCAATACTGGCATTCACGCGATCGTAGTCATCTTGAGTTTTTATACTCTGGATAATGTTTTGCAGTTCAGTCTGGATGGTACTCCTTTTTTGAGCTCGGAGTTGGTCTTGAGTACGAGGTCCAGTCACTGAGACTGTACGCTAGCTATCTCGGTCTGGAGGCTAGAGTTGAGCGTGGACTGCAGGGCCTGCAGGTCGCTTCGCAACTAATTGACCCTCACGTCGAGCATGAGAAGCTCGTCGCCATGGTCGTCGCGTTTCGTGTGGCCAAAAATATCGTTAGGCATTGTTACCATTGTGGTTATTTATTATAGGGTACGTGATTCGCATCTCCTCAAAAAGAGGGATGAGTTTGTCGTAGTCGTCCAAGAGCTCCACGAACAGGCGATCGCCAGCAGATACATCGTACGTAGTGGTACTGTCCATCCTATCATGCTTGATACGATAGATGTTCTTGCCAGAGGAAACCTTGACCTCCCCTTTTTTCTCAGGGTTCATGTTGAACTGCAGTTTGCCGGAGATGGGGAACCGGTAATAATTCAAGTTGTTGTTGAATACATAGAAAGTTTTGCCCACATCCTCGTCGTAATGGGTGTAAATGCTATTCAAGTGTATAATTAACAGACCGTTAAATTTAGATAGCATGGAAGGAAGGAGTTCGTTGAAGCTCGACGACGACGTAGGCTGGACGGGCACTTCCATAGCTTGCTTCCTGAATCCAAACAGATTCATAGGCATGATTATTTTATATGTTTGTGTTGATAGAAATATTGCCAGCCGTAAGGTTTTTTTTAAGTGCATTGTATGCATTTCTTACTACTATCTAAACGATAGTGCCCCCAAGGCAACGTGTGGATCCCACAAGACAAAATACATATTTTATCATCATGTGTATCTAATGCTACTTTCCTAACTTTGTTGTAATCACATGGTCTACACTTTCGATTCTTTTTTCCAATCGTAGCTGCTTCTTCAATTCCTTCACGCAATCAATATAGTCTTGAAATGAAAGTTTGTTTTGTACAGTATTTTTACCAACTCCTTTAGCTTTCTTCGTGATGCTGCTCTCAGTTCTAAATGTATACATTTTGGAACGCAAACCGGCAAACTCGAGAATGATGTCACCGTTACACTTGTCTTTTAATTTACCTAGAACTTTTTTGTTACTAGACGGAATTCCAAATCTGTTCGGTTGAGGGTAGGAAGAAGTATCATAATAATCAAGCAAGGACGGATTTTTCACATCTTCATATAGATTGGATGTTTTAATGTTATAAATAAAACTGTCGGTGTCCATGTAAAGTAATGAAATGCTATATTTGTAGAAAGGATGCATAACATTGTAGTGAAATTGAAACATGTGAAGTTTCGATAAATCTAGAACTGTTGCTCCCACATAAATTGGTTTTCGGAATTTTATCACTTTTATATCTTGATTGAAAAGTGACAGATTCTCGTTGTAAATTTTTCGTGACTTAAATCTAGGATCAGCCACCCACTTACTGCATTTATTTTCATCTGAAACCAATCTCACGTCCACGTGATTTCTCACGTTCTCCATTGTCTTGCCATATACAGCATTATTCATCAATTTGAAAAAAATCTTTGTCTAAATCGGAAGTGGCAACTGTTCTATGTTGTGGGTTTGTTTCAATGTATGGTTTTAGCCACTCGGAATGTTTAAACCTGAGGACTTAATACCTTAACACCCATCGCAATCAAAAACTGTAGACTTTTGTAATGGAGAACATATCTTTCTTTTTTCTCCAAAGTTAATAAAAGCTTGCGTTGATTAGAATTAGTTGGACGTTTAGGTTCGGGTGCCGGTGGTAAATCGAAAAAAATATCATGCAAATTGTCTGGAAATCCAATATCCACTTCTGCAAAGAAACCAAATTCACAATCGTCAAAATCAATAATATTTATGGAAGTTGTTTCTATCCATTCGAAACCTCCATAAGGAAGTTTCTGTACCATAGCATATCCATAGAGACTATTACCGTCGATGTAAAAAATGTAATTCGATGGTTTATTTGCATCATATTTTTCTTCCATGTGCATGTTGTTGGCTTCTGCATGTCTCTCTACACATTTTACCATCCCACCTCGAATCCCTCTGTCGATGAAAAGTAACATGTCTACATCTGTTAATAATTCTAACTTAATTTTTGTTTGCAACAACATTGCAGACCACGCTAATCCCGGGAGGCTGAAGAAATGTGCAGGGTCCAACTTGTAAATAGACATTGACGTTTTCCTGAATGCTTTAAAAACATCCGCAAGTATTGTTACGTCTAATTTCAAGTATGCGTTGTGATAATCTCCTATTGTTGTACATTCTAGTTTATCCCACATCAGTTGTGCATGTTCGTATTCTTTGTCTGTAATTCCTGCTTTTCTCAGTTGACTGAAGAATTCTTTTTGAGGAGGGAGAGTGTCGTCATTAAATTTCGATTCATTGTTTACGTATTCATACGGATAAATCCCTTTACTTTTAATCAGTTTTATATCTATGTTCGGAAAACTAGCTTTCGTAATTTTGAATTGTTCGTCACAGAGTTTACTTGCTAGAGCGTCCTAACTTGCAGAGAGAAATCTGAACGAGCCAAGAAACCTCATATGTATGGTTTCGTTTGTCCCCGAAATATTAACTTTCTTAGAAATGTATCGTTCTTCCTTTTGAGCAAGAATATCTATTTTTTGCGTGTCATATCCAAGTTTCCGAATTAAGTGATGAAATTAGTATTTCGATCCATTATGAAAAAATATGGGGACAAATTTGGGCCTTTGAATTTTGAGGTTGCAAGCATTACAGATTCCGCTGATGAAACGACCGTCTGTGTGCGAATGGTGAAACACTTTACGATTCTCGTTTGTGAAGTATTGATTGCACACTGGACACTCGACAGTTTCATCAAATATTTTTTGTTCCTCTGGTGTCAATGAATTCATCGGTTTGGATATTTGCAAGAAGCTGCCAATTTTCTGAACCATCTTTTCAAAAAAGTGTTCGATAATATTCGGTCCACGGTATACATATGGTTGAATGAACACTTGTCGTATGACAGTGTAACCAAAACTATTTGGTTCATGAAGCTGGTATGGCGTTGTGGAGGACATTTTTGGATTTGGTTTGCAGGAGGACAGTGGCTTCAGATATGATTCCAAATCTGCGACGATAATTTCTGGATGATCAAACAAAGCCTTGTACATTTTTAATTCTTCGACTTCGTTCTTTTTGGGCATCAACATTCGAGCTGGTTTGTTGTCACCGCAATATTCATGTTCGACACGTTTTTCAATAGCAATTTGCCGTGCGGTATATATTTGGTGATTGAATTCTCTTCGATCATTAAACGTTGTCAAACACCTTGGACAAACCTCCATGTGATTTGCATACTTCGTTGCTTGACTTCTGATTAGTCGTGATAGTGAACGAATAAGGCACTAATGGTGAATATTGTTGTTTGAAATTAAAAGAAGATTAATTATATGAGCATTATTATCGTTGATATCATTTATCCTGATGGGATGCACAAGAAGTTTTTCTGACGTATAAGAATATAGATTAATAGCAATGCGTTTTCCATCAGAATCTCGTGCGCGCGACTCGAACTTTGATATGTCTGACAATGCCACGGAGTATTCAATGCTAGACATTATATTTTCAAACTCTGTCTCGTACTGCTTGTAATGATAAACTCGCTCTGGATTATTTTTCCAATGAACAGGATACAGAGCTGCCAAGATGGACCAAAGAAAGCATTTTGAGTCATTATTTTGAATATTTAACACTGCTTTCTTGGTTTGAATGGTCGGTGGTAGAGAAACGTAACTCGATGCAGAAAAAGGCACGAAATTGTTCACGTAATTGGTTAATGTATGAGGACTATCACATAAAGACCATACCGACCCCTTAGCCTCGAAAGTGTCATGTTTCATAATCAACTCATTTGACAGATTAGAGTAAAACTCGTCCAAATTTTTAACATCTGACAAATAAAGGGCCTGTTTTTTGGTACGATGATAAAAAACTTTTGTTGTACCATCGACTTTCTCATATTCGGAACATAGATCAACGTATACTTTTATGGAATTATTTTCAAGATTACTTTTCAAAGTATTCAGTACAAAAGTTTTCGCTTCACGCAAGAAACTAGGAATGTCACGGCCTGCTTCCGACGTAAATGATAAATCCTGAAGTCGACCATTAAATGCAGACCTAACTGGTTTATATTTATTATTTAATTTAATTTGTTTTGGAGCAGAAGCTTCAGCTTCAGAATAATCAATTTTTCTTTTCAATGTTCCTTCTTCGGTCGATGGTTTGCAAATTTTCAAATGTCTACTTAGATTTCGAATGCTAATTTCTTTTCCACATTGAGCACAGGCTTTAGAAGGTAACAAACGATTTGCTACGTTACACCTTGTCTTATGTAAATTATTCTTTGAAATTAGTTTCCCACAAGTGACACATTCGATCTTATCATTCTTACGAGTAAAACAGGTAGGTGATTCCATTTTTTTATATGCTTTAAAATATGAGCAAACAAACGATAGAAATTTCTGATATGTTATTTATAAAAAAATTTTTTAAAAAAAATATATAAAATTTAATGGTATATCACCAACCTGATAATACTATTCCCTATGAAAAACTCTATGACCTTACTTGGGTTTTTCCGCCAAATTATATGCTTCTAGTCTCCTATACTTTGGTGGAGCCCGTTCAGGTTCTATCCCCCGCGATGTGGGTTCCTCTGCCGATCCAGCAAAGGTGAGAAATCAGCACTGTGCTCTGACTTATATAGATTTATAGAGCCAATAGAAATCTTGCTTACTTAAACCAATCAGAAAACACCACGTATAAATTATTAGCCAATCAAAATCTCTGTTATTTTAGCTATCATATAAAAAAATGCCTAATATCGCAGTTTCAATGCGATCCATTTATCTGAATCGAAGAAACCGACAATTTGTGTATTCTCATATCACTGTATGCTTGGTTCCATTAGCGCCTCTTTTGCTGTTGTGCTCAATTAGTTTTCACTAATTGGCGATTTTCTTGAAGAGGTCTAATGGAACGAGATACGGCGGTATGAGAAATATGCAAATTTCAAGATATTTTAGCGAATTACGCCGGCTTAAGCTAAGTTCGTATTGCTAGAAGGCCTTCGTCGTTGCAAGTCACCTAACCCATTCACTGGCAATAAAAGTTTAAAATGTTGACGTACTGAAAAAAATAACTTGTCCCCCTCAAGCATTCATCGAGTTCCAACATTTGCACAAAGATGGCTCTATTGTTGTCGCTTATCAAATATATATCTATATATATTTTTGGAATATCTCTAAAACGGAGAGTAACAGGCAAATTCTGTTTGCAGATTTCTAATGTCCACTCGAAGATAAGTAAAAGTATGAATACAATCTCTGCTCGGAAATTAAAAATGGCGACCGGAAGTAGGTTTATCTCTTAAACGGTACGAGTTAGCCAAAATCTGTTTGCAGATTTGTAATGTACACTCGAAGATAAGTAAAAGTATGAATACAATCTATGCTCGAAAATTAAAAATGGCGACCTGAAGTAGGTTTATCTCTTAAACGTTACGAGTTAGCCAAAATCTGTTTGCAGATTTGCAATGTACACTCGAAGATAAGTAAAAGTGTGAATACAACCTATGCTCGGAAATCCAAAATGGCGACCGGAAGTAGGTTTATCTCTTAAACGGTACGAGTTAGCTAAAATCTGTTTGCAGATTTGTAATGTACACTCGTAGATAAGTAAAAGTGTTAATACAACCTATGCTCGGAAATCCAATATGGCGACTGGAAGTAGGTTTATCTCTTAAACGGTAGGAGTTAGCGAAAATCTGTATGCAGATTAGTGATGTACACTCGAAGATAAGTAAAAATATGAATACAACATATGCTCGGAAATTTACAGAGTTCATAGGAATTGTTATTTTATAGAAACATTGTCAGCCATAAGATTAATTGACCCCCTTCCCCTCAAATCGCATTACATACATGTGGAAGACAGAGGTATGCATATTTCCGTCCGTGGAATTACAAAAGACGAGCCTGTCTCCCAATATTGCTTAAGAGTTTTTGGTTAGCATGCATAGATCAGTATGCTAGAAAAGACAGGGGAGGGGGGTAACAAGAGCATCAACACTGCACCACCACTATTGCCAGTTAGCATTTGTTAAATCGTACTCATTTGTCAACAACTATCCATCTTACTGCATACTTATCATCTTAGAAGGCTACAAAATATTACAGCATAGATCGTTATCAGCGCTGTCAACTCCTATTTGTAGATTAGCCTCGCCTGTGAAATATCATATGGCAAAATTTTAAAAAAAGGGGGGGTTTGTGAAGCAAATTTCTTGGTACTAGTCAGTGTTGCCAACTTCTATTTGTAGGTTAGCTTCGCCTGTGAAATATCATATGGTGAAATTTTTGTGGAGTAAGTTGGCAACACTGGGAGCCCCTCCCCTCTGTGGCCCCCCAAAAGTAGTATAGGGGGCATTGAACCAAGGCCACGACATACATCGTGAAAGGGGGGGTAGCCTTTTACGCTGAGGGCCCGTAGGCGTTTACGTTGAGGGCCCCCACCACCTTACAAAAAATATCCCAAAATAATTTGAACAAAAAATAGGGCTAGAACGTCGTCAAATGCTATAAAATCCATAAAAAAATCATCAAAATCATCAAAATATGTCACAACTGAGGTTAAATACTAGGTCCACCTACAAGGATAACATAGAAACAACCATTTTACACTTTGTAGGTTATTTTAACCCGTAAAAGGCTGTAAAAAGGTGAATAGGTTAAGTTATATCACGTAAGATCATGGTATACCTACAAAGAAGAGGCTCTACCATCTTACAAAAAAAGTCCCAAAATAAGATTCAGCAAAAAATAGGGCTAGAACATCGTCGAAGGCAGTAAAATCCATAAAAAAAAATCATCAAAATCATCAAAATATGCACAACTGAGGTTAAATACTAGGCATACCTACAAGGAGGGCCGGTGAAACAATAGGTTTCCACTAGTGGAATATACTCGTCGTGGTGGGCGCATTTTCCCTACTTGCGATTTGGAGATGGCTCAGGTGTGAGCGGATACTCTTCTCTCTTCATTTACAACAGAATCGGATGTGTAACCGTACTCAGATGCAATGTCCTGAGGTTCCCGGTTGTCAGTATTCTGCATTTCAGAATTGCTAAGGCGTTCTGCATCTATCATTGGTTGCCTCGATAACCTATCAGGGGGAGGAAGTGGGAGCACGAATTGTCCCCCCTGAATGGTTGAGCTCGTTGGCCTATCGGATGATTGAGTTGTTGGACGGCTTCCTTTATTTCCCTGGACGGGGTCGGGTAGGTTGAGACGTCGCGCGAACGCGTGTCTATGACGCGGCGATCTCGACGTTCGATGGTCTGGAGCTTCGTTGGGCACCGTGAGGTTTCCACTCCAGGTCCCTTCGGACAGAGGACCTCCGGGCCTCGCTGCATCGTTTATATACTGTTTGGTGGCAACACTGAGGCGGGTGGAGAAGATCGGAGCTAAGCAGCGTTGCAAACTCCCTTCAATTCACAAGATGCAACTCATGCGTTATAAATTATCAAGTTTTGTATTGTAAAAACCACTAGCATGTGGCGATATAAACTTAACACTTGTGTGCTAAACTAAACACGTCACATTAAAGAATTTACTAGACAAAGAGATTCGACATTGCAAGTTACATATTAAACAACAATTACTACACAAAATATAACTGAATGCGTAAGCCGTAAAGGGCATTTAGCATGCTTTCTTTAACCAAAACGTGTGTGCCATAACAATATATGTTTCATGCTTAACAACAATGCACTCAAAATTAGATAAAAGATAAATCAAAAGCGTAAGCCACGCAGGGTATTTCTCAAGCATTAATAATTATATATTAAAGAATATGGCTATCACGCAGGATTGCTAAATGTGATGACCACGCAGGGTCGTTACTAGTATGAAGGCAAAACTGCAGGATATTATTTCCTTCATGGAGAGCGGACGTGCCCATCCCCCCCCCAATGCCAATGGCGCATTCCCCCCAAAGCATATCATGTGTCCCCCCCAAACATCATTCGCGCACTCAAACCATATCTTAATCCCCACAAAGTATTTAATTAGGACAGCGTGTTTACCGAAAGTAGCTTTTTTCTTAGCTTTACAGAACACTATACTTGATCTGCCCCTCCTCCCTAAACAGCGGTGCCCATCACTCAAGACCACCTCTAAAATCGTCCATTAATATCCCGAAAATAGTTTGGATGAATGTGTAATAGTTGATGTCTATTGGAATGAAATACCATTTTACATTGTCCATATTTTTTGATTGTTCGATTTTCGAAAAAACTTTAAGCTAGCACATTGATTGGTTCAATGTATTAAATTAAAATATGTAAATATGTATAAATAGTATTTTTGAGTGGGTTTATAAAACTCAATTTGAGTATTTAACACAAATTGTTACACAACTTAAGATAAAGATAGAATAATTCAACCTTGGCAAACCAAATAATATGCTCCAGCCGTATGGCAGATTCAATTTGTTTCACGAGACATTACAGAACCCTAGTTACAAATTCTTAACCTCAGGGCGATAATATAACAGGGTTCCTCTTTCAAATAACTCACCCCCACTCCACGTTTTCCTGGGGGTAAATATAATTATTTTAGTAACAAACCATAATCGATAACAATAATTACTTGTATTTTATCTTCAGTGCAAATTTAAAATTTCCCTGTGACAAGTTAGAAATACGGATTCGATATATTTTGTCCCAAATGATGCACCTGCTTTAAATTAAGCAGTATACCAACACTAAGCATTATATTTTAAGAAGTGACGTTATTAATGAATATCGAGAATATCGCTTATGTCTTATAATGCAGCTATAGTATAAAACTTCACATTCACGTCAGTAAAGCGCCAAACACGCATTCTCGCAACACATGATTGCGAGTGAAGCGAGCAAGAAAATGTTTACACCCATTTCTTTGCAGGCTTTCAAGAATATTAATTTAATGGGGTTTCAATACTTCCTTAAGATCCCAAGATATTTAGTCTTTTCCAGCTTCTTTTTTGGCACGTTTGGGGTCGAAAACGTGTACATACAATATCGCTAAATAGAGTCTCCAAATTTTAATGTTCGAACTCTCTCTACAGAAATCTCTCGACAATCTAAGATTTAACACTTTATCAAGAGCTTCCTATTTCCTCCTTTAAATTTAATACTCATTCCTACCACCAAAATTTCCATGCTAATTTTAGACAGCATTGCCTCCTCCAAAAAATTAATTCTCAGTCTCCACACCAGAATTTCCGCAACAGTCTAAGACAAAAGTAATACACAAGAATTGGATACCCCCTCAATTTAATGTTCAATCCGCCTCTAACTAAAATACCAGCCATAATGTAAGACCTAGAGTTGGATACTGCCCCTCACGTTTAGTTCAAAATCCCCCCAGAACCCTCGTGTCAATTATGGCCTAATATGTAAGAGTTGGATATTTATCCCCCCCCCCTTCGACAATACCCTTAAACACTTCCTTTTTAATATTTATCTGTATTTCTTTTCTCTTTCCATATTCTTTAATTTTGTTTCTCTTTCTTTTTATTTACCATTTAGTTCTGCTTTTCCTCTTTATCACTTCTTCAATTTGGCAACATCGCTTTCCTACCCCAGTTTGTTGCTTCTATTTCAAGAGAAAACCGCCAGCTTGAGTGTTTCTTTTAACAAAAAGTACCGCTCCCTTTGTTAACCGCTGGGGATATAATGAACGCCCGAACTTTACGAGAAGGCAATCTAATAACACGCTTGCCTGTGTTCTTTTATAAAGCAAGCTCCTCTTTTATAGCTTATGGTAAGTGCATGGGGCGAATTATGTGACTGTTGTCTCTGAAAATAAAATCATGCCGGGTCCAACGAAATCCACAATCTGCTTTGGAAAGCCCCTTAGAGGACAGGCCAGAGAAATCAGAGGAATTTAAATATACTTAAGTATAATGTTGTCGAGTCCACAAGCGCCGCCACGGGAGTATCTAAATGGATGGTTTCTCAAGTTTTAAAAGAAGGAAAAGAGTCGTTGGCGAGAGGTGGGCTGAATTTCTGTACTCCGACAGGTAGAAAACAGTATAAGGGAAAATACTTAACGTCATTTTTTTTACTTATAACGACGCTCGGCTATTGTTATTCTGTCATTTTTAATTATGATTAATGGCTTTTTTATGTTAATTAATCAAACGCCACGTGTCGGGGTGGGGGAGGAGATGAGTCATCGATGACTCATGCGCACGGGTAAGTTTGGAATTAATGGTTTTCCATTAGTGAACAAAATACAATATTATGTATCCCGTTTTTTACCCTAATCTAACCCTATTGTTGTACAGTGGTGGAAAAAAGTTCTTCCCCATTAGACTTTAATGGCAGTAAATAATGCCGGAAAGGTAGGCAACACACATTGCACCTTTAGGTGATCGGGTGATTCTGTCTGTCTTAAGAGCAAATCGTCTTTCATGCAATAGCCAACAGACACAGGAAATGTAGGAAAGTCACGTGACTTGTCAGGTGGAATGTTGTTCGTCAGAATATCGCCTGTTCTCAAGCCAAGTCGCAGAACCGACAAGAGCTACACGTTATATCTCCGAAAATGATTCGCCTAAAAACGAACGAGACGCTAAAATAATTATTGCCTTTATTACAAAGGCTACTATACTATATGTGCCGCGGTAGCCCGGTCGTTAGGGCGTTTGATTACCATGCGAGAGATCTGAGTTCGATCCCCGACTGGGGAGAATTGGAATTTTGTCCACCTGTTCAAGTGGCTCCGGCGCCCACCCAGCGTCGTATAAAGTGGGTACCTGTAGGAAACTCAAGTGGGGGGGGGTTAAAGGTGGCCAGGGGCGTGGTGCTGATCACATTATCCCCACCTTCGGCCGTAACAAGAAAGTGTGGGGCCCTAACTCCACACCTCCTACACGCCTTCATGACTTGGTGCAAAGCACAAGGTAGCACGTTGCATTTTCATTTACTATACGTCAGATTTGGTCGGAACAGAAGTTCCTAATCTCTACGTGGACTTTCTTCCGAGTTTCGCAGGGATGCAAATAGGCTCCAGTTTTTCTTGACACAATTCATCATGTTATATTTCGTTATAAAAACACGGCCGATATCCTGTGTGTGTGTGTGTGTGTTTTGGGGGGGGGGAGGGTATAATTCAAACATGTGAGATGATTCTTTCTCATTACTCCTTTCTCCGATTTTTCGTATCCGAAATAACTCTCAATTCCACACACTGAAAATGTAGCACTTCCTACATCTTAGCATTCAAATATCTAGTAGCAAAGTAATGTGTAGGCACATAGTGGTTCGGATCCAACTTTAAACTGTAGATGCATTCCCGATTAGTCTTACTTTGCATAAAGTGGTCTTAAGACACCAAATCAACCAACCAACACAATTCCGTTATTGTCCAGATTATCGAATCCAGAAGCTTCGTCGCGAATAACATAAGCAGAAAGATAATGTGAAATTACCGAACAGAAACAGAACCTAAAACATACAACGGATAGATTGGATTAAGTCGACGATACAGCATGCGTTCTGAAATGAAGAAGAATAGGAAAGTTAAAGGACCTCGATACACAAACACTTTTCTTCCCGTCAATGGTAAGCTATGCTTCTTGCAGAGAAGCCTTTACGTTGGCCTTCAAGGCCAAGACGAGAAAGTGTTTTACATGCAATGGCGGGACCACAACATACGTCTAGTTTGATACGAAAGCTGTGTTCCTCCTTATTTCGTACGTCATTGATAACAGGAACACGGGCCTCGTCTGCTAACCCTTCTTTCGTAGAGCAGACGCCTGTTCGCCACCCTTTGGTTCAGTGACCTTCGCTCGTAGTTAGCAAGAGTGAATGACCCATCAGATACCTGTTGCCTGTGAGCTTATACAAGAATAGATATTTCGTTAGCGTCTGTAAGTATTGTTTCATCTGCAGTTATATCAGTTAATATTCGAATAGTTTCCTAATGGTTACGTTATTTATAAATTAGTTCTCGAGAGTGAGCTTTCTATCTATTTGCACCGGGGGCGGGGGGAGGGTCTGCATCAGGGGCGCCGACTTGTCAAAATTATTAATGGGGCTCTGGTCACTGAAATAAATTAATGAATGACTCACTCCCTCCCTTTTTAAGTTTTGGCCTCAGTGTTCGGGATCTCGTAAAAGCCCATGAATTCCTCAAAATATTAAAATTGTCATTTACAGTTCGAATGCAAAAATGTTAATTGTTCACGGATGGATATGTCACAAGTTTCGTCAACCATAATAGCAAAATATTCGCGACTTTTTAATATCTGCTACCACGGAGCGCAAAGCAGATCTCCCTAATATATCAATGATCTCGTTCTGAATGTCACGTGAGAGCCATTTGTAGCCCGAACGTCCCATCCAGTCTCCTAGTTCATGCACATCTTCTTTTGAAACTCTTTTTAGTAAAAATGTTAACAATACTCACAATTATATACTTAGTATATAGTAATAAGTCATGTGTTTTGATGCCTCTGGTCATAGCCCCCCCCCCGAAAGTTGATGGTTTAGCGGACTCAGCCCCCAAAGTTTATGGGCTAGAACGTTTCAAATATGTATTTGAAGTTAAGTTCGTGTGGCACAATTCAGAGTAAACTTTACAAGAGCAGGAAAATAATACATTAGATCCTCTTAAGCAAAATTATTTGGGGGGCTCTGCCCCCACATCGTTAACATTGGGGGGAGCGCTCGAATCTCCCAAGCCCCATGGAGTCGGCGCCTATGTCTGCATGTATAAATTTATTTTCGTGAAACAAGAAGGAATTCGAAGACGCAAAATGAGTCGTATAAGAGTAGTTAACAAAAAGAAAGAAGAAAATGAAAATGTAAATGTTGAAATAAATTATTGTAGAGATCGAGTGAATAACATTTTGTCACGGGGCCTCCTCGATGGCGTAGTAATAAGGTCGTCACCTTATAATCAAGGGATCCCGAGTTCGATACACGGTGGAGGCACGTAGTGGATCGTATTCCATTTAAAACCGAAGGTCCAGTCCCGATTAGCTTATCTGTGCACAAAACAAAAACTAAAATCATAAATTGTCACAGTGTAAGAAAATTTCATGTTCAACCACATACGAAACAAAAAATAATAATTTATTCCATGTTGGAGTTCACATCTGTAGCATCTAACCAACACAATTAATGGTCGCAACAGATTTTCTCAGATCCATTTTATTATACGTGTATGATAAAATAACAGAAGTAGAGGAAAGAGAAAGCCAAACGAAACACGGATGCCTTCTCCATATTTTCAAATCTCGTTACGTAAGGTTCTGGGTTGAAGTCCAGGGCAGGCATGACTCTCCTGTTCTTGCCCTTTTATCTGCTCTATTTCATCATAAATCGTCTTAATGGTTTACCTACAGGGGAAGAATAATGACAGTAATTTCCAATACAAAGCCAATAACAAACAGAACAACAACTCAATTAGGGAAATGTCAAGAAAGAAACAAGACTTGACAGTGTCTCCGTCTCTCGGTTTCTCGAATTGAAAATTGTTCTCTCATTCCCGGTCTCGACTAGTTAAATATAGATATCGAAAACGTATGTGAACGTTACATATATTTCATATATCCTGATTTTGTAGGAGATTTCGTGAGATGAAATAAGTACTCTTCGATCATGTTTATATTTATTATTTTTGTTACGTAACATCACTTTTCTTCCCAGTCGTGGATGAGTGACCATTACATGAAATTAATGACGAAATACTTAAACTCCCGTGACAAGGACGGTACTCAAACCCGGGAACTTTGGTGACGAGATCGAATGTCGACCACTTAATGAGCTGGCCCACCGAGCCTGCTTAATGTTACTTGTGTCAGGTAATTCGTAATAACTGCCAATATCCCACATTCATTATCATTTGTTTCATAATTTATCTTATTGATGTGATTAAGCTGAAGTCGAAGAATTAGTTGAAAAGCAAAAATGCATGATTGAATGTCTCTGATGTTACTTCGTGCCGAATAATATGACGTGATATTATATGAATTTATTAATAATATAATATGCCTAGTCATTCCATTGATTGATCCCATTGCGCACACAAAATATGGTATAATGTCCACTCGTGGTTAGCACAGCGCGTTACGACAGCATGGGTCCCTGGTTCGAATCTCGGCTACGCCATGGGTGTTCTTGGTGAGTGTCCCTTAATCAATGTCATCATATCATCACTCATTATTCATCTTCATCGTCGCTATTTGCCAAAAGTGAAAGAATAGCGACACTAAATAACAAACATCCAAAAAATCGAACATCTTGACCGATTTAATTCTATATCGTACCAAATTCCCACTTTATCACTGCATCTTGTTTCATTTTACAGCATCTCAATTGTTTTCCGATTCGAAAACAATTGGAATGTTGTTTTGTGCAGTTGATTGGCATTGTTTCGTTGTTTGGATTGTTTACTTAACGTCGCGTTAATTAGTTTTAGACCGATCTTGACAGAGAATCGAGAACACAAAAGAAGGCAAAATGACAAGTTAGAGACCACGGCTCTCTTTAAAGATAGCATTTCGTGAATACGACTGAAGTGACTGCAGAATATTATGGATAAAATTTGTTTCGCTTTTTCTTTTTCTATCTATTTCAGTTAGCTATTTTACTTCGCTTTTCTTCTACCACCCGTGTTAATCGTATCGGTGAGGAAGAATTATAAACTCGTTAAATAGACGATTTGAGAGCCGTGGTCTCTAACTTGTCTTTTCCCCTTCTTTTGTGTTCTCGATTCTCTGTCAAGATCGGTTCAAAATATTGTCTTATTTTTAAAAATTACGCCAAATATGATTTCACTTATCTCTTTCTCAAGGCGTTCCATTGCCTCTCTGATGGCGTAGTGGTAACGTCTTCGACATGTAATCAAAGGCTTCCGAATTCAATACCAGATAGAGGAACATTTGGTTCGGATCCCAATTTAATCTGTAGTTCCAGTGTATAAACTAGTCTTAAACAATTAACGTGTGGCATGTGGTCTGCGATGAGAACCATCATTTCAGTGAACCTTCTTGACAATGACTCTAATATCACTCGAAAGAATGTTTCCTTACGAGCAGCTCTTGTCAAGAAACCAGTTCCTGAAATTTTCTTCTGGAGGCCTCGTAGCACCGAGCTGTTTGTTGTGGCTGTGTCATGAGTCATGTGACTCATGCTATCGATGCTCAATCCTTCCCGAGAACTCAGATCCACCAGGCAAACTTAAGCGAATATTTTGTTATTTGGGTTGCATAAACAACAGGCTTTAAGACGTTACGAAATTCTAGGTCCCGTGGCCCAGGTAATTCTTTCTCTGACTGTACTTTATATATGCGTTACAGCCGGATAGGAGCCATGTGTGCCTCATGAACACGTGGGAGTTTGGAATTAAAGGTTTTCCATTAATGTACAAAATATACTATTGTGGAGTCCGTTTTCGGCCTTTGGTATCTCCCATTTATGCTTTTTTATATGTGTTTCAGCCGGATATGAGTCACGGATGATTTATATAGACGTGGAGCTGGGTTTTAAGGGTTTTCCATTAGTGCATAATAGATACGATAATGGTACCCGGTTACGGCCTATTCTAACCCAAGGAACCCAGTTCCGGCCTATTCTAACGCAGTTTATGCTTTTCTTATACGTGTTACGCCCGGATATGAGTCAAGGCTGATTCAGGCAGTCGGGGTACTTGAAGTTAATGCGTTTTATTCGCTAACAAGGAGACGGTTCCGGCCTATTCTAAGTCAACTGATGGCGTCAACTGAGGTTTGCAGTTGCCGATGACGTCATGACCGGCCATTTTGACATCGGTGCTGGATCATATTAGGTATAATTAAGGATCTGGATTTATCCGGATTCAACCGGTCCCGATACGATCTGGGGTAGAAGATATTATAACACAATATATGGCGTTAGCCTATGTTCGCTTTAAAGGCGAAGAAATTGAACGATGTAGCCTATATGAAAACGAAGTATACGGGCAGAATGCATGTTATTAATAATAATTGCTCTTAAAAAAAGGGAAGAATACCGTGACCGCAAGAACCTGCTACGAGGTTGCGAACGAAATTTGCACCAGAAAAGAAGAATATTTCATCCATCGTTACCCCAAACCGCGAGCGATCATTGACGGCCGAAGGGGGAGAAAAGAGTCCATTGTTATGTTCCCCATCGGTCTTCTTCCGGAGCTGAATGGGATAAGGTCGCGTATCGCCAATATTTTAACACGCTTGTATTGATTTTCTTTGAGGTTCCAATTTTATTTTGTGGAAGTAATTTACGTGGCTTTTTTCTTCCGCCTTTCGTAACATTGTAAAGACTATTTGACCTAAAGCGTAAGGAATTTGGCTGAACTAGGAACAATCAGACACAGTATCTACAGGTTAAAGTGGATGCGATCCACTATTTGCCCTTATTTCTAGGTTTCGAACCACGGGCCCTTTGATTATTGCCTTATAAACATCAGGATTTATGTTTATGTTTATTGTTTACTCTAATATCACTATTTCATCTATTCAGGCAACATTTTTTATTACATTTTGGACTCACAAAGACATTTTTTCAACTTTTAACTTATTATTTACAAGTTTAGGCGTATTTTTTACTCTAATATTACAATTTCATCTACTCAGGCTACATTTGTATTGCAGTTTAGACTCGCAAAGATATTTTTTCAGCTTCTTTTATTATTTTTTCTATTTATTGCCTTTTGTATCTTATATTTATTAATTTTTAACTTTGAGTTTTGTTCTTTATTTAAAAAATTTCTCTAATCACTAAGGAAGAAGTTCTTTTAAGTAAAATTTTAGCCACAAACTTTATTATTACTATTATTATTATTATTATTGTTTTTTATGTAGTTGTTGAATGTTGTTGTTGTTAGGGTTTATTGGCTTACACTAAGCTATTTTTGGTTTGCTTCGTAGGAAAGTTTGTATATTTTAGAGTTTCCTCGCTATTTTCTTACTGTTAGGGTATGTAAAGTTTCCTAAATATATGAGTAGGGTTCCATATATTCTTGTTCTTCCATGTTTTTCATATGATGTGATCACCACAACTCTCCAAGTGCCTTTACTGCATGTTTCCATTTTATTGAGACTTAATGATTCCTAGAGCCACTTTATGCATGAGAGAGCATGAAAATTTCGATCTCAGATAACCGTCAACCTTATGGCAGAGTATTTTCGAGTATATTTTAGACTTATTATGTACCACTAGAATATCACGGCTTGCTTAATTTTTAAGTATCTTGCGCAGTTATTGTATTTTTTGCTTTTGCTTACTAGATAAACTGTACGAAATGTTTAATATTTGTACTTTTTTGCTCTTATAAGAGGCCAAATTTTTACTGTAACTAAAATTATTATGTGTCTAAGGACTGAAACCCCTTTACCAAGAGAACTATAACTGGACGTTTATTAATATTGTTTATTTTTCCCCTTAAATATAACAATATAATGACAAATCACTGGACAAGTCGATGTTAGCAGATGACTACGTAGCTTTTAAGTCCACCTGCCAAACTTTTTTATCCTAGAAGAAATATTTACCCTTATAGTATTTTATTCAGGATACTTTTCAAGTATTACTGACTTTTTGAGTGATAGACTTAATATCAGGGGTTATTTGTATCTGTTATATCATGCGAGTCTTATTTTTGCTACAATCAGGACTAAATTCCACTGAATGAAGCTTAAAGCTTAGGCTCTATAGCATGTTGAATGGTTAATCACAGCCCAATATGAACTTTCCAGAGGCTTGTAGGAGGCATAGGAACACTCGCCAGAGCCTTATTAGCGTGCAAGAATCACTTTCAGGGAGTACTACGAGGAAACGAAGTTGATTTTTTGAGTGCTTTATCAGTTACACAGCCAATATTTGTTATTTCAAGTAACTACATGTAGCAGAATATCTTACAGCCCAACACTAACTAGACTTCAATTTATACTATATTAGGTGCTAAATGTAGCAAGAACACTGATTGTACATACTTTTGAGAATCCAACTATATCAGGATTTTTCTATGTAAGTATATATTTATTGATTACTAACTTTAACAGACCAATCAGGAAGACGACAAAATTCACTAAACTTAGTACTATAGTGTAGGTGATTGCATGAAAAGTAGAAATTATAACAAGCAAAAGATTTCGCTTTTTGCTTTTGTGTCTAATCGCGACGCTGGGGATGAATGAATGGACAAAAATCTTAAGGACTGGATATATTTTACCACTACAGACGCCTAGGTAGAAACACTAGAGTACTGTTAGCTTTCAAAATTGTGGTTATACTATACTGTTTCTTAAATATTTCGTGTTTGGCACGCTTAACAAGTTAAACTTATATCCATTTCAGGACAAATATTGCTAAAACTCTCAAATTTACTGTGTACAAGTTGATATTTCGACTATCAGAGACTAATATTTTACAGTAATTGAAACATTCAGCCCTAGTCAATACTTTACTGCATCAGAAAGTTTGTTATTAATGTAATAAGCAGTGGTCAGAAGTAGCGAGCTACTTGTAGCGTCGCTACTGTAGCTAGCTACAAAATTTGTAGCTGTAGCTGTACCGACGCTACATTTTGAAAATTGTAGTTGTAGAGGTAGCGAAGCTACAAAATTCCTGTAGTTGTAGCGAAAATTTCGCTACAGCTACATTTTTTCTGAGCATTTTGAGGTGAATTTTGAATGTGGCAACAGCATCAGAAAAAATCGACAATAACCCTTAATTTTGCAGGAGGTTCAAAAAGACAGTCTATTACATGGAGATACAGATTATCTAGACTGTAGATTATAGATATCTGCGTAATTTATTTAATTATTATCTGAATAATTCAGATATCCAGATAACTAACTGACATATATGAATATATTCCTGCTAACAGCCACGTTTTTTTAGCTGCATCGCTATTTTGGGGAGAAACATGCCTCATTTGCTGCACCACTGGAAAAAAGTGCCTCGTTTGCGTCACCCCCGGAACAAATGCTGTGGATATCCATGGTGTAAGATAGACCAAAATGTCATTAATTGCTGTGTAAGACGCAACTTGCAGTGCAAAAACGAGCGATGGGAATAGTGCCAGCAAGAAATGGCTCAGTACGTTAACAGCATTGATCATCGTCAGTATATAGGATCTCACCAGCAAGAAATTATTGTTACAAGAATGATAGTTTCTGGAATTACAATTATTTTCGCGATAGTATTTGTTCACAAATTTTAAAATTACAATATGTTTAGAACACTCAGGTTTACACGACAGTTTCCTCAATAATTTTATCATATTGCAAAAAGTATGTACGAGTTATTGACTTTCCTGCAGAAACGACAACTTTCTTTAGTTAATATACATAGTTTTCAAATGTATATATTTCTCCAACTTTTGCGTCACTTTTCTGTAACTTTTGCTAATCATGACATCATCATCATCCATCGCTGTTTCCTGCCTCTGGCTGGGTCGGCATAGAAGTCAAGCCTCTCCATTTTTGTTTGTGGTCTTCTACCAGTCCTCTTTCCATCATGTTCCAATCTTGTCCTCTTCTCCTAACATTCTCCACTATCTGCTCTTTCCACCGACATCTTGGTCTCCCCCTTGGCCTTATTCCCACTCCTTGTGCATTGTAAGCTCTTACTGGTAGTCTTTCTGCATCCATCCTCTTCATGTGTCCGAACCATCTCATCTGTGCCTGATCTATCCTGTCCTGAAGCTTCACTACACCCACTCTCTGTCGGATCTCCTCATTTATTATTCTATCCCTTCTAGTCTTCCTCAAAAGACTCCTTAAAAATTTAATCTCCACTGACTGCATCTTTTCTTTGTCTCTCTATGTCATTGTCCAAGTCTTTGCTCCATATGCAATTATTGGCACATAGTAGGCTATGTGTTATTTAGTACCTTCTTGCATTTCATAGATACATCCCTGTTCCATATTAATCTTCGAACGCTTTGATATAGTCCACCACCCATTTGTCCTCTTCTGTTTACCTCCTCATCTATTCTTCCACTTCTCTCAATCATGACAATGAGGATGAATGGTTTATTTAATTATTCTCTTATCTATAGTCGCTTTCTGCCACTTTCGGCTAATTGTGAGAACGAGGAAGAATGATGAATGATGAGCAGTGTGGGGAATGGAGGATCTCATCCTCCCAACTTGGTGTATTTCCTAGTTTTCGTTTTGAGTCCATTTTATGCATAGATAAGCTGATCGAGACTGGATCCTAACCACTATGTGCCTCCACTGGGTATCAAACTTGGGGCCCTTTTGTAGTCAAAGGGCTCCAGGTACTTTTCATTCAAAATGCTGACTTCATATCAGTCTATAAAAAATGAAATATTTATTCTCAAGATAAATATGTTGATGTCAACATAAATACGTAATCCTACCAAATTTAATTTGTGTATAGTTGTAATCATTAATTTGGGCAACACCCTAATTGCAATATTCATATATCAAATTTGAATTGATGAGCCACTTGCATAGGTATGGTATTCTCAAAAACTATAGTAAAAATAAGTAACTGAAGTAACACTGCTATCAAAATTATCGAATGACTGGAATCATGATAATAAATAACAGAATCTATTTACCAGTAGTAGGGGATTTTTTAATACCCATATGGTTGTTTTCATTTTTTTTATGCAGATGTAGCAAAATAAGTAGCGAAGTAGCGAGTAGCGAACAGGAGTAGCGTAGCGAGCTACTTTTTGGTAAATGTAGTTGTCTGTAGCGAAGCTACATTTTGGAAGAGTAGCCGTAGCTGTAGCGAAGCTACTTTTAAAATGTAGCGTTCTGATCACTGGTAATAAGTATGCTATTTTGTGCTATTCTAAGGCAAACGTTGTTTAATTTACTGGTTATAATGCAAAGTTTTGCACAATTTTCGATATATTCACTACCTTCAAGCCATACAATTGTACTTATTTAGTGCATTTCATTTATATTTCTTGTAATTAACTTATGTTTAATTAGATTACTTTTAGCGTCGCTTTTCTTCATTTTTTGCTAATCGAACCGACCAGGACGAGTAATAATATGGTGAAATTGATGAAGGTCACCGTCAAAGGAACACTCATAAGCAGGCCGGGATTCGAACCGAAACAACGTACCATCGTAACGCACTGTGCTAACCTTTCCTCCACGAAGGTCAGCTGCAATAAAGTTGGTTTGGTTTGATGTTTTAAGTCTACTTTGTGCACAGTAAGGCTAATCGGGACTGGACCTACAGTTTAAAGTGGAATCCGAACCACTATGTGCCTCCACCGGGTATCGAACTCGAGACCCCTTGATTACAAGGCGACGACGCTACCACTGCGCCATCGGGAAGGCCGGCTGCAATAGAGTCGAATCTACTGAATACGTTCGTTTTAAGGAGACTTCCCTTTATAATGCTTCATCAGAGCGTGGTTTTTGATTCATTGATTGATTTGAAATTTTAAGTCCATTTTATGCACAGTAAGGCTAATCGGGACTGGGCCTACAGTTTAAAGTGGGATCCGAACCACTGTGCCATGTGCCCCCACCGCGTGTCGAACCCTGGACCCCTAGATTACATCACAGCGTGGTGTTGATCATTCATGTCTCCTTCACTACGGCAGAGATCGAGAATGTGTGGAGCCATATCATTTGCTCGAATGGTGTCACGACACGGTGTCATACACAGGGAGGAACTTTACCTTTTGTAGCAGTCGCCACATATATTTTGATGGCATAAGATCTACCTAACGCTTCGCTGTCCCTTCAAGTACATTTGCTAATGTAACTTTGTAAATATTGTTTTATAAAGACCACACTGAGGGAAGGAATGCTCTATCTTTCACTAAACCTGAATACTGTGTGACCATTTACTTCATTGCATTATTAATTATAAAATGCAATCAAATACACGGCTATAAATTATCAGGTTTAGAAACGGGAAGAGTATTTATGTTGTTTATATTTTATTTGTATGTTATATCTTTATATTTGAACTTTGAACACACACACAAACCGAAGTAAGGAGCAGGACACAGTTCCTACTTTGTGAAACTTACGCAATGGAGAGATCAAACGTAATATACCGTGACAACAGACGCAGGGGGAAATGCGCGGTGAACTTACTGCAAGCAGGGAGGCAGTTGTGTACCCTCTGCGACGTTGTCGGTTGGTTAATTTTCCTTCTTTTCAAGTCACACGTTAAACAGAGCGAGCGATTACAGAAGACGTCAAATACGTGTAGCAACGTCGCAAAAGACATCCACGGTCTCGCCTTGGCTGCAGGGCGAGAGTAAAAACTTCGCTTCACTTATCAGTGTTGCCAAACACGACTGTTAAAAATAGATCTACATTGAAATTGAATATAGTTAAGGATTGCGACCAAGCAGTTAACTTTGAGAAGTATAAACACTTGTCTCCGTGTTCTACGACTAGGGATCCTGTGTTCGAATCCCATACTAGTCTTGTAGAGCTTTCCGACCGAAGCGAGAAGCGACACGTGTCACTTGGAAACAAATATTCAATAACAAATGCAACTTTTCAAACCTTTCGAAGCGATATGACAACGTGCACGTCTCACGTCGCGTCGTTTTTTTCTGGTGGCACCTGCTGGTAGCGCAGCTCCAGTAAATGTTTGCTTATATTTATAAGCTGCACGGGTTACTTCAGTGTGAAAACACTCGTTGCTCGTCGCTTTGTCCCAATGGAACTTTCGTACCGAAGCGATAAATGGCTTTGGAGACCAAAATTCTTAAATAAATAAAACTTTCGAACAAATGCGACACGACAAACTACACGTGTCACTTGCAACTACACGTTGCTTCAGTCTGCTGGTCATGCCTACGTGTTGAATGCTTTCTTACAGAAAGATTTTAAACCAAAGCGACAGGCAACAAGTAGCAAACGACGGCTGCAATTGACACTGAAGTTCATACCGAAGTGACAAGCGAGAAGAAAGACAAGCCACTTCAGTCTACAAGAAAGCATTCACTGTGAAAGCCCGAACACCAGACGTAGGAGACCCAATTCACGATATTGACAAACGGAAGCAACAGGCGAGACGTGCATCTTCGTTTCGAAATGTTGCATCATTTTTTCGAAGCGAAACGTGTCGCTTGTTGCCTTCCGCTTCTGAAAGTCATGAATGTCATGCAGCGTGTCGCCTTGGTCTGTTTCCGCATTTCAGAAAAAGGCTTGCTTGTAGACTGAGGAACCTGTGTTACTTGTCACTTCGATATGAATACCCCCTCCCTTTTGCCTGATCGCTTGTCGTTTTGGTCAGAAATCTCCATTCTTATTTTCTATATAATAGATAATTCATTTTGCTCGATCAATTCATTTTTCTTCATCATGCCCGAAAGGAGACAAGTAACGAGATTTTACTGATAACATCTGATAACTCTACTCTTACAATTGTAGGATTAGAAGAAAATGAGCTTTACAAATGGATTTATCTGTATTTACCAGTATTATAGTAAAACCTGACTAACAATTTGTTATAAGCACATAAGAAAGGGCTACATTTGGACGAATAAATTGTACCATTTTGTTTGACGCCTGGGTTCCCGAGTTCGAATCCCGGTCGGGGTATGGATGTTTGTGGGAGTCGATTCATCAATTTCATTATATCATCACTCATTCCCATCTTCGCAAATTAGCCAAAAGTGGCACAAAAAGCGAAGTAAAATGAAACAAATCAATTACAATTGTAGGATTAGAAGAAAATAGAAAAACAGATCTGGCTCCAAAGTTTTAATTTGGCAACATTGACAGCTCGGGAGCAACAAGACGGCCAGGCAAGCGGGGAATCCCGTCGGCCGCAGAACGAACCTTTCCTTGACCCTCAACCCTCTGGGATGTTCGGTACCAATACATGCGAAATAGATCCAAGATTTTACACACCCACACTTCCTGGTCCCAAGAGATGTGATTAAACACCACAGTTTTACACAGACGTGAAGCTTCCAGATTTCAGCTGCAGGTGGCAGAGTGTAACGCACAAGTTAACACACAAATCGAACAAATAGGGACTTTTTACAGGTCGCACGAGGTCTCAGGAGTCTCGAAATGGCCTTTTCCTTGTTGGGATCGGCAAAGTGTCCCAACAATTTGTTTGGTCCCATTTAGAAATGTGTTTAAACATACGCCGGTCCCCACAAGAATATATCTGCGTACTCACCCACACACACATAAATAAATATAAATATAAATAAATATATATATATATATATATACGTACACACATACACGTGTGTGTGTGTGTGTATGTATGTATGTATAACATTCATGTGTATGTAAAAACATAAATAGTATTGAACGTTACAAACTGAGAATTTTGGACACACTCATCCTCATTCTTCATGCATGAGGACGGTTACAAGTAAGTTTTATTTTCAGGTGCAATTCTATCGGAACCTGACACGTGAGACTGACTCCCTCTCATACGAAAAACCAGAGTACGTAAACATGGATCTGCTGAGTGGACTCCGAAGCAAGAGTTGGGCGGTGCCCACCCTCACTAACTATGGAA
The DNA here is from genome assembly GCF_977018435.1 of Lepisma saccharinum. Taxonomy (NCBI): domain Eukaryota; kingdom Metazoa; phylum Arthropoda; class Insecta; order Zygentoma; family Lepismatidae; genus Lepisma; species Lepisma saccharinum. Next base: position 60,221,871 of record NC_139238.1, on the reverse strand, counting down.
TCTGCCGTTCACTGAACATTATCCCTTCTAGGAATTTGTTCAGAAACTACAGGTTGGTATAGCATGTTCTCTAAACATCGTAACTGTACAATAACTGCATAACAATTTTAATTAAAAGAATTCGATGCTTATGAAATAGTATGAATTTCTAACCACTTTTTACTTCTCAAATATCTGTGAAACTACCTGATGAATGGAAAAAAAACGTTTCTAGAAATATTATTTATTTTTGTAAGAGGAATAAAATTATTAAACCAAAAAAATGAGTAACCTTCAAATGTCCATCAAAATCCTTGCTTACTAAAACATACATAATGGCATTCTCTTTCCACCTTAAGCCGGACCCTGTGGTCGAGTCCGGCCTAGCGCGGAACAGGTAGGTCGTGCTACAGTGCCTTGAATAATGTAGTGTGGAAAACGGACGGTTTTGGCCTCTCTGGCAGGTTCCACACAGAAAGGATACCGCTAGAGGCGCTGGTGTTGATCCCGGTGCTTGGTATTCGTCCGCTTATAATGGAAGTAAATGGAGTTTTCGCTGCAACGTCTGATTCTTTTACATGAATCATTTCTATGAATGTGTTAATTGCTATGATATTTGGTACAGTGGTCGCGAAGATAATAACGAACATTCTAGACAGTCGACCACGTCCTGTTATCGTCATACTTTCGTTAATAATACGGGAGAAAAAATACGCGTGGAATGTTCTTGGCAACTAAATTTTTGTGTATGAATTAGGTTCATTATTATTATCATCATCCTTTCGTTTAAAGATACACACACTGAAGCATTTGTATTTTTGATATTTACTGTATCTTTTCTTCCGCTTTAAACTAATCGCGGCGATGATGATAATGATAATTGCATGAAACGACAAGGGGAACCACACAAAACTTTTTAGTGCCATCGACATGAGTGTAAGGAAACTTTCAAACCAATGGGACAAGCGACACGGGATCATGGGCGTCCGGAAGTGTGGGAGGCACGCCCCCCTGGAAAATGAATTTGTACCTAAAAATTATATAATTCACACATACTTTCATTTCAATCACAGTAATTTATGTTAATTATTATAAATTCCTTGAAGAAACATGATAATTTCAGACTGAAACAGTGTTTTTTGAGGGGGCATCACTATTTTGGAGGAAAATATGTGTCCTTTGCCCCCCTGGAAAAAAATACCTTGCTTGCCCCTCCCTGGAAAAATACCTGCGGACGTCCATGCACGGGATGTTCACACTGTCACACTAGTGACACACACTTCCAGACTGAAAATTTTAATTCATTGCACATGAGGGTCCAAACAGCAAACGATACGTTCATATGGCGTATTCGCGCGCTACAGGGGGAGTTCCCAACTAAGTGACAAGCGACATGGTGCCTTCAGTCTATTAGCAAGTATTCGCTGCTAATTGTGCGAACAACAGATAGGCGACACGATAAACCGCACATTACAACAACAGATCTAGGCAACACGATAAGCCACACATGTCGATTTGTCGCTTGTGCGTCGCTCAAACTGGGCCATTTCCTCAATAGCTTGCAACATGTTGCCGTGGTTTGTTGTTCGCGCATGCGCGATGCAATGAGTTTCTTGCTTTAGGGAGATTGCGCACCAAAGCGACAAGCGGCATGCGACACTTTTCGCATGAGGATTTCACCAACCAAACGCTGGCCTGTGCTTCCCGTCATGCCGCTACGATGTGAAATGTTGCTCTTGATTGGCTCGTTTCCAAGCAACATGTGTAGCTTCTGTATGAATGTTGCCTTGAACCGAAGGACGCGTGTCGCTTTGGTGTGAAATCCTCGTATCGTTTGTCGCGTGTCACTTTGGTGTAAAATCTCCTTGAGGAAACGGTGCAGCCAGAGCTTGTGTCCCTACGGTTCGAAAGGCTGCATTGATTACGGACTGCTCGCTTCCAAGCGACACTTGTGGTTTGTCGCCTCGGTATGAAATATCTCTCAGGATACTACTTATATTCTAATAACATAGAAAAATACAACTCTAGTACACAATCCAACACCTGACGTCCGGAATCACTTTGCGATGTTTCTTCTTGTGTCACGCATGCTATTTATTTATTAATTTTATTTTACTTTTCTTTCCAAATTAAGCCGTTTCGTGACTGCAAATCACTCCACAAATATAACTGTTTCCATCAATTCACGTACCGCATTTCAAGACAAACAAATCTACACAATATATTCCAAAAACCAACTAAGCCACATTACTTTCATAACAAAATTAGCACTCGTACTGATCGCACTGCCATCTATGTTTGTCATCCGTCTGGGGAACTAGTTTCTTGGGTCGTTTTCCACACTACGTTATTCAAGGCGCTGTAGTCGTGCAGTGCGAGCTCTGTGCTTTAAGGGAAAATGAAAGTTCAGCCCGATATCGGTACGTACGTGTGGGAGAGGGTGTGCTGTTGAACTGTGCTAGTGAAGAATTGGACAAATGTAAAGTATAGAATGGATCGCGAAAATAAGATACAAATCAGTTTTCAAACGGGAACTTTGAATCGTAGTCCTTTGGAAGTACATGAGTTTATTCATGATAAATTCAAACTAAGTGTGGATGTAATTGCAGGCATACAAATTCCCACGGCGATAAAATGTGTATTTTTGAAATTAGTGCATCCTGGAAAAATGAGAAAAATATTAGAGGAAAATACTGGTGAAGTGAATTTTTTTTATAGTACTGGAGCTGTGACACAAGTGAAACTGAGTGTTTCGAATCGAATTGTGAAGCCGGGTTGAGTGTTTAATCTTCCTTTGGAAGTGCCAGAACGACAAATTCGTGAAAAACTGTGTGAATATGGGACAATCGATGAATTGATAGCAGAAACTTGGAGTGACAAATTCAGGTACAAAGTGTATAATGGGGGTGCGTCAGCTTTTGATGGCAATTAAGAAGCCAATTCCCTCCTGTGTGAAAATAGGCCAATATACGGCACATGTAGTATATAATGGTCAAATCCCGACGTGTGAATGGTGTGGTAGCAGTGACCACATGTGGTTTAATTGTAACTTACGGAAACCAACAGTGTTTAAAGTCATGGGTCGTGCAGTTAGGTCCGATAGTGAAGCAATTGCACCGTCTACACACAAGAAGGTATAAAGGTGGGTCACCATAATACGACACAGAGTCAAGAATCAGAACAACTGACGGTGATAGAAGGGTTTCAACAGGGAATACATATACAGGGAGAGAAAAATATTCACAAAAATGATCAACAGACTTTGACCAAGGAAGAAATTGAAGAAAATATGCAAGAGCAACCAAACGAACCTGTGTTAAATGTTCAACTTACGCGACAAAGTGAAGAAATGTCCCTGGATACCATGGAGCAGAAGACGACAAGAAGACATAACTAAGGTGCAAGAGGAATCGAGTGATGAAGTGCTACAGAGCAAGAAGGAGAGGAAGCAGAATCAGACCAAGCAAAAGGACTTCAGACAAGAAGCTGAACAGGAAAAAGATTCGGAAACTGATAGTGAAAGTGGAAGTGTCCAAAGTAGTACGGGTCGTTCGGTTTCTGGCTCACAAAAACAACCAAAGAGTATAAGGAAAGCGTCAGGCAGCAATCGGACGAAAAGACGATCATTGCGACATGTAAAAACAAATGTACGTACAAGACATGGTTATTGATCCGAGTCCGATAGGCCATGAAAGTTTGTGAACACTGGGTACAGGTAATCACTTTAAGGTTAGAAAATAGTATTATTTGGAATGAATACTTTTTTATGGACTGGCAGTAAGTTAATGATATTGAATTGTGTGGTGGTACTTATTTATGGATTAAGGTATATAAAGAGTAGGGGTATTTCCTCCCCACTACTAAAATAATATTGTTAGTGTGTTTGCGAATTTTTGTTGTATAACATTAGGGGTATATAAAAATAGTGTAAGAGGTATTACTCTTACATGGGCTAAAGGTTGAAGTATAAGTATTGGGAATACCCAATCCCAAAAATTTTGATCATAGTATTTATGATGACGAACCTTCGTTTTGCGACGATAAATATAAACAAAATAAAATCCCTCACAAAACAGGCGGCCTCCCCCATGGCGCAGTGGTAGCGTCATTGCCTTGTAATCAAGGGGTCCCGGGTTCGATACCCGGTGGAGGCACAATTGTTTAGGATCCCACTTTAAACTGTAGGTCCAGTCCCGATTAGCCTTACTGTGCATAAAGTGGACTTAAAACAGCAACTCGCAAAACAGGCGGCGTTAGAGGACTTTATTATACATGCATCTTTCTCCAAGAATGTGGACAAATGAATTTCATTTTTTCCCCAACGATAAGAGTTCATAATAATGCGAAATTTCAATCGACAGGGACAGCTTTGTTAACACGTAATACGGTTCCCCTCACAAATGTGGTATGTCATCCTAATAATAGAATCATATCAGCAAAAGTTGGAAATGTATGGATATATAATATATTTGCCCCATCCGGGTCACAGTGTAGGAAACAAAGGGATGAGTTTTTTTGCGCAGGAAGTTGCGGTTGAAATGCAGGGTAGGAGAGAACACATAATATGTGGGGGAGATTTCAATTGTGTATTGTATCCGCAGCACCAAAGACCTGGATTTAAAACGTCAAATTCATTGCAAAATTTAGTAACTGACTTTAACTTTACATATGTCTGGAGTGACAAAAAATTTGGGCAGAGAGGTTTCACGTATATACGTGACAATTGTGTATCCCGATTGGATAGATTTTATGTAACACAAATTACGTCAGTATGTAAAGTCCATCAGTCTAATACCTACATGTTTTTCAGATCACAGTGCTGTCATTATGATGATAAATGTGGACATTCCAATAGTCCCTATAGTGTACGGTTGTTGGAAATTAAATGCTTCAATTCTTAATGAGAAAAATTTCCAACAAGCATTTAATGACCAATGGTCGAGATGGATAACACACCGTCTGAGGAGGATAGATATAATCCGCTGGTGGGAGGAGATTCTCAAACCGGGTATAAAAATATTCTGTATCAGTTACTGTAAGGAACGGTCGCGAGATTGGACAAATAAATATAATTTTTACTACAGGGTGTTGCGTGAACAAATTCAGCAAGCAACAGACGGGAAAAAGTGCAAACTGAAGTCAAACGTATACAAGCTGTACTGTTAAAAATGACTGCAGAAAGGCGTCAAGGGGTTAAAATTCGTAGTAGACTTCCTCATTTTGACAACGATGAGGTCGCCTCTATCAGCCATGTAATTCATGAAAGAAAAAAATGCTAAAAGACAATGTATTAGTGAAATATTTGATAATGGGGGAACAAAGATCAATTCAGCCCCTGAAATACGTAATTGCATTTATAATTATTTTGAGCAGCAATATTCCCAACCAGCGTCACATAATGGAGATTTGATGGATGCATTGGCATCCGAATCAGAGGGTTTTACAGGTGATGAAAGTGAAAACTTATACAAAGGATATAGAAGTGAGGAAGTGTTTCGAGCGGTTAAGGCAGGCCAATCATTTTCAGTTCCTGGTTGGGATGGTATACCCAATAAGTTTTATCAAACCTTTTGTAAATTGATGGGTCAAACAATAACGGACTGAATAAATGCAGTGTTTTGCACGTATTAAATGGGTAAATCTTCCATAACGGGTATTATAATTCTAATCCCAAAATGTCCAAAACCAAGCGAAGCTGGTCATTATAGACCCATCATCCTCCTATGTACGGATTACAAAATATTGGCGCGATGTATGTTTGGCAGACTTATGCCTTATGATGACAAATTAGTAGGAGAGGAACAATATGCTTTTGGTTTAAATAAGAAAATCACAAATGTTTTACAAACGATGCGTGAAGTACCGTGCGTTCATTTCGATCTGCAGCCGAGAGATCGGGAGAAGCGTGGCGGGCGGCGCTGACGGAGATGCCGACATTTGCGGCCTGTAATGCCCGCTTATTTTTATAGACATATACAGACATTTATATAAATATTGCAAAACGATCACTAACCTGTGTTATAACACGCAAAAGTTCTTCTGTAATTCATCCAAGTTCTGCTCTTATATACACAAAAAAATACGCTTTAGAAACGATGTTAAGAGCCACAGATAATAAAACATTTTAATCATAGTTTTGACCAGTAACGTCCTGCTTAAGTTTATATCCTTGAAAGAGTTTTGTGCCGATGGGGATCGTTTGGAGGTTTTGAATGTGCAACACTGTATCAAGATTACGATGTAGAAGAAACCGTTAAAAGTCAATAGTGTTCGTGAGCTTCCTTGCAATCCGAAATCTCCGAGCTCGAGTTTTTTGTTCCTTCGCGACTAGATGAAGACAGAGTTGTAAATATAGTGGCGAGCAATGTAAACCAAGAGCGTGTTAATTTCGTACTGTGCGCAAGAGTGTTATTCTTGGTTACTTGCAGTTACTTGTTTGTGTTATTGTAGTGTGTATGTGTGACGTGTCAGTGAGACGATTGGAATGCCAGCCGCAAGATTCACGTTAGAACAAAGATTTTTTTTTTATGTATGACACGTACCTAAGTGAAAACAAACTCGTGTCGAGACGTGTGTAGGTAATTTGTAAAGAAATTCCCATGCGTTTCAACTCCACACAGAGATACGGTTAAACATCTTGTCCTTAAATTACGAGAAACTGTATCGTTAAATTTTAAAACACCTAAGCAAAAACGACGGATTCTAACCGAAGCAAAACTCGATGATATTGGTGCAGCGTTAGAACGTTCTCCAAACAAACCTCTACGCCGTGTTTCACAAGAGGTGGGCGTGTCAAAATCATCGGCACATACAGTCACTAAGCTACTAAAATTAAAACCATACTCTTATAACACAGGTTAGTGCTCGTTTTGCAATATTTATATAAATGTCTGCATATGTCCATAAAAATAAGCGGGCATTTCAGGCCGCAAATGTCGGCATCTTCGTCAGTGCCGCCCGCCACGCTTCTCCCGATCTCTCGGCTGCAGATCGAAATGGACGCACGGTAATTACATGTTATAAGACTACAGAAAAATAATTCTGAAAATGCTATATTAGCATTAGACTTTGAACGTGCTTTTGACTCGATAAATCATGAATATCTATTTAACGTTTTGCAGGGTTACGGTATACGTGGACATTTTCTATCAGTATTTAAAAGTATTTATAGTCATGCAACAGCAAAAATTCAAATATTTGGTTTTCTGACAAAAGAACTATATTTATAAAGGTGTAAGACAAGGAGATCCTTTGTCGATGTTAGCGTTTTGTATTGCACTGAGACCCTTCCTTTCTGAATAAGGGCGAAAAGTTCAAGGAATTAACATACACTCTACTACCATTAAGGTGTTAGTGTATGTTGACGATATTACTGTAATAATAAATGCACAGTCTGATATTGATGCAACGTTAGGTATTACAGAAATTTGGAATATGGTCGGGATTAAAAATAAACAAAGAAAAAAATCATCACTTTTGAATAAAAATTTGGCTCATTCTCACTCGCGGCGAGGTAATTTTAAGGTTGTACAAACGATACGCATACTAGGTATAATATATACGCACTCTATTCAAAGTATGATCCAATTAAATTATGATAGAGTAATAACTGGTGTTAAAGCGATATTACAAAAGTAGTGTAAACTTATTGTTTCAAAGTAACACTTTGTAGGTATCCTCTTTTTTTATCAATTGAAAATCACTTTTTGACATATTTTGACAATTTTTTGTTGATGTTTTAGCGTTTAGCGATGTTTTAGTACAATTTTCAATGCACCACTTTTTTCCCACTCACACTTGGTAGGTATGCATTTGTAGCCTTTTTTTATCAATTGAATATAAGTTTTTGACATATTTTGACAATTTTCTGTCGATGTATTAGCGTTTAGCGATGTTTTAGTAAAATTTCCCTTTTTTTCCCACTCGCATTTGTAGGTATACCACGATCTTACGTGATATAACTTAACCTATTTATTTTTTTTTCGTGCTAAACTACACGAGAGCCTCTACGTGCTTTGACCTACCTTTAGAGTAGACCCAAATAGAGAGTTGAACGTCACCAAGTGGGGTTCACCAAAACCTCAAAAACTCACTTTCTCTCCACGTTCCGCGCCTTATTTATTGCGCTGACGATGTTTCACAGCGAAGAAAACAGCACCAAAACCTCAAAAAATCACTTTGACCAATTGGGGTTCACCAAAACCTCAAAAACTCACTTTCTCTCATTTATTGCGCTGACGATGTTTCACAGCGAAGAAAATAGCACCAAAAAACCTAAAAAAAACTCACTTTCTCTCCACGTTCCGCCTCGAAGTGAGGCTCGGTGAGGCTCGCCTTAATGGTTTTACGTGATATAACTTAACCTATCTTACGATTTTTCTTACGATCTTCAGTGATATAACTTAACCTATTATTTTTTTTATTTGCACACCGAACTAACTTACATTATATTTTATATAACCTTGTTGATTTTTTTTTAGTATGTGTGGCAATTTTTTTTTTTACGAATTTTTTAAAACTGTTCCGTCACCCTCTCGTTCTTCACGTCGTACGCGAAGGACTTCTCTGCGATCAGGATGACGCTGCACAGAGTATCGGCAGGCAGCGCGTCGTGGAACTCGCAGACGATCTTGATGTTGGTGCGATCGTTGACCACGACCTGCTTCCTTTTCGTGGTGTTGATGACGAACATCGGTCTGTGGGTTTGAATTCGCCGGGCGCGTAGTACATGTCCACGCTTCCCTCGGTCACGCGCTTGTAAGCCGTGTAAGCTTCGTAAAGTTTGAGGTAATCGTCTTTGGTCATGTCGAGGTTGTAATTCTCGCGCGGGAACACTTCGTTCCTACCGTTCTTGAGATAAACATTCTTGATCTTGCTGTCGTCGAATTTGCTGGAATCTTTTTCCTGATTGTTATTGCGCCCGGTCTGAAAAAGTACAATGACGAAATCTGGCATGTCGAACTGTATGTTGTTGAACTGAGTCGTCACGTCGAATTCCATGTGACTTCCCGACGCTATCTTCTGCACGCACTGGTAACCGTGAAAGTGAATCGGTACCTGCGGACTTTTCAATATCTCGGCTTTGTACTTGAGGGCGTAGTTCGTTTCGTATTCCACGATCGGCATTCTCAACTCCATGCTCCGGATGACGCACTTGGCTGCTTCGGGTAAAGTGTTGGGCAGCGGCGTGATACCGTCCGGACCCAAAGTAGCGTATCGCATCAGTGCGTCCTTGTCGTTGGCCGCTCTTCGAAACGTGATCCTCAGTCCTCCCTTCCACATGATCTCCTTGTAGTCCGAGAAGAATCCCGGCAATAGACGCATGGGAAAGAGCACCGTGTGACTTCTCGTCGATATTTTGGTCCCCGCTTCGAACCCTCCCGCGTGGTAGTACGCTGCGTCCGTTTTGGATAATTTCAACGTTCCCACTGCAGTCGACGTGATGCCTGGATAATCTATTCTGTCGATGACGGTGTTGTGTTTCCTCACCTCCACCTGCGAGAACAGGTGAGGCACGAAGTTGTCCACGAGTATCAAATTTGCTGCTGCTGGGGGAAACGCGTCTCCGCTTTCTTTCTTCACCACGTCGAATTGAAGGTAAAGGTCCGCTCTGTGAGGATGAACGAACCCGTCCCCGACGTCCACGTCGTATTCGATCTCCCGGTTCGCTTCGTTCAAATTTGCGAACGTGCGACGGTTGGGAGGGAAAGATTGCAACTCGTAACTTTCGATTTGTTCCATTTTTTTTTTCACTACGTGTTATTTACTATACGTTGAACTCCAGAATGGCAGTGGTCGTGGCACCTGCGAAATCCACCACGTCTCCTTTCTCGTTCGTCACCACCAACTCTATGTCGTCTATGCGGTTGCGACATACTGGAAAATAGATCGGCGAAGAGGGTGTGTAGATGATCGGTTCCATGAATTCGGAACTGGGTTTGATGATTCCCGATTATTCCCGTCTGCTTGTGACTTCCTAGCAACCCCCCTTCGGATTTCGTGACCATGCCTTCCGCCACGTTGCAGTGTACGTTCAAAGTTTCGATGGCCAAGAATTTAGGAATATTGACTGCTACGTGTTTGATGCCAGCTTCGAGTTTTGTTTTGTTCTCGAAACCTAAAAGTTCTCCTATGGTGCCCAGGTCCACGTTCTCCGTCGCCGACACGATTTCCACTCTGTACGTGACCGAATTTTGAGAATGGTACGTGCCTTTGGGTAATTGAGCTTGCAAAGTAAAAAGATTGTATTGGCCTGGCGTGACGACGATATGTTCGCTTCCGACGCTAATTTTGTTGTTGTGCTGCGTGACGTTAGGTATGAGGTACATGCTGTAGAATGCACGCAGAGCTACGGATTTAGGATAGACGATGTCGTCGTGCAGCGTGAGTTTCAAGATCGAAGATTCGCTCGTGAGATGGAACACGCCCATCGTGATGCTGTTTCAGGTTCCACAATGCTTTCTGGAAATCATCGATCGTAGGGTTATTTATTTTAGAGAGAAACGCGAGCATGGAGAGACAGAGATGACCGCAGTTCTCGTCTCCGAAATTTTGAATGCGTTCGTCTTTGTAGTATATAGAGGTTTTGTTCGTTTTCAGATAATGAATTAAATTTGTAGGTGGAACACCTCCGAAAGAATCGAAAACGAATGCTTTGTTATCATTTTTATGATAACATATCCAACTCGTGCCTGGATTTTCTTGACTGTCCAAGTTGACTACGCCGCATTCTCTTTTTTAACGGTTGAAGGTAACGAGTCGGACATGAAAACTCCTCTGAAGTGTTTGATTTGTAATGGTTTGATCAGAGATTCAATGTCTCGGTTGGTGAGTGCTGTTTCTTTTTTTCTAACTTTTTCATCACGCCCTTCCCCCCTTTCTTCTCCATGGCCAGGTTGTGACGTTTCTGTTCTTCCAATTCCGCCTTGTTCTTTTTCGAGTCGATGACGGTTTTCGCGATGGCTGCGCTTCCGCCGGCCAAACTTCCAACGGCCCCCAATGCTGCCAGGATGACCGGGATGCTGAATATGAAACCTTTTGCTGTTTTCGCGAACGTTGCAACCTTCTCAATTGTGGAGTGCTGAGAAGTAATTTCATTCCGTGTCCTTTGGTCAAGCAAGAACGTTTCTTCTCGCGTTGTTTCTTGGTGAGTAACCCATCGAGGGCACCTAGATTTTTTAGATTGGAGTATGGTATCTGGTACACGACACCCTTGGGCTTCATTTTTTTTCACGGTATGTTATTTATATATATAAATGTTCTGAGATTTTTTTTGTCTCGTGTAATTTTTTTTTCAAGGTATGTGTTATTTATATCGTCTCACTCAGAATAGGTGGCGATGTGTTATTTATATATATGTATTCTGGGAAAGAAAAAAGTTTTTGCTTCGCTTAATGCTATCATGTGGTTTACAGGATCGACAGTTTCAATGTTCGACGCGTACCAGTCTTCGGTAAATCTTCTTCTCCCCTGCCTCCACTCGTGCAGCTCGTCTAACCTATCGTCAATTTTTTTGTTTGCGGCTCGAAAGAGAGTCTCTGGGGATCGGAACATTTTTTCATTCCGCTTATTTCTCGGAGGTGATCCATGAAAATCATTTTGCACGGTGAACGAAATTCTGGCGTTACTTTACACAAGTCTATGAGTTTAGTTACATCCCCGTCGAACGTGAACGTAAATATTTTGTGCAACACTTCGGGAGGAAGTTGAGTTATACAAGTTGACATTTTTTTCATGGTATGTTATTTATATATATATATATTCCGGGGGTTGGGGTGTCTGTGATTAAACAAATTCTATTACGTGCTTCGTTTTCTTACCAAGAAGTTCCTTTGTCCCCTTGTACACGATTCGAGTTTTGTTCTCGATTAAAATAGCTAGCTTCTCGTCGGATAACATGTTAGCGTATCGATTTGGTAAAAATAGACTGTATTGTCCGTTGAGCAACATACGCACCTTGGGACCGTACTGGGTAGAAACGATTGAACCGGAAGTTATCATGTAAGGTTTGCCGACTTCCAATTCCTGAATTTTTACATACTCGACTGACAAATTTAGCATTTGTTTTAATGCTTGGAGGTCACTCATTTTTTTTCACTCATATCGAAGAGAGAAATTTCAGGGTGTTAGAGAATTTTTTTTTTTTTCAAAATGTGTGTTATTTATATATACCGAAGATTATTTTTTTTCACGATGTGTGTTATTTATATATATCAAGTTTTGAGACGTATATATATTATTATTTTTATTAACAGAGGAACAAAGTTCGGGCTTCGGAAAGCGCGATGATGTGCGTGATGATTTCTTCAGTCTCCTGTTTAGACTTGCGCCAATCATCCGTGTATCGTCTTCTCCTCTGCCTCGCCTCGTGCAGTTCGTCCATTCTCTCGTTTAATTTTTCCCCTGCACCCGAAAGAAGAGTGTCGAGATCACCGCACCTCATTCCACTGATCTCCCGAAGATAATCCTTGACAGCCATTTCACAAGGGATGCGAAATTCCGGCGTTGATCTCGCTATGATTAAAAGTTTATTAACATCTCCGTTTACTACGTGTTTGAATATTTTACATAACAGTTCGTGCGGTAAGTCGGTTATACAAGACATGTTGTTTTTTTTACTGTATGTTATTTATTTATACACCCCACCCAAATTTTTATTTCGTGTTCATGGCGATGGTGGTGCCCAATGCTGCAACTCTTTCTCCCAGCGAAGCGTCCCTGCTGACGAATCTTTCGAAAGCGGCACGCTCTAACTTTCTGTCTGCTTCGTGACGTGCATCCAGATCCGTGCGAGTGTTGTTGTAGGCGATGTCGTGATCTTTGCATGCAGCGTCCAACTTATTCACACCCTTGTCTCCTCTCTCCAATCTTTTCTCGAGTTTGGTACCCGGTCCGCAGTACTGGTAGCCAGGTAAATGCATCTCGAAAGGTAACTTGTTGATGATGTCGTTCACGAGTCCCTTTCCTTCGGCCACGTTCCAGAATCTCGGAGGCAGCGTGTTGATGATTTTGATCAGGTAACCTGTAGCGACAGCCACCGAAAGCCGCTGACTTTTGCTGCCACCTAACGGGGGGAGAAGGAACCGCCTTACCAGACGCGAGGTGATTTGACCCCTGGAAGCAGGGGTGAAAGACTGGGGACGAAAAACAGAGAGAGGGAGATTGCCAGGCATCGCGAGGACAACGACGGGAGCGGTCTCCTTCGTTATTGCTCAGTGTTTCCTTCGGTATTACTCAGTGTTCGTAGTGTAGCTGTAGTGTTCATCTAGAATAAACAAGAAGGTAAGCCAACATCCTTTGATTTGGTGATTATTCCCCAAACTGGTGACCCCGACGTGATCGTTTTTTTGGGGGGCCGTAAATTGTGATTACCCCCTTTGTGTACCATACCAGCCGGATCGAACAAGTTCACGCTAGACGACGCGCCCAATCCTCCTTTGTTCTGGACGCACCAACTACACCGCGATGACAGAGGAACTTCAAGCGCAGCTCGACCAACTCAGGCGGGAAAACGAGCAACTCAGACAGCAAGCACTTCAACCGAGGACTCCAGCACCGCACGCAGTACAATCGCAACAGGACTCCGTACATCGAGTGAGTGTGAAGCTCCCCCCATTCTGGCCCGAGGACATGGAATTGTGGTTCTCCCAAGTGGAGGCCCAGTTCACCATTGCCCACATCACCCGGGAGGAGACGAAGTTCGCATACGTCGTGGGACAGTTAGAAGGTCGGTACGCGTTCGAAGTGAGAGACATTATACGTACACCACCGGCAACCGACCCTTACACCCGGCTGCGGACAGAACTCAAGCGAAGATTTTCCCTGTCTGAAAATCAACGATTGCGGCAGATCCTGATGGAAGAAGAAATGGGCAGTCGCAAACCGTCCCAGTTCCTACGTCACCTCCAGTCACTCGCAGGCACCACTCCCATGCGTGACGACTTTCTGCGCACGTTGTGGCTCCAACGCCTGCCCGCTCAAGTTCAAGCGATTCTGCAGGTGCAGTCTTCGGAACTTCCGCTGGACCAACTTGCCACGCTCGCGGACCGCATCGTGGAGGTGAGCCCCCCCATGCTCACCCCCGCGACAAGCAACATCGCCGCACAGTTCGTCTCGCCCAACCCGCCGGCTATCTGCGCGACCGCGACGCCACTCGCGCCCGCCTCCGACACGGTTCGGCTTCTGCAACGCGTCGAGGAGCTAACTCGTCAAGTCGTGTCCCTGCAAAGCGACTTTCGCGCCTTCCGCGGCCGCTCGCAATCGCGTGACCGTACCAGCCCGCGCCGCTACGGCCGCAGATCGCCGTCAAGAGGAAGAGATGAGGGAATATGCTGGTATCACCACCGCTTCGGCGACCAGGCTCAGAGGTGCAACGTCCCATGCACGTACGCGCCCGCGACAACAAACACCAACGGCAGCCGCTAGACCGCGAACACCTACGCGCCCTCTTCGGACGTCTCTCGGACCACGGCATCCTGATTAACACCCAGAAGTGTGTGATTGGGACCCCCTCCGTCACGTTCCTTGGGTACGAAGTCTCCGCTGCCGGCACACGACCGCTTCCCGACCGCATCGCAGACCTACAGGACTTCAAACGACCAGCCACGGCTCGCGGCGTGCGTCGCTTCCTCGGCATGATCAACTTCTACCGTCGTTTCCTGCCATCCTCTGCCAAACACCAAGCTCCTCTGCATGCTGCCGTCACCACCCTCCGAGGATCCCAGCCATTCCCATGGACGCCGGACCTAGAACAAGCTTTCGAGGCCTGCAAGACCAGCCTTGCAAACGCCACGCTCCTGGCCCATCCGCATCCCGAAGCCCCGCTGGGACTTTTCACCGATGCCTCCGCCACCTCCGTCGATGCATGCCTGCAACAGTTCGCCAACGGCTTGTGGCAACCCCTCGCCTTTTTCTCCCGGAAACTCACCACCAAGCAGACCGAGTGGCCACCGTACTACCGCGAAATTCTCGCAGTCTACGCAGCCGTTCAGCACTTTCGTCACATCCTGGAAGCGCAACACTGCACCATATACGTGGATCACAAGCCCATCACCTACGCCTTCCAGCAGCGGCGTGACAAACTACCTCCAGTGCAACTCAACCAACTTTCCTTCATCGCTCAGTTCACCACGGACATCCGCTACATTGAAGGCACCTCTAACGTGGTGGCGGACGCGCTATCGCGGGTGGACGCAGTTCGCGGGAACACCCCCTCCCCCGATCTGCGCTCCCTCGCCTCCGCCCAAGAAGAGGACGATGAGCTCCGTGAACTCCTGAACGGCGATTGCGACCTCCACCTCCAGCTCATGGACATACCTGGCACCGAAGTCAAGCTCTACTGCGACACCTCCACCGCGAAACCCCGGCCGTATGTACCCGCCGCGCACCGCCGTCGCATATTTTATGCCTTGCACGGCCTCAGTCATCCCGGTACCCGAGCATCCGCGCGCCTAATCGCGTCGCGTTTTGTCTGGCCCAGAGTCCAGCAAGACTGTCGCGCTTGGGCCCGATCGTACCAAGACTGCCAGCGCACCAAAGTTTCCCGACACGTGCACGCTCCATTGGGCAATTTCGTTCCTCCGTCTGCAAGGTTTCAGCACGTGCACATCGATCTGATCGGGCCTCTCCCATCAGCGGGACCCTATAAGTACTGCCTGACAGCCGTGGACCGTTTCAACCGTTGGCCCGAAGCCTTCCCCTTGGAACGCATCACCGCGGCGGACGTTGCGACGGCCTTCACATCGTGTTGGATCTCGCGATTCGGTTCCCCCGCCCGCATCACAACAGATCAAGGGCGGCAATTTGAATCAGAACTCTTCCGCGAACTAGGACGGACCATCGGCTCCGAGCGCCATCGCACCACCAGCTACCACCCGTGCGCCAACGGCATGGTCGAGCGCTTTCACCGCCACCTCAAGGCAGCACTCATGTGCCACCCTGGCTCCACCTGGATAGAAGCCCTGCCCCTCGTGCTCCTTGGGATTCGCGCAGCCATCAAAGATGACCTCGCAGCATCGCCTGCCGAACTGGTGTACGGCGAACCTCTCCGACTCCCAGGAGAGCTCATCCTGCCACCAACAGCCACCCGGATGGAAGACCCTTCCGACCTGATTTCCAGACTTCGGCAACACATGGCTCGCCTGCGAACACAATCCGGTTCCCGTCACAATCAACCCAGCACCTTCGTATTCAAGGACCTGTCAACCTGCACCAACGTCTTTCTCCGTGACGACTCCGTACGAGGCAGCCTCCAACCACCGTATTCCGGACCACACCAAGTTATAAGCAAAGACGGCAAGACCTTCACCCTGCGTCTCAACGGTCGTGAGACCCGCGTCAGCATTGACCGGGTCAAACCAGCCTACACCTGGACGGAGGACGTCCCACCAACCAAGGATTCCTCAGAGACACCAACGCACCCCCCCACCAACCAACCACCATCGGCGCAACGTCAAGAGAGTCCGTCACCAAGAGGTGACTACGTCACCCGTTCTGGTCGACGCGTAACATTTCGCCTCCCACACAAGGTGTAACCCTTTTTCTCCGTGGGGGGCTGGTCTAGCGACAGCCACCGAAAGCCGCTGACTTTTGCTGCCACCTAACGAGGGGAGAAGGAACCGCCTTACCAGACGTGAGGTGATTTGACTCCTGGAAGCAGGGGTGAAAGACTGGGGACGAAAAACAGAGAGAGGGAGATTGCCAGGCATCGCGAGGACAACGACGGGAGCGGTCTCCTTCGTTATTACTCAGTGTTTCCTTCGGTATTACTCAGTGTTCGTAGTGTAGCTGTAGTGTTCATCTAGAATAAACAAGAAGGTAAGCCAACATCCTTTGATTTGGTGATTATTCCCCAAAAACCTATGCCCTTGTCGTCGTTCACGATGAAGTTGGAAAGTTTGGTGCTGATCATGTCCATGATGCCAACCTTCTCGTTGTAGAAATTACGATTGCCTGCATTCTCTTCGCCGGCTATCACCAACAATCGGTCCACGAGTTTCCTCACGTCGTCCACCCAAACGAATTCTTTGGGTAACGTGTTGTAGCGTTTGACGCCGCTTCCACTCTTCACCTCGTTCCAAATCGGTTTGATGAGATTTCTGTACTTCTCGCCGCTGCTCGATTTCACCCTATTCTGCGAGGCATCGTTGTTCTGGTACATGGCATCCGTCATGATTAGAATTTCCCTGTAACTCTGGTAATCCTCGTCGGTGTAATCTTTCAGCTGGTTTTTTGCAACGAGTTCCCACAGTCCCACCGTACCCGGATACCTGGTCCAACTATTCTTATCGCCTAAATTAACTTTAATGTCGTTGCCTTCGAAGGTCACCTTCGATTTCCCAATCTTACACACCACACCGCCTTCGTTGGTTTCCATGCTCGGATACAATCCGAACACTTCATCCTTATCGAACTTCCCCGTGATCAGGTAGTCTCGTGCCAAAGGTCCCAACTCGATTTTATCAAAAAACGTGCTACCTATGGCTCGACGTCGTGCCGGTACGTCCTTCAGTTCGAACGGCGTCGAAGGAATGCTCGAAATTGGCGTGGGTACAGCGTAACTTTTAGCTGCGAGTGGTACGAGTTCGTTGATCAAATTTTTATTTTGTTCCGTGACACTTTTAATTTCTTTACCTAGACCGCTGATGGCGTCGATCACAGGTTGATCCTGACGTTTCTTCTCTTCGTAGGATCCGCGATTCTCGGATTTCCAACCTTTGGATCGCTTCACTATATATTCCCGCAACTTGAGATTGTCCTCTTCTTGAAATTGACGTTTTGACATTTTTCTATATACGTTGAAACGTTTCTGAAACGTCGAATTCTCAGCCTATACGTTCGGTTCTCGTAGTTTTCTTGCCGTCACCCGCTTGAGACTTTCCACTTTTCTAACACTCACTTTTTGTTGTAATGGTTATTTTATATATGCTTGTCAGACGTTTGAAAAAAAAGAACGTTTTTTCAAATTTTATTTTTTAGATTCTCACGACCTTTGATTTTTTTTGGATTTTTTTTTTCTTGTTGCAAATCTGAAATTGTCCTCTTCTTAACCTTTGAGACGTCTAGATCAACGTTTATTTTATTCCTATATTTTCAATGGTTTGCTTTTCGAGTCATGTCAATGGTCACGAATCCGAAATCGTCACTGTTCCAACAGAGGGAGCAGAATTTAGAAAATAGATTGTAATTTATGTCAGCCCCTACGTAATCATCGTGTGCATGTTTTAAATTGGTGTGGTCTTGTCGAAACAAACATATGAAATTAGCGTTGTCGCGTAGCAGTTGTTTCGGAACCTTGGAAAAAGTTTGTGCCAGGTAGAAACAATCTAATCCTTTGTGACGACCTCGAGTGAAAAAATTTCGAATCTCGTTTTGATTTTCCAAGATCATGTCGTCGAACACCACAACGGAATTCTCGAGACAATCGTACAGTGGAATGATTTCAGATGCGAAAGTTGCAATGCCCAGTCCCTCGTACAGTTTCATAAATTGCTGGTATTTCGCTTGTTCGAGACTTTTCGAAAATACGTAGAGGTGTCTGTTTTCCCAGTCTAACCAATTGGGTGCGAGGATAAAATTATCAATGAGCAGTGTCGTCTTTCCACACCCCGAAGGTCCTACGATCAGACATCGTATGCTATCGGGGAGCAATTCGCCGTTCCTTTTTTTCGTTTGACTCTCCGAATCAGGTAAACGTTTCACAACATTCCACGTACTCATAGAATCACTTCGTTTGAATCGATCCAACTCGTTCCCGGAAGTCCCAGCCATTTCACCAAAAGTTTGTCGCCTCTCTTACGCAAAACTTTTTCGATAACGTGCGTGTCGGGGTATTTAGTTTTAGAGAGTTCCTCCTCGTAGAAGCGCCCCAATAAAAATTCACCGCCACTGTCCTTTATTATATACGTGTGACGGTTCCCGGGTAAAACTCGAACCACGGTAAAAAGTTCCGTGCTCCAGTTTCGTGTGAAACCCCTGTCGAACGTTC
The DNA here is from genome assembly GCF_977018435.1 of Lepisma saccharinum. Lineage (NCBI taxonomy): Eukaryota > Metazoa > Arthropoda > Insecta > Zygentoma > Lepismatidae > Lepisma > Lepisma saccharinum. The sequence continues at coordinate 60,202,907 of NC_139238.1, read as the reverse complement.
GCTTCAATTTACTGATCCTCACCTGGTCTCCAATTTTGTATTTAGCTTTTTTTGTCGTGGGTGTGTACTTTGGACAGTAAACGCTAGAAATTAAACGTTGCTCGTCAGACTTGGTAACGTCAGCTGGCTTCATGCCTATCGTTCTGTGCACCGTGTGATTATAGTCGTTAACGAGTTCCGGAAGAATGGTGACCCACTTGTAGCTTCCCTGAAGCGTGAAGCGTGACCACATGCGCGATTTCAGAGTGCGATTAAATCTTTGCACGATGCTGGCCTTGACGTCATTGAAGGTCGAGTAATGTTGAACGTCGTGTTTCCGAATAAACTTTTGGAATACGGCATTGTAAAATTCCTTCCCCTTGTCCGTGTGCAGAAATCGAGGTCGTCTGCCGCCGCTTTCGCGAAAAATTAATTTGAATGCTTCCGTGACGCATGTTCCTGTTTTCGCCTTCAAAGGTAGAGCCCATGCGAATTTCGAAAATGTATCTATGACGGTGAGGAGGTACTTGTTGCCCTTGTTCAATTTATGTACGTTTTTTAGATTGCCGCTACTCATTTCCACGAGGTCACTTTCCCAGAGGTCGTCGATGCCCTTGGTTACCACCGCCTAACGTTCGTAATTGCGGCGTGCAGGTTTATGCAATTCTTGGACGATGGCTTGCCTAGACATTTTTTTTTTAGAGATTACGTTTGAAGAGAAGCACCAGCGTGATGGGATTCAAAGAGGGTGGCACCTCGCTCGTGTTTTGAATGATCAGCTTATCGCCGGCACTCACGTCGAAAACGGCAAGATCTTCGTCTTCGTGTATTTCATATATGTTGCGCGTTTCGTTCCAACGTGCCAGAGGAATGTTTCCTGCTTTCTGGACACCACGATTCGATATTAAGGTCATGGTGGGAACGCTAGCTTTTCTGCCGTGAGACCAGTACGAAAATTCGTTTATCTGAATCGTGCCATCGAGGAGAAACTTGTAGTACGGATGATAAGGATGTAACATGTACAGTTTGTTACCTTCGACGAACGTGGAGATTCTCTGCTGATTGGGTACGCTGTTGATTTCCATGGCTTGCAAGGTGAACAATTTGGCGAATTTAGTGTCGACGCTGAGCAGATTACTGTGAACGTGTCCGAGTTTATTTTCGATGGGCAGCAAATGCTCGACTATGGTATCCGTTACGGAAGAAAATGACGGTTTGATTTTCACTTCCACGTTCAACTGCTTGTAGTTTTCGTTCAGTTCTTGCAACTTGGCACCGAAAGAGGCCAGCGTCGATTCCTGCGTGGATTCTAGCACTCCAAATTGATCTCTGATGTTGACGACAATGTTCTGAAGGTTCTCGACTTGATTCAATTTCGAGCTCTTCTCGGTAAGATCGTTCACGATGCTTCGCATCTCTGTAAACTGCGTTTGAAGATCCGCGACGCTCTGCGAAGTGGGCGGCGTCGACACCAGCGAAGTAATTTCGTCTCGAATCTGTTCCACGTTTGCCGTTTCCGTTTCCAATCGTTTCAGCATTCGAGATATGTTCCCTTTCAAAGCGTGTAATTCTTTGGAGGTGGGGAGATTGGCCACCGCACTTTCGAGATCGCTCAATGAACTTTTGATGTCGCTCGATTCGGATAATGCCGTCACCGCCGTTTTCAATTTTTCCAATTCTTCGCTCGAAGGTACGCTAGTCCGTAACGATTCCAAGTCACCCTGTATGTTGTCCAGTACGTGATGAAAATTAGCAAGATTGGATTCGACGTTCAAATTTTCTAAATATTCCAGCTTCTGCTGAACCGTGCTCAACGTGTCTTGAATGCTCGTCAACGCGCTCGCTTCAGCGTGAATATTTTTAATTTCTTCGTTGATCAACTCCAAAAAGACGCCTGAAGCGTAGCGATGGTGGTTTGAATGTGTTCGAAATCTTGATAAGCCTCCAATTGAATTTTTATGTTCGCGACGCTTTTACCGATGACCTGCAGTTCGTCTGACGATGGTAGGTTCGTCATTGTATCTTCCAAAGTCTGTAACTTGGATTTAATTTCTTCCAACGTGCTGGTGAATTCTTCTTGTAATTTGGAAACGACGACATGCAAGCGTTCTGCATCGATATCGTTCACGACGGTTTGAAGTTCAGAGAAATTCTTTTCGATTGCGGAAGTTCGTTCTTCGATTTCGAGTTTCAATTTTTCCAAATCTTCATTTTTCGATTGAAATTGCTGTAATTTGAGCAAATCATTTTGAAGCGAATCCACGCTCAACTGTATATTTTGAACGTTGTCGTAAGAAGGTACGTTAACATAATTTTTTATTAGCGTTTTCAGTTCGGAATCGATTTTCAGAATGGGGTCGAGACATTGCGTTTGGAGCGTAGCGATTTCCGACTCTAAACTTTTGTTTAAGGTCTCCTGCAAAGCGATCAAATCGCTCCTCAACTTCTTAACACGAATATCCAACATGAGAATCTCTTCTGCGTGGTCTACACGCTTGGTGTTGCCGAAAATATCGTTAGGCATTTTTTGTTAACGGTTATTTATAATAGGATAGACGATTCGTAATTCTACGAAGAGAGGAATGAGTTTGTCGTAATCTCCGAGGAGTTCCACGTAAAGACAATCTCCTGCGGAAACATCGTACGTAATGTTAGAAAGCATCTTGTCGTGCTTTATTCGAAAAATGTTCTTGCCGCTAGAAATTTTAATATTTCGCCCTGCGTTCTCCGGATTCACGGTGATCCGAAGTTTCCCTTCGATCGGAATTTCGTAGAAATGTAAATTGTTATTGAAGACGTAAAAAATCTTGCCGATTTCATCATCCAATTTCGTCCAAAGGCTGTTGAGGTGAATGATCAACAGACCGTTGAGTTTAGTTAACACGGAAGGTAGAAATTCATGATCTGTCGTGCGGTGTACAGTCTCCATTGTTTGCTTTCGGCAACCGTGAGACAGTTAAAGTTTATTATTTTTATTTTAGTTATATTTATTTAAGTTTTTTTTTTCATTTGCATTGCATACAATCTTTACTAATTTCTAAACGATAGTGTCCCCAAGGCAACGTGTGGATTCCACAAGACAAAATACATCTTTTATCGTCATGCGGATCTAATGCTACTTTCCTAACTTTGTTTGTTGTAAGCACGTGGTCTACACTTTGGATTCTTTGTTCTATACTTAGTATCGTCGATTGTGAGTAAAGGCAATCGATGTAATCGTGGAAGGTGAGTTTGTTCTCCACCGTATTCTTGCACACACCTTTTGCTTTCTTCGTGACGCTACTTTCTGTTCTCATGGCATACATTTTCGAACGCAAACCCGCGAACTCGACAATAATATCACCGTTACATTCATCTTTCAGTTTACCTAGAACTTTTTTGTTGAAGAAAGGAATCCCAAATCTGTTGGGTTGAGGATATGCAGAAGTATCGAAATACTCGAGCATGGAAGGATTTTTTATGTCTTCATAGAGGTTAGGTGTTTGTATGCTGTAAATGAAGCTGTCGGTGTCCGTGTACAAAAGTGATATCTTATCATTGAAGAAGGGTTTCATCACTTCATAATGAAATTCGAACATGTAAAGTTTCGACAAGTCGAGAACCGTTGCGCCAACGTAAATTGGTTTTCTGAATTTCATCAATTTTATATCTAGATTGAAAAGTGCCAAATTCTCATTGTAAATTTTTCTCGACTTGAATCTAGGATCGGCCACCCACTTCATGCATTTATTTTTATCCGAAACCAATTACACGTCTACATGATTCCGCACGTTTTCCATCGTCTTGCCATACACCGCGTTATTCATCAATTTAAAAAAATCTTTGTCTAAATCGGAAGTGGCAACTGTCCTATGTTGCGTGTTAGTTTCAATGTACGGTTTGAGCCACTCGGAATGTTTAAACTTGAGGACTCTTCTAACATTCGCTACCTTAGCACCCTTCCCGATCAAGAATCGGAGATTCGAGTAATGAACAACGTATCTCTTTTTCCCCTGTAGAGTCAATAAAAGCTTGCATTGATTAGAATGAGGCGAAGATTTGAACTCGGATGCCGGTGGTAAATCGCTGAACAGATCGTGTAAATGGTCGGGGAATTCGATATCCACCTCTGCGAAGAAGCCATACTCACTATCGTCGAAATTTTCTATATCTATTGATGCCCATTCGAATCCCCCGTAAGGAAGTTTCTGTACCATGGCATGTCCGTAGAGATTATTAACGTCGGCGTAGAAGATGTAATTCGATGCTCGATTTGAATCATAATCTTCTTTCATGTGCACGTTGTTGGCTTTTGCATATCTCTGTACACATTGTACCATCCCGCCCCGAATCCCCCTCTCGATGAAAAGTAACATGTCCACGTCCGATATCAGTTCCAGCTTGACCTTTGTCTGGAATAACATTGCCGACCACGCTAATCCCGGTAGGCTGTAGAAATACGCTGGATCTAATTTATAAATATTCGTTGCCGTTTTCCTGAACGCTTGAAAAACATCCGCGAGTATCGTTACGTCTAATTTTAAGTAGGCATCGTGGTAGTCTCCGAGTGTCCTACATTCTAATTTCTCCAACATGAGTTGCGCGTGTTGGTATTCTTCGTCCGTAATTCCTTTCTCTCTGAGTCTGCTGTAAAATTCTCTTGGAAGTGGGAGAGCGTCGTCGTTAAATTTAGAATTATCACTAACATATTCGTAAGGATAAATCCCTTTACGTCTAACGAGTTCTATGCCTACGTTGGGAAAACTAGCTTTTGTAATTTTGAATTGTTCGTCTAAAAGTTTGCTGGCAAGAGCGTCCAGGCTGGCAGAGAGAAATCTGTACGAATCCAGAAACCTCATCTCGATGGTATTTTTAGTCTCAGGAATCATAACTTTCTTACTTATAGAGATGTATCGTTCTTCGTTTTGAGCAAGAATATCTACTTTTTGTGTGTCGTATCCGAGTTTCCTAATTAAGGGATGAAAGTCGTAATTAGAACCATTGTGAAAGAATATGGGGACAAATTTTGGTTTTTGGATTTTGAGGTTGCATGTATTACAGATTCCGCTTACGAAGCGACCGTCCGTTTGCGAATGGTGAAACACTTTACGATTGTCGTCTGTGAAGTGGTTATCACACACAGGACACTTGACGGTGTCATAGTAATTTTGAAGTTCGATAGCAGATAACGGAAGCATCGGTTTCGATGTTTGCAGCATGCATCCAATTTTCCCAACCTCCTCGACCATCTTTTCGAAGAAACGTTCGATTGCATCGGGTCCTCGGTATACGTACGGTTCATCTATTTTATCCTCTCGCACGACAACGTAACCGAAACTGTTTGGTTCGTGAAGCTGGTAAGGTGTGGTGGAAGAAACTTCGAGATCCGGATCGCAGTACGAGAGTGATTTGAGGAACGCCTCGAAATCAGCAACGATGATGGCCGGATGTTCCAACAATGCCTTGTGCATCCTGAATTCTTCCACTTCGTTCTTTTCCGGCATCAACATTCGAACCGGTCTGTTGTTGCCGCAATATATTTTATGTTCGGCAAGTTTCTCGATAGCAATCTGACGTCCGGTGTATTTTCGATAATCGACTTGTTTTATATCGTTGAAAGTGGTTAGGCATCTCGGGCAAACTTCGATGTTGTTTGCATACTTGGTAGTTTGACTTCTGACCAAGCGTGATAATGAACGAATGAGACAGTAATGTTGAACATTGTCGTTTGAAATAAGAAGAAGATTAATCACACGAGCATCGTCATCGTCGACATCGCTTATCCTGACGGGATGCACGACATGTTTATCTAACGTATAGGAATACACGTTGATGATTAAGCGTTTTCCTTCTGCATCTCGTGCTCGTGTTTCGAATTTTGATATATCAGAAATGGTCACCGGGTATTCGATGCCAGACATTGCATTTTCCAGTTCAGGTTCATGCTGCTTGTAATGATAAACCTGTTCTGGATTATTTGACCAATGAATCGGGTGAAGTTCCGCCAACACACACCAAAGAAAACACTTGTTATCGCTGTTATGTATATTTAACACAGCCCTCTTGTGTTGAATGTTCGGTGGAAGAGGAACGTAGCTGGAAGCGCGAAGAGGCGAGAATCGGTTCACGTAAACGGTTAACGTGTGAGGACTTCCACACAGAGACAATCCCGACCCTTTAGCCTCGAAATCGTCGTGTTTCTTAAACAGTTCATTTGAAAGATCAGAATAAAATTCGTCCAAATTATCGACGTCCACCAAATGAAGAGCCTGGTTTTTTGTTTGATGATAAAAGACTCTTGTTGTACCATCGACTTTTTCGTATTCGGAAAATAGATCAACGTATACTTTTATGGAATTATTTTCCAATTTATTTTTTAGAATATTTATCAGGGATGTTTTCGTTTCACGCAAGAAACTAAGAATGTCGCAGCCTGGTTCCGAAGTAAAAGAGAAATCCTGAATATGACGGTTGAATGCAGATCTAATTGGTTTGCGTTCATTAGATAATTTAACTTGTTTGGAAGTGGAAGCTTCCGTTTCTGGATCATCGATTTTTCTTTTCAATGTTCCTCGTTCGATCGATGGTTTGCAAATTTTCAGGTGTTTACTTAAATGTGCAATGCTGATCATCTTTCCGCATCGAGCACAAGGCTTAGAAGGTAACGAACGATTAATTCTCGAACCTGTTTCGCTACATCTTGCCCTGTGTAACGATAAATTGTTCCTTGAGATTAGCTTCCCACAAGTAACACATTCAGTTTTATCATTTTTACGATTGAAACTGGTGGTGAATGCCATTATGCTTTCTCCAAAATCACAGAAATCAAAAAATGTCTAGCGATACAATTTTCAGGTATGTTATTTTATATAGAATTTCTTGGGTGTGAATACAAAACTCAAAAATTCAATCTATACTGTGAATACAATTTTCAGGTATGTTATTTTATATAGAATTTCTTGGGGGTGATTACAAAACTCAAAAAATTCAATCTATACTGTGAATAGAATTTTCAGGTATGTTATTTATATAGAATTTCTCGGGGGAATACAAAAATCAAAAATTCAATCTATACTGTGAATATAATTTCCAGGTATGTTATTTTATATAGAATTTTCTCGGGGTTCACATACGTCCCTTCTACCCGAGCGTCATGGTCGCAGTGGGGCTCTCGCCACTCCAAGTTCACGTTGAAGGGCGTGAATTCCACACCGACAAACGTCCGTTCCACCAGGCACGGAAGTGGATGTTTATCGCGGCAGTACGAATCCCCAACCGGCTGCACGGAAGCAGATCTCCACGTGTATTTCTCACCCGACACGCTCAACGCCACGTGCATCCGCAAGATCACGGCCTTGCGTAAAAAAATCAAGGAAGTCCAGAACTGCAAGAACACCTTGCCGCCGGGCAAAAATTGCTCGAAATGGACGCGAAACAGAACACGGCAAAGTTGATGATGAACAGCATGTACGGTCAGATGTACGAGCTGAAAGACATCCCTGAAGAAATTCGATCTCACGTAAACCAACCTTACGTTCGAAGGCCTTACGGGAAAACGTGGGGCTATCGTTCATGTCAAAGAATCCCGCTTGTGCTTCTCTGGTCACTTTTCTGTCGCGAACCATCTTATTAAAATCGCGCGACGTGGTCGAAAATTTCCCCTCGAACCCGCGTCCGCGCATGATGTACATGGACACGGATTCGCTTTTCATCCTCATGCATAAACGAGATCAGGCTAGCTTGATCGATTACCTGCACGAGCGGTTGGTTCCCGAACTTGCGGGTGAAGGTCGAATTCGTACTGAAAAACTTTTTCGCGTTGACCAAGAAAAAATACGTCGTGCAGCTGGCCGACAGCGACGAGGTGCAATTTAAAGGGCTGAGGACCGCCATAGACGTGCGAGAGAGAAATTTTCTGATCACGATCTTGAAGAAAGCGTTGGGGGCGAATACTTCGACACGGGATATCGCACCACGGACTCGGTCGATCAGATCGTCACGAGCATCGTGTGGGTCACGGCGAAGGCTTACTTGGAGTTCGTGGAAAGGCACGCGACTCAATTCGATTTGGGGAGGAAGCTCGATCTGTCAGCCCCCAGCTGGCTAGTTTCAAAAGCGATTGCATCAACGCTCTGGCTTGGCGTCACGTTTTCGAGAAGGTTTTCGGAAAGGATCCGGCCATGTACCTGCGAACCGTCTGCGACAGCCACATTCTGAACGAATTCACGTGGACGACCCAGCATCGTTTCCACACGCATTACTTTCTCGGCTGGGGTCTGATCTATCGATTCTGCTGCATCATCCCAACCTTCTTCATCATACACTGCAACATCAATTACTTGGTGTTGCATTATACGGTTCTGGAAAACAAGTTGAACGTCCTGAAAGATTTATACCAGGACGTAACCGAAACTGACGTGTTCAAAACTCAATTTCTGCGCCTCCTGAGGACAGAAAAAAGAATATCGAATCAGTACAAAACCTTCGAACGGACGATCCTGCCCGATAATTTTCGTTTCCACCAGATTGTAGAGGGTAGCGAGCAGCAGCAGCAGCACCACGTGTGGTCTTGGGCCACGTACATCGATTCTCTCAACCTGGACGCAAGCAAAGAACGCTACTTTCCCAAAAAGGATTCCGCATTCGCTCGGGAGCGTATCGAGCGCGTGACCGAGGGAAGCGTGGACATGTACTACGCGCCCGGCGAATTCAAAACCCACAGACCTATGTTCGTCATCAACACCACGAAAAGGAAGCAGGTCGTGGTCAACGATCGCACCAACATCAAGATCGTCTGCGAGTTCCACGACGCGCTGCCTGCCGATACTCTGTGCAGCGTCATCCTGATCGCAGAGAAGTCCTTCGCGTACGACGTGAAGAACGAGAGGGTGACGGAACAGTTTTAAAAAATTCGTAAAAAAAAAAAATTGCCACACATACTAAAAAAAAATCAACAAGGTTATGTAAAATATAATGTAAGTTAGTTCGGTGTGCAAATAAAAAAAATAATAGGTTAAGTTATATCACTGAAGATCGTAAAAAAAATCGTAAGATAGGTTAAGTTATATCACGTAAAACCATTAAGGCGAGTCTCACCGAGCCTCACTTCGAGGCGGAACGTGGAGAGAAAGTGAGTTTTTTTTAGGTTTTTTGGTGCTATTTTCTTCGCTGTGAAACATCGTCAGCGCAATAAATGAGAGAAAGTGAGTTTTTGAGGTTTTGGTGAACCCCAATTGGTCAAAGTGATTTTTTGAGGTTTTGGTGCTGTTTTCTTCGCTGTGAAACATCGTCAGCGCAATAAATAAGGTGCGGAACGTGGAGAGAAAGTGAGTTTTTGAGGTTTTGGTGAACCCCACTTGGTGACGTTCAACTCTCTATTTGGGTCTACTCTAAAAGTAGGTCAAAGCACGTAGAGGCTCTCGTGTAGTTTAGCACGAAAAAAAAAAATAGGTTAAGTTATATCACGTAAGATCGTGGTATACCTACAAATGCGAGTGGGAAAAAAAGGGAAATTTTACTAAAACATCGCTAAACGCTAATACATCGACAAAAAATTGTCAAAATATGTCAAAAACTGATATTCAATTGATAAAAAAAGGCTACAAATGCATACCTACCAAGTGTGAGTGGGAAAAAAAGTGGTGCATTGAAAATTGTACTAAAACATCGCTAAACGCTAAAACATCGACAAAAAATTGTCAAAATATGTCAAAAAGTGATTTTCAATTGATAAAAAAAGAGGATACCTACAAAGTGTTACTTTGAAACAATAAGTTTACACTACTTACAAACAAATAAATTTCGCAGCATTAGTTTACAGTCAAGGGTGACCTTTGTACAGGTGTATTCACTGTCAAAGGTATGGTACTACATGGCAAAAATCCTCCCACTACGGAAGTTAGATATAAATAAACTTAATAGTGCAGTAAATTTGTTTATTTGGAACGGTCAGATATTGTGGGTCAAACATGTGTTACTTTGTTTGCCCTTTGCCGAGGGAGGAATGAATCTTGTGAATATAGAACTCAAATGCCAGGCTTTACGTATTCAAGCTGACACGCAGACATTGATTCAGCATCCACTCAGCCTCACAAGTAAAGTTTTGAGAACCGCTTTGGACTACATTTCACTAAAGGCTCCTATTGATATTACTAGACTGGTAGACACTTTATGGTATTTTAAGGCAACAATAGTGGATATTAGTTATGCCCTATTACATCCGATATTAACAATGCCAGTGACATCGGAAATATATCGCAGACTTTGTAAATTAGAACAATCAAAGTGTAAAATTATTGAGCAAAATCTCAGAATGAAGTGGAGAGAAATATGGAATAATATTCAGGCTCACCATCTTACATCACAAATCTGATCAGCATGGTATAGAATTGTCCACCAAAAATTAATCACTGGAGAGAGACTCTATGATCTTAAATTAATAAATACACCAATGTGTGCTAGATGTAATGTATCTGATACTTTAGTCCATAGACTGAGTGAATGCCAAATAATACAAATATCGTGGCTCTATATAAGGAAACTTGTGAGTACTATTTGTCGAACATCAGTGTATAACATCTCTGTAGATATTCTTTTATATCCAGCTTTTGCCTATTACCCAAAAAACAAAACGTAAAAGTGTACAATGGCTCTTAGGACACTATGCCTATTTCCTATCGACATATCGGCAACAAGATTTTAATATACAATTTGTAAATTACCTCCATCAAGAATACTACAGGATACCTCACTGTAAAATAAATAGATTGTATGCTAATTTTCTTACTGCAATGTTCACTTGCCCAATGAGTTGAAATGTAAATTGCAAATATATGTAATAAAAAAGTAATATAAAAAAAGTGGTTAGCACATCGCGCTGCGACGCCAAGGGTCCCGGGTTCGAATCACGCTCGGGCTTCATTGTTTGTGTATGTCCATTCATCAGTTTCATCATTTCATCCCTCATTCCCATCTTCGCAAATTAGCCAAGAGGCACAGAGCGCGAAGTAAAATAAACTAAACCAATCAATCAATCTTTCCCCTTTAAAGTCAATTAACTTCTATTTGAAACATTTTTTTCGAAACCGCTTTGTTTGTAAGATATTTTGAGTTATCAGCTTAAATGGTTCACACTGTACTACGTATATCACGAAGTACCTTTAACACGTTTATCAATGTCCTCAACATGTACGTACACTGTCAGAAGTTTACTAAAATTTACAATATTCTACCATTGAAATTTAACAGTTTGCATGTTAATTTTAGAAAAAGAGGATACATCCAGTTTTTATTTAAATCCGAATATTTATTTATGCAGAAATATATATAATGATTATAATTTGCTGTTTTGTGAACCATAATTATATTTTAAAAACTGAACCATTAAAATTACATTAATTAGGCTAACTATATAATGGCTTTTAACACTCTTAATAACAGCAATGGAATTTTTTTCACGGTAGTATTAAGGCAGCTGTAATTGACCGCCATTTCTTCAGTCAACTTTTACACGTGGGTAAAACATCGTTTTTTCTCCCAAGAATTATGCATTTAAATTAATTCCTTCTTTAAAGGCCTTTTCAGCCATCCAACATTTTGGAATATAATTAATTCTGTTTTTTCCACAACCTTGCCTGATAATTCAGACTATGCAGTAAATAAACCCTAAATTTCGTGTTGAAGACTTTATGTAGCATTTCTACAATTATTTTGCATCATTTCTTCACATAATATAGCATGGGAATGTAAGTCATACTTTTAGAAAAACATCAGAAATGAGAATTGCAGTGTGTGATCTCACATTTGATGCCTTTAACCTTTTCCATGAACGGTTTCTTTATTTCAGAAACTTCAGTGTAGTGGAGCTTGTAGATCAGACGCCGAAAGTTAGGAACTGGTCTCCTGAAGAAGGGTACACGAAAGCTTACGGTGAGTGCATTTCACCATGTTTCTCCCACTGTGACCGCCCTCCTCTTTCCGCCCGCAAATATTCAACCAATGAATTTCTACTCACTTTTCAGACAGTACTTCAATATATTGTACAAAAACTTGGTGTTAGGTTTTGAGCATATTGTTTTTTCTTTATTTTATTTTTCCTGAACGACCTCCCCCCCTACACACACACGCACTTCCCGTTCATATGCGGCTACAGGGAGCGCCATGGGTGCTGATATGAAATAAGGAAAAAAAAATGCATATACAAGGTGTTTCCGTGACCATGTTACAAACTATCAGGCATGATGGAAGGGGACAAAAGCATCAATATGAGGTAAGAAACCCCTGTTCAGAAACGCCCCAGTCAGAAGTTATAAGGGTTCCAAAACCATTCTGGCATGAAAGGTATGCAACACACAAACTTCTAAGGGAGCCTCACAAGAGGAAAGAGGATTTAACCTTGAGAAACTAGCAGGTAAGTTGTTTGTTTATGGACGTATGAGATCAGAAATCTCAATCCGAAAATGTTCCAGTCAAGAGTTATAAATCAAAACCGTTGTTGAAAGGTAGAAGGTTCTATGCAGTCCCTTTTTTCAGGATGCGAAACTACCACGGTGGCTTTGGTCCCACTTTATCTGTAGGTCCAGTCCCGATTAGACCATCTGAGCATAAAATAGTCTCAACAAAACTAAAGTTGAACCAAAATTTGTGATGGTTATGGAAAAAAAAGAAATATCTTTCTTTGTAGCTTTAATAGGTAAATCTTGTTAAAATTTGCATCCTCCAGTATCGATGCAGGCACGACGGCATCGCAAGAAGCATTTTCACTTACGCTCTACCATCCCTGAAGTCTTTCTGGCGATGTCACTGGCAGCAAGTTTTCTTGCCAGGAGATCTTCTTCATTATCCACAGGCGTCTCGTACACAGCACTTTTTACGTGACCCTAGAAAATAAATCAAGTGAGAACAGATCACGTGAACCTGCTGGCATACACTACACGTCACTATGGTTCTTGTTTGTAACTTCTGAACAAAGCTTTTCCGGACAGGGGTGTTGTAGGTGACAACCTTTTCCGTTTGTATTTTGATTTAACCATCCTTTTTGAGATACAATTATTCTTAGTTAAAAAAGAAGAGAAGTACAGCTGTCAATTTATGTGTCAATGTTTGTGTTAGATTTGAGGTAAAAGGGTAGCGAAAGTGATTTAATGTAATTATAGTTCAGAGACCTCTTCCTCTTGCTTAACGGGACCTGGAACTGTCAAGTTCAAAACATGTTTTGGTGACCTTGACCAGGTAACCCTCAGGTGTCGGTAAACTATTTCAAATGTCAAAACATGGTATGGCGCTCCGCACGTAGACCCGTCGAAATAGAAAAACAGAAAGAACTTAATGACTTGTAATAGATCACGTAAATAACCTAACTTTTGTATAAAAGGCCAAAAATTCTGTGTTAGGATACAGTTGTACACCCATACACCATTCCAGTCTACTGTGGAGCTGCCGGGTAAATATCTTTGGAAATTATTCCTTGTGCTCTGTCTGAAGGACTGTCTGTCAAAACTAAGTGCCTACAGTGTTTTGTGAATACCTACAAGTGAGTGACGGTAACTGTAACCAAACTGTAATTGTGGTGTCTCCAGTGACTTTGTTCAATATACATATATATTTAAAACCTTAAGTACGAACTTTATTTATTTGAAGTTAGCTACCAAGCTTTCACCGGACCAACGGACACGTATCTTCGAAGCATTGTATCCCCCCACTCTTTCTTCTTCCGGAGGATACAACAGGAAAATTGGTGGCAGCGGTGGGATGTGTCCGGACTTCGAATAAACTTTCCCCGGCAGCTTCACAGGACATCTGCCGCTATATCCGCAGTAGGATATCCTCTAGAACGCCACGATATCCTATCGCCCATATATCTACCGTAAGCAGAATATCCACAGCAGCATATCAAAGCTATCTTTGTTACCACTAGAAGGAGTGCAGAAGCTTCCCACTACGAGACACGGTGGTGGTTCAAAGTGGAATTCAACACACAAAGAAGACTACGAGATATCCAGCTTCAGTTTTTGGTGAACGACGGACAGTTTCACGCCATCTTCCAGACAGGATTTCAAACTCAGGCAAGGTCAGCCTGAAGCCAACTAACCGCCAGCTTGGTGACCAGAGAGCGAACAGGTACCAATTTTAAAAACATCATTATTCGCCGCAGTTACCAACCTGGTGGTCCGCAAATAAAATGCAAACTAGCAAGTAAGCAAACCAATAACTTTTACAACAACTTAAGTCTCTTTGTGCTTGTTGGGAAGAAAGCCAAATTAACATCTATAACTTTCGAATCTAAGTGCCAGTTAAGGTGTTAATGGACTTGGACCGAAGTAGTAGATTATATCCGTGTCCCGATGGAGGAATTGTTACCGTTGTCACGCTCTAAGGAGAAAGTGTTCCGTAACTTAGTTTATGGGGGGAGCTACTCTTACGTTTTAGTCTACGAATAAGAAGGTAGTGTAAACAAAGAAAGTAAGTAAATATTTATTAGCAATCTGTAAGATATACAAAGGTTTAAAGTGTCGAGCAATATGCCAAGGAATAGGGAAGAAACGGACACACGTGCTCCTAATGATATTTCCGATTATTGTAGTATTCCTGAAGCGTTGAAACTGATTACGACTCCGTTTTCTGGAAAAAGAGAAAATTTGCAAGAGTTCCTATCAAATTCTGACTCAGCCTTTGAATTAGTTCACTCTAGTAAGCATGACCAACTGCTAAAATTTGTAACGGCGAGAATTACAGGAGATGCGAAATCAAAATTATTAGTCCGTAGTGGTACAACCACCTATAAGGAAGTTAAAGAAATTCTGATAGAAAATTATTTAGATCGCAGAACTATAGATTTTTATGCCTGTCAACTCTTTAACACTAGACAGGGTAAGGCAGAAAGTGTTGCTGATTGGGCTAGTAAAGTAGATAAGCTACAATCAGATCTTAGACATGCAATAGTTTTAGAATCTGCTAAACTACCAGGGGCAATGTCATTAATTGAAATTCTCGCCAAAGCAAGTTTTATGCAAGGGCTCTGCAATGATCGAATCCAGATGATAGTACGGAGTAAAGCGGAAGATTCTACATCGTTAGGATCAATTGTAGAACTGGCTCTTCAAGAGGAGATACAAATGTTGTCGCAGGGAGCGAACACGATGAACCTGGGTGCGAGACCCAAGTATAAAATGACAATTAATCACCTAAAAGACAAAAGTAATGTAGTGTGCTACAATTTTAATTTAAAGGGGCATATGAGCAGGGATTGCCGACTGAAGAAACGAAAAGATAACGTGACCGGAGGTCAAGTAAACAGGAGGGTCCATTGTTGCACGTGTGAGGATGAAAAACGTCACAGTGAACATTTTCATCAGAGAGGTTCGACTTCTAAAGAAAATTCCTCGTCGGGAAACGGGAAACGAACGGCGTGAATAAGCAGCTATTTCACGTTCGGGAGAAACAGGGTTGCCAAAACTACATTGAAAACATTTGTGAGGTGCAAACTGACAGTACAATCCAGATCGGTATAAGAGAAATAGTTTCAACGAAATTTCAATGTCTCTTGGACTCTGGGGCCAACTTATCTCTCCTTTCAATCGACGTATTGGATAATGAATTGCAACAAAGCACAAGATTTGAAGAGGCTATTACATTAAGGGGTGTCGGTGAAGAAAAGACAAAAACCATTGGTACAATTGTTGTAACTGTAAATATACAAGGATCGGAATTTCCGCATTTGTTTCATGTGATTAATAAAGGATGTTTGTCAAATCATAGAATCCTATTAGGAAGAGATTTTCTATCTCAGAACCACTGTGCACTCACCTTTAATTCTGCAGGAACGGATTCTAAGGATCAAAGGCATGGTACTCGAAGCCATGGTACCCTAGTTGTTCCAAGGAAGGTTACCATACATCCTAGATGTGAACACATATCCTTGGTTCCTAGTAAAACAAACGGAACAGGCATGGTCGAAAAGAAACTTTTGAAAGAAGGTGTTTATCTAGGGGAATGCATAACCAAAGCAGAAAATAACATGTGTTATTGTTTAATATTGAATACTAACGAAAAGGAGGAAACAGTGATGTTAGATCCAGTAGAATTAGTTCAAATAGATCATACTACATTTGAAGGAAATATATTCATGGTGGATGAAAGACATAAAGACAAAAGATCAACAGGGATATTGAACAGAGTGAAGAAATTAGAAAAGCTTCTTAGATTAGACCATCTCTCTTCGGAAGAAAGAAGTAGTATCCTGGGAATCTGCAAGGAATTCCATGATGTATTCTTCCTACCAGGTGATCAGCTAACACCTACACCTACAATTGAATATCACATTAGAATTCAACCACACCACCAAGGTACAGTTGTGAACAGGAAACCATACCGACTTCCTGAAATGCAGAAGGAAGAAATTGGAAAGCAAATTCAGGAAATGTTGGCACAAGATATAATAGAACCCTCGATTAGCCCATGGAACAGTCCAATCTTCTTGGTTCCTAAGAAAATTGATGCATCAGGAAAACAGAAGTATAGGTTAGTAATTGACCTTTCACATGTCAACAGATTAACATCTCATGACAGATTTCCTTTACCAAATATTGATGACATCATAAGTCAGTTGGGAAAAGCACGATACTTCTCTATCTTGGACCTAGCGCAAGGATACCTACAGACGAACATTAGAGAAGAAGATAGGCCCATCACAGCATTCAGTACTCCTTATAACCATTACCAATTTAAGAGGATGTGTTTTGGATTAAGAACAGCGCCATGAACATTCCAAAGGTTAAAGTACTCAGTTCTTGCTGGAATACAGGGACACAGGTGCTTTATTTATTTAGACGACTGTGTGATCTTTGGTTCAACGCTAGAAGAACACAACAACAGATTAAAGGAAGTGTTGCAAAGGTTTCGAGAAGATAATTTACAACTGGGACTAGACAAATGTGAATTTCTGCAAACAGAATTGACATACTTAGGACACGTAGTCACCAGTGAGGGAGTGAAGCCTGATCCGAGGTTAGTGGGAAAGGTTCAGAATTTTCCAGAACCACGGAACAAAAAGCAAGTTAAAGGATTTTTAGGACTAGCAGGATATTACAGGAAATCCATCCACTCATTCAGTCAGATTGCATTGCCCTTGACAAATCCATTGAAGGAAAATGTGGAATTTCTATGGGGAACAAAGGAAGAATTAGCATTTGAAACATTAAAGGAAAAACTAACATATCCTCCAATATTGCAATATCCAGATTTCGGCAAGCCATTCATCATAACAACTGATGCCAGTGGCATGGCTTGTGGTGCCATTTTATCTCAAGGGAAAATAGGAAACGACCTACCCATCCACTATGCTAGTCGAAAGTTCAACCAAGCAGAACAACGTTACAGTGCAACAGAAAGAGAACTAGTAGCAATCGTCTGGGCATCGAGGCTTTTTCATCCTTACATATACGGGAGACCAGTAACATTTGTTACTGATTGTAAACCACTCACTTGGATTTTTCGCGTAAAGGACCCCAGTTCGAGGCTGTTGAAGTGAAAAATCTTGTTAGAAGAGTACGACTACGAAATTGTTTATAAGAAAGGAAAAAGAAATACCAACGCAGATTGTCTGAGCAGAATGTATGTAGTAGAAGATAATGATGACTCTCCTTTAGAATTTGAAACCAAACAGAAAATATTGGAAGAGTTTCATAGTAAGCCCTTAGGAGGACATGTAGGAATGACGAGATGTTACGAGAAAATCAAGACATATCTCGATCTTAACAACATAAGCCTACAGAAATGGCCCAGACTAAAGGAAGATCTAGAGCACTTCATAAAAACTTGTGAATCTTGCCAACGCAATAAAATCACCCAGTGTAAAACTAAGATGCCAATGAGGATAACTGATACCCCTGAAACTGTCTTCGAACGTTTAAATTTAGATATTATGGGTCCGCTGACGTTGACACAAAATGGGAACAAGTATTTGTTAAACATGCAGGACGACTTGTCAAAATTCATCATAGCCATTCCAATAATGACCCAAGATGCTGACACGATTGGTAAAACCATATTTAATAATCTGATTTTGAAGTATAGCATACCTCAAAAAATTCTGACCTACTGTGGAAACAATTTTATGAGTGAAGTTCTGGTACGTATTTGTAAACTGTTACGAATTCAAAAACTTCACACTACTCCGTATTGCTCACAATCAAACGGATCCATTGAACGCAGCCACATAACTCTTACGGGATTTCTCAGACATTTTGTATCAGCTAATCAGGATGACTGGGATACATGGATTCATTTTGCTACATTTACTTATAATACTACCCCTCATTCTTCTACAGGGTACACCCCATTTTATCTTCTTTTTGGAAGACATGCTAACATACCAGGCATATTACAAAAACGACCCACAGAAGTCAACTACAATTACGAAGACTATGTGAAGAACCTACGGCAAAAACTTCAGGAAATGCATGCTTTAGCCAAATCAAAATTAAACAAAGCAAAGGAAAAAAGTAATGAAACATATGACAAAAACAAGAATGAATATCTCTTTCAGAAAGGAGACAATGTCTTGTTATATGATGAAACCGTTCGACGAGGAAGGTCGAAGAAATTAGACTCTCAGTGGAGAGGCCCTTTTAAAATCATAGCAGTCAAAGGTGTTAATTGTACGTTGCAGAAAGATAAACCAGTTACCACAGTACATGCAAATCGATTAAAGTTATACTATTAACAAGTAGCACGTTAGATAATTAGTGTATTTTCTTTCTATTACAGGAAGATGTGGTTTCACATAGTGTTAATAATTTATTTGACAAGAGCAGTTATTTGTCTAGGAGTTCGAATAGAACACTTCAAGGACACTTCAGGACTATACTACGACCATATAGGAGAAGTCCAATTATATTCTTCAGAATGGAAATTGATAACCTTTGCAAATCTTACGGAGTTAGATAATAGTTTCTTAAAGGTACAAAATATTGTAGAACGGACAAAAGACTTATGTATGAATCCAATTGTCCGTAATAATAAAACTCCCTGTTCAACAGTATTTGCAAACCAGGTATTAATCAGAATAGATGAATTCAAAGAAACTAAACAATTAATTTTAGAAGTATCTCATATGTCGAACCATGAAAGAAGGAAAAGAGGTGTTTTCAATTTTGTAGGAGAAATCTCTAAAGTACTATTTGGTACTCTAGACGAGAAAGATGTAGACTTCTATTCCGAACAGATTCACAAGTTAGAAAATGAACAATTAGATTTTCTTAGATTAAGTAAAAAGAAACTAACTGTAGTGAAATCTGCATTAAAAGGTGTAAACGACACTCTAGTTGCAATTGACGCAAATGAAAAATGATCACCTCTGGTTTAGAGAATTTAACAAAAGAAGTTACGGAAAATGAAAAGAAATTGTCAGAAGCATTCCTCTCTTTAGATTTAAGGATAGCTATTAATACCCAAATTCAGAATATTAATAGTTATTTAAGAGAATTAGAAGACAAATATGAAAATGTATTACAAGCAGTTCTTGAAGCTCAAAAGGGTACTTTACAAGTTCGAATCATAACTCCCTATGAAATACTCAAAGAGTTTAAGGCTAGCGAAAGCACAATAAGCAACGGGTTATCAATACCTACAGGTTTGACCAAATCTCATGGGTATATGTTACTGAAAATTATATCAATAAATGTATTCCTCAAAAATGGAATGATTGGATATATGTAACCCCAAATAATGAAAAGGTAACAGTAATATGCGAACATCGGGAACCTTATGATGTCCTATTAAAAGATTCTGGTATAATTTATTTAGAAAATAAGTGCAAAGCCTACACTTCAAAATCCCAAATTCAAGCACACACAGTGTATGCAAGAAATATTACTCAAAAGGATATTATTCCAAAAATTAATATATCAATGAACTGTTGTGAGATTAATAATGTACCATTTTTCTTAGATAAAGTAGAGGTAAAGTTACCAATAAAGCCCATTGCAAACTCGGCAACAGAGTTGCATCTAGCAAGTTCGAAAATTCAGGAAATAGAAGATAAAATTAAAGAACAGCAGTGGAAAATACTCCACTCTACAAAAATTGATAAAATTATCTTGGATAACTTATGTTGGTATAATCTTAATTATTGTAATAATATTATATTGTTGCTGCTGCAGTTGTAATTGTGTGAATGTTTGTAAAAGGTAATTTATGGTGTTCGCAAATATGTGTAAAACCTCTAACATTTAACAAGGTAACCCAAAAAGAAAGATGATTCCGACATACAAATGAGTGAATTAACAGAAGCGTTAACTCTAGAATCAAACCCAAGTTCAGTTGTAAGAAAAAAAATAATCATCAAAAAGGAGGGAGGTGTTGTAGGTGACAACCTTTTCCGTTTGTATTTTGATTTAACCATCCTTTTTGAGACACAATTATTCTTAGTTAAAAAAAGAAGAGAAGTACAGCTGTCAATTTATGTGTCAATGTTTGTGTTAGATTTGAGGTAAAAGGGTAGCGAAAGTGATTTAATGTAATTATAGTTCAGAGACCTCTTCCTCTTGCTTAACGGGACCTGGAACTGTCAAGTTCAAAACATGTTTTGGTAACCTTGACCAGGTAACCCTCAGGTGTCGGTAAACTATTTCAAATGTCAAAACATGGTATGGCGCTCCGCACGTAGACCCGTCGAAATAGAAAAACAGAAAGAACTTAATGACTTGTAATAGATCACGTAAATAACCTAACTTTTGTATAAAAGGCCAAAAATTCTGTGTTAGGATACAGTTGTACACCCATACACCATTCCAGTCTACTGTGGAGCTGCCGGGTAAATATCTTTGGAAATTATTCCTTGTGCTCTGTCTGAAGGACTGTCTGTCAAAACTAAGTGCCTACAGTGTTTTGTGAATACCTACATGTGAGTGACGGTAACTGTAACCAAACTGTAATTGTGGTGTCTCCAGTGACTTTGTTCAATATACATATATATTTAAAACCTTAAGTACGAACTTTATTTATTTGAAGTTAGCTACCAAGCTTTCACCGGACCAACTTACACGTATCTTCGAAGCATTGTATCCCCCCCCCCCTTTCTTCTTCCGGAGGATACAACAGGGGTTGCTTATCTCATATTGATGCTTTTTGTCTCCTTCCATCATCCCTGAAAATTTGTAACATGGTCACGGAAATACCCTGTATATTCCTTCTTTTTACCTGTATTTTCATTATTAAATCTTTCCGTCTTATTACATTTTTGTGGTTGCCCCTCTCTACTTCATTTACATTTTTTCTTTACTGTTTCCCGTCTCTTCTTCTTCTTCCTTCTCTATTTCACTTCTTTTCTCTCTGAGTTGTTTATATTTTCGTCTAGTCTGTTTCCCTTTCTCGCTGTTATTTATCTTCTCTTCCTCTATTGTTAACAGCCTCAGTGCCGGATTGTATTGGTTGTTAACTCACGGTCTAGCTACCATGAGTTCCAGGTTCGAGTTCTGACCAGAGCATTCCTTCGTCCATTTCATGTAATCACCGTCTCGTTCAAAGGACTCATTTATCCTACCTTCAAGTACGGGTCTTCCCGATGGCGTGGTGGTAACGCTGTCGCCTTTTGAACAAGTGGTCCCGGAGGTACATAGTTATCCAGATTCCACTTTAAAAACTGCACGTCCAGTCCCGATTAGCCTATCTGCGTATAAAACAAACAAGCCTTGTCAGATAATAGGCACCATTAATACACTGTAACACTATTTCCTAACTGCAAGAAAGCGCCTTATTGATATGGATATTAAGTAACTACAGCAACGGACACAAAACTAGGCACCTAGGTATTGGTGAGATGGTGCCACATATGGGAAAGGCAAAGCGTTTACCATGCAGAGTTGTCAAGTCGAACCTTCTTCCAAAGGGAAATAGATTGTTATCATCCCTTAACTTTCCAACAAAATGTGCTCATTTATTTTTATTACGTACATTACAATGACCCACAAAATTATGTACTGTCGTAAATCTCAAAAGAAATGCAGTTGTGAATAAATGTCGCAATATTGTTTATCCTGCCAGACGCCCAAATATTTTGTTCCAAGTATAGTTGTCAACAGGAAACCTTCATTTACTGATTTAAATGAATACAACAGGTGTAAACCCATTTACAGGACTCAATGTAAAAGTGCACATACAGAAAGACAATAACCTATATAGGTAATATAGTAATGTGGTTGATTGATACCCTATGAATTGTACAGAATTAGAGAAAGATATTTAGAAAAATTGCGTTCATGTTTTCAATGTCTACAGTTATTCTTCCACGCGTTGAATAGCTTTTCTGCTGAAGACTTCAATAGGCATGTGAAATGTAACCAAGGTTGGCTCCCTTTTGAAGAAACTATTTTATAGTTCACACCAGTAGCGAAGCGTGGTCTTAAGGAGAAGGCAAGTAATTAAGTACTCCGAAAGGGAGGAGGGTAAAT
The DNA here is from genome assembly GCF_977018435.1 of Lepisma saccharinum. NCBI lineage: Eukaryota > Metazoa > Arthropoda > Insecta > Zygentoma > Lepismatidae > Lepisma > Lepisma saccharinum. The sequence goes on along the minus strand of NC_139238.1, from coordinate 60,180,501 downwards.
ATATTATACAGCCCGTTGCCCCAGTTTATCTAGGAAGGAAAGGGAATTTTAAATAATAATAACACTGTCCAACAATGGTTTTGTTAAAAGTAAAATTTCAACGGTTCTTTATGTTTTGCCACCTGCTGATTCCGAAAATGAAGTCAGAAATTGTCAATCACCCACCATTTTATTGTAACAATAAAAATATAATTCTGCATTATTATTGCAGCATGCAGTCCATAATAAGCTTATTGGTAGGCAATATTTAAAATATTTTTATGTCTTTGCTCCAACAATACACTAGTAACTTTAGGCCATTGATGTCTGCATGAATGTAGTGAATTGCATAATGATCCTGATTTTGTGGGGAGTGTTTCAACAACTGAACCTCACTTAATAACTGAAGAGTATCTTAACGATTTAGTTTGAGATCTAGAGTTAAGTAAGGGTAAAGCAGAACTGCTTGCATCGCGATTAAAAAGATGGCATTTATTGCGGTGTGACACTAGAGTTACTTTTTCCGGCAACGCCAAAAATACTTTGTAGATATGTATGCTGAAGATAAGGACCTTGTTTTCTGTTGTAACATCGATGGTATATTAGAGTGACTAGATATTGTCCATAAAAGTGAAGAATGGAGATTGATTTTAGACTCTTGGGAAACAAGTTTGAAAGGAGTTGTACTGTACAATGGAAATAAATATCCAAGCATTCCCGTAGCATATTCCTGGGGCATGAAGGAAAGTTATGAAAACATGAAACTGTTAACAAATATCCAGTACTGTAAATACTCTTGGCAGATATGTGGAGATTTAGAAGTTATTGCTATACTCTTACGAATTGCAACTAGGTTACACCAAATTTTGCTGTTTCCTGTGTAAATAGGACAGCAGAGATAGAAAAAATCATTATGTTAAAAAGAACTGCCCGAAGAGAGAGTCACTCATTGCAGGACAGGAGAATGTTGTTCATCCACCACTTGTAAGTACAGATAAAATCTTACTGCCTCCTCTCCACATAAAGCTTGGTCTGATGAAGAATTTTGTAAAAGGAATGGACCGTGAGGGTAGTGGATTTATGTTCCTCAAAGAGAAGTTTCCGCAAATTACTGAGGCGAAACTAAAAGAGGCAATATTTGTTGGCCCTCAAACCAGGAAACTAATGAAAGATAATGGTTTTGAAAAGAGCCTAAATGAGCTGGAATTGGCTGCTTGGCAATCTTTGAAGGAAGTAAGCATAAATTTCCTCCGAAACTACAAGTCAGAAAATTACAGAGAACTTGTCAGTAATTTGATTCAGAACTATCATGCTCTGTAGAGTAATATGTTTCTGAAGATACACTTTTCAAGACTCCCACCTCGATTTCTTCCTGCAAAACCTTGGGACAATGAGCGAGAAACATGGAGAACGTTTCCACCAGGAAATTGGTGAAATCGAAAGGCACTACCAGGGAAAATGGACTCCAAATATGTTGGCAGATTATTGCTGGACACTAAAAGAGATGTTCCTCAGGCAAAGTACAGCCGAAAATCAAGTTCGAAGACATTCTAGATATGCCATTGTAAAAAATATTGCATCGTATCACTATAAAGCTATATAAGATTTGTATGTACCTGATATTTTGCATGTACCCTGTTACTCAAATTTCATGGCTGATGGAAAAATTCTGTAATTAGATTTGAAACCAGCACATCAAATTCAATTAGAATCACCCACAACTTATCTTTTAACAGACAAAAACTTCAATTTTTTTGGACAGTGTAATATATCCACAACTACTTTCTTAACGTCTATGCTTCTTAGATCAAATTCTTGGTCACGTTATTGTCATAATTAAGTACTTGCTATTACTTACAGTTTCCCGTACACAATTTGAAATATCCATGTTTGTTTTGGTAAATTCACAACACACCAAACACAAGACAAAAAAACTCACATCAACCACTCGTTCTTCCTAGACAAATGGAAAATGTTTGGAAAAGCTTCGAAACTAACAAAAAAGTAATACCAACTTCGTTGTAAAAATTATTGTTCACGGGAGAGTAAAATAACTGACTTGAAGCTTAGAATTGTATTAAGCGTTGGGATAATAAGTCATTAGAACAGGTAGAAAATGCGCCGGTTATTATTATTATTATTTTGACAATGTATCATATTAATAAAAATAGTATCTTGAGTTTGATAGCATTTAGGACTTAAAGTTTTTGCTATTTGCAGGTCTCAGAAGAGAGTTTCATTGCTTTTTTGACATACGTGTTATCGAGAAAACATCAGTTTATTGATTTTTTTTGTATGGAAACTCACGATAAATAGCGTGTAAATTATTTGGTAGTTGTCAACACTGGCGTGGCGTTGCAATTTGAGATGAGAGAGGTGTGAAGCGGACAACAGCCAGCTGTTCTGCAGATTACAGCGCTCTCCAGTGTCGGGAACATGTTTGTCTTTAAAAAAACCTGAACGGCTGAACGTCGACATTATTGATCGTGTTAACACTTGAAGACTAAAATTGGTAAACGCTGTAAGTGCCACAATAATTCAAACACCATTTTCCACGTTAAACTGTGAAATATGCCCTGCTTTATAATGTGGGAAACGTGAAATGTGGCTGGTAGCCCTCTAAGTAGTTCAAAGGGCGTGTAAAGAGGTCACTAGTGTGCACGTTCTTACGGGAACTAACAACGTTTACCACTTTTAGTCCTCACTTATATGCTTTCTGCTAGTGGTGTCTGCTGTCAGCTTGGCTCGGCTGTTTTCGAGAGAAGCCGAAAAGCAGAACTTTTATTAGTGGTTTGGGGACCGTACCTTCACCAGCATCTACCCTTCGCCACATGATACTTCAGGAGCGTTAGTTTCCCGCGTGGTGGCTGCAAGCAGAGAGTTTGGTGCTTGCCAACGGGCTGTAGAGAGAGTTTGCGGCCGTAAAATTTCCCGAAATCGAGTGCGATAGAAACTAAATAAGGCACTCAACATTAAGTACATTAAATACTATTTTAATACTGCAAGCAGTGCATGCATTGCTTGTACTATATCTTCGCCTCTGGTTTACACTTTCTTCTAATGGGTGATTTATTTATAATGTTTTAATTTTGTATATTTAAAGATACAAACGTGATGTTTGTGAGATGTTGAACCCGAGTTTAAAAGCATCAGAGCTATATATACTTTACAATATAAATATGTTCTTAACCCCCAGGATAAACGATACCAAGATAAACCACAAAATCTCACTATATCTTAGGAACAGAAAGGTACTTAATTCTGAAAAAGTGACAATGGAGAATATCATTTCTTGAGGAAAGTTAATACTGTGCAGATTACCGTGCTTGGAATAAGATCAAAGACAATGAAACCAGTACTCCGCAACTTTGGCTAGAAATCGCATTAAGGCGGTGTGAGCCAATAAAAGAATATACACTATTAGAAGATACCATACAAAATTACAATATGTTACCATTAAAATTTAAGTCTGTCCGATAATTTATATAAAAAAAATATTTTGTCATGAATAGAGATAAATAATGATTATAAATTACAGCTGCGTGCACCATAAATATATTTTATAAACTGAATCACTAAATCTACATTAATTATATTAACTGTAATAGTCTTTAATACTTTAAGAACGAGCATGGTAATTTTTTTACAGTGATTGGATACTAGCGGAAATTGATGGTCATCACTCCTGTCCAATTTTTACAGAATACATTATCAAAAGATACAATAAACATGTTCATAACTGTAACTTATATATTAAGTATTGATTTTCCACAGATAGCAACATATGCTTGTCGTCAGAGTTCCGATGCAACAGTGGACAGTGCATTAGGGAGGAGTATGTGTGCGACAGGGATACTGACTGCAAGGACAACAGCGACGAGGATCCAGAAATGTGTAGTAAGTTGGCGTAATTTTCTTAACAGCCATTATTTTGAAATTCGAACAAAGTGAGACAGTTGTATTTTTTGATTGGCTTGATTTTTTATATGTTGAAGTAGGTCACAAGAAATGAATATTGTGCAATTTTCAGACCTTGAAAATGTTTTCCCTCCCCTATAGAAAATGTAAAAGTTCAAGTCAGACCGCCCATTTTTCATGAAAAGTGAAACATGGGTAAGTTCGGAGTGCTGTAGGTTTCGAAATCAACTACATCCCAAACTTTTGTTTTGATATACTGGACATGGGCTGTTCGATTTGGAACAAAGAAAAGTAGGAGAAAGGTCTGTTCCACATTCTGATAGGATAGGAAGTGTGATAATTTACATTGACATTTTCAAATATTTTAAAAATTATTTTCTCGAAAAATGGGACGAGGCCCCAAAGTTTTTTTTTTCATTTCCTGGTATTAGTACATATATTCACCTACAAGTTGGCATACTTATTGTATTTTTACCTTGATGCTGTTTTGAGATAGGCCTAATTCTAAATATGCAGATTTCGCAATTTTTGAGTATTCAAAGTGTCATATCTGCTAACAGCATAAATATTCCAGTAATGTGCTATATCAGGTAGCTTGTACTAAAAGTGACCTTCAATGTCTAGTTAACAAATGTTTGGGGTAGTGTTCCTTAACCAAGATATTAAGGGCCGAAAACAGGAAAAAACTGCATTTTGGACCCTCTTTGTTGCCGCATAAAAAATGGAAAGCAACAATGTCCCATCAAAACAATTGAATGTATATAAGAAACCAGTCTTATATTAACAGTATATCAAAACAAAAGTTTGGGATGTTGTTGATTTCGGAAGGTACAGCACCCCGAACTTACCCATGTTTCACTTTTCATGAAAACTGGGCGGTCTGACCTTGAACTTTGACATTTTCTACAGGGCAAAGAAGAAATTTTTCAAGGTCACAAAATTGCACAATATTCATTTCTCATGACCTACTTTAACATATAAAAAAGTCAAACCAATCAAAAAATACAACTATCTCACTTTGTTCGAATTTCAAAATAATGGCTCTTAATACTACAAGTAAGAGTAAATGGAAACAAATTGTATAAAGCCATATTACATTCACATTATTTATTATTGAAAACAGAGAAATTGATTTATACATATTTTTTTCAGAGACGCGGCCTTGTCCAGAAAGCATGTTCAGTTGTGGGAACAAGAACTGCATCCCCAAACGATTCGTGTGCGATTCAGCAGATGACTGTGGTGACGGTAGCGACGAGGTGGCGGAACTGTGCTGTGAGTGTACTTCACTCTTTTCATTTCTCATAACGAGTAAACGTTCCTGTTGTGAACGTGGTTAGCACAAAAATTAATAAAATAAACAATGGCGTATGCTGAGTATAAGACCTGGACTAACTCACTATGACACCTGGTTCTGGACTATGGACTAGATTGCCATCCCAACAGTAGTCAGGTTGCAAACTTATAAAAATCAGGTTGCCAACTTCTAAGAATTCAGGTTGCCAACTTCTAAATGTTCAGGTTGCCAACTTCTAAGAATTCAGGTTGCCAACTTCTAAAGGTTCAGGTTGCCATCTGCTAAGAATTCAGGTTGTCAACTTCAAAATCGCCATTATCTTCTTTTTGAAATCAGGTTAATCTAATTACTTTTGTTTTGTCAACATGTATGTGAACTTATCTCAGAATTTAACCTCAACTTTCTCTGGGCATTTGCCTGTAGTGTTTAAAAATAAATAAACAAATATTTTTCTTCACTCTTTTACTTTCTAGACTTCAGGCTTCGCAGGTAGCCTAGCTAGCCTGGAATATACGCTCCAGAAAATAAACCTGAAATACACTGCTCCACAAAATTTAAGGAACACCAAGGGAAGAGAAGGAAACAAACAAAAAAAAGGGTTCACCCTGTATACCATTTTGCAATGTTGCTGGTCATTTTCGTTTTGTGTTGCGTCTGTACCTTATTGGTTTTCATAAGCCTTGATCAAGAGTATCCCAAAAATGCTCGATAGGATTGAGGTCCGGTGAGCATTCAGGACACTGAATAGAGGTATTTTCTTCTGTTTTTAAGAATTCCGACACAATATGTGCACGGTACCCGGCGAGCATTGCCATCCATAAACATTAACTCCGGACTAAATGCTCCAAGGAAATTGCGAACACATGAACCCAATGTCGGCCGGGGGGGGGGGGTGTAGTCTCATCAACTCCTTTCTGCGTACGCCAGTATGTGCAGAAGGGATATTCTATTGTAATGTTTTTCTAAAGATTTACAATATTCTTTAATACTCTACTTGCTCTCATAATCCCTTTGTGTTTCTTAAGTTTTGTGGAGCTGTGTATAATATATGCCCATGCGCACATGTGCATGTTGATCAATATACTAATATATGTTTACAAAGAAGAACGTTTATGTCGAAAATCATGTGGTTTAATGTTAGAAACTCAGAAGGATATCTTTAGTAAAATTCATATCGATTGGATTACATTTTGTGTTTCGTTAAAGAAAGACTGAAATGTCTATTTTTTTCTTACATTGCTATTATATGAACACTATAATAATAATAATAACTCGTGGCGTAACAGCAGCCCCCCATAGCGGAGTGGTTAGCACATCGCGTCACAACGCCAGGGGTACCGGTTTCGAATCCCGGCCTGGGCATGGATGTTTGTGAGTGTCCATTCATCAATTTCATGATAACATCACTCATCCCCATCTTCGCAAATTAGGCAGAAGTGGATCAAAAAGCGAAGTAAAATAAAGCAAATCACTCGTAACAGTCCGTGAGGGGCACGACACACCTGCCGACTGCCGGCCTCACTCCCACCAGAGGTCGGAGATCATCCAACAAGTTACCGGGGGGGGGGGGGGGGGCGTGTGGTCAGCACGATGAACTCCCAGTCGTTGTTGTAGGTTTTTGCAACCGGGTTAAGCTACTCATTCGTATCTCCTCAATGTCCTCGCGATGGTGGGCAGGGACGTAGCTAGGTTGATCAGTTCGGGGGAGCCAAAAATTTAAGATTTTTTTTCTATCAAACCATTAAAAACTAACAAACTATTAATATACCATATAGGCCTACATATGTATATGTACAGTGCATATATATATATATATATATATAATCTTGTTGGAAGAGAACATTATTTTCTCCTGTAGCCCCCAAAAATTTACGGATATAGACTCGCGAAATCCACGGCCATTATTCGGGAATCTAAATGCAGAATGAACTTATTAACTTAATGGCATCTAGACAGTCTTTAAAATTCCATGTATTTTCTCTTATGTTAGATTTTTGAGACACCAAGAACAATGTCATTAGTCTTTACTCCTTAGATTTGTAAATTTGCTCGAAGAAAATTGAGAAGTAGAGAGAACTCTCTTCCGTGGGTTTAGATATAAAAGGGTGCTGGTATCAGGTGTACGTGCAAGTATGACAACGGTGCGAAAATGAAATGTTTGTGTAATGAGTTCAAGATAGGCATCCCATTTATATTGCTTATACCAGAATCGAGTCCGGCGGCCTTTAGTGCAAGGCGACACCCTTAACCACTATTCTATGGGACATGCACGAGTCTTTTGTGGCGTCGTACTGTACGCATTGGAGAATGATGACTATATATATATATATATATATATATATATATATATATATATATATATGAAATTTTATGCACACATCTAATTTCTTAAAAGTAATCTTCTTTGCGCGTGCAAAACTGAATATATGATGGCAATAGAAACAACAAAATTCCCGCGCGCTCAAATTATAGCGCTCTAGTCTTTCAAGGTTCGATCCCTGGTAGGAACTCCAAAATTTCTGTGATGGCCTAACATCGTGAGGACAATTGGGAAGCTACTTGAAATCAATATGTAAGCGAATTCCACTCTCAAAGCTAGATGGGACTCAATGTGATGACCACGCGTCACCGAATGGAAAAACACTTCGGAGGCTTTGTCCTTCAAAATTAATTGTACTGAATAACTGCACTTTTCTTTAGAGGACCTAAACATGGCTTTTTTGCACAGTACAATGTTGTTTTCTTTCACCCTACTTTTATAGTTTTTAATTCAAAGGATTCCACTCCCGAAGCATGAGTATGACGCACTACGAAACCAGAGGTCCAAGGTTCGGACCTTGGACAGGTGTGGTTGCATCATGTCTCGCATCGCTATTCCTTCGGATCATCATTCAGTCTCATCGTCGCATTTAACACAAGAGGGAGAAAGCGGCGTAAAATAACGAAATAGAAATTATTGATTGACTTGGTTCATTTTACTTCACTTTTCTCATCGTGAAGATGAGAATGAGTTAAGATTAACTTGACGAAAGGACCATCACAAAGAAAACACATTCTCAGGCCGGGATTCGAACACGGGACATTCAACACGGAGTTGTCGGCCCAAATAGAAATAGAAATTAGAAAATGCCGTCTTGAATTTACAGGAACCGAGTTCACCAGTAAGGGCAAATGATTTTCGCTCCCACTAGGATAGGCAAATAACAGAAAATGCTTGATAAGTAATTTGGCTCTCCGTATTTCATGATATTATTATGTAAGCAACTATTATTCACTATATACCGTTGGATAAATTTTATTTGTATGTCTAGTCAACTTTTCCGCCTAAGCAGCAGCCACAGCGTCTGCATTTGCGGGTGGAGGCCAGGGTTGTTATAGATCCAGGAATTTTTAATAAATTCAATTCCGGTCCAGGAGAGAAAATCAGCAAACGTAAATGGGTTCTGGACTGTAATGAACCTTTGCATTTGTAAAGTTTTCAATTCGGCCCAGGAATATTTTCCCAGATGAATTTAATTTCGGTCCAGGAACCTTATTTCCTGAAGAATTTAAATACGGTCAACGAACATTTTTTTCCGGATCAGTTTAATTAGGGTCAAAGTTCCGTATTGAAATGAAACAATTCGCAACCCGGTACGAATTTAGATTGTGCGAGAGAAAAGGTTCCGGTCCTATAATTGGATTAGAATGTATGCGTTCCCTAATCTTTAACAATCCTAGGGTTGTTAATTGTCCAGGTATTGTAAATACATTCATTTTACATCCGGGAGAGAAAATCAGCGAGTGTAAATGGGTTCTAGGCCTCAATTCGGTCCAGGAACCTTTCTTCCGTATGAGTTTAAATACGGTGCAGGAACCCTTTTTTTCGGTAAAATTTAAATACGATCCAGGAACCTTGTTTTGCGGCCGAATTTAAACACTGTCCAAGAACTTTTTTTCCAGGATCAATTAAAACTCGGTGCAGGATTTTTTCCGGATCAATTTAAATACGATCCAGTGATACAGTAACCTTTTTTTAATGGAACAATACACTACTAGGACCGAATTTAAATTGTGCGAGAAGAAAGGTTCCGGTCCTGCAACGGAACTCAATAAAACCGATAGAACTTATGGGTAGATGGACCTTTGACAACCCTGGTGGAGGCTAAATGAAGAAAAATCACAAAATAAGCAGAATTTTGAAACGTATTATTTCTAGAGCATGCACACTACTTTATAAAGTTGACTACATACCTCGTTTCCTTCCTTAATTGAAATGTGACTTATTCTTCATCACATGTAAGATCAACCGTCCTGGGAGTCAAGCCCGGTCTCCTGTGTGGTAGTCGGATACCAATTTAGAAAGTCAATGTGTTGGACATTTGGTTGATCAGTCGATCCTACTTCAACTTTTTCGAGACCAAAACAAGCTGGCAGCTTCACACTCGAAATTTCACTTCGCCTACCCCCGTGGCGGAGTGGTTAGCACATCGTGCTACGATGCCAGGTGTGCCGGGTTAGAATTCCGGACTGAGCATGGGTGTTTGTGAGTGTCCATTGATGAATTTAATCATATCATCACTCATCCCCATCTTCGCAATTAGCCAAATGTGGCAGAAGAGCGAAGTAAAATGAACCAAATCAATCAAAATTTCACTCGCAAAGCATGAAAATGAGATCTCAAGCACTCCGTGATCCTACCGGAATCTCACGTTTACAGAAGCTAACTATGAAACCACTTCTTGGATCAAACTGTTCTTCGAACTAGCTGGCAGTCATCAATTGTCGACCAATCAACACAGTAGGGCAAAAAGAAGCAGATGTTTCTTGAAAATGAGTGGAAAGTTACCAAGGAAGGATATAAAGTCCATTACAAAGGCATATTAACGCCTTTCCTTTCATTGCAGGTTATGAGCACAACGGTTGAGTGTAGGAACCTGAAGGAACCGCGACATCTTTGTCATTCATCTCCCGCCAGAAAAAGGACAAACAGTAGAATTTTGTCTCTTGCAATTTGAAAAGCCTATGTCCATGCTGAACCATAAAGTAATTAACCCAGAAAGTCCTAGCTACCTGCAGTGCGTTTCGGCGCTGCCGATAACCAGAGCCAGATGAAGAGAAGATTTTGTGGGAAGGGGTGACCTGGAATCTGGCTTAGGCCCCCTGGTGTGCATGAAGGGAAAGTGTGTTTTCAAAAGTTCCCCGACTTCCAAGAAAGGGACGGCCCATAAAATCACTGTATTTCCTACCAATGCATCCGTTTGTGTTCAATCAAAGTGTATGTCACCGTAGGATCCGAGCGCTTCGAGTTCTGTCGGTTGCGGGACTTCTTGAGTCTTTTGTCAACATGGTGCCAATCAGAGTTTCTTTCTGCCAAGGTCGTTGCACCTATTAATCGGCTCTTCAGCTTGAGTGGCAAAATACATGTTGTACGGAGGAAAGTTGCACCGGAAAAATTACCTTCTTAAATACGATGAAACCTGTAAAACATCCGCAGATATTTATTCGGGGGTTGTCCCTTTGACAAAATATCAATATTCTCAAAATTCTTCGAACGGACTGTGTAAAACATTGCAATACTCCAAAAACTGAACCTGCTCTGCAACACAAGGAAAATGCCTCATTTAGCAATCAATGTGCCTTTGTTAAGTTGGTAAGTTCAGTATGGCACTACATTTTAAATAATTCTGATGGAATAAATCAATAAAGTTTGTTAAATGACAACGACTCCTTACCACAAGAATATAATTATTCTTTATGGATATCCCCTATAACGGTTGAGGGTTCGACGTGCTTACTCCACGTCACCCCATTACTGGTTAAAGATCTCCACACCTCTAAAATTTTAAGTAGGATTGTGGGAGGATCTGGCAGTCGGGAGATAGACCAAGGCCCTTCCAGGGCTGTCGAACCACGGGTTATTATATATTTATAGATGCTTAAATATATGTGCAACCTCACATGTCTTTTCAGTGACTTATTGCAAGGGTTTTTATTGTACTTGACTCAACAAAATAAGCTTACTGTGTGAGGCAGATTCATACGAACCAAAAATACCCAAAATAATAACAATAATAATAATAATTTACTTCAAAATTACAAAAATGTATTTACTTGTTCTTGTTTAAATTTTCGATTCTTCGAAAAGTTTGTTAAGGAGTTGAGTTGAGTTGGTGTTTTTAGTCCACTTTATGCACAGTAATGCTAATCGGGACTGGACCTACAGTTTAAAGTAAGATCCGGACCACTGTGTATCTCCACTCATGTATCGAACCCGGAACCCCTCGATTACAAGGCAACAACGCTATCACTGCGCAATCCGGGAGGTTAAGGAGGATTCTCAAAATCGGTCTTCACGATATCGAGAAAAATATGCGACTCGAGAAATCGTACAGTTTGTGAAGATAATTACTTTTAACACGTTGCGTGTTTTAGACTGTTTCAATAGTAGAATAGATATTTGGTGCGAATAATACTACCTTACCCGGAGATATGAGGCATCCTGCCACCATTAAACTTATTTAGCGTGTATTGCGCTCTGATTCTGGACCAGTTGTAACTGTTTGCATATATGTGGTTTACCGCTGCACAAGCGGTCGTTCTTCAATCTACTCAAGCTCAAAACTTTCTTTGGACGCAACGGCAACACTCAACGCCCAACCCTGCCTGTTGTTGACCTGCGACTGCTAGGGGAGGAAAGACAGCTCCCTCAAAATTTCGAGAAACAACGAAGTTCTAGGTTCCTACACTGACATCCACTATAGCTAGAACCAGGAAAACTAGAAAGAAATGTGGTTTTGGGTTCATTCCACTCAAATTAAGTACAGTGTTTCTAAATGAAAAAAAAAAATACTGAAAAACTATTTTGCAATATTTGTCATGAAAGTAAAATTTTCAGCAAATGTAGAACAGTTTGCCGGGGCCACGTGAAAGTTTCGGGGGGCCAGTGCCCCCCCGTGCCCCCCCTAACGACGTCCCTGATGGTGGGTAACCACCGGTCCCATACACAGGCCGAAATCGGGAGGAAAGTTATTACGTTTCCTCCAGGAGACTCGTACCTGCGCGCGTCCCGTGGCCGGAGCCCAAAGCATAACGCCTTGTTTTCGGTTTTTGGAACCCTAAAAAATATAAGATTTCTACTTTGCAAGATAATTATGATAATATTTAATTTTATATTAAACCATTCGTTTGATCAAATATTTTTCCCCAGCATTCACTGTTTCACTGCATATCCTGAATTTGTATTTTTAATTCATTATTATTGAATTTTGAACAACGTGTTAGTACAGATGTCACGATATACACAAAAGATAGCAATACGTGGGTTTAAATGAACTTTGACAATCTTTTGTCGTTGTAGAACAAAGTTAGATATCTTTACTGTATCTCGAGCTCAACATGTGAATTTACGAGAATAGTTCTTGTGAAAAGGTTTAATGTTTGAATAACGAAACCAGACTCTGCCCATTAAATTCATACGTTTTACTCCACTTTAGCGAATAATGAGGACTTTGTGCCGAGAATTCTTTTGATAATGCGTTGCATGTAGTCTTCCTGTTTCACAATAGTCGATGTGATGCCAGCCATTAGGTTTCAACACAGGAACTGTTTCTTACTTCGTGAACAGGTTTACATTTGTGAAATATTGGCATCATTAATGTGATAATTATATTGTTTTGGAAAGGATAATATATTGGTTTGTGTTCTTCGAATAGTGGGACAATGAAAAAAAATAATAATTGTTATGCTCTAAATTAAATTTATGTAGACTACTTACATTTCAGCTCATAACTTGCTGTGAATGGCATGATTATTCTAGCCTGCAATGACGACAAGATCTTTGAGTGCTGCAAAAAGTAATTAAGAAAAATGTATTAAATAAGACAGAATTTTTTTTAAAACTGACAATGTTTATTCTCTCTCCCATCTTCCTCTAAGGGGTAATGAAACAGAAAAGAGGTGGGAGAGAGGAAGAAAAGTGCTCTTCCTACTCCACCACTCTCCTCACACACTAGTAATGAATATACAGGGTGAGTCACCTAATATTACCACCGGAAATATTTCGTGAAAAACAATAAATATTGAAAACTTGCTTTCGCAGATATAAAGGTATGAGAGAAGCTCATGAAATTAGTGGACACAGTACGTTCAACTACGTAAGGAAGTACGATTTTCAACACAAACTTAGTTTTTTTTTATGGGAACCCCATTTGATTTTCAGCTCGTTTGGAAGTACGGAAAAATCCATTAAGAATGGCGTTTCTTACACTGTAATACGTGAACAGGTAGTTCTCAAGTAATTGTAAGGTGAAATTGACGCTTGCAACAAAGATTCTCACAAGTTAATTCGTGTTTGTTAATTCTGCGAAAGCAGTTTTTCAATATTTATTGTTGTTCATGAAGTATTTCCGGTGATAATTTTAGGTGACTCACCGTGTGTGTGTGGGGGCGGGGGGGTGCTACCTTCATTTGGTGCAAAGGTACATAAACCTTAAACTTAAAACTCAGCAAGCTTATCTACAGGGTAGGGTTCTTTGTAGACAACGAAACCAGACAGGATGCCTTCCAATGGAGACGTTTAAACGAATATATTATTTAAACGCAGGATACATGGAGTAAGAATATTTACATGATAAGCTACTTTCTTCTATGCTTTTTATTATTTTATTTTCTCTATCTGTATATTCTTCTATCTGGACTTCCTTCTCAATGGACAGATCTGGATCGGGACTTTCTTCTCAATGGACAGTCTGGATCGGGACTTTCTTCTTAATGGACGGTCTGGATCTGGACTTCCTTCTCAATGGACAGATCTGGATCTGGACTTCCTTCTTAATGGACGGTCTGGATCGGGACTTTCTTCTCAATGGACAGTCTGGATCGGGACTTTCTTCTTAATGGACGGTCTGGATCTGGACTTCCTTCTCAATGGACAGATCTGGATCTGGACTTCCTTCTTAATGGACGGTCTGGATCGGGACTTTCTTCTCAATGGACAGTCTGGATCGGGACTTTCTTCTTAATGGACGGTCTGGATCTGGACTTCCTTCTCAATGGACAGATCTGGATCTGGACTTCCTTCTTAATGGACGGTCTGGATCGGGACTTTCTTCTCAATGGACAGTCTGGATCGGGACTTTCTTCTTAATGGACGGTCTGGATCTGGACTTCCTTCTCAATGGACAGATCTGGATCTGGACTTCCTTCTTAATGGACGGTCTGGATCGGGACTTTCTTCTCAATGGACAGTCTGGATCGGGACTTCTTCTCGTCTTTTTTGTTAAGTTCCCTATGGATTTCAATTTAGGTTTTGACTATTTAACGAATTCCTTTATCCTTTTCCAACTTTTTCCTCTAAGCTTTGGGAATAATACTAATATCCTCCCTTGGGGCTGCAATTGGAACGCGCCACCACTAACTAGGTACAACAGAGTGTATACTTGGTGCAGCCCATTGACATGCGCATCCAAGTAGGTGCTACAGTTAAACTGCGAAACCAAAAAGTGCTGTGGGGCGTCGATCAGAACGCGCTCGCCACTGATGTAAACAAAATGTCCCCTATAGGAATGGTAAATCAACCAAACAGATGCAATATCTGTTCAAAGACACAAACTTGTATCAGTGCTTTGACTTCCTTAATTTTCATATTAACTTACATGTGATCACCGATTTATAAAATATATATATATTAATATATATATTAATTTACTTCTTTTATATTTATTCTTTGTCTTCTTATAATATATTCTATTGTTTTTCATCTTTCCAATTTGCTTTGTTCTTATTTATAAAGTTATTCACATATATTATGCCAATTCTTAACCTTGCACGCCTGGTGCTGCCATCTCTATTCTTCTTTGGCAAACTATTTACATTACTTGGTCCTATTGGGTACGTAACAGGGGGGTGGGGTGCCTGTGTGTGTGTGTGTGTATACATACATATATGAGAGGAGAGAGAGCGAGAGAGAGAGAGAGAGAGATTAATTGACCTATTAACAAGCAATTTTACCTTCGTATATTCACAGACAAATTTTTGAAGTACCAGTTTCTCTGTAACAATGGGAGAAATATTACAACTGGTTTGCTCTGTGATTCCGAGAACGACTGCGGTGACAACAGTGACGAAGATCCAATTTTATGCGGTAAGCTCTAACAAATGATATTTTGATTTAGTAATGAATATCTTAATGCCGAGCGGATACCAATGCAGATGCAACGGTCGGTCGATACCAGGGGTTTTGAAAAATATCGATTGAGTACTTTTCAGGCATTTTGGCCTTTCACGGGGTCGCAAAAAAAGAAAATAAAGAAAAATAAAGAAAATACTACGCGACACTTTCGCGGAGTCTAATGGACGATATTAGTGTGATGTCATGAGTTCAAACATATCTACCATGTACTTTTTTTCTATCCCAAGCCATTGAAATTTCCATCGGAAGGGGTAGCTTTAAGAATTGCGACAGCATTTTTGAAACAAAATTGTGATGCGTATTCTACATCAATGTAAAGATGATATTTCAAAGAATATATCTATATACTCGCGTACTTTCGACGTGGCCTTTGACCACGTCTTGTAAGCTCGCATGCGTGACCTTCGGCCACATTGTGGACGCAATCACGTTATAGATGGGTTTCCTCAATGATCCTGAAAATATCTGCATGTTGTATTGGATGAAGGGGCGTTTGCTAATTTGTAAAGTTTAGAAAGTAACTTTATGTGTGTACTCTAATATTGTACAAATATTCAACACGTTATTGTCTATTTTCATAATAATAAACTTCGTAAATATTGTCCGTTTCAAAATAGTTAGATATTTCATATAAACTAATTGAATAGCGACACTATATTAGAAAAGCAATATTTACGTTTATTGTCATTTTCACTTTTTTAAACGTAATTTTAAAATAATTGTTTTCTGTCATTTCGTGCCCTCGCCGACGTGGTTCGCTTATTTGGAAAGTTTTGGACGTAACTTTGTGTGTGTACGGGCTCTAGTATGGTACAAATATACAAAATATTAAAAAATGTCTATTTTCTTAATAATAAAGTGTGTAAGCAATAACCGTCTCAAAACAGATAATTAGATTTCTTGTATAAACGAATTCAATAGCGACATTAAATAGAAAAATATTTACGTCTTTTGTCATTTTCACATTTGTAAACGTAATTGGGAAATAATTGTTTTCCGTCATTCCCCTCGAATTCCTACCTCTCCTCTGCAATAAATTCTAATGATGAAGTTTTGAATTTCGAAAAATCTAGCATAATTCCCTTACTAGTTTTCGGGGTGAAAATAAACTTTCTTTAAGTTCCCTAGCAATGTCCGTTTCCATGGTGAAGAACAAGCACGGCAAACTCTCTAAATAATTATTTGTCATTATACCTCTAAACATTTAATTAAAACAACCACGATGTAAATATTTTCGCATTGAGTTTACCAATATATACGTAATTGTATCTGGTCTGAAACTCCTTATTATGTAGATGTCACTCTTGTTTGAGGCACCTTTTCAAAGCCAGGAGTTGATTCATCTGTGTGTTACTTATCTGTGAGAAATATAATGTAGCTAGGCAATGATGAATTGAAGGAAACAATGAGTGATGCAAAAAAAAATGGCCGTGGAAACGGTTGCTAGAGACGTTTAAAAGGGCATTTTCACCCTTAAGGAAGAGCAAAGTGACCGATTTCTTAATTTTATCGGCCTTTTGGGACAATTTCATGGGGGGCTGTAATCGGGCATTTTTCGCCTCCAGGGCTTCCTTCATCGAGAACATTTATGTCAGTGAGTCAGTCAGTAGTGGGATTGGGGCTATATATATATTGGATAACACATACCTTCCAGATGAGAATGTAAAGAATAAATGTAGTAGGAAATCGAGTAAAGCAAAAGCTCCTAACAACGTCCGATCCGGAATCCCAGCCAATGGGCGCCGCTGGTTTTCCATCATCCATAGTGGCATCGTGACCTACTTGAGATCGGGTGAGCTTGGAGCCTGCTTCGGCTGTGCTCGTAACTTCTGGAATGCCTAGATTTTGTAAAAAAAATGCATGATTTTCTTACTCTGGTTATTCTCTATCTTATTCTCTGAAAGGTATGTGTTATATATAGGCATTCTCCGAAATCTCATCTTGACATTGATGTACAATACACATCACAATTTTGTTTTATAACTGCTGTCGCAATAATTAAAGCTAACCCTTCCGATGGAAATTTCAAAGGCTCGTGATAGGAAAAAATACGTTTTCACTTTGTTTAGACTAAACACGTGCTCCGTCGTCTGCTGAAACGTGACGGAGGTCGACCTCCGTGGCGAAGTGGTTAGCAGAGCGCGCTACTACGCAAGGGGTTCTGGGTTTCGAGTCCCGGGTAAGGCACGGGTATTTGTGTTCGTCCAGTTGATAAGAAACAAAGAAAAATGTAAGAATTGAAAAGTGTAAAAGTGAGAAAAAGATGAATGGTGGGGGATACCTCCGTGTAGGGGGTATTTCCTTTAAAAAAAAAAGAGTGGATAGCACATCGCGCTACGACGCTAGGGGTGGCGGGTTTGAATCCCGGCGTCGGCATGTATGTTTGTGAGTGTCCATTCATCAATTTCATTATATCATCACTCATCCCTATTTTCGCAAATTAGCCAAAAGTAGTCCAGAAGGCGAAGTAAAATTAAGCAAACCAATCAAGTTAATTATCCTGGAAATTGTGCAAAATTCAAACTTTGTTTTTATTTTGCATAATTCTTGAATATTTTGAAGTAAAATTATTGGTAAATTGATGCACATAATTGGAATAGAATACTTACATTCTAATATTAATCAATATTTTGAACAAATTTGAATTATCACAATTTTCAAGTATCGGAATCGTTAAGAGTATCAGCAAGGGTGCCCGCAGGATTTTTTCTCAGGGGGCCAGTGTCATGGAATTTATTATTATTATTATGATTATTATTATTATTTCTATTATTGTGTTGTCACTATTATTATTATTACTACTACTACTGCTGCTGCTATGTAATGATTTCTTATGGTTTCTATATTGTTTTTAATTGAAGATGATATAAATGAATCTATAATGAATTTTAATAAAGCTGTCCAATTTATATTTGAAAAGAATATACCTTTAAAAGATGAAACAGTTAGTGTTAGATTACCTTGGGTACAGCGCCTAGAATAACGTAGTGTGGAAAACGGCATGGTTTTGCTCTCTCTCGCTGGTTCCACTCGAAAATGAAATCCGCTAGAGGCGCTGGTGTTGACACCGGGGTACAGCGCTCGACTGCTTATAATGGAAGTAAATGGGGTTTTTGCTGCAACGTCTGATTCTTTTCTTTGTAACATTTCTTTGCATCAGAAAATTGTTATGATATTTGGTACAGTAGTCGCGAAAATATTAAAGAATATTATGAACCGTCTATCATGACCTGTCCTTGAGTTTTTTTATTAACAATACGGAAGAAAACATAGGTATGGATTGTAATACGTAACATGACAATTGCTGCGAGAATTAGTATTGTGTATGCATTATCCTGAAAGGTTCATTAATATTGTCATTGTCACAAATATTATTTTTATGGAAATTCACACAGACAATACTCGTTTATTTTAATTAATTAATTTATTTATTTTATTATTAATTAATTTAATTAATTTGCGGTTTATTTTCATCAAGTACAAGGTAGACATTTTACAGCCAAGTCACGAGTAAAAATGAACAGTCCTTAACACCAAAGTTCTACTTACCAATCGACACGAATGTAAAGCAATTTGTTGATAGAGATGACAAGGTACATCGTAATCGGCTATTTCAACTCCATGGAATATGAAATTAAATTCTTTCGAATATCTGCATTTCGGGAAAATGACTTCATAATATGTACGCCACGAAACATTTTTTCCCCTTCATGACACTATTTCAATTTTATTAGTATATAAAAATAAACTTGTGTACACAATCCAACGTTTGACGTCCAGCCTCACATGCGATATGTTGATGCTCGTGTTGCGTTGCACATAAAACGTATTTATGTTACTTTTCTGTGTAAATTAATACCATTTCGTGACTGCAAATCACTCCACAAATATAACTGTTTCCATCAATTCACTTACCGCCTTTCTAGAGAAACAAATCTACACAATATATTCCCAAAACTAACTAAGCCGCATTACTTTCATAACAAAATTAGCCGCTGTGTCGATCGCACTGCCATCTACTTGTCATCGTCTCGGGGAACCAGTTTCTTGGGTCGTTTTCCACACTACGTTATTCAAGGCGCTGTACCTTGGGTAACCAAAACAACTCACAGTAATGATGAACAAAAAAATACACTTTTATGATAAATATAAACGAACAGGTGAATTTAAATGTTATGTTATTTATAATACCTTTAGGAGAGAGGTAAAAACTCAATTTATGAATCAAAAGAAACAATTCTTTCTATCCTTATAAGATAGTGTTCAAACAAATATAATAAATCTGGTAACATTTTAATAAGAAAAAAAGTAGAAAGAAAATTACAAATAAACTCTATTTGGATAAGTTACTCCATAATGAATATGACATTCCAAATACTTTTAAAGAAGTTTTTCTTGAAGCTTTTAAAAAAAGTAACTCAAATAGATTTGAGTAGTGTTATGATCAATAATTATGTTAACTATATTGATATACCATTCATCTCCAATGACGACATTTCAAAGGTAATCTGTAAACTTAAAAGTAGATCTGCAATGGGTTCTGATAGAGTTCCTAATTTAATTTTGAAGGGCAATCAAGACGTTTTGGTACTATTATTGTCAATATTTTATAATACGTCTCTTTAAAGTCATTGTTTCCCTGAAATCCACTGTGGGTTACTTTCACCTCTTGTGCCTCGTGCTCTTGTGGGGCGATATCCATGTCAACCCGGGACCCTCCCAAGGAAACGATACTGTTTTTTCCGTGTATTACTAGAATGTGCAAGTATAAAAAAAATATTTCCGACTGTGACATTCACTTAAGCGAGCTATTACAACATGACAGCTTAGTTTTCACCGAGACTTGGCTAAATGACACAGTGATGGAAATTGAATTTCCATTTTTACAACATTTCAATGTATTTAGAAATGACCGTGCAAGTAGTCGTGGCGGAGGAGTGATGACCTGCGTTAATGATAAATGGAATTGCAAAATACGAGGAGACCTAATCAAGGACTGTGAAATTATTTATATTTGGACAGAACTCAATATATATATATATATATATATATATATATATATATATATATATATATATATAAACAACCTCGAAGCCTGCAGGGATTCGGTATTAGCAGCAATGACAAGTGGTGATGTTATTTTAATTGGTGATTTCAACCTGTCCATCACTTGGGAAAGCCCTAATACGGGAACTATAAACTGTCAAAATGATCAGTGGTTTATTGATACGTTCATTCACGGAATTCTGTTAAACCAGTTCAACATGCATGAAACACGTGGCGACAGCAACCCTGCTTGATATGCAGGTAACTCCAGGAAAAAATATTCTAACCTCCCATCATGACTCACACGACGTCACAACGCACCTGCCTACCATGAACAAAGATAAGGAATCCGCCAAGCGGAACCAATCCCCACCTATGGCGAAAAGCTCCATGTAATGTCATCCAGCGGGAGCTCAACGCCTACCCTTGGTTTTTGTTGATGGAAGAGGAAACGAATGAAGCCGTTGAGAACTTTGTTGAAATTCTGCATGCCACGATAAAAGACTTTGTGCCAAATACCCCGTCTGGTTCGACAGAAAAGTTCTCTTTGTGTTAAAAAAAAGGCTTGGTACCTATGCAATCAGCACCCTAATGTTGCAAATGTGCTCTAGTATAATCGCTTTCCAGGAATAGGTCGAATTAAAATCACCCTGTATATACAATACTTATTGTGGCATCAGACGTCTCTCAAAATACTTACTAAATAAAAAATATAGAGAACATATAAATAACACAACAACCGAATGCACTACAAACCCTAAGAGATTCTTCACATTACTAAATTCAAGAAAACATAGCCCACCTATACCTAAAGAAATTGTTCATAATACTGATATTGCTAGTGGAGAAGAAAGAGCCGAAATTTTCAATGCTTCTTTTCATGAGAACTTCTTCCCTCTCTCAGTTTCCGACCCTCTCCCCCACTTAAATGCAGTCTGTCCTCACACACTATCTTCAATCAAAACGTTCCCCGAGGAAGTGAAATACCATCTCGCTTCATTGCCCCTCCACCGGTCCCTAGGTCCAGATGAAATCCCCACAATATTCCTGCGTCAAACTGCCGACTCCTTGGCTCTTCCCCTGTCTGCCTTACTCAACAAATGTTTCTCTGAGGGTGTGTTTCCGAAAAACTTCAAGCGGGCCGACATTGTGTGCATTCACGAAACTGGAGATAAAAAATGTGTAAAATCCTATAGACCAATCTCACTTCTATCGCCACTATCAATTATTTGTGGAAAAATTATCAAAAACAGGTTACTTCAGTTTACGTCACCGTATATCAATACAGCACAACATGGTTTTCTTCCAGGCAGCTCTTGCCTAGCAAATATTTCCGTCTTACTTTCGAATGCTGCCAGAGTTATTGATAATAACTCCCAGATTTTTCCCCCAACCCGTGTAACAGTTTACAACATTTGTAGCTTTTTGGAGAGCTTATGAAACGAGGAAGTTTTTTCCGTAATTTTTAAGCTGTGTGTGTTAATATTTTTTGAGTCATCCTCTTCGATATAAGCTATAGTTTCCAAATTTTTTCATGAAGTGTGTTTTAATGACTGTTTCTTTCTGTGGGTATGGGAATTTTGAGCATGAATATTTTTCACAGTAGGCACTCATTCATCAGCTGTTGGCAACGTGTCAATTAAGTGCCCAGGGTGGAGTTGTTTTTTTTCACAATTAGTAGTTTTTGGTCGCAAGTCGGAATATGTCACTAGAATCTACAAACTGCAATAACTCGAAACCCATTGATTTCCAACCCCCGGTACATAGGTTCAAATTTGTTGCAAATGTGCTCTAGTATAATCGCTTTCCAGGAATAGGTCGAATTAAAATCACCCTGTATATACAATACTTATATAGATTCATGCATTTTTTTTTGGTAAATATGTGATATCGCCCGGACGGATTTCTTCAAATTTACAGGAGAAAGTACTTACTGAAATGAGTTTCTTTAGCATTCTGTACGTTCTTGGAGGTATTTTCTTTCAAGGGAAACTAAAAACTTCGTATTTGAATGCTGCCGAACAAGAATTGATCACTTTTTACGTAAGAAACTTGCATTGCCTGCCATATTATGCCGTTCTTTCCATTGTGTGCGTGCAGATGGCGAGAGCGTCGAAAGTCACACGGTCTCGTCAGTGTTTCCAAACGTGCATTTTTTACGAGAATTTTTTTTCTTTTTTTTAACTATGCTTACCTAACCTAACCCAACCTAACCTAACCTTGCCAGAAATGGTTTTTGGGGCTATCGTGAATGGTTTTTGGGGCTATCGTGAATGGTTTTTCGGGCTAACGTGAATGGTTTTTGGGGCTATCGTGAATGGTTTTTGGGGTTATCCGGCAATGGTTTGTGGGGCTATTGTGAATGTTTTTTTGGGGCTATCCGTCAGTGGTTTGTGATGACATAATGAACACGAAAGTAGGTTCGATGATCCATGACGAGTGCATGCCATATTGTCTGTTACCCAAGCGGAACAAGGAAGACAAATAATCACTCGTAGTATGAAAAGTTGACACTATTTTATGGAAAAAGGCATAACTTCACCTTAAAGAATGTTCCGCAATGCAGAAAAGGTAAGTACCAGTGGTAAAATTAAGGAAATAAATGAGTTAAAGGTGTCCGGGCGTTATCGCATATTTACTTTTTTTATATACAATCATGCAGAAAGTCGCAATTGCAGTGAATCACAGTTTAGATGCAACAGTGGCCAGTGCATTCCGGAAAAATGGGTCTGCAATATTCGCCCTGACTGCAAGGACAAGAGCGACGAAGATACGGAAATGTGCAGTAAGTACCTAACTACTAACTCTCTAGCATTCATAAACCCGAAAGTTCATGGCTGCAGAAACACTACACTTTCAGCTGTCCCTTTCCAGTTGTTAATTTTCCACTGTAGACATTTCTATTTCCACACACAGCACAAGAATCCAAAATCTTTCAGTTCAAGTGTAATGTAACTTCCATGCACTTCCACAAAATTCATTACACAAGTATTATAAGAATATTTGGAAGAACTTCAATTCAGTGTTTGGAAGTAACAGATACTTCTATTTAAATTAATTCTAACTGTAACTAAATGTAAGTAACAGAGTTTCTTATTTGTAACAGAAGTAACGTTGTCAACAGTTACTTTACGACAATTAGATTGTAAACTTGAAAATTTGAAACCTGTGAGAAGAACTAAATTTGGTAACTCTGTTTCCAAATATTTGTCTTCTCTAGATGGTGGATTAAATTTTGTAGAATCACTAAAGGCAAGGGAGTTAGGCTCCGTTGCCCACTAAATTTAGAGTATCCAAGCTTATTTGCAATTGCCCACTTCAAATTTCACGTGATGACATCTATTATTTTAGTTCTTTTTGTTGTAATATTATTAATACATGAAGACATAAGACTATGTACCAGAGACATAAATGAAAACTTTTTAAGTCTTGGTACACTTTCTTTATTTCAATTACTGATGATTGATTATTGTAACTTGTTTGCAAGAACATTTCCAGCAGAAAATAACTTTAAAAGTAACTTTTCAAGTTACTGATTGACTGGTAAAAAATTAATTTTCCGAACAAAGTCAACATGCAATTTATTTAATTGGTTCGTGTATTTTTTTAATGAAATTTGAATTAGTCATATAAATTGGTTAATTTTGGAAAACTGAACGAAACATTATATCATGCATTTTCTTGAAAATTACCTTTTAATATAAATACATTATTTCTAGTGGCGCGACCGTGTAACGAAGGACGCTTCAAATGTAGAACTGGAAGATGCATCTTCGAAGGTTGGATCTGCGACAAGATGGACGATTGTAGGGATAAAAGTGACGAGGATCCGGAATTGTGTCGTAAGTATGCATTTCTTAGCTTCATAATAAGTTCTGTGTAGTATGGTTTGACACCACAGGGTGTATCAGAAGTCCCTTAACACCCCTTGAAAAATCCACATTGATGTATGTTCAAGGAATTTGATACGGGCGATACATAATAGGCCGGGGGGGGCACCTTGTGGAGTATGTCACGCGGACGGCAACCTTCTCGGTTCCGCCATCTTGAATTCAACTTTTTTATTTAAAATGATAGGTGGATAATGTAATACATGACCATAGGCTAGAATTTCATCAGGATGTCAAATCTGATATCAGATTTCATGTAACTTCATTTGGTGAAAAGTTTTTGGAAACTGAAAGTGATGTTTACCTGTTACAGAATGTACTCCACATGTTGTCTGTGTTGGTCAATGCACGTGTGCAGACGCTTCTCCCAATGTCTGTGGACACCGAGCAAGGTAACTGGTGAAATTTGCTCAAAGGCAGTCATGATACGTTGTTCCAGATCACGAATTTTCACACCATACATCGTAGCCTTAACGTGTCCCCAAAGGTAGAAGTCCATTGGCGTTAGGTCTGGTGATCGGGCAGGCCATTCAACGAGCCCACATCGACCAATCTTTGCCCCAGGAAATTGTTCATCCATTGACGCACCTGGAAGCCATAACGGGGAGGCGCACCATCTTATTGAAAAAACGTGGGAAATGTACCATTTTCCGACATCAAAGTTGGCAGTATCTATTCCGGTAGCATCCCCAGGTATCATACCGCATTTAAATTTCCTTGAATGAAAAAAGGACCGATTATCCGTGTTCCCCATATGCCTGCCCACACCGTAATCTTCCCTGCACCGGTCATTTTGGAGGGATCTGTCCATGCGGAGTTGTCAGGCGACCAACAGCGCTTGTTTTGCCTATTCACCTCCCCATTTACGTAGAAGTTCGTTTCATCGGAATGGAGTATCTGCATAGCGACGTTTGGATTTAGCCGTACTTGCGCGATAGCTCACTCGCAAAAGTGCACACGGCGATCTGGATAGTCCTCGGAGAGGTGTTGATGCATTTGCACCTTATACACCTTATACGGATGCCACTTGTGCCTCAGTAGCATCCGGTACACTGGACTGTGACTCAAAGCACATTGCATTGCTATACGACATGTGCTTTGCTGCGGTGACGTCGAGAAGAAGGCCAACACTGCCGTAGCTTGTGCTTCATCCGTGACTGTCCGCGGTCTGTCCAAGACCGTGCCCGTCTCCTCGAATTTGTGCCACTGCAACATGTAACACAGGGTTACATTCTGGATGAAGCAGGTTGAAATCGGCAGCCACTGCACGGGCACTTATACCACCCCAAAGTTTGACGATCTGGATGCGTTCCTCAGTTGTTAACGCCATGGTTCAACACCTGCAACAAACAGGTAAACATCACTTTCAGTTGCCAATAACTTTTCACCAAATGATGTTACATGAAATCTGATTTCAGATTTGACATCCTGACGAAATTACCCACATATCTTAAATAAAAAAGTTGAATTCAAGATGGCGGAACCAAGATGGCGGCCGTCCGCGTGACATACTCCAAGAGGTGCCCCCCTAGGCCTATTATGTATCGCCCATATCAAATGCCATGAAAATACATCACTACGGATTTTACAATGGATTGTAAGGGACTTCTGATACACACTATATTATTATTCACTAGCTATAATCAAGGACTGTGAAATTATTTGGATAGAACTCAATTTTCAAAAAAACAAAAAACTGCTAATTGGATCGTATTATCGCCCAAATAAGAACTCTCCTATTTCCATCCTCGAAGCCTGCAGGGATTCGGTATTAGCAGCAATGACAAGTGGTGATATTATGCTATTTGGTGATTTCAACCTCTCCATCAATTGGGAAAGCCCAAATACGGGAACTATAAACTGCCAAAATGATCAGTGGTTTATTGATACGTTCATTCACGCAATAGGGTTAAACCAGTTCAACTTGCATAAAACACGTGGTGACAGCAACCTTTACTACGTACTGGCAACCCTGCCTAATATGCAGGTAACTACAGGTAAAAAACCTTCTAACCTCCGACCATGACTCACTCGACGTCACAATGCACCTGCCTACCACGAAGAAAGACAAGGAATCCGCCAAGCAGAACCAACCCCCCCTTCCACCACCACCTATGGCGAAAAGCTCCATGGAATGTCATCCAGCGGGCGCTCAATGTCTACCCTTGGTTTTTGTTGATGGAAGAGGAAGTGAACGAAGCCGTTGAGAACTTTGTCGAAATACTGCATGCCACGATTAAAGACTTCGTGCCCACTGCGAGACCGAGATCTACGAAATACCCCGTCTTGTTCGATAGAGAAGTTCGCTTTGTGTTGAAAAATAAAAAAAACAGGCTTGGTACCTATGGAAGCAGCACCCTAATGTTCACACTCACGGTAACTATTGTGACAACAGACGTCATTCAAAATACCTACTCAGAAAAAAATATAGTGAACATATAAATAACATAACAACCAAATGTACTACAAACACTAAGATATTCTTCACATTACTAAATTCAAGAAAACAAAGCCCACGTATACCTAAAGAAATTGTTCATAATACTGATATTGCTAGTGGAGAAGAAAGAGCCGAAATTTTCAATGTTTTTTTTTTTCATCAGAACTTCTCACCTCCCTCAGTTTCCGACCCTCTCCCCCACTTAAATGATGTCTGTCCTCACACACTATCTTCAATCAAAACATCCCCCGAGGAAGTAAAATACCTTCTCGCTTCATTGCCCCTCCACCGGTCCCTAGGTCAAGATGAAATCCCCACAATATTCTTACGTCAAACTGCTGAATTTTTGGCTCTTCCTCTGTCTGCATTACTCAACAAATGTTTCTCTAAGGGTGTGTTTCCGAAAAACTTCAAACGGGCCAACATTGTGCCCATTCACAAAACTGGAGATAAAAAATGTGTAAAATCCTATAGACCAATCTCACTTCTATCGCCACTATCAATTATTTGTGAAAAAATCATCAAAAACAGGTTACTTCAGTTTACGTCTCCCTATATCAACACAGCACAATATGGTTTTCTTCCAGGCAGCTCTTGCCTAACAAATATTTCCGTCTTACTTTCGCATGCTGCCAAAGCAATTGATAATAACTCCCAACTTGACACTATATATTTGGACATTTCGAAAGCTTTGACAAAATTAATCATAAATTTCTTCTTCATAAATTATCAGCCAGATTTAACATCCATGGCAAATTTCTCACTTTACTCCAGGACTACCTCCATGAGCGTGAACAACGTGTTGTTCTATCTGGTACCTCTTCTAACTTTCTTCCCGTTTTGTCTGGAGTTCCTCAGGGGAATGTCTTATGGTCGCTCCTATTCCTTCTGTACATGGATGACCTCCCTGAAAAACCGTCCTCCCTCCCTATCAATATACTTTTTTTTTGCGAATGACTGTAAACTCTTTAAGGAGATCTCATCGCATCATGACATGATGATTCTTCAAAATGCTCTCACAGAACTTGTTAAGTGGTGTCGTCAGTGGAATTTAGAACTAAACCCTCAGAAATGCTCTTTCTTTACTTATTCCCTAAAAAGAACAAAGTGGTGTCTACTTATTCTATTGGAAACAATCCAATCCAAAACGTTTCCACCCAAAAGGACCGAGGTATTTTCATGGATGAAGAACTCACTTTTAATTATCATATTATAGCTACCACTAAAAAAGCCATGCGCCTTCTCGGTCTTCTATACAGATTTAGCGAAATTCAAAACCCATCATCTCTTGCTTTATTCTTTAAATCTTTCATCTCGCCCATCCTTGAATACTGTTCCCCAATTTGGGCAATGGCCTCAAAAACCAATCTCACCAGAATAGATTCTGTTCTCAGTTTCTTTCTTGCAATTGTTCGCCATAAAATACCTTCCTTTCGACATGTATCCAAATCAGACACCATGGCTGCTCTGAATATTCACACTCCATCCTTTCGTCGTGATACAGCTGACATGAAATTTTTATACAAGATAATAAATGGCAAAATCAGAACAGATCTCCTAATCAGTAAATTCACACTTAGGGTACCCCAAAAGCAAACGCGCAACCTGCAACTCTTCCACAACCCAACCACTAGGCTATCCCTTCTACAACGATCCTTGTTTTACAGGCTCCCAGAAATCTAAAACAAACTTCCCCTGAATGTAGATATTTTCCTTCCAGAACATAATTTTTGTATATAACTGACCAAGAACATATAAATTTATCCCACCTTGTTATTGTTTTTATCTTTTGTTATTTTTTGTTTCTACTTTATGTTATTTCAGTGTAAAATGGCCAAAGAAGACTGTATCTGAATAAATGAATTCTGTCCTTAACAACACTTCCGTTTTTGTGTAGCTATATCAGTGACGTCAGCATGCAGTTTTGATGTGGATAATAAAGAGTACCCTACTACTTGCGGTGTTGTTTTTAAGCACACATCTGGAAAATGGAAAGTATATATGTAAAAGTTTGAATGTTTGTAAATGCTCGTTCCTAGGCTGCTTTTTGCCCAGTAGCCGGGAAAGCCAACGGCTTTCCTGTTTGAAAGGTAACAATGGAGTTCAATAGTGTGACGTTACAGCAGACGACGCGCTGGGACTGAGTTGAAACAAATAAACACGTGCTTTTCTTCCTATCCAAATCAATGCTATTTTCCTTCGGAAGGGGTAGCTTTAATTATTGTTACAGCAGTTACGAAACAAAATTGTGATGTGCATCGTACATCAATGTACAGATGAGATTTCGGATAATACGTCTATGTAAACGGTGTCCCAATAAGAAGGACACATTTAATATTTGTAAAATAACACTATATAATTAGGAAATGGCAAATATTTTCCCATCAGTATAACGAGTAAATGTTCCGATTTAATAATGCCAAGTTTGATTTACGTAACATGTCTTGTGTGTGGATTGGCAGCACTGTTCTTACAAGTTCCTTCATCACTGATTGTTGGCTTAATCGGCATGGAGCTCTATACAACGGAACAATGAGTTTTGATAGTGAAAACTCATTAGAAGAATGGCGAGTGTTATGCAGAGACTGTTAGGAAGCTTCGTGCAATACTAGAACGTGAAAGTGCAACTAATAAGAGTCTACATCAATGTACAGATGAGATTTCGGATAATACGTCTATGTAAACGGTGTCCCAATAAGAAGGACACATTTAATATTTGTAAAATAACACTATATAATTAGGAAATGGCAAATATTTTCCCATCAGTATAACGAGTAAATGTTCCGATTTAATAATGCCAAGTTTGATTTACGCAACATGTCTTGTGTGTGGATTGGCAGCACTGTTCTTACAAGTTCCTTCATCACTGATTATTGGCTTAATCGGCATGGAGCTCTATACAACGGAACAACGAGTTTTGATAGTGAAAACTCATTAGAAGAATGGCGAGTGTTATGCAGAGACTGTTAGGAAGCTTCGTGCAATACTAGAACGTGAAAGTGCACCTAATAAGAGTACAGTTCGCAAGTTGATCAAAACATTTGAGACAACAGGGTCGACGCTCTCGATCTAGCCGGTCTGTTGAGAACATCGCTATTGTGCGTGACAGTGTTATAGTGTGTGCTAAAAAACCCATTCGGCGTCGTTCACAACAGGTGAATATATCGAAAAGTTCCATGCATCGCATTCTCACGAAAGATCTGCACATGCATGCGTTTAAAATTCAGATAACTCAGGAACTGAAACTAAATGATCAAGTGAAACGAAGACAGTTTGTTGAATGGGTTTTGGGGATGAAACTGGTGGATGAAGATTTTGCACGGAAAATATTGTTTAGTGACGAAGCACATTTTCATTTAAACGGTTTCGTCAACAAACAAAACTGTCTCATTTGGGCAACGGAAAATCCGCGAGAAATCTATGAGACACCATTGCATTCACAACGAGTGACCGTGTGGTGTGGATTTTGGGCTGTTGGAGTGATAGGACCGTAATTTTTTAAAGACGACGATGAAAATGCTGTGACAGTTAATGGAGAACGGTACCGCAATATGGTTCGCAGTTTCTTCTGGCCGCATTTGAACGGAATTCACAGTGAACGCATGTGGTTTCAACAAGACGGCGCTACCTGCCACACCTCCCACGAGACGATTTCCTTGCTGCATGAGAAATTTCCGGGCCGAGTCCTCTCTCGCAATGGTGACCAGAACTGGCCAACTAGGTCATGTGACCTTACTCCTTATGACTACTTGCTTTGGGGGTTTCTGAAATCAAAAGTCTATGTAAACAAACCCCGAACAGTACAAGAACTCAAGGTGGAAATTGAACGTGTTATCAACCACATCGATGTGCAAGTGTGTGAAAAGGTGATTGCAAATTTCATCGAGAGAGTGAAGTCCTGCAGAGCAAGTCGTGGGGGACATATGTCGGATGTTGTATTTCATACTTAAATCGGAACATTTACCCATTGTAATGATGTAAAAACATTTAACTTTTTTGTAATTATTTAGTGTTATTTTACACATCTTAAATGTGTCGTTCATAGTGGAACACCCTTATAATATATACCTTACATATGAGAATGTAAAGCATAACTGGAGTAGGAAATCGAGTAAAGCAAATGCTCCAAAAGAAATCTCAACCAATGTGCGCCGCCGGATAAACCCCTGAGGCTGCTGGTTTCCCATCATCCATAGCGGCAGCGTGGTTAACTTGAGATCGGGTGAGCTTCGGGTCTGCTTCGGCTGTGCTCGGAACTCGAATGTTATGAAAATGCATGATTTTCTTACTCCGGTTATTCTTCACCTTACTCTCTGTAAGTTATGTGTGTTATATACTCGTATTCTCCGAAATCTCATCTTTACATTGATGTACGATACGCATCATAATTTTGTTTCATAACTGCTGTTGTAATAATTAAAGCTACCCCTTCCGAAGGAAAATCGCATGGATTTGAATAGGAAGAAAACAAGTTTTCTCGTTGTTTAGACTCAGTTCCAGCTCAGTTACTCAGATGCGCAGATACTCCGATACAAGGCCCGATGGATTCAGACAGTTTTTTTATGGATGCATGGAGATACACAGAGAGTGAGTGCCGTATGTATAGGGACCTCTGCGTGATAAACTGCGGAGTTAATTTCTGGAAGTTCTGTTAAGTGCGTTTCTCAGTTAGAGAGCAAAAGGCAACAATGAGCAATGGTTAATGGATTGCAACGAAAATATGTATATGCGGAGTAGAGAAAGTATGTGTAAAAATAAAACTTTACATAAAGACATGAAGAATTCAGTGAGACGTAAATCTCTCCAACATATTACACGAACTCTCTTCCCAAATTCTCTTTCACAAGACGTGCCCTCTCCTTGGGAGTTGTATCAAGACTATCTTGAGGTTCAGGCCACAGCGCTCAGTCAAGACGTCATCATCTGGAGGCGATCGTCTTAACGCTGTAAACTCCTTGACGTAATTTTACCGTAGATAATTAAGGTATATTTATTTCTATTATGAAGTTAAATTTTGACATTTACCCTCCCGACGAATATAGTTAGAAGGAAAATGTATAATATTGAATATTTACACCAAAATTTTCATTCAGGAAGTCACTATGGCCACCACAAAAAATCCTACCATAGCACAAAGAAAGAGTTGAAAACCGTTAGAAACTTCCTGTCGGAAATATTTAAACATTGTATATCTTTGAAAAATATTATCGGGAATATTGGTCAGCTACAGTAAAACTTGTAACCGCTTTTGTATGAACTTTTGTATGTAAAATCAATTGATCAAATAAAAAACATGTTAGGTTGATCGTAAACTTTCCAATTTACCTAATCAATTAAATTGTCTTTAAGTTTACCCAAAATTAATCAACCAGATAATGCAGATATTCTGTGTAGCTATACAATCTCAATACAAAACCTTAATTTCTATATTCTTGCAGCAAAAGCGAAAGAAATTGGTACAAGGGCAATGTTACATTTCTGTGTATAAAGACTAAACGTAAATAATTTGTCACATTGTAATTTCGATCCTATTGACTTTATTGAACGAAAGATAATAAACAAATTGAAAATTTTCATTGTCGTTAGTAAGATTTGTGACAATAACTTAAGAGTTTCATTGAGAAAAAAAGCAGATTAATATTTCCATTTTAACGTTCAATTGGGAAATAAATATTTGGAATATTTCCTTACACTGTTTTTTATATTCCCTTAGAAAAATCGTGAAAAATGTTAATAAATTATGAAACAATAAACATTATCACTGATTTAATAATCAAAGTTACGAACATTGAAGCTTCACAAAGACAAAAAATAAAAAGCAGTTCATATGAAACAGTTTTAAAAATTTAATACATTTGTAGTTCATATTAACATAGCTAGGTAACAAAATGCTTTCTGTGTGAAAACATTTGTATTTGAAACATAAGTAATATATATATTCTTGGATAGTTTTACACACGAATATTTCATCGACGTTCTTGTTACACATCGCACCTTTGTATTTAAATGTACAACATATCTTCCATTAGCCTCCGATTAGCATAAAGAAGCATAAAGCGGGATAAAATAAGAATAAATGTACACATGCATAAACTTTGCCCCGTTGTATAGCTTTCTTTCATTAAGCATATTTTGAAACTGAAAATTTGTGTAAATAATATGAATAATTTATCGAATGCTTGCATAAAATTTACACTAACAAATTGCTTTGGTAGACGTAATATTAACCAACGTTTGTAATTCAGGGTAAATTATTTGATAATTCTAAAAAAAATGTTGACAAGTTGTCCACATTTACGAGTATATTTGATGCCTATTTCGGACACATGAAATGTTTACATCATGAACTATTACTATTATTTATTTTTTAGTATAATACATTTGTTACTTGTATATTTTCGTAGTGACTGAATCACATGGAATTGCCCTAAAAATTTCTCATTTTTAACAACATCTTGAAGAAATGTGAATGTTACTCTTACCTTTTTCATTGTAATTGCCTCTGCAATTGAGTACACAAGACTTATAAACCATACCTCTTCCACATTTAAGCATATTTACACGTCATGTAAACTCGATTACAGTTCTGAAATTTGCATTACAATTCCATATTCACTAAAAAGGTCCAACATTGATTCCGAAGAAGCAAATCAAACATGGCAGCTATCTCGCCTCCAGTTGATGACGTTTAATCACGTGACCGGAACAAGCCATCAGGCTTTCATATTGAGAAGGTAATGGTTGTATCCGCATTATAATTAAGGTTCGCTGCCATTTTACACAAATCACGTGAACTGCTTTTGATAAAAACTTTCATTTCTGAACAGGGGCGTATAACAAAACCATTCCTATTTTTGAATGCGAGAATCGAAAGGTCATCTCAGAAAATTGGATGTGCGATCTGGCTGACGACTGTGGAGACAATAGTGACGAGAGCCAATCAACTTGCGGTTAGTGTAAATTATAAGGCTAATGAAATTATTAGTGAACATATAATTATTAAAATTAATTTGCATATGTGAATAATGCACTGCTACTTATTTTTTAATACTATTACATTAAATGTTTGCAATTGTGTAGTGGTAAATTTGTATTTGTATTCTTACGTTTCTTTTGTCAGGACGATGAGGATGAGTGATGATTATATGGATAACCCAGGCCGGGAGTCGAACCTGGAAATTCGACATCAAGACAGGAAGTCGACCGATTTACTTGCTCAGCCACTGAGTTGGCCCACAGAAAGTAATTTATTACGCTGCGCCCCAAAGCGTTTGACCTTTTACATATTTTACAGTGCACGGTAAATTGTTGAATTTGGAAATTTATCAAAATGTACAAAAATTAAATGCAACACATATAAACTATAAACCTTACATAGTAATACAAATGTTGATATGATAGTGTAAAAAAAATGCATATAAAAGTATTGAATATATCTCCCGTCTGTTGCAAGTAAGAATTTTGTTGGTTAAATTTCGTTTAAACTGGATCTCTTCTCTAACCAGTCATTATATGTACAAGCTACATATCACAAATGAACACTAATATTCTCGTTTCAAATATATACGTGGATGGATCAGAAAAAAGGTTACAACAACAACTGAAAAGAACACAGTACGACCTGCTATGAATTGATGATGTATTCTAATAACGCTACACACACATCACTTTTCCACGTAATCGTCAAGGCGATTGAGACATGTATCAGACCACTGGAGCAATTTGTTGATGCCATCTAGGTAGAAATCACGTCCCTGCTCATTGAACCACTTCATGGCAAATGCCTGGACGTTATCGTCGGACGAGTACCGTGTTTCAGAGAAGTGCGTTTTCAATTGGGAAAAAAGGATAAAGTCGGTGGAGGCCGATTCCAGGTTGTATGGGGGGTGGTTCCACTCTTCCCACCTGAAACGTTGCAGCAACTGTCGAGTCTGGCGGGCCGTGTGGGCTGTTGCATTGTCATGAATGAAGATGACACCCTCACATAACAGCGTAAAAGTGCACAATATCCGCTGCCGGAATATTCCTCGCCCACAAGAAACGTATGAAACTTCACACTTCCACGGCAGGCCAATTCTGCAAGCGTCTCGCCATTGCATTGGCTACTACGCCACTGGCGGTAAACGTAAAGTTGTCGAAACTCGCCACGCGTATATGACGCCATCTGTTGCACCTCCGGGTAAACCAATTACTTACCTCCTATTTCGTGCATTCACAGAATGCTTGTTACAACCTTTTTTCTGATACATCCACGTATATATTTACAAAAGTATTATAATTTAATGTAAATACATAATGTAACCAATAGGAAACCATTTTAATAGGATGTTCATTTCGTGATATTACGAAAAACTCAGAGCAAAGATCATTATAGTCAATAACGCCGGCCTCAGTGGTGGAGTTGTTATCATACCACTCCACATATCATTCGACGTCAGGGGTCCAGGGTTCGAATTCCGGCCTGGGGAATGATGTTCATTGTGTGTCCATTCATCAATTCCATCATATTATCACACATCCTCGTCCTTGCGATTAGCCAAAAGTAAATGATAAATGAAGTAATATAAATCAATCAATTATAGTCAACGTTTCGTACATATTTTAATCATTCTTATTGCATAATTTCTTCTTCTTGATGTTAATTTAATAACATCCCGTGAAATTGTTAAAATTTTAAAAGGTATTAGTATATACTTCACATAATAGAACAACAATTTTTTAAAAAAAGAAATTCCAATTTTTGAAGAAAAAAACATTAACCGGACGTCAAATAACGTAATTAAAAATAGAGACTCAAGTAATAAAATTACATGCTTGGTGTAGGAACTGGTATTGCATGAAATATCATAAACCCCTAACAGTTATCAATGTTATTGAAAGCTGCATTAGGAAATATCTGTATGTATTATACAGGGGCAGTAGTGTAATCATCTATGTTCAAAGTCATACTTGGTACGAGGCCTATTATTTTTATTAATTAAACACAATGGAAAACCTATTTTGATGATGTTTTTGTCGATTTTATACAGGGTTATTCAAAATAATGGATACACTTTCATTCATGTATATTTCCTTGAATATATATTACATATTAATAATATACATACAAGAGAGAGAGGAAAGTCTAAAGTTTACAATCTTACAATAGAGGTTACAGATGTTCAATATGGCAGCCGCCTGCTGCTCAACAAACATCTAAGCGGTAGCCGAACTCATTCCACACACGAAGAAGCATCTCTTGTGTAACCGAGTTCACTGCAGCTGTGATACGGTTCTGCAGGTTGCCCAGAGTTTGTGGTAGCGGTGGTACGTACACGGCTTGTTTGACATACCCCCACAGCAAAAAGTCAAATTGTGTGAGATCAGGAGATCTCGGTAGCCACGACAGAAAAGCCAGGTCTTCATTTCCTATGCTACCTATCAATCGGTGAGGAAGGGCTTCATTGAGAAATGGCGTCTCAAAACTCGCCATACAGTTGCTTGAGGTATTCCAAGTTCTCTGCTAGCTGCATTAGTTGACTTTCTGGGCACAAAACTGCTTTCAATTCGTCTCACATCCTCCTCTGACACACGCGGTCGGCCCGTGCTTTTTCCTTTGCAGACACATCCAGTTTGCTGAAATTGGTTAAACCAACGGTATATGCTCCTCCAAATTGGTGGTTCTATGCCGAATCGAAGACGGAATGCTCGCTGCGCTGCTGTTGCCGATTCAGTTTTGCCGAACTCAAGAATGCAGAAAACCTTCTGCTGCACGGTGGCCATCTTACTCGGAACTGAACTGAAGGGTTCTTGGTGGCACGAGCATGAGCACTCGAGTGGTTGGTTACGCAACTGCGCTCTAGCGGAAGTATTCGAAACTTAAGACCTTCCCCTCTCTCTTGTATGTATATTATTCATATTCAATGTATATTCAAGGAAATATACATGAATGAAAGTGTATCCATCATTTTGAATAACCCTGTACTATTGCAAATCTGTGATTTTTCATCTCTTACTTCGTACGAATGTCATAATTTCTTACGAGTTAGAGTACACCTACACCCACGTACACTCAGCCACACCCACACCCATCTACACCTATTTACTTCCGGTCTACTTCCGGTCCACTTCCTGTCCACTTCCGGTCTACTTTCGGTCCACTTCCGGTCTACTTCCGGTCCCCCCAAGGGGAACTTTAAAAAATTTGGATAAGGCAAATCATGGTTACAAATATATGCTTACAGTTATTGATACCTTTAGCAAATATGCATGGGCTGTTCCCCTAAAATCCAAGACTAGTACTTGTGTTACCGAGGCTTTTAAGTTGATATTTAGTGAGGAAAGGATACCAAAATATTTACAGACAGATAGAGGGAAAGAATTTTACAATTATACATTTGCTAAGTTAATGCAACAACATAATATTAAACATTATTCTACATACAGTGATCTGAAAGCTAGTATAGTGGAACGATTCAACAGGACATTAAAAAATCTCATGTGGAGACAATTTACTCTACAGGGCAATTATAAGTGGGTGCAAATTTTACCCGAGCTAGTTTATGATTACAACAATAAAGCACACAGTACTATTCACATGAAACCTTCTGAGGTAACCAAATCTGATGAGCAACGATTGATTTCTATTGTTTATTGTAAAAAAAATATACATACACTACCAAGAAGCCAAAGTTTAAAATAGGGGATCAGGTAAGGGTCAGTAAATATAAACAGTTATTCGAGAAGGGTTTTACTAAAAATTGGAGTACGGAGTTATTCTCAGTGGTTCAAGTTTTACCAGGAAATAGAAATACATATATCATAAAAGATAATCATAACAAAATATTGAAAGGTAGATTCTATGAAGAGGAACTTGGTAAAACAAAATATCAAGATACATATCTAATCGAGAAAATATTGAAGAAGAAAAATAATAAATTGTATGTGAAATGGTTAGGTCTGCCAGACAAAAGTTGGATAGAAACAAACCCGGTGATTCTTTGACACCAACATGGAATGTAGTACAGCGTTTACCAGATGTAGTGGAAACTAATAAAAAAAATCGAGAGTTGTTACCTGATAACATAAGATGTCTCATTGCAGGCCATCAGGTTGTGAAAAAAAAACTTTGCTGGTTAATAATTTCTTGCTTGCCCCCAATTGGCTAGATTGGAAAAATAGACATATGTATTCTCTAAAAGTTTAGAACAACCGAAATACCAATAACTCATGAAGCTGTACGAGGGACTGGGCATAGCTACATTTGCATCAACAATAAAACCTCTCGACCAATGTTTGAAAAATTCTTTTGTGGTATTCGATGATGTTATTCTGGAAAATCAGAATGAAATTAGAAATTTTTTTACACAGGGTCGTCACAAAGAAATATACTGCTTTTATTTAGCTCAAACTTATTCCAAAATTCCCAAAAAATTACTACGAGATAATACAAACTTAATCTGTTTGTTTCGTCAAGATCATACTAATTTGAAACATGTACGATGATTATGTTGGAGGAGACTTAAATTACAACCAATTTTCAAAATTCTGTTCATCATGTTGGAACAGCCACGATTTTGGATTTGTCACTATCGACATGACTCGTAAACCTAACAATGGTAAATTTAGAAATAAAATCAACGACTTTCTAAACGATATAAAGTAACCATTAATCAAAAACAAAAATATGACAGAACATAAAATAGAAGATAATTCGAAATTACGAGAGTACTTGTCCAAACCTTTCAAATGTTGGAAATCAGAGAATCAAGGTTTTTACGAACAACACAAGCGTCAAGATCAACCTATTATCGATGCAATCAGTGGTCTTGGTAAAGAGATTAAGATTGTGACAAAACAAAATAAAAACCTCATCAATGAATTGGTACCTCTTACTGCTAAAAATTATGCAGATTTTCCTCCTACGCCATTATCTAGTACACACTCCTCTGGTACTTAAGGAACCACCTGCTAAAGTAGCTATACAAGAATCAGAGAAAATCGAGTTGGGTCCATTGGCAAGGGATTATTTGAGTACTGGAAAATTCTAAAAAGATGAAGTATTTGGATTGTATCCAACTATGGAGGGTAATGAAGGCGTAGTATGGACAATTGGCAAGTCTAAAGTAACATTTGAAGGGGATAACATAAAAATTAATTTAGGTGGGAGAAACAGCTGGTCCAGATATCCTAGTACAGTAGGGCTATGTGAGCTCATTACCAAAAAGACAACCAAAAATTTTTACAGAAGATGATTATCAAAGTTACTCTAAAATTTTGACACTCTCTGATGCTTTGAACCAAAATAACGATGCCAGTCAAAAGCGTGTGAAATCGAGCAGCGGGGATAAATGCAAAAATATGATTAAACCTATCTGGAATCAACTCAAAACCGGTAGTGGTATAAAACAATACAATACTCTACCTAAGGAATTTGTATGGATAAACGATGTGAGAAAACTTATAGATAGGTTGCTTGTTATAGCAGGAGAGGAAAATGCTGGGAACAATAATTTCCATAATGAGAAAATAGGTATTGTAAACATGATTAGTGACAAATTAGCTAATTTTTTTGTAAACGATCCTAATGGTATGGGATACTTAATTAAAATACTCTACCTCCTAAATTCTGGTATATATCAGAGGGTCGAGGTTTGGTAAATGATATTATTAATAAACTTTCGTTCGAGTAACACGTACCTGGTTACCAATATTGTGGTCCTGGTACAAAACTTGAGAAACGAATAGAAAGAGGGTACAGGGGTATTAATCCTCTGG
This sequence comes from Lepisma saccharinum, assembly GCF_977018435.1. Taxonomy (NCBI): domain Eukaryota; kingdom Metazoa; phylum Arthropoda; class Insecta; order Zygentoma; family Lepismatidae; genus Lepisma; species Lepisma saccharinum. Next base: position 60,141,004 of record NC_139238.1, on the reverse strand, counting down.
ATGCAGCTTGCAAAGAACATGATATTGCTTACAACACACACAAAGATCTGAATGATCGTCATGTGGCTGATCAAAAACTGGAAGAGGCAGCTTTTGGAAGATTAACAAGCAGAGATGCATCATTGGGTGAAAAAATAACAGCGTTGGGTACAACTATTGCTATGAATACAAAACAAAAATTAGGGTGGGGTTTGTAATATAAATACCCTGAAAAATAATAATAATAACAACAACAACACCATGAAACCAAAAGGAGTTGTGTACCAAATACCGTATCATAATCTTAAAAATTTAAAACTTAATTCGATTTTAACTAAAAAACAACAAGAAAAGAAGAGGCAATGTATAGCCAAAGGAAATGGAATGAAATTATTACTCAGTACGCCACAATTAAAACGATTGCAAAATACAAGAAAGAAAACACACAGCATATTCATATTCATATTCATATGCATATTCAGCATTCCAGCTATCCTGGCTGCATTGGGGGCAGTTGGGAGCTTGGCTGGGGGTAGTCCTGCTATGGCCAAAACTGTAATTGATTCGAAAAAAATAAGGTAGAACTAGAAGAGCAAAAGCGTCATAATCTTGCCATGGAGAAAAAAATAGGCAAAGGTGAAGTCTAGAGCACTCAGAAAATTTAAAAAAAGAAGTAGCTCTTACCAACCAAGACATTGAATCTTTAATTAAAATATTTAAAATTAAACACTTCAGGGGGGTTTTCATGTCTGATTCTCTCCCTAAAGGTAGTCCTCACTCTCGAGAATGTGGCGGGGTGAATATGGACAAGTCCGAAAACGTTGGTACTCACTGGATATGCTATTATAAACAAAATGGCAATGCTTTTATTTTCGATTCTTTGGGAGGGGTACCCCCTACAGAATTAATTCGTTACTTCAAACATGTTAAAATTTATTACAACGACGATCGTATTCAAGATATCGATCAAATTATATGTGGCCATGTTTGCATTACGATGCTCAGATGTTTAAATAAAATACCAAACATCAAATTAGAAGATTTTCAAAAAGCTGTATTATATATTAAATATGGGAATTTTCCATCTCTCCAGCGAGACTTCGGTTTTGAATCTACATCTTCACGATGATATTATCTATCCAAAATCCATAGCTCTAAGAGCATTCTACAGTATGTATCTGATTCCGAATGTAACTACCTACAACAATACTATATTATTAGGTAATGAAAAAATAATTATTCCTCCTGGACAGTATAACTTATCTACTTTACAATTTGAACTTCCAACCACTATCTTGCTTTCTCAAAATTCTGTAACACACAGAGTGGAGATTGTAACTACCAATGAAACAGTGGACTTATCTACCATGGGGGAACTTTTATTATTTGAAAACAATAGAAAATTAGAACCAGGTGTTAGGCACATAGGTAAATTTATACCAAAATTCTTAGCTATTGAGACATTGAATATTCACTGTAATATTGCCAAAGGTATGATTATCAAAGAAGAAAAAAATTCGATTGGCAGTCACAAGGAGACAGGTATCATTGCTACATTTAAACCGAATTCGGAATTTATGGAACCTATCTTTTATTCCCCAATCCCACCAGTCTATTTCCCTTTTTCTATTGATAAGGTTAATTACATAGAAATAACTAATACAAATGAGAAAAATGAAATCATTGATTTTGCCGGTGCTAATAGCACTGCGATAATAGAAATTAATATTTAAAATATATAAATAAATACCAAGATGGAAAATATCGAGAGTTTTGAATTACAGTCCTTCCCTCCAAATAGGAGGACATTTGCAAATTTGAATCAGCCCAACAAAGAGTTACAGTATGACATCACGGTATGGGATGGGTTCATTCATCCGCATAGATCTGATCTGTATATAAAATTTGATATTGTAAAGCAAAGTAATGATGAAGAATATCCCCTCCCTGGGGCTAATATAAAACTTATAGATAATTTTGTTCCATTCTTATTTTCTCAAATTGAAGTCAGAAAGCATGGTACAGTAATTGACAGGATTGATTGCCCTGGAATTACATCCACTACAGTAGGGACATTGAAACTGTCCAAATCAGAAAGTGCATATTATAAAGTTAGTGGGTTCGAAGCTGGAAGAAAAATTCAAGCAAAAAGTCACACAGCACTGTTCCCCATGAGATTGCTATTTGGATTTTTCTCTGATTATAAATAAATTATGTGGAAAGGTGGTTTGAGTGTCATATTTCGCAGAGCACCCAATGATCATAATTCCATCATGAGATACAAAACTTTGAATGCAGATGGAACAACTAATGAGGCTAGTTTACTCGAAGCTGCGAAATGTGTGATCCAGTCTATGGAGTTGCGAATGCCTATAGTTGAATATGAATCGAATTATGCTCTCAAATACAAAGCCAACATTTTGAATAATCTTCAAATTCCGATTCAATTTTGTACTTATCAATGCATTCAGAGGTCAGTGGAGGGTAAATTGTTTGAATTTGATCTTACTAATCAGTTCCAATCTTTGCAATATGACATGCCAGCGTTTGTAGCTGTGCTGTTTCAGACAGGGAGAGATGACAATCAGGAAAAAGATAGCAGCCAGTTGATAATTGTAAAGTTAAAAATGTGTATCTGAACAATGGCAGAAATGAAGTATTTCCTCGTGATAATTACAATTTAAACATTACAGAACAAGATTATTTAAAATTATATGAAGCTTATAGTGCATTTAAAAGAGTAACTGAAGGTAACATAGACATGTATTATAATCCAGATGAGTTCATAATTCACAGACCAATGTTTTTAATCAATGCATCAAAAAGAAAATTGGTAGTTATAAATGATCGAACTAATATTAAATTAGTATGTGAATTTTCTATCTGAAAATACTAGATGTAGTGCAATTTTAATTGTGGAGAAATCATATATTTATGATGTAAAAATGGAAAGAGTGATAGAAAAATTTTAATAGGAGAGAATAATATATAAAAAATTAAAATACGTGTAGAATTTTTTTGTTATTTTCAAAATTTTAGTTTGATGTTAGGTTTATTTTTTTCACATGTGTTGAGTGCAATTATTATTAACTTCTAAACTAAAGTGCCCCCAAGGCAAAGTATGAATTCCACACTCGAGAATACACCTCTTGTCGTCGTGTGGATCCAAGGCTACTTTTTTATTTTATTCGTAGTAATCTCATGGTTTGAGCTTTGTATTCTATTATCCTCTTGAAGTATCCTCGACTGTGAAGAAAGACAATAAATATAATCCTGAAATGTTAGTTTGTTTTCCACAGTATCTTTGCACGTTCCTCTTGCTTTCTTTGTGACGCTGCTCTCTGTTCTGAATGTATACATCTTCGAACGCAAACCAGCGAACTCAACAATAATATCACCGTTACATTTATCTTTGAACTTACCGAGAACCTTCTTGTTGCGGGAATGAATTCCAAATCTGTTGGGTTGAGAGTAGGAAGAAGTGTCGAAATACCCAAGCATGAAAGGATGTTTAAGATCTTCGTAGAGGTTAGGTGTTTGTATGTCATAAATAAAACTATCGGTGTCCATGTACGAAATTGACAGCTTATCATTATAGAAAGGTTTCATAATATTATAGTGAAATTCGAACATGTACAATTTCGGCAAGTCGAGAACTGTTGCACCAACGTAAATAGGTTTTCTGAATTTTATTAATTTTATATCTAGATTAAAAAGTGTTAAATTCTCGTTGTAAACTTTTCGCGATTTGAATCTAGGATCAGATACTAATTTTCTACATTTATTGTTATCTGAAAACAATTTTATGTCTATATGCTTTCTGATGTTCTCCATCGTTTTTCCATAAACAGCATTATTCATTAATTTATAAAAATCTTTATCTAATTCTGAAATGGCAGCTGTTCAGTGTCTCGTGTTGGTCTCAATATAAGATTTTAATCATGGAGAGTGTTTGAACTTTAGAATTCTTCTCACATTTACTACCTGAACACCCTTCCCAATGAAAAACTGAAGATTCTTGTAGTGGACGACATATCTCTCTTTTCTCTCTAGAGTTAACATAAGCTTGCTTTGATAAGAATCAGGTGGACATTTAATTTCTGGAGCCGGAGGTAAATCGGAAAAAGTAGCATGCAAATTATTTGGAAATTCAATGTGTACCTCAATGAACAGACCAAATTCACGATCGTCGAAACGATTAATATCAATTGAAATAGGATCCAGCCACTCGAATCCTCCCTAGGGAAGTTTTTGTATCATTGCGATACATTGTAGAGATTATTTACGTCAGCGTAAAATATGTAATTCTATGGTCGATTTGCATCGTATTGATTCTCAGACAAGTGAATATTGTTTGCCTTTACATGTCTCTGCGAACATTGCTCCATACCCCTTAGTATCCCCCTTTCTATAAAAAGTAACATGTCCACGTCCGATGTCAATTCCAACTTGATCCTGGTCTGGAGCAACATAGCAGACCACGCCAAACCAGGAAGACTGTAGAAGTATGCTGGATCTAATTTATAAATATTTTTTGCTTTTTTTCTAAACACTTGGAAAACATCAGCAAGTATTGTTACGTCTAATTTGAGATACGCATCGTGATAATCGCCGAGAGTATTGCATCTCATTTCCTTCCATATTAATTTCGCATGTTCGTATTCTTCGTCCGTGATTCCGGTTTTTTTCAGTTGACTGAAGAATTCTTTTTGAGGTGGGAAAGTGTCATCGTCAAATTTAGATTCATCGGTTACATATTCGTAAGGATAAAGGCCTTTACGTTTAATCAGTTCTACATGTATGTTGGAGAAACTAGCATTTGTAATTTTAAATTATTCTTTATTAAGTTTACTCGCTAAAGCATCGAGACTTACCGATAGGAATCTAAAAGAATCTAGAAACCTCATCTCTATGATTTCATTCGTTGCTGGAATTTTAACTTTCTTACTTATAGAAATATAACGCTCTTCGTTTTGAGCAAGAATATCTCTATTTTTTGCGTATCGTATCCAAGATTTCTAATTAAGAAATGCAAGTCGTAATTGGATCCATTGTGAAAAAATATTGGTACGAATTTGGGCTTCTGGATCTTGATGTTGCAGGTGTTACAGATTCCACTAATGTAGTATCCGGTGAAATGATTATGGTGAAATACTTTCCGATTCTCATCCGTGAAATGTTGATCACACACCGGACACGTTTCAATGTTATTGTAAGATTGAAGTTCATCGTTGGATAATGGAAGCATTGATTTCGATTGACATACGAAGCTGCCAATGTTCTCAACCTCCTCCACCATTTTTTTGAAAAAGAGTTCAATAACATTTGGTCCGCGATATACAGGGTGGTGCAAAATTCCGTTTACAACTCTTGGGAGGTGAATCGCCAAGTAAAAACAAGGAAAAAATGCCATGTGAAAAAATGTCGAAATCGGCACCGTTTGCGAGTGACAGGCGTGCGAAAATCGCCCCACACCATGTGTAAAGCACAATAACTCAAGACGGAAGAAAGATATCAATGTCGGATTAAAATAATACAAAGAAAGTTGTGCCTGACGAATACAATGGTGCAGAAATTGAGGCCCAGTGTAAATTGCGCAAGGGAACTCTCAAAGAAAGTGGGGAATCCCATGATGGAAAATATAGGAAATTTGCTACTATTTTCTACATAATGTTGAGATCGGAATGTAGGCAGTAAAAAATGACGACGTATGTTCACATGTCCCACTACTGCTGGGACACCCTCCCACAATCGGGAAATAGGAAATTCACCCGAAAATGACGCTATGCCGTCAGATTACGCTGAGATTGATTTCAGCTAATTTTTTACAGGAAGCCCCACTAGAGGCGCTGGGAGTGTAGGTCACCTGTTACGTATTAGCGTTGGTGGATACTACGTAGAGAGTGTAATCGACCGTTGTTTTTCCTGTCTGTTCTGCGTGTCGCAGCGTGGAGTTTAGTCTGGCGTGTGTGTGTGGTTGAATTGCGCTAAGGAATATTGTACGTAGAGTACGTATTCCGTGTTCTTTCTCGGTTTGCAAAAACTGCGTGGACACCTGTGTGACATTACGTGGGTGCTAATCACTGTAGTTGTGATCCGTCACTCGGAGGGAAAGTGGCCCTGTTGCTGGGCAGTTCTCGAACAGGACAATGGTGGAGTACTCTACCCACGAGCTTGCTGATATGCATCTCGTTTATGGAGAGGCAAACCGAAATAGCCGTGAAGCACGGCGTTCGTATCACGAACGTTTTCCCGGGCCTCCCCGATGGCGCAGTGGTAGCGTCGTCGCCTTGTAGTCAAGGGGTCCCGGGTTCGATACCCGGTGGAGGCACATGGCACAGTGGTTCGGATCCCACTTTAAACCGTAGGTCCAGTCCCGATTAGCCTTGCTGTGCATAAAGTGGACTTAAAACACCAACTCAAACCAAACCAAACGAACGTTTTCCCAATAGGCGGTTACCAGCAAATGCACTCTTTCAAGACTTGATGCTCGACTGCGTGAAACTGGATCTCTACTACCCCGTAGGTGGGATTGTGGAAGACCCCGCACTGTGCGCACTGTGCAATTTGAAGAGGACGTATTGGACGCGATACGAGACCGACCTGGCACCAGCACACGTGCCGTTGCTCGTACGCGACAAACCCACCATAGAAATGTGTTCCGCGTTCTTCAGGAGGAGGGATTTCACCCATACATTTTGCATAAGGTGCACCACATACTGCCCACGGACTTTCCCCTACGCATGGATTTCTGCCAATGGTACGTGCAACAAACTCTTGCCATTCCGGATTTCCCAACAATAGTTTTGTGGACCGATGAGGCAATGTTCACCAGGGACGGCATGTTCAATAGCCACAATAGCCACGTCTGGGATATGGACAATCCGCATGCAATCATTGTGCGCCATCATCAACATAGGTTCGCAGTGAATGTATGGTGTGGCGTAGTAGGTGACCACTTGATAGGCCCGTACATTTTGCCCTCTACTTTGTGTGGTGGGAATTATCGGGTGTTTCTACATGACGTATTACCTGAACTTTTGGAAAACGTTCCACTGGCAGGTAGACAACGTATCTGGTTTCAACACGACGGCGTCCCCACACATTTCGACCGGGGAGCCAGGGCCTTACTCAACGATATTTTAGGCGATCGTTGGATTGGCAGGGGTGAACCTTTACCGTGGCCACCTCGTTCCCCTGACCTCACACCACAGGGTTTCTGTGTATGGGGAGAAATGAAAAGGCTCGTGTATGAAACCCTTGTGGAAAGTGCTGAAGACCTCGTTGCTCGTGTTAGTGCCGCTGCTGGGACAATTGTTGACATGCCAGAGGTATTTGCGCGTATCAGACAATCAGTACTTCGCCGATGCCATCTTTGTCTTGACGTCAATGGTGGATATTTTCAACAAAGTCTCTGAGTATACCGATGTTTGTGAGCCCCTATCAGCACCGCATAGTGTCCTTTAGTGAAAGGTGCGAGTGAAGATGCTGGAGATCGCTGTACTTCATACCATCGATCTGCATGTGCGGAGGTAGTGCGCTTCTCAGTGGAATCCCTTCCAGATGTGCTGTGCCTGGAAATGTTACATGCCATTGTGTGCGTTTTCTCGCCATTCTCCGTCTTCATTCCTTCGAGGATTACCCACTTTCTTTGGGGAGCTCTCTTGTAGTATGTACAGCCTGATGTTATGTGGCCATTGTTTAACTTTTGTTTTTCGTACTGCAAAGAAGTGTGTCAACATTAAGGGATTGAAACGTTTTTTATGATTTTCCGGTATTTTTTTCCATTTGGGATGGTGCCCCAGCAGTAGTGGGACATGCGACAACTTGGTTTCTTTTCTTGTTCGTACCGCAATAAGAACCGTGTGCAACAGGAGATTTGCAGTTATTTTCCTATTTCCCGATTGTGGGAGGGTGTCCCAGCAGTAGTGGGACATGTGGACATACGTCGTCATTTTTTACTGCCTACATTCCGATCTCAACATTATGTAGAAAATAGTAGCAAATTTCCTATATTTTCCATCATGGGATTCCCCACTTTCTTTGAGAGTCCCCTTGCGCAATTTACACTGGGCCTCAATTTCTGCACCATTGTATTCGTCAGGCACGACTTTCTTTGTATTATTTTAATCCGACATTGATATATTTCTTCCGTCTTGAGTTATTGTGCTTTACACATGGTGTGGGGCGATTTTCGCACGCCTGTCACTCGCAAACGGTGCCGATTTCGACATTTTTTCACATGGCATTTTTTCCTTGTTTTTACTTGGCGATTCACCCCCCAAGCGTTGTAAACGGAATTTTGCACCACCCTGTATATATGGTTTATCTATCCTATCCTGCCAAACAACAACATATCCAAAATCTATTTGGATCATGAAGCTGGTACGTTGTTGTGGAAGAAAATTCGGGATCCGAATCGCAATAAGACAATGGTTTGAGAAAAGCCTCAAAGTCCGCAATGATGATGGCCGGATGTTCCAACAAGGCCTTGTCCATTTTAAATTCTTCGCATTCATTTGCTTTGGGCATCAACATGCGAGCCGGTCTGTTGACTCCACAGTAGACTTTATGTTCAGCAAGTTTTTGTTTGGCAATTTCTTGATTTTGGAAATATTGGTAATTACGTTGGTCAAGATCTTCGAATACTGTTAAACACCTTGGACAAATTTCGATGTGTGCACAATGCTTGGTTGTTTGGCTTCTAACTAAGCGGGAGAGTGAACGAATTAGCGTGTAATGATGAATATTATTGTCAGCAATAAGAAGCAGATTGATTTCCATGGCTTCGTCATCAACAGTATTAGTTATCCTAACAGGATGCACAAAATGCTTAATTTAAATATACGAATATACATTTATAGCTAATCGTTTTCCTTCTCCATTTCCTACCCTGTTTTCAAACTTTGTTATGTCGGAAATAGCAACAGGGTATTCGATGCCTGTCATAGCATATTCAATCTCATTGATATATTTCTTAGAGTGATTAACTCATTCCGGATTATCTATCCAATGAACCGGGTGAAGTGCCGCTACAATGCACCACATAAAACACTTATTGTCGGTTTTATAAATATTTAGCACAGCTCTATTATGCTGAATTTTTACCGGAAGTGCAACGTAGCTCGAAGCAGAAAAAGGTGTAAATTTGTTTACATAAGCGATTAATCTGTGAGGACTTCCGCATAGAGACTAACCTGATCCCTTAGCCTCGAATTCATCGTGTTTCCTAATCAATTCACTAGTAAGATTAGAATAAAAAACCTTTAAATTATCAATGTCTACCGAATAAAGAACTTGGTTCTTCGTTTTGTGAAAAAAAACATTTCTTGTACTATTGGTTTTCTCATATTCACAAATTAGATCAACATATACTTTTATGGAGTTGTTTTGTAGTTTATTTTTTAGAATATTTATGATAGATGTTTTAATTTCACTCAAGAAACTAGAAATATCACAGCCTGGGTTCGAAGTAAAACAGAAATCCTGGAGTTGGTCATTGAATGCAGATCTAATCGGCTTTTGGTCATTAGACATCTTAATTTGTTTGCAAGTAGAAGCTTCAGTTTCAGGATGATCAATTTTTCTTTTCAATGTTCCATGTCCGGTTGATGCTTTGCAAATTTTCATGTGTTTACTTCAATTAGCAATGCTAATTACTTTTCCACATTGAGTACAAGGCCTAGTAGGTAACAAACGATTTATTTTCGAACCTGTTTCGCTACATCTTGCCCTATGCTTGCTAATATTAGTTTTGGATATTAATTTTCCACAAATGACACATTCGATGAAATTGGTAGATGACATTTTTTTAAAATATGCTTTAAGTAAATAAGACGCACAATCAAGTCAAAATTTAATAAGATTTTTTAAACTTACGATAATTGATAGAATGTAACTTAAAAAAGATAATAGTTATAATTATATTTTTTTTCAGCTCTGGTATTTATATATAAATTTTCTCGGAAAAAATACAAAATTCAATACAAATACAAATTCATACAAATTCAATCTGTGTGAAAAACAACTTGAACCACCTTCAAAATAAAATAATTGTAGCTATTACGATAAAATTTTCAGCTATGTAACATCTGATCACACCAAAACTCAATCTGATCGAAATTACTATGAGCTATGTAGCTTTAAAACAAATTAAATACTTAACTTTTTAACAAAAAGATTATGAGCAGCACTGCAACAACACGTCCGCACTCTTCAAACACTCTCACGATACTGACTGATCTGTAATGCTTTCGCATTTAAATAACCTAAACGCGGACCGCGTTGAAAACATCAGAAACAGTGAGCCAATCAGAAGACAACACGTCATCGCATTACGTCATAACCAACCAATCAGAAAACACCCATTACGTCATAACCAACCAATCAGAAAACATCCATTACGGAGTCATCATAATATTGCGTAATAACTTGTTGTGCAACATGATGCAATAGTTTACCCTTACGAACCATCGCAATGTAGCGTAAATAACTTGTTGCGCAACATGATGCAATAGAAGTAGACCGGAAGTAGACCAAAAGTAAATGTGCTTGGGTGGGCGTGGGTGTGCGTGGGTGTATACTTAAAAAAACGAAAAACTCACAAGTGTCTGTCAAGTGGACCGGAAGTAGACTGGACGTAGAACGGAAGTGGACCGGATGTAGACCGGAAGTGGACCGCAAGTGGACAGGAAGTGGACCGGAAGTAGACCTGAAGTAAATAGGTGTAGGTGGGTGTGGGTGTGGCTGAGTGTAGGTGGGTGTAGGTGTACTTTAACTCGTAAGAAATTATGACATTCGTACGAAGTACGAGATGAAAAATCACAGATTTGCAATAGTATAAAATCGACAAAAACATCATCAAAGTAGGTTTTCCATTGTGGTTAAATTAATAAAAATAATAGGCCTCGTACCAAGTATGACTTTGAACATACATGATTACACTACTAGGGGCGATTTCTCCATGTAGGAAGTGCGGAATTTCCTACAGTTCGTTTACACTTATTTCCAGTTCTGTACTTTTTAAGAGTTTAATGCACGTTATAAGATTTATGAGTGCAATGTAGGTTCGCTACTCAACTGTCAAGAGTCAATCTGCTATCACTCGCTTGCTCCAGATCTGCTGCCCAAAGACGACCCCGTCTTTCTTTGCCTGCCGCTGCGGAAGGTTTCTCGTCATACTACAACCAGATGGGTGAGGGGCAGTGCAAGAGAGGGATGGGTTTGCACAGTTTTGCGAGACCGCGAGGAAGCTCCAGTGGTAGGGGGACCGGGGTTGAATGTAACAAAATTTGAATGTTGTGGCATATTTGTAACATTTGCAATAATTAATCATGGATTTTTATTGGAAACCATCTATTTACCCTTCGCCAATCATTATACACACACAAAACATATTTATGATCCATGATATGTGTGAAATATGCAAATAAGTGCGGAAGCGTGTACTGTTACAATTGTCCCCACTAATGGGACAATTGTAACACTCATATGGGTCAATTGTAACACTCATAATAAATTAAAAGAATTAGTGAGTATAGTGTACTATCATACTTAAAATACAACATACATACATACATGCATACAAACATACATACATACATACATTCATAAATGGTTCTCAGAGTATGAAAAGACTAACTTATATTTTAGTCTGAGGAACAGTTTGGACACTCAAAATTAATTTCACCTTTAGTGCATCGAACATGAGCCCATTCATTGAAAGTAATGCACTGAACCCACAGCTCTTTAGGGCGGCTGTTGCTGTAGCTGTCAAGACAAACGAGACAATAACAATTTTCTTCTGATGATGATCCAACTGTGTTCTCTTGTTTCTGTAGCAATAGTTTCCGTTTGACTTGTTTCTTTACATCGCCATTATATCTCTTCATGGAGCGGTTTCTACTTTCTTGTTCTAACGCTTCTTTCTCTGGTGTATCTGTCTGCCCTGGGAAAGTGGAAAAGCAATTGAGTAGAAAAATCTGATTGCGTAGGCGTAGCGTCATCCCCACTTGTCGCTGCACTGGTGGTTGCCGGAGAAGTCAGACTGGCTGGAATTTCATTCAGCCTGTCTGTGACATCTGAAGGAGCAAAGTCAGAATCATCGAAGATGTTTCTATTAAATGGCCAGATGCCTGTAGAAGAAAACCCCGACAAAATGTTGTTTGGGGTTGCAGCTTGCGGAAGTGCAAGTGCAACTATCTTCGGAATATCATATATGGTAATCCTATATCCTGGGTGGGTGGCTTTTCATCCAAGAGTCCATTGTCGAGTTCATATACTTCTTGAATGGACCGTATGTACACTCCGACGTCGAGAGGTTGGAGGTGATGAGAACAGTGGGGCGGAAATGATAGCAAAATTATTCCGTTTTCTCTGCAGAACTCAATGGTTGGTAGGAATAGGTGGCTGTCGTGATTGTCATGCAGCAAAATAACTTTGTTTTGTTGCGTTGGTTTTGCTTGCTTAGCAAAATGCTAAACAAATTCAAGAAAATTGTTCTGATTGCACCCCACAGGTCCACCATTAACAAAATGTTCGCGAAAGTTTTTAAGGGGGAATATAAACATTGGTGGCACTAACTGCCACGCACGAACTGCCACGCAAACTGTTACCAAAGTCCATCGTTCTGCAGATGTTATGGAGCCCACTTGCTTCTTTCCTTTTGAAGCAATGATTTTGGTCGGAGTTTGCACTGTATGGACTCCCGTCTCGTCTACGTTGTAGACATTGTGTGGCTCGAATTTATGCTCGTCTAGGACTTTTGACACATTATCAAAAAAAATGTTTACATTTGTTCGATTGAAGTTCATTGCTCTGGAAAGACTTGTTGCTTCCGGTCGGGAAGGGACAAGGACGGATTCCTCTTAAAAAATGCACTCAGCCAGTCAATACAAGCCATCTTATTGTCACTCCAGTTCTTCGGAAAATTTGAACTGTAGCGAACGGCGCATTGATATTCAAGCCGTCTCAGATCATTGGTGGAGAGTCCATAATATAAATCAGCAGCTCTCTTCACATAATCTGTCAAATTTCCTCTTCATGCGATTGGATGCGGTTATGAGGATTATATCGAGTTTTTGGATTCTTGTTTTCGCTTTTCTTATTACAAAACCGGTAGAGGGAGACATGGCCAAGTGAGAAATCCTTAACAGTACTCCTCACTGATTGGTTATTGTCTATAACAGAAGAAGCAGCAGCTTCCGTCACTTCTTGGAGTGTCCCTCGGTCGGTTCGTCTTTCACGATTACGCAGCATACTGAAACAAAGAAATACATAATATGTAATGAAATTGTTGAAGGAAACTACAAAAGAAATCAATTTAGCACACAACGTGAGTGTATATGGGGGCAATTGTAACATGTTACAACCGTCCCCGCTCGGTTTGTTTCAATTGACCCAGCAACGCCATATTGAAAGAAAAGCGAAACTATTTTTAAACAAAAATATAACTTCTACTTACTTTTACGTGAGCTGGAACAGGATACAAATGCACGTGTGCTGATATGCTAGAATGCTAACGATCACTTTCATGAAGCTCAAGACAATGAAAAATCTGAAAAGTTTGTTTATTATGTTTGTGACACAAAAACACGTTTTCGCTCCTACACAGCCTCGATTGTAACTGACATTAACGGTCCTTCGTGGCTTTGTTCACGTTGTCTCTCCTGCTACTTCAGCCATCTGCCGGCATTGAAGTCAATTAAAACAAACCCACAATCGCGACTGTTACAATTGACCCGTGTTACATTTGACCCCGGTCTCCCCTATCCTCAATCAGTGATGCGAACCCTAGCATAATAGTTCTAAACCTAGCAAGATTTGAACTTCTTTGGCACCTAGCACTCTGTGTTTGGCATAATTGAAAATTCAGCATCATCTCAAAAACGGGCGTCCCTGGGAAACAGAGAAATTGAATTCTAATGAAGATATTTTGAGGAAATATACATAAAAAATATTCAGATCTTCATTGTACTTGCCCAGCGGACTTGATTCAAACTAAAGGAAGTATGCCGACCAAGGGACAAGCTTTTACAGGCCCTGGTCATCCTCTTGTTTTCATCTTTTCGTTATCCTCTCCGATTTAACAAGAGGAACATTTCATAAAAGGAAATCGGTAGAACGTTAGGGACACAAATAAAACCAAACGCCGTTACCAGTCATAATGTTCTTCAACTTTCTTCAAGCACTTTACTGAACCCATTTTATTGAATGGTTTAAATTCCTAATGTTGCTCAACTACAATAAATAATCAACAACGCAGTTCACCGCTCGAAAACAGCTGCATAAATTGAACTTAAAACTACTACAGTCATCAGAAAATGATAATCATAATAATAAATGAATAATAATAATAATAATAATAACAATAGACCCTAGCATAATTTTATCACATTTATCCTAATTTAAGAGTTGAAACAGCACTATTCTCTTATCAGAAGGTTTGTATTGACAAAGCTGTCCTCAATCCACACACAACAGGTAGGGAGGGCCTGCAGCTAACATTATAAATGCAATGGCTAGTACGTACAAGGTACACATACAAGCGATTCGTCTGATTGTGTAATTGAACGCATATTCGAAAACTTTCCTCGGTGTGATTACCATAACTTCCTACACCCAAAAAAATCCACGAGTAACCAATGGCATTATAACGAGGTAGAGAATAGAGAAGACAGTGGTAACAAATTCTGTTAAATCATGTCTCACCAATAACTTTATACATTACAATCAATGTGACTGATAAATGCTCTCGGTTAAATCTGAAGTTCTGATCGACACGTTATATTACGTATATAACTGCCTGATATGTAACAGCATACAATCAGAATTCAAATAAATGGATAGTACAGTAGGGAACTACGGTTACACGTTGAAAAGGAATTACTGTCTTACATTAACTAAGAAATATATTTTTTTTACTGAAACTGTTATGAGTAATTTTTATGTAAAATATATTGTTATAACCAACCAGAAACCAAAAGTTAAAACAACATCAAATTATACATTGGAAAACAATCATTTATAACATATAAATGAAATTTAAATAAAGAAGAAAAGTCTTTTTCATATATATTTTACATGAAAGAGTTCTACTTGAGTATAAATATCTTCATCCAGGTCTTCTACAATTCTGCTTTTTATTTTTCAAAACTCAACATCTGGCTAAACCACGTCAAAATGTACAAAATATATGTGTCGCTTTATGTAACATTCCTCAAAGCATCCATTTGAGGTATGAATCACTTATAAGCTTGCTTGTTGATGTAGATGAAAGCAGATATCAATTAACTGCTTCAAATATAACATGGCGTTTCTATACATATTATTGCCATTCCACAACTTTCCAATTTTTCTTTTAAAGATGATGCCATGATAAAAGTTTTTCAAGATCTAGTTATGAGAACAAAAAGGCTTCTATATAGCTTAAGCAACCTATTTATGATTAAATTGCAAAGTTTTTAAAAACATCAATGAACATCAATAATTGCACAATTATGAAGCCATCCCAAATTGCTACATTTGTACTTATTCTTACTGCATCATGAAATTCTTCAATATCCACAGACAACTAGTACCAGAGAAAATAGTTCCAGAAAGATTTTTAGCATCATCTTCAATTGTTTTGTTTTTTTATGATTTGAGTTCTAAGTGCTTAACCTCCTTAATATATGTGATCTGAATGTACATATTTGCTCTGAATCATCTATTTTGCAATGTATATAACAATATACTTATCTAGCAATTACAATTACAGTTTTTTTGCATGTTGTTACAAAATACCAAAAATTACATCATATTTACACACTGAACAACCTTAAAGATTTGATCTTTGTACATAAACCTTCATGCAATCAATGCAAATGTACACAATTAAAATAATAATAATTATAAATCTGAATGCTTCCTCTCTTGCTTCTTTGAAAGAACACATATGTTTGAAGATATGTTTTTTTGATATTATCAGTAAAAAAAACTTGTAAATATGAATTCAAAATATTACACAATTTGATAATTTTGTCCTAATAAAAATTAGCTTTTTTAAAAATTACATTTATTAAAATTAGATCAAATAGTAATTTCAGACACATTTAATTGCATTATATGAATAAATTTGGAGTATTAATATGACTAAAATTATTATTATTATTATTATTATTATTATTATTGCACAAATGTGGAACTCTGAACTTAGCACAACCATTTCAAATATAAACATGACAACATATTAACTTTATTGTCATAGGATGTACATATGTTTGTGTGTATGTATATATATTTACTGCATACTAAAGGTATACTATGGACCTCTAACATACTTCTCTAATGAATGAAATCAATCTTTCCCTGCAGCGGAACGCAACTGCACGGATTATCAATTCAAGTGCAACAGTGGGCAATGCATTCCGGCTTCATGGGCGTGTAACTCTGTCATCGAGTGTGGGGACAAGAGTGATGAGGACAAGGAGTTGTGCTGTAAGTAAATGGGCAAGGGCGTGCGAGAGAGACTTTTCTAGGAGTCTTTCAGGGTCCAAAAATATATTCCCTGAGTGCTCACTGAATTGCTAGCACCCCTCCAACGGCCGAGCAGCTGCTCTGATCACATGACATGACCACCCCGACTGGAAGTATCGTGGTTGCTACGTCCTTAGGATGCTAATTCATTATATCAAGGCTAATATCTACAGGGTTGGGGGTCTTTTAGACAGTAAACCAGACAGCGAGCCTTCCAACGGAGACAGTTAATAAATTGTATTGTATCTTTCTTTTTACATTAAGATCATAGTTGAGAACACGTGAGAATATATTTATTTAGAAGTAATCGGACATTTACATAGATTTCAAATGCTTCAATCTTGCGTATTGTGACACACTTTTACTAAGTGTGTGAACCTCGAAAGGTTCGGGGATCGAACCTGGAGCCCTTTAGATGAATGATTCTTCAATCGGGGGTTAGCGGTAGCCCGTGAGCTCTCGCTTGGCTGCATCTGCTAATTGCAGGAGGTACCTGAATAAACTTAAATTTACAGAATCCTTTATAAAATGGCAACTCTCATGATTTGGATTACTATGGCCTTAAGTCTGCATTGGCAAAGGATGGCATTATAAAAGTATATTACCTATCTCTCTTTAGAAGCGTGGACCGAAGGATTTCTAAAGTAACTCTCACTCGCTTGCTGAAGTTCGCCCCTTAAATTGTCACTCAGCTTCGCTGCACTCCACTTCCAAACAAGTTTCTAAAAGTATGCATCCAGCCTGAATCTCCTTCAAAATCCAACTCACTCTCCTCTCTCCAAAACTCAAAACCCCCTTCTCTTACTCCCGAACCACTCTCCTCTTCTCTCCAAAAACCCCAAGACCAACTCCCTGTCTCTTTCGAGCCAGATCCAACTTGCATTCCTCCTCATCAAAACTCCTCCCCTTTTTCTCTCTCATCAATTTTCCTTTGCAAATATTGGCGAATGCTTTTCGCTGATCTGGCGCTGAAGTTAACACTTTCCTAAACTTCCTGCCAGGCTACCTAGCTAAACGTAACTCGAAAATGAAAATGAGGGATACGTAACGCTTGATTCGAAATCCAATTCTTATTTATTTATTTATCGTAACTTTCACATCCACAATTGGTCGCTTATTCTCCCCTTATACATATGTGTGGGCTTCCTTCTTGGGCTAGTACTTTCTTCTGGATCTGGACTATGGCTTCCTTCTTGAACTCGGACTTCCTTCTGGATCTGGACTAGGACTTCCTTTTGAATTTGGGCTTGGACTTCCATCTGGATCTGGACTCGGGACTTCCTTCTGGATCTTTTCGTATCATATGTCCTTAGATCGACGATTCTTAGTTCTCATCGGATATACGAGTCGACTTTTCACTAAGTCCCAGAAAGTTTTGCCTTTTATTCTTCCCATAACTAATATCAAGTCCAATCTAATAACCCACCTTGGGGCTTCGATTAGAACGCGCCGCTACTAGTAATTGCGACCAAAAGTGTAGACTCGGTGCAACGGTTGAAAACGCGCAGCCGAGTTGGTGCCACGATTGTGACCCGAAACCAAAAAAGTGCTGTTGGTAACGACTAGAACGAACCGCCACTGGTGTGTAAAAATTTCCACAAAGAGGATCGTAATAAGCTCACACATATAGGAATCTGCTCGCAGTCACAAATTTATAGGTCTTTCGACTTCTTTAGATTTTGTATATACATACATATGAGCATATTGTTATTTTGGTAAATTTCTTATATCCGGAAAAAGGATGAAATTTGCTACTTCATATAATTTCAATATTCGTACTTACGTATTCTGCATTGAGAAACATTGTTGATGATGGCATTTCGCTTATTGCACGGAAATAAGCTCTATTTGCGACATATCGAGTAAGTTTTCTTCGTTTATTTTTGCCTTCGGTAACACGTAAAATGGCAGTCACAGTTTCACTACCGTACTCGGCATGCAGTGTTTGCACCCCACTACACCCAAAAATACCTACGTAGCCCCACGAACCATTCATACATATCCCCATTAACCATTTCCGGTAAGGTTAGGTTGGGGCACGTTTAGGTTAGAATAGTTAAAAATTGGTTTAGAAAAAAAATTCTCGCATAGCCTCATAAACCATTGACACATAGCTCCACGAACCATTGACACATAGCCCCACAAACCAATTAGAAAAACAAAACACGTGTTTGGAAAGACTGACCGGCATTGACCGTGCTTACTTCATCACACACAGGCAACATCTCGCTGGAAGGAAATGGATGCAACAGCTTTCGTGCATCGGTCACACATTTATATCGAAAAATAGATGATTTACCGGCAAAATGCAATGGACGATGCGAGAAAACACTTCCCCGAACTTCCATAACTATAAAGAAACTGCATTCGGTAAGTAATTTCTCCTGTAAATTTGAAGAAATCCGTTTTCCGGATATAAGAAATTTACCGTTATTTTTATTAATTTGTCATAGTTTTATCATTTCTTTGTTATATTACATTATATTCTATTATTGGTTATCTTTCTAATTTACTTTGACACCTATTTACACTATCATTTATTTACAATACAGCGATCTTCATTCTTGCAAGCATTATGCTGCCATCTCTGTTTAACATCCGTAACTGTGTATTTACACGTATTGGGCCTATTGGGTACGTAACATGGTGAATGTATAGACACAGCGCTACATGTTCGTCGAACAGCACACGTTAAAATGGGAGGTGATCAGGATTGGACGTCGTTCCAAAAGGGCATGATTGTGGGTGGCCGAGCATCAGGTGCGTCAATAACCCAGACAGCGACACTGGTCGGATGCACCAGGTCCAGTGTACTGAAGGTGTACAGAGTGGCACAAGAAAACGGGGCAATGACCACCAAGAGGCAGAATTGCAAGGGCGTACGGAAGGTGACAGCGCGGAGAGAGCGTCGAGTCAAACGGCTCGTGACAGCTGAACACAACCCAGCGATTACGAATTACGGGACCAATACAACAGTGGATGCACAACACCCATATCCGACGCAACTGTGCGGCGCACACTGGAACGCAAGAATTTGAACAGCAGACAACCCACTCGTCGCTCACTCCTCACGAAGCGTAACCGCCGACTTCGCCTCGCTTGGGCCTACGAGCACGCTGACTGGACCGTGGACGATTGGAAAAGGGTGTCTTGGTCCGATGAATCACGGTTTTTGCTACACCACTGTGACGGGCATGTGCGTGTGTGGCACCAACAGCACATGGCTATGAACCCTTCCTGCATGGTGAGTGCTGTCCAGGCGGATGGGGCGGCTGTATGGTGTGCGGTTGCTTCTGTTGGCACGGACTGAGACCATTGGTCTGTATGGACCGCAGTGTGACATCCGTTGTGTATCGGGAGGTGTTGCGGACAACTCTCGACAATGCACGGTTCCACCGAGGTGGGACTGTACTTGCTTGGCTGGAGGAACATTCCACAGAGATGCAGCATATGAAGTGGCCCCTCAACTCCCCTGATCTTGATACCAGAGCATCTGTGGGATGTTGTGGAACGAGCTCTTCGAACCATGCATCCTACACCGACATCAGTTAGCTCGTTATGGGATGCCATCAGAAATATATGGTGTTAGATCCCCGTGGAGACATATCCGCACCTCGTGGAATCAATGCCACGTCGTGTCCAGGCCGTACGCCCAACCAAAGGTGGACCAACAAAGTATTTGGTAGGTGATCGCAAATCAGTGAGCACTCAGTGTGTATTTTACGATTTTTCTAGCGTATGGATATTATAAAGCTTCATTTACTATTGAAGAGACTGAGGCTGCAGCACAATAATGCCATTTCGTAGACGTAGTTTCATTATTTGTATTCCTATATATTTCAATTTATTGATGACGTAGATAAACATAAAACATACTTGGTTTGGTTTGATTTGAGTTGCTGTTTTAAGTCCACTTTATGCACAGTAAGGCTAATCGGGACTGGACCTACAGTTTAAAGTGGGATCCGAACCACTTGTGTCTCTACCGGGTATCGAACCCGGGACCCCTTGATTACAAGGCAATGACGCTACCACTGCGCCATGGGGGAGGCCCAAAACATACTTAGTATATAATTAGTACGCAGACTAATTTATTTGGGGGTGTCTTAACGAGAGTTTCAGTTGCCTATATTGACAATGTTAGCCTAATTCTCGTAACTTTATGTGCCTTTTTCAAAGAAACTATTGGGTATATGAAGATGAAATTTTAACATTATAGTCTCTGAGTATTAGCTACGTTATCACTTTAGCATAGGCTTTCCTATCAATGTTACGATATTTATATTACGTATTTAAATAATAAAAGTAAACAATTGGAAAAAAATATTGTTACAGAATAGCCAACTATAACCAATGAAATAAAATGCATGGTCATATCTCTAAGGGTATTATTAGCTGAATCTCTCTACAATTTTGAATTTTGAAATGCTGTTTTTGCATGTTGTAGTTAAGCGACCGTGCACAGGTTCGAACTTCAGATGTGCAAATGGAAGATGTATACCAGTATCATGGACCTGTGATTTCGAAAACGACTGCAGAGACATGTAACGGCCGTCATGTTAGGCAAATTACAGTCGTATATTGGCATTTATTTTATTTGTATACTTTCAAGTTAAGAACTTGGATTAAATTATTTATATATTGGGGTCCAGATGGCGCAGTGGTAGCGTCGTTACCTTGTAATCAAGGTGTCCCGGGTGCGATTCCCGGTGGAGGCACATAGTGGTTCGGATCCCACTTTAAACTCTAGGTCCAGTCCCGATTAGCCTTACTGTGCATAAAGTGAACTTAAAACACAAATCAATCAATCATAAATTATTTATACTCGATTGTTTTCATAATAATGTATGTATTTACGTTTTATCTTATGTTATACGTAATATTATTCGCATATTTTTGCAACATTTATTCAGAATTTATAGGCTAATAATTATCTCAAATAATATATGCAACGTTTTCATTATATATTAATTTCCAAGGTGGCTAAGATTATTTCTATCTTTCACGCAAATTTTGTTGTTTAAGTTTAATACATTTCTTCTTAATATCGGTTTTTGTTCAACAATGTACAAGATTGAAGTAATTTGTCTTCGTTATAAACTAAATCTTTATGTAATCACTTTTATGTGCAAGGGCAAATATGAATTATTTGATAAAATCAGTTTAGTTATTTTTTATATATAATTTAATATTGTAATATTATAGCAAAGTATTTCTCCCTCGTTTTCAATAAAATATCGTTTTCCTATTGGCTGTTTATATTAGGAGTGGGGGAACCACGCTATGTGTTTTTGGCGATGTAAAAACTCCCACGTTGGCATTTTTAATTGTTGCCAACTTGAACTTTAACTTACTATCGCTAATTAACATTGATGTGTTATATAAATTATCAGTTTTCTTGTGTTATTTTATGTTATGAATTTGTATTATTGTAAGATAGAACAATATGTTATGCTGCACCTCGCGCTTGAGGTAAGCAGTTGAGGTCTTGCTATTAACTGTGAAAGCCGTGCGCGGACTCTTGTATTAAATAAGTTGCTTATCACTGCCTTCGAGCGTTAATGACCCAAAAAATTATAATTTTAACTTGTGCGAATCAGTATGTACGCGCGCGATTCTTGATTAAAGATTTTGGATATTTTAATTATAAAGTATTTGAATTTTAATTACTGTGACTTGTCGAAATTCGGTGGTTTCCTTCCTGGAGGAATGTGGATCGCCTTAATCCCGATCTCTGGGTGAGAAATGGTGCTCCCAACTGACCAGCCGGAGCAAGGAGCGGTGTGTTGCCAATTCGGATCTCCATACCCTGGAGTTACGAGTGGTGGCACGTTGCTCCTGATCACCTCCATCCACAACAGTCTCTGTCATTGGACAGCACTCCGGGTGATAAAGAAGCCGACATGTGTCAGATTTTAACGTAGGCCAATAGTATCTATACTTAATTTGCCGGTGAGTTTTACTTGTGCCGAAGTATTTAACTTGTGCTTAAACAACAAAATTTGCGTGAAAGATAGAAATAATCTTTGCCATCTTGGAAATTAACTAATAATAAAAACGTTGCATATATTATTTGGGATAATTATTAGCCTATAAATTCTGAATAAATGTTGCAAAAATACGCGAATAATATTATAACATAAGATAAAACGTAAATATATACATGAATTATGATAACAATTGAGTATAAATAATTTAATCCAAGTTCTTAACTTGAGAGTATACGAATAAGATAAATGCCAATATAACAGTTGGTCTGAAAAGTTCGTAGGCTAACATAGTAAAAAATATTTTTTTGACAAAATTCGATTTTATTATTCAATATAGTTGCCTTCGAGGGCGATACAACGATTATAGCGGTCATACAATTTTTCGATGCCATTTTTATATTACGATTTCTCTTTAGCCTCAAAATAGGCCTCAGTTTCGGCGATTACCTCTTCATCAGTGCTAAATTTCTTTCCAGCGAGCATTCTTTTAAGGTCTGCAAACAGGAAAAAGTCACTGGGAGCCAGATCTGGAGAATATGGTGGATGGGGAAGCAATTCGTAGTCTAATTCATATAATTTTGCCATCGTTTTCATTGGTTTGTGACACGGTGCATTGTCTTGATGAAACAGCACTTTTTTCTTCTTCAAATGGGGCCGTTTTTTCGTGATTTCATCCTTTAAACGCTCCAACAACGCTATGTAATAATCTCAGCTATCTCGATCAACTTCACTTTACGATAATTTAAAATTATTTTGTGGACTTTTTTGATGTTTTCGTCGGTAACAGCCTCTTTTGGGCGTCCACTGCGTGCATCGTCTTCGATGCTCATTTCGCCTCGTTTAAATTTAGCAAACCACTTCTCAACGGTTGATTTTCCTGGTGCAGAGTCCGAATAATGTTCATCAAGCCAAGCCTTGGCTTCAACAGTATTTTTTTTCGCCATAAAGCAATGCTTTATTAACACACGAAATTCTGTTTTTATCCATTTTTTCACAATAACAAAAGCTGCTTCACTCACAATGCTATATCTCACGAACTAATTATCCGGCAGCTGTGAAATTTATACACGTATCTTTTGAAGGTTAGTACTAAGTAAAAATCACATGGATTTAATTCTAGTAACGCCATCTATGAGTCAGCCTACGAACTTTTCAGCCCAACTGTTACGACTGAAATCTGCCTAACATGGCGGTCGTTACAATTTTAGTTTTTAACGAAGACAAATTACTTCAATCTTGTACATTGTTGAACAAAAATCGATATTAAGAAGAAATGTATTTAACTTATTAGCTGAATCTCTCTATAATTTTGAATTTTGAAATGCTCTTTTTGCATGTTGTAGTTAAGCGACCGTGCACAGGTTTGAACTTCAGATGTGCAAGTGGAAGATGTATACCAGTATCATGGACCTGTGATTTCGAAAACGACTGTTCAGACAAAAGTGACGAATCACTGGAAATATGTGGTGAGTTAAAACTAAAGTTAAATATTTTCTAATCTATATTTGATAGGTGTACATTAGAATGTTAAGAAGATGAAGAAACTTGCACGTTTTCAGGATATTGTTTGTTTTGTTGATTGGAAAATATGTCCGCAATGTGATTGATGGGTGAAAGCACGGTTTGTGTAAAATGTTGTTTGCGCTTAAAAACACGGTGTCGTCCTAATTGGGAACAGTCCTAGTTGCGAACAATACTAATTGCAAACACTTGCTACCTAAACAGAATTAACCTCGAAGGGCAGTGTTCTAATTGCGAACACAATTTCTGAATTTGGAACCAATACTTTGTCTCCCACTTCCAGTGTCTCTTTAATGATTTTTTAAAGTCAATTTGAAATTTGTCAGTGCCTTGTTGGAACATAGAAAATTCGACATGATTAAAGTCCTTGCCGAAGTATAAATTGATTGATTGATTGATTTAGTTTATTTTACGTCGCGTTTTGTGCCTCTTGGCTAATTTGCGAAGATGGGGATGAGTGACGAAATGATGAAATTGATGAATGGACATTCACAAACAACCAAGCCCGAGCGAAATTCGAACCCGGGACCCTTGGCGTCGCAGCGCCCTGTGCTAACAACTCGGTCACAGGGTCTGGACGAAGTATAAATAATTTAATAATAAAAGTGTGGCCTATTTCTATTTTCTATATATACGACTAAATACTGCACACTTTCTAACTGAAAAGAGCTTCGTCATTTATTCAAAATTGAAATTTCAAAACATATAACACTGTACTTAAAAAGTTATGTATACCATCAATCCCCTCACTCCTGTTAGTGTTTCTGGACACTTTTTCGTAAAACAAAAAAAATAATCTTCCGTTCTACACCTTTCAGATTTATTTCCATCCTAAGAATCATGTCATTAGACTTTTCTGCCTGAGCCTTTAAGCTTTATATAACGCATTACTGTCTTGGATGTGGTCTACCTAGGTCACTGTTGATTTTGTGGTTTCATCTCTCCACTGCATTATAAATACGGTGCCTCCTTTTGAAGGAATTCCACATCTCTCTCGGACTGAGGGGTTTTCCAGAAATTAAAACACGAATAAAAGTTCGATAAACTGAAAAGGTGAATTGATTATGGAGGGCTTTTCGAAGTAGAAGACTATGATAAGCCAATCAAGTTGGCTATTGTTTGCAAGTCAAACCAGCTGTCTCTCTGAATCACTACCCTGAGTTTTTGAAAACAGGTTTTTCAGTTACATGTGTTCGCAATTAGGAAATGGAAGTATTTCCTTACTCTCTTGTGTTCGCAATTAGGACAATTTAGGCACTGTTCGCAATTAGGACACAACCAAGAAAATACATATAAATGAATAAAAAAGCCATTTTACACTCACTCTATATAAACTGATTTTGACGTTTAAGACAAGATTCAAAATTCTTGTTGTTTCATGGTAAACCACGTATAGAAACAAGTTATAAGACGTTGTAACAATCTTACTAGTGTGCTTCATGTTATGATGTAACTGAGTCATATCATACATTGATGGTGGTTAGCTACCAATCTGTATGATTCTAATATGAACGATGCACTACATGCGATATAGGGGAACCGGTCAGTTTAAAATGCCGGTCAGGTAGTTTTCTGGGAAACAGTTGAATGTAGCTGGTTAGAACAAGCACTGCCTCCTACATTTAGAAACGCCTAACTGATACGTTGTTGAGCGCCATTCCTTTGTGTGAAGTGAAAGAGGTAAGAAGTCATTTTCCGTTTAGGGGAAGTTTCCTACTATTTTTCGAGCATATAAAGTGGTGGTAAGCGTACTTTACAAATAAGCAATTAGTGAGTTATTAGAAACCAGGTAAGTAGTCCAATCAACCCGGTTCTACGCCCGAAAATGAGGCTCGGTGAGGCTCGCCTTAATGGATTTCTCTCGTAAGGCATGAGCCTCATTTTCTCGCAGTGTTGCCAGCTGCTTACTCAAAAAAATCACCAAGGTTTTTTTGGGTCTAACGTAGCCTAAAGCAAGGAGCTGGCAACCTTGCTTGAGGTTTGCCTTAATAGATTTCTCTTGTAAGGCATAAGCCTTATTTTCTCGCAGTGTTGCCAATATTTTACTCGAAAAAAATCACCAAGGTTTTTTTTTGTCTAACCTAACCTAAAACAAGGAGCTGGCAATCTTGCTTGAGGCTTGGCTTACAGTGCATAAAGCAAGGAGCTGGCAATCTTGCTTGAGGCTTGCCTTACAGTGCATAAAGCAAGGTTGCCAACCTACTGGTATTTTTGACATAATTTTTTACAAAAAAAAAAGAGAGGAGAGAGAGAGGGAAGAGTTAAACAACCGACAAGTACCAACACCCATCTACAGCTTTTTTTGGTCTAACCTAACCTAAAGCAAGGAGCTGGCAATTTTACTTAAGACTTGCCTTACAGTGCATAAAACACTGGTATTTTTGCCATGGCTTTTTACAAAAAAGAGAGGAGAGAGAGAGAGAAGAGTTAAACAACCAACAGCTGCCAACACCCACCCTAACCTACTCTAACCTAACCTAACCTACTCTAACCTAACCTAACCTAACCTACTCTAACCTAACCTACTCTAACCTAACCTACTCTAACCTAACCTAACCTAACCTAACCTAACCTACTCTAACCTAACCTAACCTAACCTACTCTAACCTAACCTACTCTAACCTAACCTAACCTAACCTAACCTAACCTAACCTAACCTAACCTAAAGCAAGGAGCTGGCAACCTTGCTTTATGCACTGTAAGGCAAGCCTCAAGCAAGGTTGCCAACCTACTGGTATTTTTGCCATGGCTTTTTACAAAAAAAAGAGAGAGGAGAGAGAGAGAGGGGAGAGTTAAACAACCGACGGCCCACCTACAGTTTTTTTTGTCTAACCTAACCTAAAGCAAGAAGCTGGCAACTTTGCTTGAGGCTTGCGTTACAGTGCATAAAGCAATTTTTGCCAACCTACATATACTAAACAAGAAGATAGGTTAGGTTAGGTTAGGTTAGGTTAGGTTAGGTTAGGTTAGGCAACAAACACGTACTGCCGTAAAAGAGAGGGGGATATGGGTGGATGGCAATATAGTATGTGCGTGCGTGTGTGCGTATAATATGTAGCATTATTAACTAGAGTGTGTTGGCAATTTACTTACAGCTAAAAAAAAAATAGAGATGCCAACTTTGCTGTAAGATGAAGAGAGAGAGATAGATTTATGGCCGGCAACAGTGGTGGGCGATGTCCTTTTTTTTCTGTGCAATATGATATTATGATGTTACTGTAGTTTTTGACGGGGATTACGAGTTAACTAAAAAACCTGCAACTAGAGAGAGTTGCCAACACACACACACACGCTGTTGTAGGAGAGATGGATGACTGGGAGGGGCAGCATTTCTGGCTATTCACAGTGGCGGATGTACTTCTTGTTTTTTCAAAAGCTAACAATAATGATGGAATTTCATGCTGACCTATTTATTTTGTTCAAAAATTCGCGTTCAGCACAGATGATGCTATGTAATTTTCACATCAGCTCAGCCAACTGTTGAGAAATAATGACGTCAGGTAACAGCATTGGTGGGGGTGACGTGATGAATTTACGAAAATAGGAAAAATGACAGTGCTAAAAATTGAAGTATAGAACTATTTTCTAGAGCATACACATGATGCTTAGGTTACAACAGCTGTTAACATCAGGTCTGGCAACTGTTGAGAAATAGTGACGTCAGTTAACAGCATTGGTAGCAGTGATGCGATGCGATGCATTAACTTGTGAATTTTCGAACTCGTAAAATGATGTGGCTGAAATGTAGGGGAAGAATGTTCTAGACTGGATTTCTACTAGTCCATGTTGTTAACCTACATATTACTCCTCGACTAATAAAACTAGAAGCTCGAGGGGCATCAGGTCTTATTTTTTATTGTGAGCTGCAAGAAGAATATTGTGATTGTGATTGAAATTAACTAACGTGAGTAAATTTGTTTGTTAGCTTGCATGAGTTGGCTTTGTGTTATATAAATAGGGTAGTGTTGCTTCTGTGAGTTGATTCTGTAATAACCAAACAAATGTAAAGGAATTGTAGATAAAAGGTAAAACTCTCTACAAAAACCAAACAATTCT
Organism: Lepisma saccharinum; assembly: GCF_977018435.1. NCBI lineage: Eukaryota > Metazoa > Arthropoda > Insecta > Zygentoma > Lepismatidae > Lepisma > Lepisma saccharinum. Next base: position 60,112,943 of record NC_139238.1, on the reverse strand, counting down.
TAAGCATATTGTGGAAGGAATATATACTCGCAAAGCAAGAAAAAAAGAAGAGAGAGAGAGTAAACGAGTTTTAAGTGTGTTGCATGTATCTCTCTTTTTTTCTTGTTTTTTATATATATATTTATTACATATTACTATATACACCAAGCATATGCAAAATAGCAATATGCAGGGGTGTAAGAGAACGACTTTCTGGTAAGATGCCCAACAGTTAACCTCACTTCCACGTAGTACACCCTGGACTGTAGAGTAACGAGGCTCTGGCGTCTGGCAGACCAGTATAATTTTGCGTGTGTTAGCCTGTTTTTTTTTTTGTGCGTTTGATATTTAGTGGAGGTACATAGTGTTTCGAATTTTATTATTATTTAGTTTTATACACAGAAAAGATATTAAACATAAAATTAAATAAAATATATCTAATTATGTTTTTTTTATCACAACAAGCATTCACAAAAAAATAACAATAATGTGGTTTAAAGTTTTTTAACGTAATTGCTACGTAAACAAAATGGCCGACTTGCAATGAGTGTGTCAAAGTTTTTTTAAGCCTAATTGCTACGTAAACAAAATGGCCGACTTACAATGACTGTGTCAAATATGAATAGATTGAGAGATGGAAAGAGAAGTTAAATATGCTTAAATAAAGTGCTCCTCTGTGCATAGCACCATACCATAAAAGCATATAGGAAAACTGCCATGTTTAATGCATGAAACTTAAATATACATATAAAATTAAAATATTTGGTGCTGACCACATCACACATTGCTGATTTTGCATTGTATTTTCCTATATTCACATATGTACAGTAAAACTAATCGGGACTAGGCTTTTAGTTTTTTTAAAATAGGATCCGAACCACTATGTACTTTTATCGGTTCGAACCTAGGACCTCTTGATTACAAGGCAACAACACAACCACCGCACTTTCGAACCCTAATGAATATGTAGGAAAAAACAACGGTATATACATAATCCAAAATTGCGTGGTTCTAGGCCCCATAGGAACCAAGAAAATCAATGTCTTGGGAAAACGTCTTAAGATATTTGTCTTAATCTTTAAGAAAGTCGACTTCCGGTCTGTCAAGATGTTACTTCCGGTCTGTCAAGAAAATTTTCTTAAGACAAAAATTTAAGACGTTTTCCAAGACATTGATTTTCTCGGCTCCTAATTGAGCTAGGATGATGATTTTAGGTTTGTTGGATAGGATTCGACGAAAACTATTCGACTAGCAAATAAAATCGATTCCACCCCCTCAAGTTTTGGAAATACAGACAATTTTTTTATTTTTTGAGAAACTTGATTTGCCGGCTTAGTTTTTACTCTAATTTGAAAATTTTAATGATATTTGATAAAAAATTGAATGTACTCTACAACCTATTGGAAACATAATGATTAGTGCTTACTGTTTCCAAGTTATTTTAAATTTAAATTTCAAGATGTAATTTCTAAGTTGTTTTGTAACTCGTAAACTATGGGTCGTAGAAAACCCATTCTTGTTTTATCTGCTATTGCCCGACAAATACTATAAACACAAATAATGTTTATTGTTTGATTTAAAAAAATCGAAAATAACTTTGTTTTCTGAAAATAAAAAATGTGTGTATGGAAAAAAAAAATACGATTGTGCAATTTTCTATGATGTATGTTTGCATGTAAAAATAAGTATACCTGAAAGTTTTAGAATTTCAAAATAGCTATATATATATATTTGCAATTATATCAGCCGAAACAATAGAATATATATAAACAAGTACATTTTCATAGTTTCATACCTCTACTAGATTGGTAGAAAAATATACTAATGGGCAATAAAATGTGAAGAAGATTCGTGTCTAGCAAAAAATAAACTAAATAGAATTACACATGCATACAATATTTATTGTGCTTTTTTCTATCTACAATCATATTTTCTTATATATTTTTTTTAAATTTTTTTACAGGGTTTATTAAAGCGCATATTTGAGGAAAACAAAATTTTTCTCGTAAGGCATTTTTTTTGTAAACACTCTACCACCAACAGATCACATATAAATAAACATACCCCCAAAAAAATGCGCTCCATGAAAAGTTGTCCCGTGTGCAAGATAACCATATCAAGCAGAAATTTTGCAAGACATTGTCGTACCTGCGTGCCAGGCAAGCATTTGGCTGCCACCGAACTGTGTTCCGGATGCAATAAACGCTTCACAATTGCGTATGTCAAGAAGCATAAGCTTACTTGTCCAAGCAAAAATACATCTGGGGCCCAGCCTTCGACCTCCACCAAGAGGAAGGCAGAAGCAGCCTCCATCAATGCACCATCCGCCAAACGTGTCAAGCCTGTGGCGAAAGCTAACCAGTCTGCTTTCCAGCATTTGTTAGAAGATTTTGTCATCACTTCGGAGGGCTCATGCGACGTGCGTAGCTTTTTGGAGGAGAAGCGAGCAGAGATTATTTCCATCCTCGGTGATGCGCTTGCAACGCACTCCACCAAATTCTACGCATCGCTACGTTGCCAGTACAAGAAGCCGTCCGATGAAATTTACAGCTTCTGCCACAACACCAAGGCGAAGACGCTGCATCTGGCGGATGTTGACAACCTCAAGATCATCTACAACAAGTTTGCCGATGAGCTGGTGGCAAAACAGGAGGAACATCAAGCTAAAGGCTCGGGGGGTTCGCTGTGTGGCGAGCCTCACGAACTGTGCGTCAAACTTTGTAAGTTCATACCTCTCTCCGCCTCCAGCTACGTCCCCTTACCACCTACCATTGTGGCAAAAAAGGCCGTCCTGAACATTCAGAACAATGACGCCAAGTGCTTCGTATGGTCGGTGCTTGCAGCGTTGCACCCTGTCCACTGGAAAAACCATCCACACCGAGTTAACCACTACCTACCCTACGAGTCAGAGCTGGAAGATGCTATGGCTGGGATCGACTACCCGGTGGCGCTTTCGGACATTCGAAAGTTTGAGGTTCGTGCGCGGTTGGCCATCAACGTTTACGGTCTCACTGACGAAAATGCGGTGTACCCCATCAGGGTGAGCGACGTAAACGTTGATGGTGCGCAGGAAATCCATCTCCTACTTATCAAGGACGAGACCCATCACCACTACACCCTTATCCGTTCCCTCTCTAGACTTGTTTCGAGCCAGCGGAGCAGTGATAGTCACCACGTCGAGGTGTGTCGCAGGTGCTTGTCAATGTTCGACGGACAGGATCAACACAATTACCAACATGTTCGAGGCTCCAACATCGCTGCAGAGAAGCTTGCCAGCCACAAGATCTACAGCAATGCCAACGAGCCGGGTGTGGCAGTCTTGCCCAAACCTGTTGCCGTGGAGCGTTTCCGCATGCACGGTGCCATGGTGGAGCACCCCGCTATCATCATCGCAGATTTCGAGGCCTTCCTCAAACCCCTGTCCACTTGCGATCCCGATCCCGAAGTTTCCTCCACCACCCCTTACCAACTCCACGAGGCCTCGAGTTATGCCTACGTTGTGGTGCGACGAGACCAGCACATCGCCCCCGAGCCCTACGTGTACCGTGGTCCCGACGCAGCCAAACACTTCCTCGAGAGGATGGTTGTGGAAGCCAGCGAGATAGGGAAGGTACTGTTGGCCCCCAAGTCTATGCTCCCACTGTCTCCCGACGATCAACGTAGACACGACGAGGCCATCGCTTGCCCTGTCTGCGTCAAGGAGTACACCACCAACAACCGTAAAGTCCAACACCATGATCACTTTAACGGTAGGTATGTTGGTCCTTGGTGCAACGGATGCAACCTCATGGCTCGGGACCCGCGATTTATCCCTGTGTTTTTTCATAATGGCTCGGGGTGCGACTTCCACCACCTCGTCAAGCATCTTGGGTACGACGACATGCGAATCAACGTCCTGGCGCAGAACGAGGAGCGTTACATTAGCTTGAGCAAGTGGGTGCGAATCCCAGGATCACACTCTACCGTCGAGCTTCGCTTCCTCGACTCCCTGAGGTTCCTCCCGGCCAGCCTCGATGCTCTCGCAGGGAAGCTTAGCGACGAGCAAATGCTCATTACCTCCGGAAATTTTCCGAACTTGGACGCCGGCCTCTTCAAGCGTAAGGGGGTCTATCCCTACGAATATATTACAGACCCTTCCAAGTTCGCAGAGACGTCGCTACCTCCTCGAGCAAACTTCTACAGCAAGCTGCGAGGCTCGAACATCACCGACGAGGAATATCACCACGCCCAGTCCATGTGGCGCGAGCTGGGCTGTCGAACTCTCGGGGACTACCACGACGCCTACCTCAGACTTGATGTGACGCTCCTCGCCGACGTGTTCCAGACGTTCCGTGCGACTGCGAAGACCATCTACCAGCTGGACCCTGCCTACTTCTACAGTCTCCCCGGACTGGCGTGGTCAGCCATGTTTCTGGTGACGAAGATCGAGCTGGAGCTTCTTTCGGACGTGAACATGGTGCTGTTTGTGGAACGTGCCGTGCGGGGTGGAATGGTCCAGGTGTCGCAGCGACACTCGCGCGCCAACAATCACCACATGTCCACCGGTTACGACCCCTCACAACCGTCCAGCTACATTATGTACACGGACGTCAATAACCTCTATGGACACTCCATGATGCAGCCACTCCCCTTTAGAGGCTTCGAGTGGGCTGACCCTTCCAACTTCGACATCGAAAGCTTCGACGATTCGGAACATGGGTTCTTCGCCGAGGTGGACCTTGAGTTCTCCGAGAAGCTGCAGGATTTGTTCAGCGATCTTCCGCCTGCACCCGAGTTCAAGTGTCCACCCGATTCCAACCAGAAGAAGCTCATCATGGATTTCGAGCCCAAGAAGAATTACGTCCTGCACTACCAGAATCTCCGGTGGTTGATGCGGCGAGGGGTCGCGGTCCACGCAGTTCACCACATCCTCAAGTTCGAGCATTCTCCGTGGTTGCGTCCATATATTGAAGTCAACACCAAACACCGCACCGTAGCCACGTCCGAGCTTGATAAGGATTTCTTCAAGCTTATGAACAATGCGGTGTTCGGGAAAACCATGGAGAATGTGCGGAATCGTGTAGATGTGAGGCTAATATCAAACAAAGCACAATGTCGCAGGCTCGTAGCAAACCCGTTATTCAAATCGAGGACCATTTATAACGAACAGCTTGCTCTGGTGCATATGAGGAAGAGCGAGGTGAAGCTCAACAAGCCAATTTATGTTGGCGCCTCAGTATTAGACCTGAGCAAGCTGCACATGTTTCAAACATATTATGGGATACTACGCCAGCACTATAACGACAATATTAGCCTACTCTACACGGACACGGACAGCTTGGTGTACCACGTTCGCTCACCCGACGCGTACGGGTATATAGCCACAGTTCCATCTTTGGTTAACCTTTTCGACACCTCGGGCTATGCCCAGCAAAACAAGTACGGTATCCTGCCCCGCAACAAAAAGGTGCCTGGCAAACTCAAAGACGAGAAGGACGGTGATGTAATTCTCGAGTTTGCAGGTCCTCGTGCCAAGGCCTATGCCATCAAAGCCGAGGGCAGCGTTACCAAGAAGGCCAAGGGTGTCGGCAGACAGGTGGTTCGGGAGCATCTCACATTCGAGGACTTCGTCGATTGCCTCAAGACCAGGTCGTCGGTTCTAAGAGAAGAACAGCGCATCCAGAGCGTCGACCATGTGTTGACCACAAACAAAGTTAGAAAAATTGCGCTGGATCCCAACGACGATAAGAGGTGCGTCCTCGAGTGTGGTATTCACACATTGCCGTGGGGGCACTATCGCTTAGCAGAAAGCAAAACCTGCAACATATGTCCATCTTCAACAGAAGATTCATAAAAACAAAACAAAACAAAAAAAAACATTTTGACTGTCATTACAAAAAAACTTTGACCGTATTCTTAAATAACCAGCATGCCTATGAATTTGTTCGGTTTCAAAAAACAGATCATTATGGAAACCATACCAGATCATGAAGTCTTACCTTCCGTGTTACCTAAACTCAACGGTCTGTTGATCATTCACCTCAACAGCATTTGGACGAAACTGAATGACGATGTGGGCAAGATGTTTTATGTTTTTAATAACAATTTACATTTCTACGAAATTCCGATCGACGGGAAACTTCAAATCACTGTGAATCCGGAAAACGTAGGCGAAATCAAAATTTCTACCGGCAAGAACATTTTTCGAATCAAGCACGACAAGATGCTTTCTAACATTACGTACGATGTGTCTGCAGGAGATTATTTTTACATTGAACTCCTCGGAGATTACGACAAACTTATTCCTCTCTTCGTAGAATTACGAATCGTCTATCCTATTATAAATAACCGTTAACCAAAAATGCCTAACGACATTTTCGGCAACACCAAGCGTGTAGACCACGCAGAAGAGATTCTCATGTTGGACGTTCGAGTTAAGAAGTTGAGGACCGATTTGATTGCTTTGCAGGAGACCTTAAACAAAAGTTTAGAGTCGGAAATTGCCACGCTCCAAACGCAATGTCTCGACCCCATTCTGAAAATCGATTCCGAACTGAAGACGCTGATAAAAAATTATGTAGACGTACCTTCTTACGACAGCGTTCAAAATATACAGTTGAGCGTGGATTCGCTTCAAAATGATTTGGCCAAATTACAGCAATTTCAATCGAAAAATGAAGATTTGGAAAAATTGAAACTCGAAATCGAAGAACGAACTTCCGCAATAGAAAAGAATTTCTCTGAACTTCAAACCGTCGTGAACGATATAGACGCAGAACGCTTGCATGTTGTTGTTTCCAAATTACAAGAAGAATTCACCAGCACGTTGGAAGAAATTAAATCCAAGTTACAGACTTTGGAAGATACCATGACGAACCTACCATCGTCGGACGAACTGCAGGTCATCGGTAAAAGCGTCGCGAACATAAAAATTCAATTGGAGGCCTATCAAGATTTCGAACACATTCAAACCACCATCGCTACGCTTCAGGCGTCCTTGGAATTGATCAACGAAGAAATTAAAAATATTCACGCTGAAGCGAGAGCGTTGACGAGCATTCAAGACACGTTAAGCACGGTTCAGCAGAAGATCGAATATTTAGAAAATTTGAACGTCGAAACGAATCTCGCTCATTTTCATCACGTACTCGACAACATACAGGGTGACTTGGAATCGTTACGGACGAGCGTGCCTTCGAGCGAAGATTTAGAAAAATTGAAAACGGCGGTGACGGCACTATCCGAATCGAGCGACATCAAAAGTTCATTGAGCGATCTCGAGAGTAGGGTGGCCAATCTCCCCACCTCCAAAGAATTGCACGCTTTGAAAAGAAACATATCTCGAATGCTGAAACGACTGGAAACGGAAACGGCGAACGTGGAACAGATTCGAGACGAAATTAGTTCGCTGGTGTCGACGCTGCCCACTTCGCAGAGCGTCGCCGACCTTCACACGCAGTTTACAGAGATGCGAAGCATCGTGAACGATCTTACCGAGAAGAGCTCGAAATTGAATCAAGTCGAGAACCTTCAGAACATCGTCGTCAACATCAGAGATCAAGTTGGAGTGCTGGAATCCACGCAGGAATCGACGCTGGCTTCTTTCGGTGCCAAGTTGCAAGAACTCAACGAAAACTACAAGCAGTTGAACGTGGAAGTGAAAATCAAACCGTCGTTTTCTGCCGTAACGGATACCATAGTCGAGCATTTGCTGCCCATCGAAAATAAACTCGGACAAGTTCACAGTAATCTGCTCGGCGTCGACACTAAATTCGCCAAACTGCATTCTCTGCAAGCCATCGAAATCAACAGCGTACCCAATCAACAGAGAATCTCCACGTTCGTCGAAGGTAACAAACTGTACATGTTACATCCTTATCATCCGTACTACAAGTTTCTCCTCGATGGCACGATTCAGATAAACGAATTTTCGTACTGGTCTCGCGGTAGAAAAGCTAGCGTTCCCACCATGACTTTGATATCGAATCGTGGTGTCCAGAAAGCGGGAAATATTCCTCTGGCACGTTGGAACGAAACGCGCAACATATATGAAATACACGAAGACGAAGATCTCACCGTTTTCGACGTGATTGCCGGCGATAAGCTGATCATTCAAAACACGAGCGAAGTGCCACCCTCTTTGAATCCCATCACGCTTGTGCTTCTCTTGAAACGTAATCTCTAAAAAAATGTCTAGGCAAGCCATCGTCGAAGAATTGCATAAACCTGCACGCCGTAACTACGAACGTTTGGCTGTGGTAACCAAGGGCATCGATGACCTCTGGCAAAGTGACCTCGTGGAGATGAGTAGCGGCAATTTGAAAAACGTACATAAATTGAACAAGGGCAACAAGTATCTTCTCACCGTCATAGACACGTTTTCGAAATTCGCATGGGCTCTACCTTTGAAGGCGAAAACGGGAACATGCGTCACGGAAGCATTCAAATTAATTTTTCGCGAAAGCGGCGGCAGACGACCACGGTTTCTGCAAACGGACAAGGGGAAGGAATTTTACAACGCTGTATTCCAAAAGTTTATTCAAAAACACAAGATTCGACATTATTCGACCTTCAGTCACATCAAAGCCAGCATCGTGGAAAGATTCAATCGAACCTTGAAAACACACATGTGGAAACGATTCACGCTTCGGGGAAATTACAAATGGGTCGACATCCTGCCGGAACTCGTCGACACCTATAATGATACGGTACACAGAACGATAGGCATGAAGCCAGTTGACGTTACCAAGTCCGACGAGCAGCGTTTAATTTCTACAGTTTACTGTCCAAAGTACACACCCACGACAAAAAAAGCTAAATACAAAATTGGAGACCGGGTGAGGATCAGCAAATTCAAACGCACCTTCGAGAAGGGATTCACAAAAAATTGGAGCACGGAACTCTTTACCGTGGTTCGAGTTTTACCTGGAAACCGACACACGTATATAATAAAAGATAGTAGCGGCGAGATTTTGAAAGGAAGATTTTACGAAGAGGAACTCTCTAAAACAAAACACCCCGACACGTACCTCATCGAGAAAGTATTGCGTAGGAAAGGTGACAAACTGTTTGTCAAATGGCTGGGACTTCCGGAAAAGAGTTGGATCGACGCGAACGAAGTGATCTTGTAAGTACGTGGAACGTGGTGAAGCGTCTACCGGATCCGGAAAGTCAAACGAAGAAAAAGAACGGCGAGTTGCTTCCCGACAGCATCCGCTGTCTGATCGTAGGTCCATCGGGGTGTGGGAAAACGACACTGCTCGTGGACAATTTTCTCCTCGCACCGAATTGGTTAGATTGGAAGAACAGGCACCTGTACGTGTTCTCGAAAAGTTTGGAGCAATCCAAATACCAGCAACTGATGAAACTGTACGATGGTCTGGACATTGCAACGTTCGCCTCGGAAATAAAACCACTCGACGATTGTCGTGAAAATTCAGTCGTTGTGTTCGACGACGCCATCCTGGAAAATCAAAATGAAATTCGCAACTTTTTCACGCAAGGTCGTCACAAAAGAATGGATTGTTTTTACCTAGCTCAAACGTTTTCCAAAATTCCAAAACAGTTAGTGCGCGACAACGCTAATTTCATATGTTTGTTTCGTCAAGATCACACCAACCTCAAGCACGCGTACGATGACTACGTAGGCGGAGACATGAACTACAATCAATTTTCGGAACGCTGCTGCTCTCCTTGCTGGAACGGTGACGATTTCGGATTCGCGACGATCGACATGACGAGGAAACCCAACGACGGAAAATACAGAAACAAAATCAACGACTTTCTAAACGTTGCAACGTTGTGAGAAACGATGTATATAAATAAACGTTATGACGAAACGAAAAATCGAGGACGAAAATCTCAAGCTTCGCGATTACCTCGCGAAACGCTTCAAAGGTTGGAAATCCGAGAATCGCGGATTCTACGAAGAGAAGAAACGTCAGGATCAACCTGTGATCGATGCCATCAGCAGTCTAGGTAAAGAAATTAAAAGTGTCACGGAACAAAATAAAAATTTGATTAATGAACTCGTACCGCTCGCAGCTAAAAGTTACGCCGTACCCACGCCCATTTCGAGCATTCCTTCGACGCCGTTCGAACTGAAGGATGCACCGGCACGACGTCGAGCCATAGGTAGCACGTCGTCTTCGGATAAAATCGAGTTGGGACCTTTGGCACGAGACTACCTGAGCACGGGGAAATTCGACAAGGATGAAGTGTTCGGATTGTATCCCAGCATGGAAACCAGCGAAGGCGGCGGTGTGGTGTGGAAGATTGGGAAATCGAAGGTGACCTTCGAAGGCAACGACATTAAAGTCAATTTAGGCGACAAGGATAGTTGGAACAGGTATCCGGGTACGGTGGGACTGTGGGAACTCGTCGCCAAAAAGCAGCCGAAAGATTACACCGACGAAGATTACCAAAGTTACAAGGAAATTCTGATCATGACGAATGCCTTGTACCAGAACAACGACGCCTCGCAGAATAGGGTGAAATCGAGCAGCGGCGAGAAGTACAGGAATCTCATCAAACCGATTTGGAACCAGGTCAAAACAGGCAGCGGCGTCAAACGCTACAACACGTTACCCAAAGAATTCGTTTGGGTGGACGATGTTAGGAAACTCGTGGACCGATTGTTGGTGATAGCCGGCGAAGAGAATGCAGGCAACCGTAATTTCTACAACGAGAAGGTTGGCATCGTGGACATGATCAGCACAAAACTTTCCAACTTCATCGTGAACGACGACAAGGGCATAGGTTACCTGATCAAAATCATCAACACGCTGCCTCCGAAATTCTGGAACGTGGCCGAAGGAAAGGGACTTGTGAACGACATCATCAACAAGTTACCTTTCGAGATGCATCTACCTGGCTACCAGTACTGCGGACCGGGTACCAAACTCGAGAAAAGATTGGAGAGAGGAGACAAGGGTGTGAATCCGTTGGACGCAGCATGCAAAGATCACGACATCGCCTACAACACCACGCAGACGGATCTGGACGCACGTAACGAAGCAGACAAAAAATTGGAACATGCAGCTTTCGAAAGGTTCGTCAGCAGAGACGCATCGCTGGGTGAACGGGTCGCCGCACTGGGTACCACCATCGCCATGAACACGAAACAAAAATTGGGGTGGGGTATATAAATAACATACCGTAAAAAAACTACACAAGAAAAAATCTCAGAATATATATATAAATAACATACCGTGAAAATAACACATAGAGCATCAACATGAAGCCCAAGGGTGTCGTGTACCAGATACCATATTCGAATCTTAAAAATCTAGGTGCCCTCGATGGGTTACTTACCAAGAAACAAGGTGAGAAGAAACGTTCTTGCTTGTCGAAAGGACACGGAATGAAATTACTGCTCAGCACACCTCAATTGAAAAGATTGCAGCGTTCGCGGAAACAGCAAAAGATCGGAGGTTTCATATTCAGCATCCCGGCCATCCTGGCAGCATTGTGGGCCGTTGGAAGTTTGGCTGGCGGAAGTGCCGCCATCGCGAAAACCGTCATCGACTCGAAGAAGAACAAGGCCGAATTGGAAGAACAGAAACGTCACAACCTGGCCATGGAGAAGAAAGGAGGAAAAGGCGTGATGAGAAAGTTTAAAAAAAAGAAACAGAAGCACTCACCAACCGAGACATTGAATCTCTGATCGAACCGTTACAAATCAAACACTTCAGAGGAGTTTTCATGTCCGACTCGTTACCTTCAAGCGTTAAAAGAAGAGAATGCGGAGTAGTCAATTTGGACGGTCAAGAAAATCCAGGCACGCATTGGATATGTTACCACAAAAATGATGATAAAGCATTCGTTTTCGATTCTTTCGGAGGTGTTCCACCTACAAATTTAATTCATTATCTGAAAACGAACAAAACCTCTATATACTACAACGACGAACGCATTCAAAATTTCGGAGACGTGAACTGCGGCCATCTCTGCCTTTCCGTACTCACGTTTCTCTCTAAAATAAATAACCCTACGATCGAGGATTTCCAGAAAGCATTGTGGAACCTCAAACAGCATCACTAGGATGGGCGTGTTCCATCTCACGAGCGAATCTTCAATCTTGAAACTCACGCTGCACGACGACATCGTCTATCCTAAATCCGTGGCTCTGCGTGCATTCTACAGCATGTACCTCATACCTAATGTTACGCAGCACAACAACAAAATTAGCGTCGGAAGCGAACACATCGTCGTCACGCCAGGACAATACAATCTTTCCACTTTGCAAGCTCAATTACCCAAAGGCACATACCTTTCTCAAAATTCGGTCACGCACAGAGTGGAAATCCTATCCGCTACGGAGACCGTGGACCTGGGCACCATGGGAGAACTTTTAGGTTTCGAGAACGACACCAAACTCGAAGCTGGCATCAAGCACGTGGCAACCAACATTCCTAAATTCTTGGCCATAGAGACTCTGAACGTACACTGTAACGTGGCCGAAGGTATGATCACGAAATCTTCGGACGGATTGTTAGGAAGTCACAAGCAGACGGGAATCATAGCCACTTTCAAACCAAGTTCCGAGTTCATGGAACCGATCATCTACACGCCCTCTTCGCCGATCTATTTTCCAGTATGTCGCAACCGCATAGACGACATAGAGTTGGTGGTGACGAACGAGAAAGGAGACGTGGTGGATTTCGCAGGTGCCACTACGACGGCCATCGTGGAGATCAACGTATAATAAATAACCATACATGTAAAATGGAGCAAATCGAAAGTTACGAATTGCAATCTTTCCCTCCCAACCGTCGCACGTTCGCCAATCTCAACGAGGCGAACAGGGAGATCGAATACGACGTGGACGTAGGCGACGGGTTCATTCATCCTCACAGAGCGGACCTCTACCTTCAATTCGACGTGGTGAAGAAAGAAAGCGGAGACGCGTTTCCTGCAGCAGCAAACTTGATACTCGTGGACAACTTCGTGCCTCACCTGTTCTCGCAGGTGGAGGTGAGGAAACACAACACCGTCATCGACAGAATCGATTATCCAGGCATCACGTCGACCACAGTGGGAACGTTGAAATTATCCAAAACGGACGCAGCGTACTACCAGGCCGGGGGATTCGAAGCCGGGACCAAAATATCGACGAGAAGTCACACGGTGCTCTTTCCCATGCGTCTGCTGCCTGGTTTCTTCTCGGACTACAAGGAGATCATGTGGAAGGGAGGACTGAGGGTTACGTTTCGAAGAGCGGCCAACGACAACGACGCACTGATGCGATACGCTACTTTGGGTCCGGACGGCACCACGCCGATAGCCAACACTTTACCCGAAGCAGCCAAGTGCGTCATCCAGAGCATGGAATTGAGAATGCCGGTGGTGGAATACGAAACGAACTACGCCCTCAAGTACAAAGCGGAGATCTTGAAAAATCCGCAGGTGCTGATTCACTTTCACGGTTACCAGTGCGTGCAGAAAATAGCGTCGGGAAGTCACATGGAATTCGACGTGACGACGCAGTTCAACAACATACAGTTCGACATGCCAGATTTCGTCGTAGTGCTTTTTCAGACCGGGAGGGACAAGAATCAGGAAAAAGATTCCAGCAAGTTCGACGACTGCAAGATCAAGAACGTTTATCTGAAGAACGGACGCAACGAAGTGTTCCCGCGCGAGAATTACAACCTCGACGTGACCAAAAACGATTACCTCAAACTTTACGAAGCGTTCTCGGCTTACAAACGTGTGACCGAGGGAAGCGTGGACATGTACTACACGCCCAGCGAGTTCAAAGCACGGAGACCCATGACCGTCATCAACTCATCTAAGAGAAAGAAGGTTGTGGTCAACGATCGAACCAACATCAAGGTCGTCTGCGAGTTCCACGATGCCTTGCCCGAGGATACCCTATGCAGTGTCATCCTGATTGCAGAGAAGTCCTTCGCCTACGACGTGAAGAACGAGAGGGTCACAGAGCAGTTTTAACAAGTTTTTTAACATCTTTTCTTGCACAAATAAGAAATTTTTTGTACTAGCACAATCAGTTACAATAGCACAATACGAATTTCACTAGTTCAGATCAGTTACAAATATCAATTTCATTAGTTATCAGTTACAATATCTTTTTTACACTATAGCACGAGACAATCAGAATTTGCACAAAAAAATTTGTTGTTGTTTTTTACACGTGAAAATTAACAATAAAATTTCTTTTTTTATCGTTTCAGATGCTGTCGAAACATCAAAAACACATACAAACACACTAAAAAAATAAGCATGCAACTTTATTTGTAACACACACACACATATTCTCCATCTTCATCAAGAAAATATTATAATAAACATAATTATTTTTATCTATATCTCACAATAAAACTCTATATCCAAAAATATCACAACATCAAATAACACTAGAGTCGTTAGTACACGTTGCATGCATTACGGAGGTCCTCTGTAGGGTTTCATGGAAGTTTGGGGGAAAAAAAAAACACGTGAAACCCTACAGAGGTGCGGTTATCTAGAGCCGTAGCCGTTAGAACCTTTTTGGGTTGGGCACCACGCACCCTGGCGGGGTTAGGGGCCAGGTATTCTAAAAAACAACAATTATTATTTTGTTTGTTTGTGCTACAATACATAAGCGCGCGCGCGTGTGTGGCACATCGTTTCCCCGGGAGTTGGAAAATTGCGATATGGCGCATTCGCTCATTACTGTTGCCAGCCATAAATCTCTCTCTCTCTCTTCATCTTACAGCAAAGTTGGCAACTCTATTTTTTTTTAGCTGTAAGTAAATTGCCAACACACTCTAGTTAATAATGCTACATATAATACGCACACACGCACGCACATACTATATTGCCATCCACCCATATCCCCCTCTCTTTTACGGCAGTACGTGTTTGTTGCCTAACCTAACCTAACCTAACCTAACCTAACCTAACCTAACCTATCTTCTTGTTTAGTATATGTAGGTTGGCAAAAATTGCTTTATGCACTGTAACGCAAGCCTCAAGCAAAGTTGCCAGCTTCTTGCTTTAGGTTAGGTTAGACAAAAAAAACTGTAGGTGGGCCGTCGGTTGTTTAACTCTCCCCTCTCTCTCTCTCCTCTCTCTTTTTTTTGTAAAAAGCCATGGCAAAAATACCAGTAGGTTGGCAACCTTGCTTGAGGCTTGCCTTACAGTGCATAAAGCAAGGTTGCCAGCTCCTTGCTTTAGGTTAGGTTAGGTTAGGTTAGGTTAGGTTAGGTTAGGTTAGGTTAGAGTAGGTTAGGTTAGGTTAGGTTAGAGTAGGTTAGGTTAGGTTAGGTTAGGTTAGGTTAGGTTAGGTTAGAGTAGGTTAGGTTAGAGTAGGTTAGGTTAGAGTAGGTTAGGTTAGGTTAGGTTAGAGTAGGTTAGGTTAGGTTAGAGTAGGTTAGGGTGGGTGTTGGCAGCTGTTGGTTGTTTAACTCTTCTCTCTCTCTCTCCTCTCTTTTTTTGTAAAAAGCCATGGCAAAAATACCAGTGTTTTATGCACTGTAAGGCAAGTCTTAAGTAAAATTGCCAGCTCCTTGCTTTAGGTTAGGTTAGACCAAAAAAAGCTGTAGATGGGTGTTGGTACTTGTCGGTTGTTTAACTCTTCCCTCTCTCTCTCCTCTCTTTTTTTTTTGTAAAAAATTATGGCAAAAATACCAGTAGGTTGGCAACCTTGCTTTATGCACTGTAAGGCAAGCCTCAAGCAAGATTGCCAGCTCCTTGCTTTATGCACTGTAAGCCAAGCCTCAAGCAAGATTGCCAGCTCCTTGTTTTAGGTTAGGTTAGACAAAAAAAAAACCTTGGTGATTTTTTTCGAGTAAAATATTGGCAACACTGCGAGAAAATAAGGCTTATGCCTTACAAGAGAAATCTATTAAGGCAAACCTCAAGCAAGGTTGCCAGCTCCTTGCTTTAGGCTACGTTAGACCCAAAAAAACCTTGGTGATTTTTTTGAGTAAGCAGCTGGCAACACTGCGAGAAAATGAGGCTCATGCCTTACGAGAGAAATCCATTAAGGCGAGCCTCACCGAGCCTCATTTTCGGGCGTAGAACCGGGTTGATTGGACTACTCAGGTAACACGATTCCTACAGGATTCATCCCATGCATGTGCCGCTAACCATAGAGTAAACTTCTATTCAATAACATCACCAGGACTTAGATGCACTTTTGCGGGTAATGACAGTCAGTGACCGGCATTTCTCACATTTCCTGCTAAGAAAAATATTACAATAACTTTTAAGATCTAAGCACATAATGATTCTCATCCAATGCTAGATATATGAATGCAGATGCTACACAGATATTTTTCAGTCAATAAAAGTAATTCTTAATTGTCAAAACTGTTAATTATGTTATTTTTATTTACTTATACATTTCACATGAGCATTGAAGTGACTGCCATTACCCACACGTGTGAGAAATAGCGGCCAATGTCATATGTTTACTATTTTGTATTTCAATTAACTACACAAATAGATACAGAAGTAGTTGTATTTACAATATTATAAACTCAACTTATAAGTGTAGAAAAGAAGAGCTCAAATGATTGAACAATCCGATTTGCCTACACTTAAAACAATGCCAAGTGGGGCTTATACCCCAATTCTTCAAGTGTGATATGCTCTGAATTTTTAAGAATTTTGAATTCTAGTGTAGAAAAGAAGAACCCTAACAATACGATTTGCCCACACTTAAAACAATGCCAAGAGGGGCTTATACCCCAATTCTTCAAGTGTGATATGCTCTTAATTTTAAGAATTTTGAATCCTAGTTTAGAAAAGAAGAATCCTCAACAGACAGATTTGCCTACACTTAAAGCTATGCCAAGTTCCCATATGATCTTATTGTTTACAGTGTGTTTTTCTGTCAAAATCCCAGGAATTGAATTCTAGTGTAGAAATAATAAGCCCCCCTCCCTCAGATTGATTCTGCCATGTGTACATTGATATAAAGCTCATAGCTCCTGGGTTCTGAGACCCAATAGAATATGGTGCATAGCCCCATGGTTTTTATTGTCTTGTAAACAAGAGGCTAGGGTTTGAATCCTGATAAAATGTGAAGCCTCCCCTGATGGCAAAGTGTTAATATTGTTGCTTTGTAAACAAGAGGCTCGGGTTTGAGTCCTGACAAAATGTGTAAGATTGAAATACATGTGGCAAAATAATATCTCCATACGTGAGATTTAGAGAATAATTATTGTTAGTTGATATATAATTGATAGCTCCCAGATCTGAAACCTGGTAAAAAGTGTTGTACAACAGCATAAAAAAGCAAAATTATTTTATATTGGGGATCACCAGAGCCTAGTTATTGTTTTGGCATAGTTCTGTTTTTTTTGGACCAAGAAATGTTATATAAATAAACAACAAAAATGCCAAAACAAAAATATTGCAATCAGTGTAATAAAAATATATCTAGTTCTATTTGGTCTAGGCACCGGCATATTTGTGACTCTAAGAAATGCAGAAAAACCACAAAAATGTGTCCAAGATGCCATAAAATATTAAGCAAGGCATATTACAAGCCGTGTGCTTGAGGGTAATAGTGTTTCGGAAGATTCTTCACCACCAGAAGTAGTGTCTCCAACTATGTTAGTTTTTCCCTTATGAATTAGATACAAGAAATGTGAATGTCTTATTACGTACACGCGTGTTGGAACATTAATAAAACTTTGTAGTTGCGAAGTTGGCTATGTAGCAATTAGATACGATAACAGCTTTGGAATATTACCGAATTGCAACGATGTTTCTATAAAGGTCGGGTAGCAACACTGAATGGCACAGTTTGCCCATCTGTAACGCCAAAAGCTTGTGTCCCCGCCCTCTACAAATTCCTTCCTGGAAGCAGTTGCCAGTGTATACATCTGGCATTTTTCTTTGACAAGCTGGGGGAATTCAGGTTCCTGAAATCTGAGCATGTTTTATGTGGGAAGTAAGGAAAGGAAGCATAGGTGGATCATTTAATAAATGCTAAACTAATATTCCGTACGATTTTAAGCATCACTGGTTGTATTTGGACCAAGCAATTTGGCTTTCTCAAAGGTTTCGCTACAATCTTTTGCAGTGTGTTGATTTTACCATTCTAGATAAAACGCATGAATTTGAAAGTAGTGTGTGCGTGTTTGTGATATATACATCAACACATGTGTAATCTAGAGATTCCCATGTCAGTTACTGTCAGTGTAAATCATGTTTTCTGATTCTGTCTAGCCCTCTGTTTCAAGATTATAGACTGTATTTAATATTGCGAATTTGCAACACTGCACAACACGGAGTGACGGACAAGTAGCGGGAATTTCGTTAATTTAAATGAGTGAATGTCACCATAGGTGCTTTACTAAAGAATGGTTATGAATTCATAAACAAGGATAAGGCTAGTAAATGCTTTGAACAGCATACAATGCTGTATTACTCTAGTTTCAAGACGGCATTGAATGGACTATCTATCAGGGTGCAAAAGGTCTGCGGAGGGACTATTGCCAGAATCCACCAATAGGGCCGTACTGGCTTTCTCCAGAACACGTGCTTTTGTTTACATCCACTTCGTAGTGGAAAAAAATGGACAATAAGTGCTTTGTTAATTATTCATCTGAACAGCATACTTACAGATGTTGATGATGAAACAGGTAAAACATTGTACATATTTAACAATAATTTAAATCATTACCAATTACCTGTAGGTGGGCAATTACAATTTATTACAACCCCTGAGGGTGATGTCAAGATTTCAATAGGGAGAAATATTTATAGAATTAAGCACTCAAACATGATTTCTGGCACTGTATATACTGTTTCTGCTGGTGACTGCTTATATATTGAGGTCCCTGGATCATATGACAAGCTTATACCTTTTTTTATAGAATTAAGAATCAGATATTCAATAATAAATAACCATTAAAACAAAAATGCCTAATGATATATTTGGCCATACAAGGCATGAAGATCACAGTGATGAGATTCTGATGCTTGATGTCAGAGTCAAGAAATTAAGAAGTGATTTACAAGCTTTACAAACCACACTTAATGCCAGTCTTCAATTAGAAATTACAAATTTGCAATCACAATGCATGGACCCTCTTCTTAAAATTGACTCAGAACTCAAATTGCTGCTTCAGAAATATACTCATTTAGCCACATTAGATAATTTTCAAAGTTTAGAAGAAGCTGTAGCAGCTCTTCAAGCCAAATTTAAGACCCAGGCTAACAACTCTGAGCAATTGAAACAACAATTGGAAGAGCAGATTAATAATGTCCAGGCACAACTCCAAACAATTGTCAAAAGCATAAAATCACAAGAAGATTTTGATCTAGTGATTTCCACTCTAAAAGAACAGATTCAATCACTCCAAATACCTAATCTGGACCCTCTAAACAATGCCATAGCCGAGGTTAAAGAAAAAATTGAGACACTTGAAAATTTTATGAACAACTTGCCATCTTCTGATGCTTTGAGTGCAATAACTCGGACTGTTGCAAACATCAAGCTGCAACTTGAAACATATGAAGATTTTGGAAAAATTCAAAGTACCATAACCCATCTTGAGGGTACAATAGCAGCAGTGCAAAGTGATTTGACAAATGTACAAGAATCTCTAGAATCCCGCCTGCCTGGGATTGTAGACACACTTGTCAGTGTCCAGGAACAGATCACAAAGCTTGAAAACCTCAACACTGAATCTGAGCTATCTCATTTTCATCACTTGATTGATGATATCCAAACAAAGCTTGAAATTTTACAACAATCAACACCCTCTCAGGCAGATATAGCCCTGCTCCAAAATGCTATGCAAAATGTGGCTGATGCTTCTGAATTAAATAATGTAAAATTGGCACTTGAATCTTTGCAGAATACTGTATCAAATCTGCCTACATCACAGGAACTTAAAAATATTAAGAGGGCAGTGAATCGCATATTGAAATCAGAAGATATCAAGAATATCCAGACAAAGATCAAACAACTTACTCAGACAGTGGCCACTCAACCAACTAATCAACATATTAATGAACTGCATGCCCTGTTTGAGGATATCAGAAGACAGGTCCATGATCTTACTGCTCAAAATTCAAAATTGGCAGTTGTTGAAAATTTGCAACAAATTGTAGCTAATATCAAGCAACAGCTAGGGACCATGGAATCCAATCAAGCAAATGCTCTGTCTGTTTTTGCCACCCAGCTACAAGAAATTGTGCAACAATACAAAAAACTTGTTGTGGACATAAAAATCAAGCCAGGCCATTATGATGTTGTTAGAACCATCAATGAGCACCTTGAATCTGTAACAAGCAGATTGCTTACAGCAGAAAAAGAAATAACAGGCATAATCGAGAATCCAAAACATACAGTAATTCTTGAATTGTACAGCATCCCCAACAAAGAATATGATTCACCATTTACACCAGGTGGCAAAATATATATGCTGTCCCCTGCACAATTTTATTACCAGTTTTTTGTTGGGGGCACACTTAGACCAATCAAGATCAAATATTGGCTTCAACCACAGGCACACCACTACCCTACCTTATCAATAACAAATGCTGATAACAAAGCAAAAATCACCAGTGTAGAGTTAGAGGATTTTACAGACCCCAATACATTAGAAACAGCCTATGTTGAAGATGATGGCTCTCTGGAATTTAAAATACAAATAGGGGACAAATTATATTTAGAAAATCCTGTAGTATCAGCTGCTGAACACCCCATAGTTGCAATATTCTTGTTTTCATATTATGTCTAGACAAATTATTGTTGATGAATTACACAGACAAGCCAGACATAATTATAAGAGACTGCCAGTAGTCACAAAAGGCATAGATGATTTATGGCAAGGGGACTTGATTGAGATGGCAAGTGGACAGCTGAAAAACTTAGACAAAATCAACAAGGGCTACAAGTATCTAGTCACTGTAATAGACACATTTTCAAAATTTGCCTGGGCTGTGCCACTCAAATCCAAGACTGGAAAATGTGTTACAGAAGCCATCAGGACAATCATCAGAGTGGAAGATCACCGCGCTATTTGCAAACAGATAATGGCAAAGAATTTTATAATTCTGTGTTCCAACAATTTATTAAAAGCCAGTCAATAAAACATTATTCGAGTTACAGTGATCTCAAAGCCTCAATTGTAGAGAGATTCAACAAAACCCTAAAAAATCTTATGTATAAACAATTTACACTTCAAGGTAATTATAAATGGCTTAATATTCTTCCAGAACTTCTACATAAATATAACAACTCGGTCCATTCCACAATCAACATGAAACCCTCTGAAGTAACTCCATCTGATGAGCAAAAATTGATCAGGACTGTTTATTATCCTAGATACCAGTCAACAACAAGAAAGGCCAAATACAAGGTGGGTGATCAAGTAAGAATCAGCAAATATAAGCACTTATTCAAAAGAGGCTTTACAAGAAACTGGAGCACTGAATTATTTACAGTGGTTCAAGTTAAACCTGGGACCCTTAACACATATATAATAAAAGATCACCGAGGAGAAATTCTCAAAGGCAGATTCTATGAAGAAGAACTCAGCAAAACTAAACAGCCTGACACATATCTCATAGAAAAAATCATCCGCAGAAAAGGCAGCAAGTTATTTGTCAAATGGCTAGGACTTCCGGAACACAGCTGGATCGATGCAGACAAAGTGATAATATGAGCACCTGGGATGTTATAAAAAGGCTGCCAGAACCTGAACAGCAGATTAAGAGAAATGGCAAGTTGCTGCCTGAAAATATTAGATGTCTTATTGTTGGGCCATCAGCTTGTGGTAAAAGTACACTAATGGTTGATATTTTTTTATTGGCACCCAACTGGTTAGACTGGAAAAACAGGCACTTGTATATTTTCTCTAAGAGCTTGGAACAATTAAAATATCAGCAGTTGATGAAGCTATATGATGGATTGGATATAGCCACTTTTGAAACAGATGTTAAGCCACTTCATGAATGTCTCGATAATTCTGTTGTTGTGTTTGATGACATTATACTGGATAATCAAAACAAGGTTAGAAACTTCTTTACACAGGGCCGACACAAAAACATAGATTGTTTCTACCTGGCACAGACTTTTTCAAAAATACCCAAGCAGCTGATCCGAGACAACAGCAATTTTATATGTGTGTTTCATCAAGACCATACCAACCTCAAACATATACATGATGAATATGTAAGTGGGGACTTGAGCTACAATAATTTTTCCAAGTTTTGCAGTAGGTGCTGGAACCAGGACAGTTATGGGTTTGTCACAATTGATATGACAAGAAAACCCAATAGTGGCAAATACAGAAATAAAATCAACAATTTTCTAGACATTGAAACATATATAAATAACCATGAAAAGGCCAATCATTGATGATCTTAAATTAAAAGATTATCTTGTAAAAAGATTTAAGGGATGGAAATCACAGAACCGAGGAATTTATGAACAACACAAACAAACAGAACAGCCTATTATTGATGCTATTAGTAATTAGGTAAAAATATCAAAACTGATACAGAGCAAAATCAAAATTTGATCACAGAGCTTGTACCTGTAGCTGCAAGGAACATATTAGATTATCCAATCACCCCACTTTCCAGTATTCATACACCTAGTCCTGTTGCTCCTCGAAGAATTGAAGCTACTCTGGATCCTATTGAATTGGGTCTTCTTGCTCAAAAATATTTAAGCACACCTAAAGACAACAAAGATGAGGTCTTTGGCTTATATGCCGACACAGAGCGTGATGGTAGCATCATACATAGAATTGGCAATTTCAGAGTAACATTTATGGGAGATGATATAATTGTATATTCAGAATCTCAACTTGGAGAAAGAGGTGCTTTTGTTAAGTATCTTGGCACATCTGGATTGTGGGAACTGATGACTAGGAAAAGGCCTGGCAGCTATACAGATCAAGATTATGAACATTACAAAGAAATATTAATAAAATCAGATGCTCTATACCAGAACAATGATCCCACACAAAAAAGAGTCAAGTCTAGCAGTGGAGCAAAATATAACAACTTAATCAAGCCCATATGGTCACAAATTAAGACAGGTAGTGGAATCAAACAATACAACACCCTTCCCAAAGAATGTGTGTGGGTTGATGATGTCAGGAAACTTGTAGATAGGTTATTGGTGATAGCTGGGGAGGAAAATGCTGGCAACCACAATTTTTACAATGAAAAGGTTGGAATTATGGACATGATAAGCACAAAATTGTCTAATTTTATACTGAATGACACTAAGGGGATTGGATATCTTATAAAAATTATTAATACTCTACCACCTAAATTTTGGAATATTTCTGAGGGCCGGGGGTTGGTTAATGACATTATAAACAAGCTGCCATTTGAACTACATATTCCTGGCTATCAGTATTGTGGTCCCGGCACAAAATTGGACCATAGATTAAACAGAGGTGATCCTGGTGTTAATCCCCTTGATGCTGCTTGTAGAGACCATGACATAGCATACAACACACATTCTGATCTTGACAAGAGACATGTTGCAGACAAGAAATTAGAAGAGGCTGCATTTGGTAGATTTGTAAGCAAAGATGCTTCTTTGAGTGAAAAAATAGCAGCATTGGGGACCACCATAGCTATGAACACCAAACAAAAACTGGGGTGGGGGCTGTGAATATGTATATAATAAACCTACAATGAAGGCAAAGGATGTTATGTATCAAATACCTTATGCAGGTCTTAAATCTCTTAAAACTATTGATAGCCTTCTAACCAAAAAGCAGCGCAAGAAAAAAAATTCTTGTCTTGCAAAGGGCCATTGTATGAAATTGTTGCTTAGTACCCCCCAATTAAAAAAATACAACAATCCAGAAAAAAATCACATGTGGGGGGTTTCATATTTACTATCCCGCCCATCTTAGCTGCTCTCTGGGCTGTGGGGAGCTTGGCTGGGGGATCAGCTGCCATAGCAAAAACAGTAATAGATGCCAAGAAAAATAAGGCAGAATTAGATGAATTGAAGCGCCATAACCTGGCCATGGAGAAACAAGGCAAAGGTGTTAAGAGAGCCATAAATAAGTTTAAAAAAAACAAGAGCCGCTTACAAACCAAGATATTGAAGCTTTAATCAAGCCACTGGGCATCAAAAATTTTAGAGGAGTGTACATGTCTGATTCTTTACCAGAACAACCACTCAACAAAGAGTGTGGCATTGTTAATTTGGATAAGTACAAAAATCAGGGCACTCACTGGATTTGTTATCTTAAATATTTAAACAATCAGGCATTTGTGTTTGATTCATTTGGAGGTGTTCCACCTGAAAATTTAGTAAAATATTTAAAATCAGCTAATCTTTATTACAATAATGCCCATGTTCAAAACTTCAAAGATGTTAATTGTGGACATTTGTGTTGATCTGTTCTTAGATATATGTCTCAAATAAATAAACCATCAATTGAAAATTTTCAAAAGGCCTTGTGGTATTTAAAACATCATGGGGGTATTCCATCTCACCAGCCAAAATTCAATATTGAAACTCAAATTACATGATGATATAGTGTATCCCAAAACAATAGCTCTCAGAGCATTTTATGGCATGTACTTGATCCCTAATATTACACACCACAACAACAAAATTGCAGTAGGGGATCAAAAAATTGTCATCACTCCAGGGCAATATAATCTGTTCACTTTAAATGCTCAATTACCCAGAGGTATAGTATTAACTCAATATTCTGTCACTCACAGAGTAGAGATTGTATCTGCTACAGAAACAGTGGATCTGGGTACTATAGGAGAGCTGTTAGGCTTTGAGAACAACACAAAACTTGAACCAGCCATCAAACACACTGCTATTAATATACCTAAATTCTTAGCCATAGAGACTCTGAATATTCACTGTAATGTGGCCGAGGGTATGATCACCAAATCAAATGGCATAGGCACTCACAAACAAACTGACATCATTGCAACATTTAAACCTAATTCTGAATTTATGGAGCCAATCATCTACACTCCATCCCCAACATTATATTTTCCTGTGTGCCATAATAGAATAGATTATATTGAGTTGATGGTCACTAATGAAAAAGAAGAATTAGTTGATTTTGCTGGAGCCATAATAACTGCTATCATGGAGATTAATATTTAAATAAAAATACATACAAAAAAAATGGAAAATATTGAGAGTTATGAGCTACAATCATTCCCCCCAAACAGGAGGACATTTGCAAATTTAAATCAACCCAACACAGAAATTGAGGTTGATCTTGATGTAGGGGATGGCTTTATACACCCCCACAGAGCAGATCTATACATCAAATTTGATGTTGTAAAGCTCGATGGAACAGATTATCCGGCAAATTCAAATATAAGATTGGTAGACAATTTTGTGCCGCATCTGTTCTCTGAAATTGAGATCAGAAAGCATGGTGTTGTTATAAACAGAGTGGATTATCCCGGCATTAACTCCACAGCTTTGGCCACACTAAAATTATCCAAAACCGAGGCTTCTTACTACAAAATAGGTGGATCTGAGGCTGGTGATAAAATTATATCTAAGAACCACACAGTGCTGTTCCCTATGCGCCTGTTGCCAGGATTCTTTTCAGATTACAAAGATATTATGTGGAAGGGTGGTTTAAGAATCACATTTAGAAGAGCTGCCAATGATAATAATGCTTTGATGAGGTACAGCACATTAAACTCTACAGGGGAAGCTTTGCCTAATACCCTACCTGATGAGGGCAAATGCATTATTCAGACTATGGAGCTAAGAATCCCAGTTGTTGAATATGAAGCCAGTTATGCTCTTAAATACAAAGCAGATATAATAAAAAATCCACAGATTCCTTTACAATTTTATACATATCAATGTGTACAGAAGCCTGCAACTGGTACTTATTATGAGTTTGATGCTACAAATTCATTCTCCAGTATACAATATGACATGCCGGATTTTGTGGTGGTACTGTTTCAGACTGGAAGACACAATAATCAGGAAAAAAATTCAAGTAGATTTGATAACTGCAACATCAAGAACATATATCTTAAAAATGGCAGAAATGAGGTATTTCCTAGAGAAAATTATAATTTAGACATGTCCAAGGATGATTTCCTCAAATTATATGAGGCATTTTCATCATACAAAAGGGTCACTACTGGCAATACTGACATGTATTACACACCAGATGAATTCAAAGCACAGAGACCCATGTTTGTAATCAACACTTCAAAAAGGAAACAAGTTGTGGTTAATGACAGGACAAATATTAAAATTATCTGTGAATTCCATGAGGCATTACCTGATGACACCATATGTAGTGTTATTCTCATAGGTGAAAAATCATATGTTTATGATGTAAGAAATGAGAGAGTCACAGAGCAATTCTAGAGAGCCGACTCAAACACAGAATCCCCTTGATTGCAAAGCAATAATACCAACACTTTGCAGTCAGAGAGGCTCAGACACTCTGCCAGGTTTCGAACCTGGGGCCTTTTGATTATAGAACATATAGGCCATGGAATTATGTCTACATCACCTCTGCATATAGCAGGCAAACTTATTGTCAGCACCTCTGCATATAGCAGGCAAGCTCATTGTCAGCACCTCTGCATATAGCAGGCAAGCTCATTGTCAGCACCTCTGCATATAGCAGGCAAGCTCATTGTCAGCACCTCTGCATATAGCAGGCAAGCTCAAATACAATTCAAAATTGGATTTTGAAATATGCAATGAATATTCAGAGTGTCTCTCAGGTACATATTAACACAACTGAATCCAAACGGCCAACTAAGAATTTACCTTGGAGTTAATGACACTGATGGATGGCATGCAAGAGATATAATCTACACTGTGTCCTTTCAGGAAAAATTGCATGTCAGCAGATATAATCTCCCAGGCGTGCATAATTAATTACTGGCCGGGACATGTGACTGATCAAAAGATTAGAAGAACATGCAGGCAATTAATTATGCACGCCTGCACATGTCCTATTGTATTGATCGGGAAGTTTTGCTATGAGAATATAAGTATTTTTCCGCTTAATTTCAAGTATAGCCAAAAACAATTATAACAGCAGTTAGTGGCTGAGCTGGTGTTTTTATACCCAACAGCAATAACTAGGCTCTGGTGATCCCCAATATAAAATAATTTTGCTTTTTTATGCTGTTGTACAACACTTTTTACCAGGTTTCAGATCTGGGAGCTATCAATTATATATCAACTAACAATAATTATTCTCTAAATCTCACGTATGGAGATATTATTTTGCCACATGTATTTCAATCTTACACATTTTGTCAGGACTCAAACCCGAGCCTCTTGTTTACAAAGCAACAATATTAACACTTTGCCATCAGGGGAGGCTTCACATTTTATCAGGATTCAAACCCTAGCCTCTTGTTTACAAGACAATAAAAACCATGGGGCTATGCACCATACTCTACTGGGTCTCAGAACCCAGGAGCTATGAGCTTTATATCAATGTACACATGGCAGAATCAATCTGAGGGAGGGGGGGGGCTTATTATTTCTACACTAGAATTCAATTCCTGGGATTTTGACAGAAAAACACACTGTAAACAATAAGATCATATGGGAACTTGGCATAGTTTTAAGTGTAGGCAAATCTGTCTGTTGAGGATTCTTCTTTTCTACACTAGGATTCAAAATTCTTAAAATTAAGAGCATATCACACTTGAAGAATTGGGGTATAAGCCCCTCTTGGCATTGTTTTAAGTGTGGGCAAATCGTATTGTTAGGGTTCTTCTTTTCTACACTAGAATTCAAAATTCTTAAAAATTCAGAGCATATCACACTTGAAGAATTGGGGTATAAGCCCCACTTGGCATTGTTTTAAGTGTAGGCAAATCGGATTGTTCAATCATTTGAGCTCTTCTTTTCTACACTTATAAGTTGAGTTTATAATATTGTAAATACAACTACTTACAGAATCATGGAACGGGGCGGACAAAACTAGACACTCTAATCTATGAAATGTGTATTTTCAACCCTATCTGACAGCTAGTTTCGTGGTTTTACCCGATCTCTCTCAGGTGACCCCCTTCTTCCCTATTCTTATATTACAGAAACATGAATTATAGTTCAGGACAAAGTTAAAGAAACTCGGACTTCATCTTCCTCAAATCTTGACGACGCGTGGAGAGGAATGTGGCCAACAACATGTCCACGTGGGTGTCCTTACAAGAATTGGCAAGCATTGAAGGGACATGTGGTGGATACACATGTTTTAAGTTTGTGCTGCCTCCCCGATGGCGCAGGCTTGTCGCCGCCTTGTAATAAAGGGGTCCCAGGTTCGATACCCGGTGGAGGCACAAGTGGTTTGGATGCCACTTTAAACTGTAGATCCAGTCCCGATTAGCCTTACTGTGCATAAAGTGGACTTAAACACCATTTTAAAAGCCAGATGTACGGAACTTTGTGACCCCTATTAATTCATCTCTAGTTTATAATACTGTAGGGTTTCTATAAATTAGTTATACAAAAGTAACCATTACGTTAATTGTGAAGAAAGTGTATGTGTAACAGAAATGGTTTATACATGAATGAATACAGCGTATCTTCAAGTTTATTGTCGCACGTCATTTACTTCCAGTTGTTAGTTTCAGATTCCGCCACTGGAGGCGTGAGCGTTTGCTTATCTTCTCTAGTATTGCGCCAGTCATCATGGACTGCAAAGTCATATCATACCTGGACATGCTTGAGAAGTATCTAATGCCACAATTGCGTGAAAATATGGGTGCGGATTTTATTTTCCTCCGCATTTTCATACAGAACTAAGCCTACCTCAATCGTGAAGTACCGACTTGGATTGGTCGTGGTGGAACGATTCCGTGACCACCTCGTTCGCCTGATTTAACCCCATGGATTTCTCTCTGGGGTTATATTAAATATCGTGTGTTCGTTCCCCCTCTTCCCAGCAACGTCGACGAGCTGCAGGTCCAAATAACGCAGGCAGTTGCGACCATCGATGCAGACATACTTCAAAGGGTTTGGCAGGAAATCGAATACCGCTAGGACATTTGCCGTGTGATGAAAGGATCACATATTAAACATTTGTAGAGAAAACTTGAAGATATGTTGTATTCATTGATGTATAAAACATTTCTGTTACAAATACTCTTTCTTCACAATTAACGGTTACTTTTCTATAACCAATTTATAGAAACCCTGTACTTTGTTTAAAAAGTTAACTGTGATTTTTCAGAAGGAAGACTACGTTGCACAAAGTCCCAGTTCGCATGCAAAAGTGGGAAATGCATACCAGAGAGATGGCTGTGCGACTCCACCAACGACTGTGGCGACAACAGCGACGAAGAAGTTGATATGTGTGGTGAGTAAAACAAAGCCGATTTGGTAATCCGACATTTCTGGCATGGCGAAATATTTGGCCTATTACAAGTTTTGCTGATCAAAACATATACCGTATTTGCCGGCGTATAAGACGCACTGGACTGCCGTACACATTTTGGAGGAAAGAGCTCAATATTATAATTAATTTACAGTATTTCACATATAAGGTAACATATAGGTCTACTTTCAATAATTCACTTACCTAATCTAACTAGGAATACATTTTAATCTTCTTCGTCAAGACCCAGAGATTCATCTCAGGAGCTAATTAAATGAAGTCAGTAGAAACATCATCTAAATCAGAAATTTTAAGTTGTAGCACCTTTCCAAAACTATAGCTGTTTTCAGACCGATCGTTTGAGATATGTATCATAGGACATGAAATCAACTCAAATGAACACACTATGTTGCAACTTTTTGTGGGATTAGCATATTTATACCTTCTTTACACCCTCTTAGATGCTTCAGCTCCTTGTTATTTTCTTTCGTGTTTTGATAAAGAATTGGACAGATAAATAAACGATTTTCACTCTTCTTGAGCAGGTACATAAAATCCTATAGTCTCATTTTGTAGAGCAGAACGAGAGTTATAAAATGGAATAATATAATCATTGCCGCCTCCATAGTTCCCAAGATAATTTAGCAAAACCCGCGAGAGGAAACACAAACTTCAACAAAACCTATTCGGCAGAACCACAGTTCTTTATGCGGTCCGCGCGCATTATATACAGAAGGCGCAGAAAAAGAGAGCACTGATTAACCTTTTTTTGCACATTTTTGAAAATATTTTCAGAACCTCTTTTACCCTCTCTCGACCATAAATTTACACCTTACACCTATAAATCAGAATATGAGTCCTCACACAATAAATTGTCATCCGTATCATCCAGTGCATTACTAATGTCACACTACTTAACCATATATTTCACAGCATCCCATGAAGCTTTGACTCATTCACAAACTTGTTAAATACTAGGCCTCTTCCTTTATCCTAAGTGTCGACACCCTGTTTTTTAAGACCTATATTTAAAGGGGAAAAGTGCGTCTTACATGCCGGCAAATATGGTAACTGTCGCATGACAATCAACTTGGCTGCTCCACTTCAATTTATTGTTTTTAAAAAAATCAACTAACCAACGTGAGGTCATTTCCCATCAACAACTATCTTGATCGACCAACCTATATGTACTGATTCCTTCCACTGGTTGTTCCGATCAGAGAATGGACTTGGAAATTCTATTTTTATATTTTCTGTTGAAAGCCAAAGAGGGTCACATGAGTCGCTCAACCAATCGACTTTGTCCAGTTGCCGTGGTGAGGCGTTGCCAAATTTCTCTCTCAACAAGGCCACCACGGCAAAGTCTAATGGTTGCCGCAGCTCAGCAAGCGAATGGATCTCAGATTCCCTGCCTCTCCCTGAAATGGGAGCGAAGGAAGCTTGTTGACAGGAAGATGTGTCGTGGACGACTGGACAAAAATCAGGCGTGTAGCAACCGGTAGCAACACCGCTTTTACCCCCTTCAACTGGAGGCGGAAAGTCTGGGTTTCCTCAAGTCCATTCTTTGGCCGGGCGGACTTTAGCTGCCTTTATTACATTTTACCTTTAATCTCTCTCCTTCCACACCTCTTCCCATGATGCCTTGAGAGTAGATTAATGGCGTAGGAACTTTATAAGGGATAAGCTATATGTCGTAAAACTTATGTTATGCACGAATTTCAATATTTTTTTCACTGACGACTATAAAAAACTTAATAATAATTACGTTATAGTTTACCTCATATATTTTTAAATATTTAAACTGTAGGGATGTTAAAATCTAAAGTTAATCTCTATACCTAAAAATAAGATTAACATCCTGTATTCTCCCTAACAAATCATCATTTTGTTAATTGAAGGGCTCGGCTGTAACACATGGTAGTTTCTGATTTCATTAGGAAAAATCGTTATTAGAAGCTGTTCTGCAGATAAGTTGTTTCCGTGTTGCGTTTACCACTTTCAGAAGGCTTCACTGAGTCCAATGAAAATTGTATGACATGGCAATTTCACCCGAGAATTGAAGGATGAAACATTTTACCTTGTAACTCAAAAATGACCAAAATGTCACTTACCATGTTTTACACCTGAGCCCTTCAATTATCCTTCAGGTTTATTATAATGCTTTTATGTCCCATGTGTTCTAAACAAACACACTTGTCACAAGTTCAGGGAAAGTTTCTGTCGATAAAATTGTAACATGTTCCCCACAATGTTAATAATCATCATCAACTTATCCGTTCTTTACTGCGAGCATTTTTGTTCAAAGGTACTGAAAAAAAGGAACTTTTAATTTCGCCATTAGTTTACTCCAAAGAGTAACTGAGTTACTGATTTTAAAAATAAATTGTTATTTTTAGCTATATTCGGAAAAGTAACTTGGTTGCAGTTACTATTTTTTAGAAAGTAAATAGTTATATTTAGATTTACTCCAAAAAGAAACGAAATTACAGTTTCTAATTTTTATAAAGTAAATCGGTTTAGCTTTACTCTAAAAGTAACCGTGTTCCAGTTACTGATTTTAAAAAGTAATTAATTGTTTAGATTTTATCGAAAACATAACTGAATTACACTTTCTGACATTAAAAAAATGAGTAGTTATATTTAGATTTACTCGAAAAAGTAACTACTAACTGGGTTACAGTTTCTGTTTTTAAATGTAAATATTTATATGTTAAATGTTACTTCTTACTGCTGTACTTGTATTCGTAGCTGTCCGCGGATGCAACTCTGAGGAATTCAAATGCAACAGTGGGCAGTGCATCCCAAATGATTGGGTCTGCGATTCTGTTAAGAACTGCCACGATAACAGCGACGAGGATCCAGAAATGTGCTGTGAGTGTACAATTTGTATTTGTTTACTATTCTATTACAAGGGAACTGTAATCAAGGAGTCTCCGGTTTCTATATCCGGTGGAGGTATATAGTGCTTCGGATCCAACTTAGAAGGGTCCCGAATTCGATTCCAAGTGGAGGCACATAGTGGTTCGGATCCCACTTTAAACTGTAGGTCCAGTTCCGATTAGCCGTACTGTGCATAAAGTGGACTTAAAACACCAAATCAATCCAATCCAATCCAATATCATTTGAAGTGTAGGTCCAGTCCCGATTAGCCTTACTGTGCATAAAATGGACTTAAAACACCAACTGAACAATTACAAGGGAACGGACGAGTAGAGAAAGAGGATAATATTGCAATTGACAGGGGAACAGTGCTCCGAATTAATTATTGGGCGAAGTATCGAGTGTTGTTTAATGAAATAACGATAGCCATCCGGAAAGTAGTGCATACATGTTCGACCCGTTTGGAGCGCTTGTGACGCGAGTAGCCGCCGCTCAAGGTCAAATGACTTCAGTTGACTGACTGCTCAGTGTGTTTACAAAGTAGTGTAAGTTTGTTCGTTCCATACCATACTTAGTAGGTATCCCCTATTTCTATG
Source organism: Lepisma saccharinum (assembly GCF_977018435.1). Classification (NCBI taxonomy): domain Eukaryota; kingdom Metazoa; phylum Arthropoda; class Insecta; order Zygentoma; family Lepismatidae; genus Lepisma; species Lepisma saccharinum. The sequence goes on along the minus strand of NC_139238.1, from coordinate 60,080,203 downwards.
GATTTAGCCTCAGTTGTATCATATTATGATGATTTTTTGTGGCTTTTATGGCGTTCGACTATGTTCCAGTACAATTTTCACAGCAACTCGTTTTTTCCAACCTTATACTTTGTAGGTATGCTACAATCCGACGTGATATAACTTAACCTATTCACTTTTTACGACCTTTTACGAGCTAAGTTAACGTACAAGTGTTGTTTTTGTCTACGACCTTTTTTTTCTTACGATCTTACGTGATATAACTTAACCTATAATTTTTTTACGAGTTAGATAATGTTTTCTTTCACTCGAGTTGTTGGTGATGAATTTCCAAAATCCAACCGTACCTGGGTACCTGGACCAACTATCTCTTTCACCTAAATTAATTTTTACGTCGTCTCCCTCGAATGTGACTTTCGATTTTCCAATTTTCCATTTCCCTTCGGTAGTTTCCATGCTCGGGTACAATCCGAACACTCGTCCTTGTCGAATTTCCCGGTGCTCAGGTAATCTCTCGCCAACGGACCCAACTCGATCTTATCCGAAGAATATGAAGTACTTCCTATGGCTTGACGTTTCGGCGGTTGCCTAAGGTCGAGTGGAGTGTGAATGCTAGAGATAGGCGTTGGAGGATAATCTTCATAATTTCGAGCGCAAGAGGTACGAGTTCCGTGATGAGATAATTTGTTCTGTTCTGTGACATTTTTAATCTCCTTACCCAGACCGCTGATGGCGTCGATGATGGGTTGACCTTTGCGCTTGTACTCTTCGTAGACTCCACGATTCTCGAATTTCCAACCTTTGAAACGTTTCGCAAGGTAATCGCGCAATTTCAAGTTGTCTTCGATTTTTCGTTTTGTCATTTTTTGATATGAGGTTATTTTAAACGTCGTGTGACGTTGCAACATTCACAAAGTCGTTTTTTTTGTTCCTGTACTTTCCGTCGCTGGGTTTTCGAGTCATATCGATCGTGGCGAATCCGAAATCGTCACTGTTCCAACAAGAAGAGCAGAATTTCGAAAATTCGTTGTAGTTCATATCTCCACCCACGTAATCATCCAAAACATGCTTGAGATTGGTGTGATCTTGACGAAACAAACAAATAAAATTAGCGTTGTCGCATAGTATTGCTTTGGAATTTTGGAAAAAGTTTGAGCTAGGTAAAAGCAATCCATCCTCCTGTGACGACCTTGAGTGAAAAAGTTTCAAATTACATTCTGATTTTCTAAAAGTACATCGGCGAAGACCACTACAGAATTTTCGTGACAGCTGCCGAGTGGTTTTATTTTGCTTTGGAATTTTGGAAAAAGTTTGAGCTAGGTAAAAGCAATCCATCCTCCTTTGACGACCTTCAGTGAAAAAGTTTCAAATTACATTCTGATTTTCTAAAAGTACATCGGCGAAGACCACTACAGAATTTTCGTGACAGCTGCCGAGTGGTTTTATTACGGATTCGAAGATAGGTATGTCCAGCCCGTAGTACAAATTAATGAGTTGCTGGTATTTCTGTTGTTCCAAACTTTTAGAGTACACGTACAGGTGTGTTCTTCCAATCTAACCAATTCGGTGCGAGGAGAAAATTGTCCACCAGCAACGTGGTTTTCCACAATCGGAAGGACCTATAATAAGACAACTTTTTTTTTTTAACTCGCCGTTCGTTTTTTTTATTTTGGCATTTAAAATCAGGTAAACGCTTCACCACGTTCCACGTTGTCACAAGATCACTTCGTTTGCATTGATCCAACTCTTTTCCGGATGTCTCAGGCATTTTACCAACAGTTTGTTATCTTTTCTGCCAATATTTTCTCGATGAGATACGTGTCGGGGTATTTAGTTTTAGACAGTTTCTCTTCGGAAAACCTTCTTTTCAAAATTTCATCGCGACTATCCTATATTATATACGTGTGACGGTTTCCGGGTACAACACAAACTACGGTGAAAAGTTCCGTGCTCCAATTTTTTATGAATCCCTTCTCGAACGTACGTTTGAATTTGCTGATCCTTACCTGGTTTCCCACTTTGTACTGTAATTTGTACAATAAACCGTAGATATTAAACGCCGCTCGTCAGATTTAGTAAGGTCGTTTTATGCGTATCATGTTGTAAACTGTGTGATTGTAATCTTTTACGAGTTCCGGTAGGATATCGACCCATTTGTAATTACCCTGAAGCGTGAACCGTTTCCACATATGTGGTTTCAAGGTTCGGTTGAAACGTTCCACAATGGTGGCTTTTATGTGACTGAAGGTCGAATAATGATGAATATCATGCTTTTGAATGACCTGTTGGAATACGGAGTTGTAGAATTATTTTCTGTTATCCGTTTGAAGGAATCTTGGTCGTCTACCACTTTCATCGAAAATTGTTTGGAATGCTTCCACTACACTACACAAGCCCATGCAAATTTTAAAAATGTATCTACAACGGTGATGAGGTACTTGTTGCCCTTGTTGATTTTATGTAAATTCTTCAAATTACCGCTGCTTATTTCGACGAAGTCACATTGTCACAAATCGTCTATGACTTTTGTCACCACCGATAAACGTTTGTAATTGCGACGCGCTGGTTGTGAATCTCGTCAACTATATCCTTCCTAGACATTAAGCTCGAGATTTCGCTTGAAAAGAATGACTATCGTGATTGTATGTTTGGAACGTGGCACTTCGCTGGTATTTTGAATAAAAAGTTTATCTCCAGCGACCACATCAAAAACCGTAAGATCTCCATCCTTATGTATTTCATATACAGAATGAGTTTCGTCCCAGTACGCTAAAGGGATATTTCCTGCCTTCTGGACTCCGCACGTTCTCATTAATGTCATTCTAAATGGCTATCTGTTTTCCATGAGCCCAGTATGAAAATTCGTGTATTTGTATGGTACCGTCGATTAAAAATATGTAATATGGTTTATGTGGGCTTAATATGTACAATAGGGTGGATCGAAAAACCGTTTTTTTCGAAATCGGTCTGCGGCTAGTGCTTAAAGTTTGTGGTTGGTGGTCCTTATAACCCACAAAAAATTCCAACTTGATCGGATAATATCTTCAGGCTGCGCTTTTTAGTCAAAATTTTAAATTTTTATGAAAAAATGTCAAAAATTTGCAATTTTTCCTGATGGTTTCTCAATGATTCTGGAGTGATTTAATGGCAAAAAATTACATATATTGCTTGTATGTTACTTAATATTAACGATTTAGTGTGTTTGAATCAGGGAAAATTGTTTCTTAGTTCGCCAAAATTCGTCAAAAAACGCCAAATATACAGAAATGTTACGGATGTTGGGTAGGCAATAACCCGCTATAATTACTCGACCCCACCGACTTAAATTTACCAAACACGATAAGGTAATAGGAAAGGAAGTAAACTGCACATACCATGAAAAGGTAGATACAAATACATTAATAACGCCAGAACGTGCGTTGCTTATATCCTGCACCTGTAGGACTCTTCTTCCGTCACCCTAGTGATTTTTTTTTTCATTTTCAGAAGGGCGGCAAGTGGACGAAGCTGAAAATGTCGAAGACAAGGAGGACTTACCTGGCGATGATGAAGATGGAGAATTATTTCCGCAAGAGAAAAAGTTTAACTCAGGAACTAGTAGTCAGACAAGGTTAATCTGAGTTCGTTTTCGCGTGCATGTGAGAAGCGTGGTGTGTCAGACAGAGTAGCTGCACATTTGGCGTCAAGTCTTCTGAGTGATATAGATAAAACACTACCTCAAAAGGAGAAATTTAACATTGTTATAGACAGAAACAATGTCAGGCGACAGCGCTCACGAACGCGACAAACACTACAAGAACAACAATGTCCCCAGAACAAGAAAATTTTGTCGCTGTACTTTGATGGAAGGAAAGATTCTACTTTGTTGAAAGAGACATGTGAAGAGACTGGAAAAACGTACCAACGAACTTGTCAATAAGAGCACATTTCTCTCATCGAGGAACCTGGTTCATTCTACTTTACCCATGTTACGCCCAAAACAGCCGACGCAGAAGGAGCAACTGCTGCTATTTGGAACTTTCTCTGCGAAGAAGGCTTAGATTTGACGGAATTGTCGTGCATAGTATCCGACGGAGAGAGGAAAAACACGGGGAAGCACACCGGCATCATCTGGCGTTTAGAAGTATATATTCAGCGTCCTCTCCAATGGATTGTGTGTCAATTGCATTCTAATGAACTGCCCCTAAGACACATCTTTGAGAAAATTGACGGCAAGGCATCCGGCCTGAAGAGATTTCATGGCGACGTAGGAAAGAGCTTGTCTACCTGCCAAGACTGGCCCATCGTCCAGTTCGAAAAAATTGAAGCAGTTCTTCCTGATATTGACGTTGATGTTCTCAGCACAGACCAGGTTTACCTCTACAAAATGTGCCAGGTTACAAACAGTGGAGTGTGTCCAAATGATCTTGCGATGTGTCTTCCTGGGCCCATTCACCATGCTTGATGGCTGACTCTTGCAAAAATCGTCTTCAAAATCATGCTTTCTAGGGGCATCCAGAAAACATACTTGTTAGTATGTTGGCAGACAGTCGTCCAAATGTGCGTCAAAACGCGGCGAAGAAGATCCTTGAAGCAAGAAAAAGCCAAAGCCAACCAAACAACACCATTAGAAAATTTGCACCCCCAGTGATTAACTTTAATGCCAAAGATTACACAGATTTAGTGCACTGGGAAAAATAAGAAATAACATCGCCTCCAGTAGCACACTTACTTACGAATGAAGACTTAGAAGAGATCGCAGCAGGAAGAGACTATTCCCTAGGAAAACTGCAGACTTTTTTTTGACCTGCCGTGCCATAGCCAGGCAGTGGAACGGTGCGTCAAAGATGTAACTGTTGCATCAATTGCTGTATGTAGCAACGTCAAATCCATCAACTGCTCTTAAGACATAAGCTGTATGTATGCTGTATGGTTGTGACTCCCGAGATGGCTATATTAGAGCTCGATTGGAGGACAGGAAAATATTACCAAAGTTTGATACCAAAGCGGACTTTAAAACCTAAAGAGGCCAGTCTACCCGGCTGGGTGGGCGGGCAGCACTCGATTGCAGCCACCTCCTCGTGGTGAGTGTTGGATAGTCGATTAGTCGATGAACTAAGAGCTGCAGTTTACTTCCTTTCCTATTACCTTATCGTTTTTGGTAAATTAAGTCGGTGGGGTCGAGTAATTATAGCGGGTTATTGCCTACCCAACATCCGTAACATTTCTGTATAATTGGCGTTTTTTGACGAATTTTGGCGAACTAAGAAACAATTTTCCCTGATTTAAACACACTAAATCGTTAATATTAAGTAACATACAAGCAATATATGTAATTTTATGCCATTAAATCACTCCAGAATCATCGAGAAACCATCAGGAAAAATTGCAAATTTTTGACATTTTTTCATAAAAATTTAAAATTTTGACTAAAAAGCGCAGCCTGAAGATATTATCCGATCAAGTTGGAATTTTTTGTGGGTTATAAGGACCACCAACCACAAACTTTAAGCACTAGCCGCAGACCGATTTCGAAAAAAACGGTTTTTCGATCCACCCTAACGTACAACTTCTTGTCCTTAACGAAAGTGGAAGTTCTTTGATGGTTCGGTATGTTGTTGATTTCGATAGCTTGCAAGGAAAACAATTTGGCAATTTTAGTATCTACAGTAACGAGATTACTGTGAACATGTCCCAATTTATTTTCTATGGGTAACAATTGCTTGACGATATAATCCGTTATGGATGAAAATGACGGTTTGATTTTTATTTCAACATTCAACTGTTTGTAGTTTTCGTTCAGTTCTTGCAACTTAGATCCGAAAGATTCCTGTCGATTCCTGAGACAAAACCTGTTCTCTGACGCTGACGACAATTTGCTGGAAATTTCCAATAGATGAAATTTGGAACTTTTCGCAGTGAGATCGTTTATTATGGTTCGCATCTCGGCAACTGCGATGTTGGTAACGAGGACACCATGTCGCGAAGCGAAGAAATTTCGTCCCGAATCTGTTCCGTATTTGTCACTTCCGTTTCTATCTGTTTCAGTATGTGTGCAATATTTCTTTTAACTGCTCGAAGTTCTTGCGAGGTGGGAAACACATACCGTGTTTTCGAGTGCTTTGATACCTTCCACATCACTAGATTCGGAAAATGTCGACACTGCTGATTTCAACTTCTGTAAATCTCCGTTCGTTGGAACACTCGTCTCCAAAGTTTCCAGATCATGCTGTATGTTGTCCAAGACATGATATAAATGGTTGAGATTAAATTCGACGTTCAAATTTTCTTAGTAATCAATCTTCTGCTGAACCGTAGTTAACGTGTCTTGAATACTGATCGTCTGATTTTGGACGCTCTCTATGAGAGCGTGGATATTTTTAATTTCGTCGTTAATGAACCCCAAAGACTCTTGGAGCGTAGCGATCGTAGTTTGAATGTGTTCAAAGTCTTGGTACGCCTCTAACTGAAGCTTGATGTTCGCTACGCTCTGATGAAACATATCATAAATTTTGTCATTGTTCCAAGACTCAGACTCTATATTTGAATGATGTAGATAATTTGGAACAAATCTATGCCCGACTTATGGACACATTACTTAGAAAAATAAAGAATTTGAAGCTAAAGGATATAGATGGAAATTATGTGGGATATTATTTTTATATCATATCCTATAATAAACAATCACTAGTAAAATACCTGTGACAGTTAATTCTGGCAAACCAGGTTTGATCGTACTGCGACAATATCATCGACCCAATCCATCAATACTAGGCACGTGTGTAAATCTCCCCATTCCATCAACACCGGGTGCGCGTGTGGACATTGATCCATTCCATTAATACCGGGCATGCGTGTGTTGGCCTCGAGGCATTGACCTATTGGGAATGTCTCGTTAGTGACTCTGGTTAGAATTCTGAGAGCTCTGGAATGTCCCGTTAGGACATTGATTGGTTGAGAGTGTATATATTGTTGTAATCCCTCTTTTATCAGGGATCTGAAGCCACAGGGATGCAACAATGACACATTTAGATAGAGCTTAAATACACTTGTGATTGAATCTGCTCCGACTGAGAGAAAGGAGATATGGATGATTGAATTTAGGTTATTCACGCTTGTTCATACCTGGTAGACGAATGATGTATCTTGTCCAAATGCTTCTTGCTGACCGTATTGTTACTGATGTCAAGGTTCGATACCGTGATCCTTGGCTCACTCTTCCGAGCAATCCCGCACGAGTGGCTGCAAAGCTTATGCAGCCGTAAACTTCGTACACCGTTGTTGTTGTTCAGTTCGACGTAAAGTAAATGAATAAAAATGAGAGCTAACCCTGGGGCGAGCTAGCTCTTATAATCTTTTGCCTCGAAAGGTTATTACACCTTTCGAACACGCTGGATCAAGTTAGATCCACGTATTTACCTCTCAGTCAAAACTCTGAGGAAATAACGATGCGTTCACATTCTTGAGATTGCTCGGCAGTCGGACAATTTCAGTTAATGAACAAGCATAAATAATCTCTTGACGAGGATTTCTCGTACTTTCAATCACCATATCTCTACAATATATAGGTTTTGCTTGAGCATTGCCATCAGTTGTTAAAAATCAGTTGTCATTGAGAGTGGTTGTAAGCAAATTTTCGTGGGAGCAATTGTGATACACATTTATAGTTACTAAATATACCAAGGTATAGACTTGTCTTTCTAATTATATAAAAAACTACTAGTACCCAAATTATTGCTATTTTGATATACTTTGATATACTTGTGTCTCCAGCAAAATCTATATGTAAATACCAATATCCAAAATTTTACTATTTTTGATACACTTAGGCATAGATTTGTGTCTCCAGCAAAATCTATATATAAATAAAATACCCAAAATAATTTATTATTTTTGATGCTCTAAGACTAAGGAATAGACCTGTCTCTCCAGCAAAATCTATATATAATAACCAATACCCAAAATAATTTACTATTTCTAATATATTTAAGCATAGATTAGTTTATATTCAATTTTAAAAGTATTTGTGGGAAATATATTATCTCAAATTGAGATTGAAATATCAACATCCTCTAGAGTTGAAGTATATCCAGAAAAAAATCATAAATGATAAATAGAAAACAATGGTTAAAACTAAATGCCTCAATTGTGCTAAATTCATATCCAAAACAAATATGTCAATACACCGGGTAATATGCACTGGTCAACCGAAAAATTCTCTATTACCAACCCAACCCTGTCCCTATTGTGGAAATTCTATTAGCATTCGCAATCTGAACAGACATAAGAAGAGTTGCGAATATCAACCACCAACCAGTCTGACCAATCCTAGAAAAAGCCAAGCAGATATAGCACCAACCGATGGCCCTCAACCGAAACAAATTAGATCCTTGACCACACCTAATATAACAGCTTTTGGTGGTCGACTCAATGATTACTCCTTTGAATCGGAGCCACGCTGTGGTATTAACAATTTCTTGAAGAACATAAAATCTTCAAAAATAGACCTCCTGAAAAATAAACTTAAAAATAAATCTATTAAGTTCTGTTCTATCCTATCCTATCCTCTGAATATGAGAAACCAGATGAAACATGTCATATACATCACCATTGTTCCAAGACTCGGACTCTATATTTGAGTGACATAGATAATTTGGAACATATCCATGCCTCGCTTATGGACACATTGCTCACAAAACACGATGAATTTGAGACCAAAAGGATCTCGTTGGAAATTGTGTGGGGATCCACATAAACTGGAACTGAAAATAAGTCAATTCTCCCCCCTCTCTGCTTCTACCTATGCCCCCTTTCCAGTGAATAGTAATAATTCAGAATAAGTAATAAATAATTCAGAATAATAATAATAATAATTCAGAATAAAAAAGCAGTGCTCAATATACAAAATAATGATAACAAGTGTTTTCTGTGGTGTGTCTTGGCGAAACATCACCCAGTTCATTGGAAAAACAATCCAGAGGAGGTTCATTATTATATGCAATATGAGGTAGAGTTTGAGTATTCTCTGTCGGGTATCGAGTATCCTGTTGCTATATCCGATATAGCAAAATTTGAAAATCGGATGCGAGATCCCTTGGCAAACAATGTGTATGCCTAAGCAGAAAATAATTTTGTATATCCCCTGAGAATAAGCACCATCGATGATGATCATGCAACTGTCATCGATTTGTTACTTATTTCAGTAGACAATATTTTCCATTACTGTCTTATTCGCAATCTCTCTCGCCTGGTTGGAAGCCAAATAACTAAATATCGTGGGGATATTAAAATTTGTCATAGGTGTTTGACTATATTTGATAATCGTATTCAACAGAACTATAGCAAATTCAATAATCCAGAAATTGCTAACCAGAAACTTGAAGAGCACAAAAAATATTGTTGTGAGAAAAAACCTGTGCGTATGATTATGCCTAAACCAGGAGAGGTTGAGAAATTTAAACATCACAAGGACCCTGTTGGAGCATCCAGCTATAATAATAGCAGATTTAAGGCATTTCTCAAACGATTCAACTAATCAGACCCTGATCCTCAAATATCTTCGACTGCACCTTATCAGCTCCATGAGGTTTGTAGTTATGGTTATGTAGTTGTGTGGCGTAATTCATCAAAACCCAATGAGGGTTACGTATACCGAGGACCCGATGCAATCAAATATTTTGTCCAAAACATAAAAAATGAAGTGAGGGAAATTGATAGTTTCTTATCTGTGTCAAAGTCAAGGGTACCATTATCTGCTGCCAAAGAACAATTATGTGATGCTAGTAAGATTTGCCCACAGTGCAATTCATATTTTTCAGATGCTAATAAAAAAGTTTATCACCATTGCCATTTTACGGGAAAAAATTTGGGAGTTTTGTGTAATAGCTGTAATCTCAAAATACAGAGAGAAAAATTTGTCCCTATATTTTTTCATAATGGCAGCGGAAATGATTTCCACTATTTGGTTAGACATCTCAGTTATGATATGGAGAACATAGAAGTCCTACCAGAGAATCAGAAGAGATATATCAGTCTCAGCAAAACAGTGAAGATTCCTGGTGGTGACATTATTAAGATGAGATTCCTGGACTCCATGCGTCTCTCTGCTGGTCAGGATGCCCTTGCTAGCAAACTATCTAATGACCAGTTCCAAATTACAACCAATAGCTTTTTTCTGGCTTGGGCATAGAACATATTAGACAAAAAATGTTATACCCATATGAATATGTAACTGACCATACTAAATTTGATGATGAGTCTCTCCCTCCTCAAAATACGTTTTACAGCCAACTTAGAGAACAAAATATAACAGATCAAGATTACCATAATGCACAACTGATGTGGGAGAAATTAGGGTGTAGGACACTGGGTGACTACCATGATGCTTATCTAAAATTAGATGTGACAATCCTTGCCGATTGTATTATAGGCTTTTAGAAAATTGTCTATGAATATCTATAAATTGGATCCAGCACATTTTTATACCATCCCTGGGTTTGCATGGTCAGCTATGTTGCTCAAAAGAAAAATCGAACTGGAGCTAATTACAGATGTGGAAATGCCTCTCTTCATGGAGAGAGTTGTATGCGGGGCCATGGTGAAGTGCTCACAAAGATATGCAAGGGCCAACAATACCCATATGACAGAAGAATATTAACCATATGAACCCTCCAGCTATATATTCTATGTAGATGTAAATAATTTGTATGGTTATTCGATGATACAGAAACTCCCGTATGCTGGTTTCGAGTGGATGGACCCCACATCAATATATATCCAAAATTTTGATGACACCGAGTGTGGTTTCTTTTCCGAGGTGGATCTTGTTTTCCTTTATAATTTAAACAATCTGTTTTCCGATTTGCCACCGGCTCCCGAGTTTAAGTTCCCACCCGAATCAAAACAGAAAAATATTCTAATGACTCTCGAGTCTAAGGAGAGATATGTTATCCACTAAAAGAATCTCAGATTCTTTATGGACAAGGGGGTCATTATAATACAAATTCGAAGAGTGCTCAGATTCATGCATTCGGAGTGGTTGAAGCATTATATTGAAACCGACACAAGACAACAACAGCTGCCAAGTCAGATTTGGATAGCGATTTCTATAAATTAATGAATAATGCGGTTTATGGTAAGACCATGGATAATATTAGGAAGCACGTTGATGTGAGGCTGGTCTCTAATCCAAAAAAGTGTAATAAATTGTTGGCAAATCCAAAATTCAAATAGCGTACAATATATCATGAATATTTCACTTTTCCAAATGGAGAAGCCATGGATCACATCTGACAAACCAGGAGCTACGGTCCTGGATATGCCCAAGCTACACATGCTGGAGCTTCACTAATACAATGAAGCCCTATTATAAGGATAAAATTCCTCTCCTGTATATGGATACGGATAGTTTTGTATATTACATCAAAACACCTAATCTGTATGAAGATATAAAACACCCTAAGTTGCTTGACTATATTGATACATCTTTATATTAAACTAATTTTGGTATTCCCTCCCACAACAAAAAGATACTGGGCAATCTAAAAGATGAGAAAAATAATGATATTATTATAGCGTTTGTTGGATTGCGAACAAGAATGTATACAATTAGATCACAGAAAAACACTATTAAAAAAGCCAAGGGAATGTGTAGAACCATAGTAGAAAACAAACTTTCCTTTGATGATTATTATCACTGCCTCACATCTAAGTCTCCTAATTGAGGGGGGAAAGGAGAATCCAAAGTGTTGATCACATATTGACTGCAAATAAAGTGAGGAGAATTGCCCTAGATTTAGAGGATAACAAGAGACAGATTCTCTCAAGTAATTACAAACATTACCATGGGGTCACTATTGCCTGGGATATGACAACCAATGTGAGATTTGTCAATAAAATAACCATGAATCTGTTTGGGTTTAGAAAATAAGCTATGGAAGTGCATGTCCAGATAGCCCCACCAAGTCTCACTGATCTTTTGTATAACCTAAATGGACTGCTAATTATCCACTTAAACAGTATCCTAACAGAATATAATGATGAGACGTAAAAAAATTTATATTTTCAATAATAATCTAAATTATTATAAATTCCCATTGGTGGGAAACTGCAATTCAACATAAATCCTGAGAACAAAGGTGAGATAAAAATATTTACTGGGAGTAATATCTATCGTATTAAATATGATAAGATGAATACTAACACCACACATGATATATCTGCAAATGATTGTTTGTATATAGAGTTGCTGAGAGAATACGATAAACTAATACCTGTGTTTTTGGAGATGAAAATCACTTATCCTGTAATAAATAACCATTACCAAAATGCCTAATGTTATTTTTGGTCATACAAAACACAATGATCACAGTGATGAAATTATTGTACTTGATATTAGAGTCAAAAAATTACGTACTGATCTGCGAGCATTACAGAAAACTCTCAACTCCAGTCTCCAATACGAGATAGCCAGCCTCCAGTGTTAGTGTCTGGATCCCATTCTCAAATCGATGCCGAACTCAAATCCCTGCTGCAAAAATACACCAATTTGGTTTCAATGGACAATCTTCAAAATTTAGAGGAGAGTGTAGGCAAATTTAAAAAGGATCTTCAGAGATTTCAACAAGCCCATACCATTGATGCAGAACAACTGAAACAACAATCAAATAATCAAACAAAACAGTATTCGTACAGAACTACAAGCTATTATCCAAAATATTAAAAGTCAAGAACATTATGATAGTATAATTGCTGATTTGCGTGAGCAATTTCAATCATTTGAAATTCTTACATTGGAAAATATAGAAATTGAACTACAAACAAATGAACTGCACACTCCCATAACTGAAGTCCAAGCCAAACTTCAAATATTGGAAGATTTTATAAATAATCTACCCTCCTATTGTGAAGTTAATGCCATTGCTCGTAATGTTACTAACATCAAACTCCAGCTTGAAACTTTCGAGGATTTTGTGAAAATTCAAAGTACCATAGCCCACATTGAGGATACATTGGCAACAATGAAAAATGAACTAATAAGTGTCCAGGAAATACTGGAATCAAAAATACCTGGAATTACTGAAACTATTAGTATAGTCCAACAACAAATTACTAAGCTGGAAAATTTGAACACTGAATCTGAATTATCTCATTTTAATCATTTGATAGATGACATACAAAACAAATTAGAAACACTACAGCAATCAACACCTACACAAAATGACATAACACAACTCCAAGATGGCCTGAGTACTGTAGCTGATGCCACTGAATTAGATGCTGTAAAAAAAAGCCCTAGCAACACTCCAGAATACTGTAGCTACCTACCTACTTCTCAGGAACTGAGAGCTGCGAAAAGAGGAGTAAATCGAATACTCAAATCTGAGGATATCAAAAACATCCAAGTGGAAATTACACAAATTCAAGGAACTATTACAACTTTGCCCACCAGCCAGATCGTTTGTGAACTTCACTCATTATTTATAGTTCGTCTGTGAACTTCACTCATTATTTATGGAACCAGCATAGCTACCTTTAAATCAGAAATAAAACCACTTAACAATTGTTATGAAAGCTCAGTTGTAATTTTTGATGATGTAATTTTAGAAAATCAAAATTAATTACGTATTTTTTTTATTCACATGGTGGTCACAGGGGAATAGACTGTTTTATCTGGCTCAGATTTATTTTAAGATTCCCAAACAGTTACTTCGTGATAATACAAATCTGGTTTATCTGTTTCGTCAGGACCACACTAATCTTAAACATGTATATAATGACTATGTAGGAGGAGATTTAAACTACAGTCAATTTTCAAAATTCTGCTCTTTGTGCTGGAACAAAGATGATTTTGGATTTCCCACAATTGATATGACTCAAAAACTAAAGAATGTGAAATTCAGAAACAAAATTAACAATTTTATAAATGCTGAGTAATTATAAAATACGTTGTGAAATTATAAAAAACCTATAAACAAATATGACAAAACGTAAAATGGAAGACAATTTAAATTTACGTGACTATAAGGATAAAAGATTTAAAGGATGGAAATCTGAGAATAGAGGATATTATTAACAACACAAACGTCAAGATCAACCTATTATTTATGCTATCAGTGGTCCTGGTAGAGAAATTAAAGGTGTCACAGAAAAAAATAAAAATCTCATAAATGAGCTAGTGCCTTTTGAAGCTAGAAATTATGCAGATTTTCCTCCTACACCACTATCCAGTATTCACACTCCTCTAGAACTCCAACAACCACCTACTAAGGCCATAGGAGATTCAGAAAAATTGAATTAGGTCCCTTGGCAAGAGATTACCTGAGTACTGGAAAATTTGACAAATATGGAGTGTTTGGATTATATCCAACCATGGAGCCTAATGAGGGAGTAGTTTGGAAAATTCGAAAATCTAGAGTTACATTTCAAGGAGATGACGTTAAAGTCAATTTGGGTGGAGCAAAGAGCTGGTCTACATATCCTGGCACTGTGGGACTGTGGGAACTCAACACCAAGAAACATCCTAGAGATTATACAGATGAAGATTACCAGAGTTACTCAGAAATTTTAATACTGTCTGATGCACTATACCAAAACAATGATGCTAGTCAGAATAGAGTTAAATCTAGCAGTGGGGACAAATACAAAAATCTGACTAAACCTATATGGAACCAACTTTAAACTGATAGTGGCATTAATCACTCCAATACTCTATCCAAAGAGTTTGTGTGGGTGGATGAGGTGAGAAAACTCAGAGATAGATTGTTGGTTATAGCAGGAGAAGAAAATGCTGGCAATAATAATTTCTATAATGAAAAAATAGGCATTGTAGATATGCTTAGTACAAAACTAGCCAATTTTATTGTAAATGACAGTAAAGGCATAGGATACTTAATTAAAATTATTAATATTCTACCTCCAAAATTCTGGAAGGGTCAGGGTTTAGTTAATGACATTATTAACTAACTTTCTTTCGAAATGCACTTACCTGGTTACCAATACTGTGGTGCAGGGACCAAACTAGAAAAGCGACTGGAGAGAGGAGACAGACGAATCAATCCTTTGGATACAGCTTGTAAACACCATGATACTGCCTACAATACTCACACTGATCTTGGTGCCTGTCATGAGGCTGATCAAAAATTGGAGCAAACAGAATTTGGAAGACTCATCAGCAAAGATGCTTCATTAGGTGAAAAAATAGCAGCATTAGGTACAACCATTGTTATGAATACAAAACGCAAATTGGGGTGGGGACTATAATCCTATATATATATATATATATATATATATATATATATATAGGATATATATATATATATATATATACCCATTATGATGAATCCTAAAGGTATTGTATACCAAGTACTTTATTCAGATCTAAAATCTCTAGGATCATTAGACAATCTCCTCACTAAAAAAACAACAGAAGAAGAAAAAAATTGTTTGAGTAGAGGTCATGGAATGAAAATAACACTTACTACACCTCAGTTGAAAAGATTGCAGAATTATAGAAAAAAGAGACACACTGGTAGTTTCATATTCAGTATTCCAGCTATTTTAGTATCTCTGGGTGCTGTGGGGAGTCTAGCAGGGGGTAGTGCAGCTTTAGCAGAAACAGTAATTGATGCAAAAAAGAACAAAGCTGAACTAGATGAGCAAAAACGTCATAATCTGGCAATAGAGAAGAAATTCAAGGTTATTAATGCTTTGAGCAAATATAAACTATATCCAACTATCATATTGAAAATATGATTAAGTTACTAAAAATTAAATACTTCAGAGGTGTTTTCATGACAGATTCCTTACCCTTCAAGGGACCATATAAAATAGAGTGTGGAGTAGTCAATTTGGATAGTTCAAAAATCAAGGCACCCACTGGATTTGTTATTACAAACAACATACATGGCTTTTGTTTTTGATTCTTTTGGTGGAATACCACCATCCGGCTTAGTCAGTTATCTTAATACTTCTCATCTTTATTATAGTGACGAACGTATCCAGGGTTTTGAGGATGTAAATTGTGGCCACATATGTGTCACTATGCTGGGCTTCCTATCTCAAATAAATAAACCAACAATTGAAGATTACCAGAAAGCATTGTGGTATCTAAAGCACCATGGGAGTATTCCGTTTCACTAGTGAGACTTCAGTATTAAAACTTAGCTTACACAATGATATTATCTATCATAAATCTATAACTCTACGGGCTTTCTACAGTATGTATCTTATTCCTAATATCACAGAACACAATAATAGGGTTGCAGTAGGAAATGAAAAAAAAATATTATTACTCCTGGTCAGTATAATCCATCAACATTACAAACTCATCTAAATAGAGGCATGTTACTATCACAAAATTCTGTTACACACAGGGTGGAATTAGTTTCTGCAACTGAAAAAGTTGATTTAGGTACACTTGGTAACCTACTAGGTTTTGAGAATAACACAAAACTTGAGCCTGCCATCAAACACATATGTGGCAATATTCTGAAAATCTTGGCCATGGAGACCTTGAATATTAATTGTAATGTGGCAGAAGGAATTATTACCAATTATGATGGCAACATAGGTAGTCACAAACAAACTAGAATAATAACTTTCAAACCAAATTCTGAGTTCATCTACACACCCTCCTCACCTATCTATTTTCCAGTATCCCACAATCGTATAGACCACATAGAGTTGGTAGTAACCAATGAAAAAGAAGAAGTAGTAGATTTTGCTGCTGCTTCTACAATAGCAATCATAGAAATTAATGTATAAAATAAGCATTAACATGGGTCATATTGAAAGTTATGAATTACAATTTTTCCCTCCCAATCGTTGTATATTTGCTAATCTCAAGTAGTGTAAGTTGGCCGGTTCAAAATAATACTTGGTACGAGTGCATTTGTAGCCTCTTTTTTTATCAATTGAATATCAGTTTTTGACATATTTTGACAATTTTTTGTCGATGTTTTAGCGTTTAGCGATGTTTTAGTAAAATTTCCCTTTTTTCCCACTCATACTTGGTACGAATGACACGATCTTACGTGATATAACTTAACCTATTCATTTTTTTTTTCGTGCTAAACTACACGAGAGCCTCTACATGCTTTGACCTACTTGTAGTAGACCTAAATAGACATTTCTGCAACCGAAAGTGAGGCTCGATGTGAGGCTCGGTGAGACTCGACTTAATGGTTTGCTCTTGTAAGGCATAAGCCTCATTTTTTCGCAGTGTTGCCAACACCTTACTCGATATAAAATCACCAAGGTTTTTTCCTTGGTCTAACCTATGTTATTGAACTGCGTCGTCACGTCCAAACCCGCATGACTTCCGGACACTATTGGTTCTATTCATATTTTTTCTTCCGTATAGGTGTACATGATGAATCCCCAAACAGATTTTTCCTAAGTCTTACCGTTTCCAAGATAATTCCACTTCCGGTCGCCATTTTGGATTTCCGAGCATATGTTCTATTCATATTTTTTCTCACGTATAGGTGTACATGATGAATCTGCAAACAGATTTTTCCTAAGTCTTACCGTTTCCAAGATAACCCCACTTCCGGTCGCCATTTTGGATTTCCGATCATAGGTTCTATTGATATTTTACTTACATATAGGCGTACGTGATGAATTCGCAAATAGATTTTTCCTAAGTCTTACCGTTTCCAAGATAATCCCACTTCCGGTCGCCATTTTGGATTTCCGAACATAGGTTCTATTCATACTTTACTCACATATAGGTGTACGTGATGAATTCGCAAACAGATTTTTCCTAAGTCTTACCGTTTCCAAGATAACCTCACTTCCGGTCGCCATTTTGGATTTCCGAGCATAGGTTCTATTCATACTTTTCTCACGTATAGGTGTACATGATGAATCCCCAAACAGATTTTTTCTAAGTCTTACTGTTTCCAAGATAACCCCACTTCCGGTCGCCATTTTCGTTTTCCGAGCATAGGTTCTATTCATATTTTTTCTCACGTATAGGTGTACATGATGAATCCCCAAACAGATTTTTTGTAAGTCTTACTGTTTCCAAGATAACCCCACTTCCGGTCGCCATTTTGGATTTCCGACCATAGGTTCTATTCATACTTTTTCTCACGTATAGGCGTACGTGATGAATCCGTAAACAGATTTTTCCTAAGTCTCACCGTTTCCAAGATAAAGTAGTGGTTATGGACGGGTTGACAATCATCAATTGGGGTTCAAAAAAACCTCAAAAACTTACTTTTTCTCCACGTTCCACGCCTCATTTATTGCGCTGACGATGTTTCACAGCGTAGAAAACAGCACCAAAACTTCAAAAACTCATTTTGATCATTTGGGGTTCTCCAAAATCTCAAAAAAAAAACAACTCAATTTCTCTCCACGTTCAGCGCCTCATTTATTGCGCTGACGATGTTTCACAGCGATGAAAACAGCATAAAAAAAAACTTTAAAAAAAAAAAACACTTTCTTTCCACGTTTCGCGCCTCATTTATTGCGCTGACACAGCGTGATGAGTAAATGCACTTTCTCATCCTTGAAGGATGAATGCACCTTATCATAATTTTTTTCCAAGTCCCGGCCAATGTTTATATATCGTGACCTTTGTAAACCTCTCGGGGGAACGATGTGCCACACACACACACGCCTCTCATTATTTCTGTATTGTGACGTGTTTATTTTGGTATGGGAGGACAGAGGACACCTAGACGATGCTAACGCAAGAAATCCCAGCTCTTTATGATCATCCTTTCGAAAGTTACGAGCGATGAAAAAAATATTTTGGCAATTGGCCCTCCCTTGACCCAGGACCTCTAAAAAAAAAAACTTTGTACACGTACTCTGCATCACCAATATCGACAAAAGGGTCAACGGGGAGGATTTTTGCACTATCTCTCTCTCTCACTGTTTTTCGAGACATTAGCAATTTAACGCTGGACTTGGAAAATTTTTCGACAGAGGGGTCAAATTTGGTTCCATGACGACATATGTTTATTTTGGTATGGGAGGACAGAGGACACCGAGGCTCGACCGACGCACTAAACCTGACCTCTCTACGACTATTTGTTCAAAAGTTACGAGTGATCAAAGTTTTTGGGAGGGGGTGGGCTAACTTCTTACCCCTTGACCCCAGGACCACCAAAACTTGTTACACGTATTCTACACCTCCAAAATCGACAGAGGCCTTCTAACGATGCCGTATGGGGGTGTTTTTCGATATATTTTTTCGATAACTCTTACCATTTTCGAGATATTTGCAATTTAAAATTTTTTTAACGCTGGACTTAGAAAATTTTCGATATATTTTTTTTTTATTGTTCCATGACGACCTGTTTATTTCGGTATGGGAGGACAGAGGACACCGAGACTCGACCGACACACTAAACCCGACCTCTCTACGCGTACTCTACGTCACCAAAAAAAAAAGGTTAAAGGTTCCAAATAACAATAGTTAGAGTTTCCCCAATCTAGTAAAGTGGATTGGTTGAAATCTCCAAGGCGTATATTGCATTTTTTTTTCAAATTATGAACACGTTAAAACTGAACTGTCTCGGATTTTTGAGTTTTGTATTCGCCCTGAGAAAATTCAATATAAAATAACATACCTGAAAATTATATTCACAGTAGATTGATTTTTTTTAGTTTTGTAATCACCTGAAGAAATTCTATATAAAATAACATACCTGAAAATTGTATTCACAGTAGATTGAATTCTTGAGTTTTTGTATTCGCACACAAGAAATTCTATGTAAATAACATACCTGAAATTCTATTTACAGTAGATTGAATTTTTGAGTTTTGTAATCACTCCAAGAAATTCTATATAAAATAACATACCTGAAAATTGTATCGCTATATACTAGACTTTTTGATTTCTGTGATTTTGGAGAAAGCAATGGCATCCACCACCAGTTTCAATCATAAAAATGATAAAACTGAATGTGTTACTTGCGAAAAATTAATATCTAAAACTAATATTAGCAAGCACAGGGCAAGATGTAGCGAAACAGGTTCGAGAATTAATCGTTCCTTACCTTCTAAGCCTTGTGCTCGATGCGGAAAAATGTTCAGCATTGCAAATTTAAGTAAACACCTCAAAATTTGCAAACCATCGACCGGACAAGTATCGAAAAGGAAAATCGATAATGCAGATACGGAAGCTTCCACTTCCAAGCAAATTAAATTATCCAATGAACGCAAACCAATTAGATCTGCATTCAACGACCAACTCCAGGATTTTTCAATTAAGTCAGAACCAGGCCGTGACATCCTTAGTTTCTTGGATGAAACGAAAACATCTGTACTAAATATTTTAAAAGATAAACTTGAAAACAACTCTATAAAAGTATACGTTGTTCTGTTTTCTGAATACGAGAAAGTTGATGGCACAACGATTATTTTTTATCATCGTACAAAAAACCAGACACTTTATTTTGCTGACGTCGAAAATTTAGACAACTTCTATTATAAAGTTACCAAGGAGCTGGTTAAGAAACCTGACGATTTCGAGGCTAAAGGGTCGGGATGGTCTCTGTGTGGAAGTCCTCACACGTTAACCGTTTACGTGAACCGATTCTCGCCTCTTCGCGCTTCCAGCTACGTTCCTCTTCCACCGAACATTCAACACAAGAGGGCTGTGTTAAATATACAGAACAGCGATAACAAGTGTTTCCTTTGGTGTGTGTTGGCTGCACTGCATCCTGTTTATTGCAAAAATAATCCATAGTGGGTTGGACATTACAAACAATACGAGTCCGAGTTTGAAAGTGTAATGTCTGGCATTGAATACCCGGTGACATTGTCGGATATAACAAAGTTCGAAAATCGTGCAGGAAAACGCATCGCTATTAATGTATATTCCTTCACGTCAGATAAATATCTCGTGCATCCCGTCAGGATAAGCGATGTCGACGATGACGATGCTTGTGTAATAAATCTCCTTCTCATTTCCAACGAGGATGTCTATCATTACACGCTAATTCGTTCAATGTCTCGATTACTAGGAAGCCAAACAACCAAGCATGAACATTGCATCGAAGTTTGTCCGAGATTTCTAACCATGTTCGACGATCGAAAACAACTCGATTATCAAAATTACACCGGACGTCAAATTGCTATCGATAAACTTGTCGAACATAACATTTATTGCGGCAACAACAGACCGGCTAGAATGTTGATGCCCGAAACGAACGAAGTCGAAGAATTCAAAATGAACAAGGCATTGTTAGAACATCCCGCAATCATCGTCGCAGATTTCGAGTCTTTCCTGAAACCACTCTCCTACTGCGAACCGGATCCTGAAATTTCCTCCACAACGCCGTACCAGCTTCATCAACCTAATAGTTTCGGCTATGTTGTTGTGCGACGTGATAAAATAAATGAAGCATATATATACCGCGGGCCAAATGTAATCGAACACTTCCTGGAAAAAATGGTGGAGGAGGTTGAGGTAATTGGTAGCGTACTGCTTACATCAAAACCGATGGCACCTTTAACTGAAAATGAACTTCAAAATTACAATTCCACTGAGGTGTGTCCGGTATGTGATCAAAGTTTCACTGATGAGAACAAAAAAATATTCCACCACGATCATTTCAGCGGAAACTACATAGGTGGAATTTGCAACACGTGCAATCTTAAAATCCAGAAACCTAAATTCATCCCCATATTCTTTCACAACGGAAGCGGATATGATTTTCACCACCTGGTGAGACATCTTGGCTACGATCCGAAACGTATAGGTGTCTTGGCCGAGAATGAAGAACGCTACATTAGTCTCAGCAAGCAAGTGTTGATTCCGGGAACGTAGAATACAATCGAGATGCGCTTCCTGGATTCGTATAGATTTCTCTCTGCAAGTCTGGATGCTTTAGCGAACAAACTCACCGACGATCAATTTAAAATAACTAGAGCTAGTTTTCCCAACGTAGACATAGAACTCGTTAGACGTAAAGGGGTTTATCCTTACGAATATGTTAGTGATAATTCTAAATTTAACGACGACGCTCTCCCACCTCCAAGAGAATTTTACAGCAGACTCAGAGAGAAAGGAATGACGGACGAAGAATACCAACACGCGCAACTCATGTGGGAGAAATTAGAATGTAGGACACTCGGAGACTACCACGACGCATACTTAAAATTAGACGTGACGATACTCGCGGATGTTTTTCAAGCGTTCAGGAAAACGGCAACGAATATTTATAAATTAGATCCAGCGTATTTCTACAGTCTACCGGGATTAGCGTGGTCGGCAATGTTATTCCAGACAAAGGTCAAGCTGGAACTGATATCGGACGTTGACATGTTGCTATTTATCGAAAGAGGGATACGAGGTGGAATGGTGCAATGCGTACAGAGACATGCAAAAGCTAATAACGTACACATGAAAGAAGATTACGATTCAAATCGAGCATAGAATTACATCTTCTACGCCGACGTTAATAATCTCTACGGACATGCCATGGTTCAAAAACTTCCTTACGGGGGATTCGAATGGTTAGATCCCACTTCGATAGACATTATTCATTTCGACGATAGCGAGTGTGGTTTCTTCGCAGAGGTAGATCTCCAATTCTCCGACCACCTGCACGACACGTTTTCGGATTTGCCTCCGACTCCCGAAATCAAATGTCCACCCGACTCGGTTCAAGACAAGCTTTTGTTAACATTGGACCCTAAACAGAGATACGTCGTCCACTACAAGAATCTCCGGTTTTTGATTGGGAAGGGTGTTCAGATAGTAAATGTTAGAAGAATACTAAAGTTTAAACATTCCACGTGGTTAAGACCTTACATAGAAACTAACACACAACATAGAACAGCTGCCGCTTCCGATTTAGACAAGGACTTCTTTAAATTAATGAACAATGCGGTGTACGGAAAGACCATGGAGAATGTTAGAAAGCACGTAGACGTGAAATTAATTTCCGATAAGAGTAAATGTCGGAAGTGGATAGCCGATCCTAGATTCAAGTCGAGAAAAATTTACAACGAGAATTTGGCACTTTTCAATCTAGATATAAAATTGATGGAATTCAGAAAACCAATTTACGTTGGCGCAACGGTTCTCGACTTGTCGAAACTTTACATGTTCGAATTTCATTATGACGTGATGAAACCCTTCTACAATGATAAAATATCACTTTTGTACACGGACACCGACAGCTTTATTTACAGCATACAAACACCTAACCTATACGAAGACATAAAAAATCCTTTCATGCTTGAGTATTTCGATACTTCTGCGTATCCTCAACCCAACAGATTTGGAATTCCATCTCGTAACAAAAAAGTCCTAGGTAAACTGAAAGATGAATGTAACGGTGATATTATTGTCGAGTTCGCGGGTTTGCGTTCGAAGATGTATGCCATGAGAACAGAGAGTAGCGTCACGAAGAAAGCAAAAGGTATGGGCAAGAATACGGTGGAGAACAAACTCACCTTCCACGATTACATCGATTGCCTTTACTCACTCGGGTTTAGTGTGTCGGTCGAGTCTCGGTGTCCTCTGTCCTCCCATACCAAAATAAACAGGTCGTCATGGAACAAAAAAAAAATATATCGAAAATTTTCTAAGTCCAGCGTTAAAAAAATTTTAAATTGCAAATATCTCGAAAATGGTAAGAGTTATCGAAAAAATATATCGAAAAACACCCCCATACGGCATCGTTAGATGCCCCCTGTCGATTTTGGAGGTGTAGAATACGTGTACCAAGTTTTGGTGGTCCTGGAGTCAAGGGGTAAGAAGTTAGCCCACCCCATCCCAAAAATTTGATCACTCGTAACTTTTGAACAAATAGTCGTAGAGAGGTCAGGTTTAGTGCGTCGGTCGAGTCTCGGTGTCCTCTGTCCTCCCATACCAAAATAAACATATGTCGTCATGGAACCAAATTTGACCCCTCTGTCGAAAAATTTTCCAAGTCCAGCGTTAAATTGCTAATGTCTCGAAAAACAGTGAGAGAGAGAGATAGTGCAAAAATCCTCCCCGTTGACCCCTTTGTCGATATTGGTGATGCAGAGTACGTGTACAAACTTTTTTTTTTTAGATTTCCTGGGTCAAGGGAGGGCCAATTGCCAAAATATTTTTTTTCATCGCTCGTAACTTTCGAAAGGATGATCATAAAGAGCTGGGATTTCTTGCGTTAGCATCGTCTAGGTGTCCTCTGTCCTCCCATACCAAAATAAACACGTCACAATACAGAAATAATGAGAGGCGTGTGTGTGTGTGGCACATCGTTCCCCCGAGAGGTTTACAAAGGTCACGATATATAAACATTGGCCGGGACTTGGAAAAAAATTATGATAAGGTGCATTCATCCTTCAAGGATGAGAAAGTGCATTTACTCATCACGCTGTGTCAGCGCAATAAATGAGGCGCGAAACGTGGAAAGAAAGTGTTTTTTTTTTTTTTTTTTGAAGTTTTTTTCTATGCTGTTTTCATCGCTGTGAAACATCGTCAGCGCAATAAATGAGGCGCTGAACGTGGAGAGAAAGTGAGTTTTTTTTTTTTTTGAGATTTTGGAGAACCCCAAATGATCAAAATGAGTTTTTGAAGTTTTGGTGCTGTTTTCTACGCTGTGAAACATCGTCAGCGCAATAAATGAGGCGTGGAACGTGGAGAGAAAGTAAGTTTTTGAGGTTTTTTTGAACCCCAATTGATGATTGTCAACCCGTCCATAACCACTACTACATCTTGGAAACGGTGAGACTTAGGAAAAATCTGTTTACGGATTCATCACGTACGCCTATACGTGAGAAAAAATATGAATAGAACCTATGCTCGGAAAACGAAAATGGCGACCGGAAGTGGGGTTATCTTGGAAACAGTAAGACTTAGGAAAAATCTGTTTGTGGATTCATCATGTACACCTATACGTGAGAAAAAGTATGAATAGAACCTATGCTCGGAAATCCAAAATGGCGACCGGAAGTGAGGTTATCTTGGAAACGGTAAGACTTAGGAAAAATCTGTTTGCGAATTCATCACGTACACCTATATGTGAGTAAAGTATGAATAGAACCTATGTTCGGAAATCCAAAATGGCGACCGGAAGTGGGATTATCTTGGAAACGGTAAGACTTAGGAAAAATCTGTTTGCAGATTCATCATTTACACCTATACGTGAGAAAAAATATGAATAGAACCTATGCTCGGAAATCCAAAATGGCGACCGGAAGTGGAATTATCTTGGAAACGGTAAGACTTAGGAAAAATCTGTTTGGGGATTCATCATGTACACCTATACGGAAGAAAAAATATGAATAGAACCAATAGTGTCCGGAAGTCATGCGGGTTTGGACGTGACGACGCAGTTCAATAACATAGGTTAGACCAAGGAAAAAACCTTGGTGATTTTATATCGAGTAAGGTGTTGGCAACACTGCGAAAAAATGAGGCTTATGCCTTACAAGAGCAAACCATTAAGTCGAGTCTCACCGAGCCTCACTTCGAGCTTCACTTTCGGTTGCAGAACTGTCTATTTAGGTCTACTACAAGTAGGTCAAAGCATGTAGAGGATCTCGTGTAGTTTAGCACGAAAAAAAAATGAATAGGTTAAGTTATATCACGTAAGATCGTGTCATTCGTACCAAGTATGAGTGGGAAAAAAGGGAAATTTTACTAAAACATCGCTAAACGCTAAAACATCGACAAAAAATTGTCAAAATATGTCAAAAACTGATATTCAATTGATAAAAAAAGAGGCTACGAATGCACTCGTACCAAGTATTATTTTGAACCGGCCAACTTACACTACTATCTCAATTATCCCAATCAAGAAATTGAATTTGATGTGTACGTGGGTGACAGTTTTGTACATCCTCACAGGGCTGACTTGTATATTAAATTTGAAATAGTAAAAAATGAAAATAATGAGGCATTTCCCCCTGCTGCAAATATAAAACTAGTAGATAATTTTGTACCACACCTGTTCTCTCAAGTAGAAATTAGAAAACATGGTACTGTGATAGATAGAATAGACTATCCTGGCATTACTTTTACTGCCATAGGAACACTTAAATTGTCCAAAGTAGATGCAACATATTACCAGCCAGGGGGATTTGAATCAGGAACCAAAATTCTGACAAAAACCACACAATACTATTTGCTATGCGTCTGCTGCCAGGATTCTTCTCAGACTACAAGGACATCATATGGAAAGGTTGTCTAAGGGTCACTTTTCGCAGGGCAGCTAATAACAATAATGCACTAATGCGTTTTAATACTTTAAATCCTTATGGTACAACATTACCCAACAACTTACCTGAAACAGCCAAGTGTATTATCAAAACTATGGAGGTAAGAATACCAGTAGTAGAATATGAAACTAATTATGCTCTTAAATACAAAGCAAATATTCTAAAAAATCCACAAGTTCCTATTGGATTTTGCACTTACCAGTGTTTGTCCAAAAACCAGCCTCTGGTGGACATTACGAATTTGACGCCACTAATCAATTCAGTGGTATACAGAATGATATGCCAGATTTTGTAATTGTGTTATTCCAGACTGGGAGAGAGAACAGTCAAGAGAAAGATTCTAGCAAATTTGATGATTGCAAGATTAAAAATATTTATCTTAAAAATGGACGGAATGAGATTTTCCCCCGTGAAAATTATAATCTGGACATAGCACAAGATGATTTTCTTAAATTATATGAGGCTTACTCTGCTTACAAAAGAGCAACTGAAGGAAACATAGATGTATACTACACTCCCAGTGAATTCAAGGCACACAGACCAATGTTTGTCATCAACACATCAAAAAGAAAACAAGTTGTGGTTAATGATACAACAAATATTAAAATTGTATGTGAATTCCATGAGCCTCTGCCCGACAACACATTATGTAGTGTTATTCTTATTGCAGAGAAAATTTTATTTAGTATGTGAAAAATGAGAGAGTCTCAGAACAATTTTAGTTATCCAAAAATCTATTAATTTACTTGGCCACAACACTGCTGTCTGTAAACAATTTTAGTACAGGGTATCCGAGAATCAAACTAGAAGCTTTTAATTTACTAGACGAAACTAGCATAATATTTACTTAAGTCAATAATTACGACAAACCCTGTATGTGCTTAGACAACAGAGTCCTTATTGCATCGTCTTGGTAAAATATATACCATACAATTTATCACAACACACCATGACACATTGTAACACACTAAGATGGAATATAACACAAGATGACGACCTCCCCGATGGTAATGTGGTAGCATCGTTGCCTTGCAATCAAGTGGTCCCGGGTTCGATACCCTGGCACAGTGGTTCGGATGCAACGTTAAACTGTAGGTCCAGCCCCGATTAGCCATCCTGTGCATAAAGTGGACTTAAAACACCAAATCAATCAATCAACACAAGATGAAGCAATACAACAAACAATAACATAGTTGAACACACCATAACATATTTTTGACGCACTAGGATGATATAACACAAGATGACACAATATGACACACTATTACAAAGATGCACACTAAGAGAGAGAGGGAAATAGCATCAAAACAGCAACTAGAGGCTATGAGGTAGCTATAATTCATCTGGAAGACATCTAAACGACTGGTAACTTCGGGACAAGGGTAAAATCCTATGAGAAAATGTTGTGGGAGCACGAAAAATTTGTACGATTGCTGCCCCCCTCTTCATACTGTCTATTAATCGAGTACAATTCTTCTGCAATGCGACATTAACCAACCGGTCGATACCGTGACCCCACATAGTAGCTAGGCTTTGCATGACAATATATCAACCCATCAATCTCCCAGCAATATCAAAACACAATTTTCATTTGTTAGATTTCTCCAACTTAAACACGGCATGTCAGAACAGAGGGACAAATGATAGATAATTATGTATTTTCTGAGGGCAAATAATGGCTGTGACAGATCTGCCTATCTAATATTTATACAATAGCATATAAGCCATATTCACTATTCTAGTTTATCTGCTGGTCTTTGTGCACACGCAGTCACTGTATTAAGCAATCGATTGACCTAGTTTTAGCTACTCGATATATCGAGTGTCTCTGACAGCTTAGTTCTCGGGAAATTCCAGAATTTTACTTACAAGTATAAATTCCTATTCTGAGAATCTGAGAGAGGGGGTAGGGTGGCTATACTAATATTATATGCAAACACAACCAATTAACAGTGGTCAGGGCATTCCCGATCTAGCTTAATTTCCCGGAATTCCCACTACAGTTACTGACGGGAAATTCCCGAGGCAACTAATTTCTCAGAATTTTCCCCAGCCAGCTAAATTCCTCTGAATTCCCACCAGAATCACTGACGGGAAATTTCCGATCCTGCTTAATTTTTCACAATTCTCACCAGAGTCACTGACGGGACATTCCCGATTCAGCTTAATTTCTCAGAATTTTCCCGAGCCAGCTTAATTTCTCAGAATTCCCACCAGAGCCACTGACGGGACATTCCCGATCCTGCTTAATTCTCGAAACATTCACTTACAAATATAAAATCCTATTCTAAAGATCTGAGAGAGAGGCTAGGAAGCTATACTAATATTATATACACACCCAACCAATTAACAGCGGTCAGGGCATTCCAGGCCAGCTTGGCACTTGGGTTAATCATCTTGGTATAAATTTCGTACAATGATCCGTCAATTTGTTACACTTATAGATTAGCTTAATTCACCAGAAGATATAAAAATATAGCATAATTGTAATCAATTTAAGCCAAAATTGGCCCTAATATTAATCGACCCTCATACCATCATTCCGGTGAAGGAATCAATATTTTCTACTGTAGATATACGGACGCAACCATGGAGAATGTTTAAGCTTGAGAACTCCTTGAATTTGCACTATACGAGAGAATACAAAGGCTCTACGACTCCATTCCAAATCGAATCGGCGCATGTATCAAGACCCGAGAGGATACCACATCCTACTGACATGGGGTCAGCAGTACGCCCGTAGTGTTGTCCGTTTAATTTCATTTTGTAATCATTGCAATACAGTGACATAACCAGTCAACAGGTGCAGTTTCATTTCATTTCCACCACTCCTTCTGGGTGCTTCATTTTTTTGTCAATGAGTGTATTGAAATTCCGTAACATGATCTTTTTAGCAATTACTCCATTATTCGAAAGTATGATCAGTGCAAAAGTACAATGTTATTTTTAATTGCAATTTTTGACAATGTATTAAATAATTAATTGTGGTATATTTATTTTTCCTGCAGAAAACTTAAAACACTTTGAGTGAAGCCTAGTTTGAGGTTCCCTTGCTGGCCGCTATAATTTCATTAATTTGTGATTTGAAAGTAAAATTAGTCACAATATGAAGAAAATAATCTGATATGCAACAAAACATAACAGACTGACTACTGTATCGTGCAAAGTGCACTCTGAAAGGTGAATGACTTATATTTTAACATTTTTAAGGCAATTTTATGAGTCACTTTTTGAGATTTTTTAGATCATCAACTTCCGGTCACTACGGTAATCAAACACTGTCCTCTGATATAGTATATGATATACATACACCGTGATACCCAGGGCCGGGATAACAACCCCATCCCTCATGCATACACATTTCAGTTGTGACTTCTTGATGCCAAGCTATGCCAGATGCAGGCACGTATCTGGAAATATATTTCGGGGGGGTCAGAACAAAGTGTGTCAATAATAATAATAATAATAATAATAATATTAATGTTTAAATGAAAATAAGTTATAATTAAATAAAATATTAATTAAAATATGTAAATGTATTAATATTGCGTTTTGATTATTACACGAATATGTAAAAGGATGGCATATAGATATAACATCATATAGCTATTTATTTTATAGCTTGCGTGTACTTAAGATCGCCAAAATTTGTATAAAAACAAGAAAATTAATGTCAAATGGATAAAGAATTGAATATTTATGAAATAATGAAAATGGATCTTAGATTCTGTTGATGAAAAGTGAAGTTCCTGATTAATATTTTATGCATATTATCATTAGTAGTAGTGCACATAAATCTTATTTTGTAATGTCCTTCAAAGCAGTGTGATCCAAATATAATAATTATTATAATAAATTGCAAGTAATCCAGCAAGATCTAGCGGAGGTCTCTTTGTAGAAGGAGGCCTGGGTGTGATTGCGACTTCAAGGAGAAAGCTCTGCACCTTGCTATAAAGTTTAAAGGGGATATAGAGGTAGGGAGCCACACATTCACAATAACGGTAAGGGGATGATTTGACCAGCACCACGCTACCGCAGCTTTTAGCCCCTAGGAGTTACTTTCCCAGGTACCCATTTGTCATTAGAGGATGGATGAACCCCAGAGACATTTTAATTCAGGGATAAGGTGGGAACATTATTAGTAATCAACAATGTATTATATGTAGGGGTAGTACCAAGCCACATTTTCGTACTTGCGAGAAACATAAATCCTCAATTCTGCGTTTAAACTCGATATTTTCAATGTTATGTACGTGGTGTCTAACTCATCGGAAGAACTGCATTTATAATGTTTGTTACGGACTTCCATTTCGTATCAACTAAGATGTTCTATAAGTGTATGGAAATAACAAATATGGCTTGGCACTCTTTCATAGAAGCCAAGGCATCTACCGATCTGTGAGGACAGATCTGAGTCAAGGCAGGAACGAGGTCGTCTAAATCATTTGTTTACAGCTTTGAATGTGATGCTAAACACGCCTTTCAATCAACTTCCTAGGCAGGTTTATAATGCATGCAACATGAATATGACCTTTCCCCTTTACCAAGGGCACTGGCAGTGGTGGGCCAGGTGGGGGCACTTGCCAGAGATTTCTGGAAATAATTATTGAAATTTGAATGGTAAAATTGTAGCGACATTTTACAACAAAATATATTGTTTTCGGTGATTTACATGCTACAACTTAAAGAAATTATTATTATTATTTGAAATAGGGTTACATTTAAGCTTACAGTTTATTTTACGCTGATTTAACTATAAAAAACATCCTTTTGTCTTGCAAGAATTAGTGTTAAGTGTACAGTTATGCAAATTATACATAAGATAAGATATACATGACAAGGAAATTTGAAATGCATGTAATTAAAGAAACATTAGGAATAATAATAATAATAAATGCGTCTATGACTCTGCCCCTCCGAGAAAAAATCCTGCGGGCGGCCTTGCCATTTACTTTATAAGTCTTGATTGGTGGAAACAACTGTATCAATACAAAATCTTCAGAGATACGTCAGTAAATTATCATATTTAAATAATAACATTAAATTACTGACGAAAATATTTCATAATTTCATTCACCCTGAAAATATATTTCTCTGTATTTCCGGGAGCTCCGGGAGCTGAAATCTGAAGCTGTAGGAAGGAAGGAAGAAATGCTAATATTACCCATATCGTCCTTTGGTTGAAAACAACGCAAGCAAATGTCTCGTAGTTGAGGGTGCTTTATTGTTAAAATTTTGAAATCGGGAATGCAAGGTCAGGAGAAAGAAGAAAAGACAAGACGAAGTGCTTTTTATTCAAGAAAATAATAGGTGGGTAAAAATGTCCAAGCCTGAATTTTTGCTTAAACGTTCCACATGATAAATACGACAATCATTTTTACTTTTTTCGTCCCCTTTAAATTTAGGGCCCTTCTGCCTCCTATGTTAGGCCAGATAAAAATAGAATGTAATTGACCACAAAAATTAGCTTTTCCATCTTTTTTTTTTTCTCACACCTATTTATTACATTTCTCCTATCAACCCCATGAGACGGGAGGTCCTTTCAGGCGCGAGGTCCCGGGCGGTCGCCCACTCCTTGCTACTCCACTGATAACATTATTGAGTCTGATCCTGGGTGTTCCCTTGAGAGTTCCCGTGCCTTTGTGGAACCTGGCAATTGTGAACTATCGAAAAGTCTTGTTTTGCAGTCGAAAGTGAATCGTGTATTCAAGTACATAGAGTCCAAGGCTAATATTTAATCATTTTCTTCCATTCAGTGATACGACAGTGCGTTGAATCCAAGTTCAAGTGCCGGAATGGGAGGTGCGTGAGGAAGGAACTGCTTTGCAACGGTGAGGATGATTGTTTTGATGCAACCGACGAGGAGGATGAATTGTGCAGTGAGTATCAGACTGGTTTCCAAACCCTTTCAGGTTAAACGAGAGATGATCGAAAAAAATAATACAAATTCTGCAAATTCCAGTAGGCATTTATCAGACGAATATAAACGGACTTACACTCTGTCTCATCTATCTCTAGAGCAGGCGAACGAAAGCAAGTTTCTGCGTAAGTAGTGACGCAAGACGGCTCCAACAATGAACACGCGAGAGGAGGGGGATTCCCAGGACGGGGGTAAAGCTACTGCAGTTACCTGCCTTCCCAGCGGCGTGTACTGCTTCGCTCTGCCTACTCGATTTCCTCCACTTCTCTGACGCTATGCGCTACCTTGCTCCAGAGATAGCCGAGACAGCGTATACGTGAAAGGATACTTCATACACTACTTCTCAACATAGTCAATCCCCGGTTCAGGCATTTCTCAACTTCATGATGCCTGTCTCACAGTACTCGGAGCTCACCTGAATGGCGGGGCGGCGGGGGGAGGCTGCTAGTACATGACACCCGTGCAAGTGACTGTGAATAATTAGTCCTTGTTTTTTCTTAATGCTGGTATGTTTTTTATTATTAATAACCGCACCCATATAAACAAAAAAATAATGGTTTAATGTTTTTATTATGTTTTAGTGAATGAAATGAATGTTTGTGAGACTCGTGCATGTAACAATAATTCGTGTTTTTTATTTATGATGTTAAAATTCGTAATTATTATGTAACAGCATCTGTGTATTGTGAATCAATATCAGAATGGTTTCTTGAATTTTAGTGATAACAATGTGTGGACCTCTAAGGCCACCCAACCACTTAGGTAAGCTTCTTGTGCGGTACGGGTAAGCTAGGGTTAAATATAATGTGCATAACTCCAATCCAGACAAAAGCGTATTTTCCTTCCACCATCTTGAAAAGCATTCAAATACGGTGCATATGGCAGACAGAAGCAAGGTCCTGGTATTTCACATGAGCGCATATAGTCAACACGTTCAGGATGGTGGACTTCAATTAAAATTTATCGAAAAAAATGTTACACTTTTTTAGCCATACTTGTTGTAGTTGACTCACGTAAAAGAAGCCATGTGTGTATTTGCATTTTTAATTTAGTGTTAATACGTGCATATTTTTTTATTCCAGTGGCACCTTTTTTCTCAACGTACCCTAGGCGAACGGACACGAGAGGGCCCGATGGAGGTCTCGCTGTTAACATAATGAAGATGGAAAAAGTGATTCCATTTCTGAAACCACGACGAGGTTCATTTAAGGTTTGTATGAAATTGATGGATGCGCTCTCAAACTTAGCTTTCATTCGATACGTTGAATTTTTTTCTTTTTCAGTTGAGTTTTGCCTAAAAGAAAGGTGGTCATCGGGTCCTTATGGATTCATTATTGATTCAGGGTCTCTACTCATTTATTTTATTTATAATCGTTGTCATTTTCGCATGTAATTTCGTCCTTCATTTCCTTTGTTTCTAATTTTCTCCTTGCCTGCAAATGCTAGATATGAATATGTGTACGTGTTGTAGTTTTACTGGTAGCACTGCACAGCCCTTTTTAATTGTCCCACGTGTTGTAGTTTGACATGTAGCACTGCACATCCTTTTTGAATTGATCCACGTGTTGTAGTTTTACAGGTAGCACTACACAGCTCTTTTGAATTGCCCCACATGTTGTGCTTTTACAGGTAACAATACACAGTCCTTTTGAATTGACCCATGTGTTCTACTTTTACACGTAGCACTACATTGGCATTTTGGATTGCCCTACGTATTGTAGTTTTACAGGTAGCACTGCACAGCCCTTTTGACTTGCCCTACGTTTGTACTTTTACAGGTAGCACTACACAGCCCTTTTGAATTGCCCCATATGTTGGACGACGCAATCTCACTCCCAGAGGAGGAGACCCTCTCCATTATAGTCTCCCCTACGATCGTCACCTCGCACCCGAACCTCAGGAGCTACCCGCCCGAGAAAAGGGGCTGCCTATTTCCGGACGAGAGAACACTCGAACACTTCAAGGTCTACACCCAGATGAACTGCGAGATGGAATGCATCGAAGCACTATCGCAGAAAAACTGCGGCTGTGTCGGTCTCTATATGCCACGTGAGTATGCGTCAAGATCTTACGGTGTCAAAAAAACTGGAAACTTCTCCGCCAACTTCCCATTAAATTTCACTTTCAATTTTTGGTTTCTCATTTTCAACCATTCGACTGCCATAGGACATATTTCTTCGTTAGTCAAGTAGATTAGATAGTACGAAATTAAGTTGAGCCTCCTTCATTTAATACTTAGCTCAGAATTCGGTAGAACTGAATATGATGTTGAATAGTATTTTCAAGTAGGATCATGAGTTAATACGTAGTTTACTGCTAAGTGGAACTAAATTGAGTTCTTACTTAATAGAGTGCTCATGAGTATATTTAGTTGACACTTAGTTTAGGACTTTCGAGCAGGAAATTCAATTGATTTTTAGTTCAGTGTTCAGTAGGTCTTTAAATTAGAATTTCAGTTGATCCTTATTTCAGCATTCAGTAGGACTTTCAAGCAGGAAATTCAGTTGATTCTTAGTTCAGCGTTTGTTGCTGTTAGGTTTTGAATTAGCAACTAGTAGAAATATATAATTTATTTAAGAAATAAAATACAGAAATTAACTTACGAGTTGGTGTATTACACTATATCCCATAATACAAAAAAATACAGTAAGAGTGATAATGAATTATCCTTCTTCTTATCAATAATCTTTATGATGACAATAAAATTGTGAATGTTATCAAGAATGACAGTCACAATAACCTCCCTTGCTGGGGTGAATAAAATATAGCCATAATACTTTGGTGGCTTAATAATACACATCAAACAGTAACATAATATTCAAATATTCCACATTCAAATCAACTTTTAATATTATATATAAATCTTTCAAACAAGGAAAATTAATTCTAAACTACGTTTTTATCCTTGCACCTATTTGCTAAAATTCAACAACAACTCTTGTATCTTCTCCATTGAACAGTGGAAGGGGTTGATATTTTGTAAATTGTGTGCACACTTTATATGTTGTCCATCTAAAGACACCAACTTCACTAATTGTTTGCACCTCCTCCACAAATAACGGTCCCACATATAAGTCATAAAATTTATGGACATAAAATTTAGACAAAACTTCTTGCATGATTGCTAACCATAAATAAATGACATTGAACAATTGTAGGGGTTTCTACGTTTGAATGAGTCTTCTCTCTGCATTTTGAACGTTTAGTTGTTTCAATTAACTGAATATATTTAGGTGTCAAAGACAATTCTTTAATATCTTATGGCTATTCAATAACAGAAGTTATTTTATCCCGAACTTCATCGTGTAGAAAAATTTCAACCGGAGTGAAACCAACAACCTCGTTATATGAGTGATTTAGTAATATTATAACATTTGTTAAAACTTTGGACCAAGATCTGTGGTTGTTTTTGCAAAACAATATAAGCAAACGAAAAACCTCCTTATTATATATCTCTATTAGATTTGCACGAGGCGAATATGTTGAATTGAGAATATATGCTTTACACCAATTGACTTTAAAATTTTTCACATTCATTGGATTTAAATTGTGATCCATTATCTGTTAACATAACTGTACACATATGATAATGATGGAAATAACCTAAGTTAATTCTGTTGATAATTTCTCGAGTTGTTTGTTGCCTTCCTGAGAGGATAAGCCATAACATATTTGCTGGTCAGTTCTACAATAGTCAGAATATGTTGATATCCTTGAGATAATAGCAATGGACCAATCAAGTCTAAACATAAGAACTTATGTAATTTAAAAGAAATCACGTGAAGCTCCTTTTTCGTAATATGTTGTGATTTTTGTTTTGTCCTTGCACATTCCACACAATCACTTAATTATGACTTTATACTTCTCATTTTAGTCCAGAAAAAGAATTTCAAACAGTTTTTGTAAAGCTTAGAAAACCCAAAATGGGCAGCTAAATCATGTTGTTCATATAAAACTTTCTTGACAGCTGTTTCGGGTACAGAAGCTCTCCAATAGTTCGAGTTTGTAGATCTATAAAACAATATATTTTTGCGTAGTTTAAATAAAACCTTAATCTCGAAATTGTCATCACCTTTGTCTAACATAGAAATTATACGTTGACACAATTCATCGTTTTGTTGTACTTTTATCCAATAAGATACGTTTTCTTCTCCTATTAAATTAATATCTATACAGTTTACATATAAAGTGGAAGGAAACAAATTGTTTTGTGACTTAATTGGATGGCTACTTAACGCATCTGCGGCCGTATTTGTAGAACCACTAACGTGCTGAATTGTATAATCATAATTTTGCAATTTCAGAGCCCATCTATTTAGCCCTGGATTTAACGATCTTGCTGAATTTAAACAAAAAGAGATTGATGGTCACAATGAGTTACAGATGGTCTGCCCAGTAGGTATATTGAATATTTTTCCACTGAGAAAAGGATGGCAAAGCATTCTATTTTATGTACTCTTCCCAACATCTTATTTGACCGCCCTCAAAAATTTCAAAGTCCGGAATTCATAAATTTGGCAGAATAGCGCTTCAGAGACAACTAAAAGTAGCCAACTTTTCAACATTTCTTCTTCCTAAATGGAAACGCTCTTGTGATTTTTTGTTCATTCTTAGAATGAACAAGATACCCTAAATCAGTGATGCAATACATGAGTAGACAAAAAATCTTAAGTAGAAATAAGAATGTTGAAAATATTTCACGATTCCTCGCTCTGAATTTGAAAAGAGGTAAATTTATGTGCATTTTGAAACACTGAACAGGTTCTCATCCACTTGGAAAGAATTGCCGTCACATTTGAATGCAAGGAGGAAAATTTCTGATGATTTTATACGAAATTTTTAGGAAAGATACCTTGTACAGTGTCTCTCAAAAGTTTTAGGACAACGACATTTTAAACTAGGCAACCCAATTTACAGAAGGCGTTGGTGGGTTGCGTGTAGAGCTAGGCTCAATTTCAGGGTTGCCACATGCACAATAGATATTGATAAAATACGCGAAAGAAATAAAAACAAGTATTATTGTGTAAAGTATTAAAAATATATAACAATATCTCGTGTGACAAAATTCCTTCGCAAATAAAAAAATAGGTTTTCTAGTATTTCATCGCTGATGATATTTTCAGAAAGGAAAAGAGGTGAGAGAAAACGAGAGGTGACAAAGGACACGAGAAAGAGAAAGCGAAAGGAGAAGACGTAAAGTAGAGGAGAAAAGAAAGAGAGGATAGACGAGGAGAGGAGATGTAGTGAGGAGAATGGAAAAAGATTCTAGGAGAGATGAGCAAAGAAGAATAAAGAGAAGAAAACGAGATGAGAGAAGATGAGACGAGAAGAGGGGAGTGGAGAGTAGAGTAAAGGAGAGAAAGAGAGAAGAACGAAAAGAGGAGGAGAAAAGTGCAGTCGAGTCGGAAATCTAAGACAGGAGAGGAGATACGAGGAGTGGAGATGAGTGGGATTTGACACGTTCAAAGCGATATTTTCATGTATAAGATCGTGAATTATGATACTCTAACGATAACTGTGTACCTTCAAAGACATTGAAAAATATTAATGAAACAACTATTTATATTTGTGCAATACAGGACGTACTAATTTTACCCCTTTAACCACTCGAGTTCAATGCAAGGATACATCCGCAAATATCGAATGAAAAGTTCTCATCATGTGCAATTCTCCATTAAATGTTTTCGCCGAGTCATACTACCTTCGTTTTCTTTGTTACAAACAAGTATTGTTTGCACATTACATGTAGGAGGAGAGTTGCATCTACATTTCACATTGGTCAGCTCCTTCTACTTACTTTCAGGAGCGAAAGCTTGTAGGGTAGTGTTTACCGTTCAGGACTGTCAATCTGATGGTCGTAAGTTCAAACCCTTCCGTTGGCAGAACATTTTCGTAAGTTTTAGACCTATCCACGCCGTGTGAAACGGAATAATTCAGTTTGGAATTAACGATGGGGGGAGGGGAAATATTAAATTACAAAATCTCCATTTCAACGAACCGAGAAGTGGACAAAAATTGGATAATTCTTATACATATTAAAATTACATTCATGCTTTTAGTGGTATAATCGCAGGTAAAATCAAAGATCTTACTTGGAAGATTTTATCTTGCTCTGAACTAAGCCAAAAGGTATTTTGCACCGATCTAATACATTCTCCAATACATTTCAAAATGTTATTGAATGTTTCATGTCGACAATTTGACCAATGCATCAATTCCTGACGCTGAGACGATTTTTTCTGCAACTACCTCTTCTCTTCAGTCTATTCTGTTCTTCTCTTCTCATTCTCCTTCTTCTCTCCTCTCCTTCTGCTCTGCTTTTATCACATATCGCCTTCCCTACTCTTCTCACATCTTATCTCCATCCCACTCATCTCCACTCCTCGTATCTCCTCTCCTGTCTTAGATTTCCGACTCGACTGCACTTTTCTCCTCCTCTTTTCGTTCTTCTCTCTTTCTCTCCTTTACTCTACTCTCCACTCCCCTCTTCTCGTCTCATCTTCTCTCATCTCGTTTTCTTCTCTTTATTCTTCTTTGCTCATCTCTCCTAGAATCTTTTTCCATTCTCCTCACTACATCTCCTCTCCTCGTCTATCCTCTCTTTCTTCTCTCCTCTACTTTACGTCTTCTCCTTTTGCTTTCTCTTTCTCGTGTCCTTTGTCACCTCTCGTTTTCTCTCACCTCTTTTCCTTTCTGAAAATATCATCAGCGATGAAATACTAGAAAACCTATTTTTTTATTTGCGAAGGAATTTTGTCACACGAGATATTGTTATATATTTTTAATACTTTACACAATAATACTTGTTTTTATTTCTTTCGCGTATTTTATCAATATCTATTGTGCATGTGGCAACCCTGAAATTGAGCCTAGCTCTACACGCAACCCACCAACGCCTTCTGTAAATTGGGTTGCCTAGTTTAAAATGTCGTTGTCCTAAAACTTTTGAGAGACACTGTACAATACCAAACGATTCTGCATAGTGTGTCTTTTCCTTGGTTCTTGGCGAAAAATGGTTCGAAACTCCGGCACAAGGTTTCTTCAACTGAGATCAACGTGTTTTACTGAGCTTTTCGTTAGAATCTCCTGGAGTAGTCGTCGACCTCCATGGCCAAGTGGTTCGCAGTCTGCCTGCAAATCGTGCAGGAAGCAGTTCGTAGCGAGCTCCGCTCTTCGCGTGAGAAGGCTTAGTGATAGAACTGTCCGAGTTAGCTAGGGCCGTATACGGTTTGCTAGGGTTGTGTTAGTTTTTTTTCCCCTTGGAGTGCAAGCGAGGTTTTGGCTACAATTACCGTGAGCCAGTGAAGATACGATGAAATAGTTCACGATGAATACACAAAGAGAAAACACCTTGAAATTTGTTTTCATTGATGTCAAAACGAGACCTACGTCATTGGATTTTCATCGATGGTTTCATGATGTCTACCAAGTGCCTACGAACCAAGTGTTCAGTTTTGAAATAGATTACTTTCGTAAGTGTTTGTACGTGAAATTTGCGTCAAAAGTGGTAGGAGAACGGTTACTAAAGGATTTTGGTGCTGAGGTAATTTACAGTGACGTAGATGGTGACCATAAGGTTGAAGTAGAATGGGCCCACCAGCGACATGTAATTGTTAGAATCCATGTAGTCCCAACTGAATTAAGTGCAGAAGTGATAAGTCCTGTCATGAGGTCTTATGGGGAAGTGTTGAAAATCGAAGACGAGACATGCAGATCACATTTACCACACTCGAACTGGACGTGTCTTGCTCAAAATGGTACTACGTAAACCCATACCCTCATATGTAAACATGAATGGAGACTCCTATTGGGTAACATACCCTGGGCAGGTTCGTACCTGCATAGCGTGCTCCGAAGAGGGTCACGTAGTCGCACAGTGTCCTAAGCGTCGATCCTCTGGAAACCAGCCCCGCCGGGGGCCAGTTAATATACCCGCTGACAATGTCCCAATGGTATATGAACCAACTGTGCTACCCTACGGACTAAACCAAGAGATTCAGCTCCACCAGTTGCAGAAGTCCCTGCGTCAGGAGATAACAATGGAGGGAACACGGATAGCCCCAGAATCACCGACGAGGAGACAGGTACCAGACAGGAAGTTGGTGTGAAGAATGCACCAACAGGAAGGGAAGAGATGGAGCAGCCAACATTGACCATTTCGGAGGAGATGCATCACATACCCCCGCCCCCACCCCCCAAGTGCTTTGTTCGCGGAGGCAGAATTCCCCGTAGTTACCTCTCCTAGGAAATCACGGTCAAAATCTGTATCAAGGTTACGGTCAGTGGCGGAAGAGTCCATGGTGCTACGTAGAAAGAAGAAGAAAAATAATGAATGCGTAAGTTCCACAATAGTTCATAACGAATTTAGAGTAGAACCTGGTACCCCAAAACAAGATGTTTCAAAGGTCAGTTTAACAAGTTATTCAGCAAATGTAACTAAAGAGAAACCTTCGACTAGTAACAAACTTACCCCAGATTTATTTAGTGGAAAGCATAGTTAATGCATTCTAGGCAGAAATTAGAGTTTAGTAACGTTGAAGAAAGTAAGTAAGTTTTGTTTTCTTTTGTGGACAGTTATAATCATGCAAACATTTACCTTGGCATCTATAAATTTGAATCAAATGCGAAGTAAGACCAAACTAATTGCTCTCAATGACTTTCTCATTAAATCGTCTATTGATGTGGCCCTCTTACAAGAGGTAGCCATAGACGATTTTTCTGTACTGAACATGTTTAAAGTATACAACAATTTTACTCCTTTTGCACAAGGGACTGCCATAGCATGTAGGAGACACTTGGATTTACGTAATGTAGTGCCCCATTCCACGGGCAGACAAATAAGTGCCAAATTAGGCTCAGTGTTTCTCTGTAATGTGTATGCTCCGTCAGGAAGCCAAAACAGTCGGGAAAGAGAAGATTTTTTTTCAACAGTTGTAGGGCCCGAGTTGACATCCCACACACTAGACACTATACTAGTGGGAGATTTTAACTGCGTAATTCGTTCACAAGATCAAAATCCAGGATACAACTTCTCACGTGCGCTCTATGAATTAACGCAGGGGTTACAACTGCGTGACGCTTGGATACACACCAATGGCGAAAGTCAAGGTTACACACATATCACCTCCAATAGTGCGTCATGGATCGATAGGTTTTATGTCGCACCAAGATTTCAGGAATATATAATTAGTGTTCAAAATTTTCCAGTATGCTTTAGTGATCATAGTGTCCCAATTCTCAAAATAAATTTAGATTTGATCAAACCCCGACAAGGTAGCGGATACTGGCTTTTAAATGGCACATTATTACGCAATGGTAGTTATGTCCAGCTAATCAGGGAAACGTGGAACGAACTCAAGGCCTCTCGGCCAGTGCAAAAGACCCTAATCGAGTGGTGGGAAACTCGAGTTAAGCCTAAATTTCGTCAGGTCAGTAAATTCTTCAGTGCAGAGGTTAGTAGAGATCAAAGAAACAAATATAATTTTTTGTATGCAGTCTTGAATGATCTCCATCGTTTGGCATTGCAAGGTAATTTCGATCGTCCTTATGCAAATGAAATAAAAGCGCAATTACTTGCTATACATAGGAAACGAAAATCTGCAGCAATAATAAAGAGCAAGATTCTTCCCATAGACCCAGACGAGCAAGCCACACTAAGTCACATTCTTCAAGAGCATAAACACGCCAGGAGTCACGTTATTCATAAATTAACTTTAGATTCCGGTGAAGTTGTCACCAGCCCTCATAGTATACACGACAGGTTTTTGCAATACTATAAAAATCTTCTTGGTCAAGCCTTTAATCCAACAGATACGCAATGCAATTTTTTGAACTACCTCCCTGCGTCACTGACAGAAAATGAAAGAACTGAGCTCACACAACCGTTTTGTAAAAAGGAGGTTCATGATGCAGTATTCAAAGCTCCGAGGAATAAAACTACAGCCGAAGATGGATTACCATCAGAATTCTATCAATGTTTCTGGGATCTAATAGGAGACGAATTAACGGAATGGGTCAACGAAGTGTTGACAACAGGGACCATAGGGAAGACCAGTAGCACGGGAGTTATAGTGTTAGTCCAAAAAGGCAAATCCAAAGTTCGTCACAGATTTTAGGCCAATTTCCATATTGAGCAGTGACATCAAACTTATAAGTAGGTGCATAAATCAGCGTTTAAAAAAATATATGGTTAAACTTATTGGCAATTTACAGTTCGCTTGTAATACGTCCCAAAGTATACATAACTTGCTACAAACGATAAGAGACGTAATTATTACCAAACAAAATAAGAATGCATCAGAGGCAATTCTATCTTTAGATTTTTCTCAAGCATATGACAGAGTGAGCCACGAATATCTGTACAAAGTCTTAGAAGTATATGGCTTCGGAGACACTTTTCTTAATTGGATAAAAACATTATATAATCATATGCTGCTAAAATTTAAATTAAATGGTTTCTTGACAACAAGTTTTAAAATGCGACGAGGTGTACTACAAGGTAGTCCCTTTAGTAGCACATTGTACGTCCTCACAATAACACCCTTTTTGTTTAGTATCCAGCATCATTTACAGGGCATTTCTATGGCTTCCACCACAATACAAGTTGGCAGTTTCATGGACGACGTCACGATTTTTCTCAAGGATGAAAGAGATCTGTACAGTGTTAAAAGCCAAATACATACTTTTGAGCTCACATCAGGAGCAAAATTAAACAATCGAAAGTCATTCCTGATGCCGCTTGGCAAGGAGAATCCTTTCACAAACAATACGGAGATCCCTGTAGACAAGAAAATAAAAGTTTTAGGTATAAACTTCTATGCAAATATCGATGAAACGATCGAAGCCAATAGTAATCTCACGTGCGAGAGGGCAATCTACGTCCTCAGAGTGAACAATATGCGCTCTCTGAGTTTAAAAGCACGAGTAAGATTTATCAACGTTTTTGCTCTCTCTAAACTTTGGTATGTAGCAAAAATCCTGCCCTTCAAAACACAGCACTTAGCCAAGGTCAACAAAGCTGTTGGCTGCTTTTTGTGGCACGATACAATTTTCCGGGTGGCAATAAATGAGGTCACGTTATCAGAGAAGACAGGTGGGTTGGCACTAATACACGTGAACACACAGGCAAGAGCATTGTTTGTACAGACTGGCCTTCAAACAGCTTTCTCACTGCACGAGTCAACGACCCAAGCATGTATACAGACGATAATACAGGATATTCCATTAGAAGCTCCCATCGATATCCAAAGTATCCCCAAAAGATTTTCATTTTATAAGGACATTGCTTTACAGGTATGCTACCAGTTATTACGACATGAGACAATTACACCATCTGTTAAAAAGTTATATAGTGAAATCAATAGTTTCAACCACACAGTACCACGAATAGTCAGGGATTTCAATACACATAATTGGCCACAAATATGGGAAAATGTCTCCGCCAAACACCTTTCAAAAGCTGCCCAATCAAT
The DNA here is from genome assembly GCF_977018435.1 of Lepisma saccharinum. NCBI lineage: Eukaryota > Metazoa > Arthropoda > Insecta > Zygentoma > Lepismatidae > Lepisma > Lepisma saccharinum. The sequence continues at coordinate 60,036,673 of NC_139238.1, read as the reverse complement.
ATGGTACAAAGTGGTTCATCGTGTTATAGTGACAAGTGATAGGACATACCAATATGGAATCAGTGACTCTCCTAACTGTATATCATGCAACGTGCCTGACTCTTTAGCCCACAGGATAACAAAGTGTCGCAACTCCTCCACGGCGTGGAACAAATTGCGAACAATGCTCAGTCGTATATGCCGCACCTCATTAACAAAGTTTACGTATACAGATATAGTTTTTCCTGCTTTCAATTTTTATCCACCAACAAAACAACGAGCAGTACAATGGTTGATAACAGAATACTTATTATATATATTTCACAATGACGAGAGCAGTTTTAAGAAACAATTCAGTATCTTCTTGCAAGAACAATATGAAAAAATTCCTCTCCAAGCAAGGAAGAAATGGTATGCAAATTTCTTATTAGTGCTTTATACTTAATTTAGGTCAAACAAAAATGATTGATTGATTGATTGATTGATTTAATTTATTTTACTTCGCGTTTTGTGCCTCTTGGCTAATTTGCGAAGATGGGGATGAGTGATGAAATGATGAAATTGATGAATGGACATTCACAAACAACCAAGCCCGACCAGGATTCGAACCCGGGACCCTTGGCGTCGCAGCACGATGTGCTAACCACTCGGCCACAGGGTCGGGCCCAAACAAAAATGCAAAGGTTAACCAGATAGAAATACGAATTGTAATAGTAGTACTACACTTATGTCAAAAACAATGTAATTCCATAACTTGTATATCAGAATGAGACAATAAAAAAAAAAAGTGGTTAGCACATCGCGCTCCGACGCTAGAAGTCCCCCTAGGGCATAAATGTTTGTGAGTGTCCATTCATCAATTTTCATCCCCATCATCGCAAATTAGACAAAAAGCACAAAATAAAATAAAGCAAATCAATCAATCAATGAAAATCAAAATCGTTAAAAATTGTTTGCATCCTATAATGCCAAAAAAATCTAAGTTCGAATCCTATTTTATGTTTGACTCTTGATACTCGATGATACAGTAATAGTTGTGATGTGTCTTGGCGTAGAAACATTGCACACTAGTTACAATCTGAATTTAAAATATATAGATCCAGTCACAATTAACCTATGCGAGCATAAAATAACCTTAATAAAACAGTTTTCATCTTGTCAACATTCAGTCTCATCGTCGCAATGTATTCCAGGAAATCTTGGTCTAGAAAGATATTGCACACTGACTCGTTTTTCAAGTTAGCAATAACCAATACATAGAAATATTATCGATATCGTATCAATCCATAGGATTGTATGTTTATTTTATTAAGTCTTTCTGAACGCTTCATGTTGACCAGGGCATTCACTTGTTTTTCTCTCAGCTGTCTCAAGCCTCTTAGGCATGTTTACAATGCATTGTGTTGTGCCATGCAAACCTCCTGAGCATTCAGGAACAGGTAACACTTCTGGTTTTAGAGTCAGCGGTTTGCATGGTAGCAATTATGATAATCACACGATTCGGCGATTCGGCATCGAGGAAGAGCTCGATGGCCAGGGAATATAGAGGTGAGACAAGCTGGTAGGTGACGGACTTTGGAGATTGAGTGGAGAGAGTGAAGGTGGTCAGCAAGTCAGTAGGTGAGGAGGACTACAACGCTCTGGTCAACAAATAGGAGACAAGCTTACAGAGGACTTCGCTATTTTCATTCAGCTAAGAGATTTCAGTTAGACAGGTAATTATCCTACACCCAGCCATGATACAGGTTCAACGGTTCACAAAACACAACGAGTGTCCATTGTCTTTTCAGTAGTTTAATTCCTTTGTGTAATTGTACCTTTCGCATGCCAAGCAATAACTCGTCATGTCAATGACGAGTGGTCTCATCAAGAGGATGAATGATGAGTAGTTTACATCACCCCATCAATTAACTGGTTCAGATCCCTTCATTCTATAGAATGACACGATATATTCATTGCAATATTCACTGAATCGTTAATTTAAAAAATAATGTTCTTTTAAAATTTACTTACCGATTTTTTTATTTTCAAATATGCTTCACACAAAGTAAAAGGGCGATTCTGCACTGTTAATCTGAAAAGAAAAAATAATATTAGTGTTTTCGGTAAATTTTTCAATTCATCTTTGCTAAACTAAAACCACAACAAATTTTATTTTGAAAGACATTCCGATGTCTTACTACCATTCTCCGAGACAGTAGCTACAAAGCAAAAATTTAAGAATCGTAGCGGTTGGTTAACATGCTAGAGTGCCAAAAAAATTTCTAAGTTCTCATCTTTGTGGCGTTTCCCAACTCGTAAATCCTCACTGCGACTGATGTATTAAAATATCTGTCTACAAACACCGAGCACAGGTTCGGATCTTAATTTGAAATATAAACCCAGTCCTGATTAACCTATCCGAGCATAAAATAAACTCGAGAAGCCATTTTTAATTTTGTCATCATCATCATCGCAATTAGTCTAATAAAAAGTTAACAAAATGCACAAAATTCACATTAAACTTTTATCTCAAATACACAATGCAATGTTAATCAGTAAAATTATAACAACTTACTACAGTCTTACCTGGTATTAATTTACAGATACAAGTCGGCAAATACAGTTTGCGTCTTCTTGAGCTTCTTTCGGAAATGTGACAGCTGGTGACAATCATCTAATTTTATACTGTTGTCGATACAGTAACTACTTCAACGTCATCTGTGCACAAAATTTTCCGCAAACACATTGTGCTTGTTTGTCTCCATTTTTAATCCAACAACACCAAATCGGAGGAAGTCAATCTTCCGAAGTAGTGCGTCTCCCGTTAACACTTCAGGGTATTAACAGTCAATCGACATGAAAATAGAAAATACACTTCCTGTCGATGAACGGTCATAGATCCAAGAAAGTGTGCCATTGCACTACCTTTGAAACACCTTCCCGTTGGAAACCAGTAAATGTGCTGGAGAAAGGGTGTCACAGTTCCATTCTAGGATTTTCAAAACAACATCGGAAATTTCATTACTTTCAAGAATTCAGCACAAGACAACAGCTCCACGGATGATCAGCAATGCCATTCTTCGTATATTCTCAATCAGCTCAGATTTCGTTCTCACCTTCAAACTCCCTACTGGGTTCAACTCCCGAGCAAAGCATGGCTGTTTTGTGTGAGTGTTCTTCCATCAATTACTATTTTATTCATTTCTCCCTCTTTCTCTCTCTCTCTCTCCCTCTTTCTCATTTTCATTTTATCTTTCTCTCTCTTATTTCATCTTTCTCTCTCCCCTCTTATTTCCTCTTTCTCTCCCTCCCTCTTTTTTATTCCCCTCTCTCTCTTCCTCTCTCTCTGTTTTGTGTGAATATTCTTCCATCAATTACCACTCATTCAACTCGCTTTCTTCAACCTCTTTCTCATTTCCTTGTTCTCTCTCTCTCTCTCTCTTTCTCTCTCTTTATTCTTTTTCTTTGAGAGATAGGTGTGAAAAGCATGTCCAAAATACATCGTTCTCCGCCATTTCTAGCTCTCTCTCTTTCTCGTGTTCATCAACTATGATCTCTCACTCTCTCTATCCTCTCTATCTCTCTATATCCCCTCTTTTATAGTCTCTTTTTGGGCTTTGAGTGGTAGATAACAAAAACATATCCACAAACATCGTTCTCCGCCTGTCTCTCTTTCTTCTGTTCATCACCTATGATCTCTCACCCTCTCTTTATCCTCTCTATCTCTCTATATCCCCTCTTTTGTTGTCTCTTTTTGTGCAAAATCGTCTCTCTTTATTTTTTGAGGGTTACTTGTCAAACATATCACAATAAATTCCCCAAAACATCTTTCTACCCCCTTTTTTCTAATCTCTCCCTTTCTCGTGTTCGCCACCTATAATCTCTCGCCTCTTTATTCCCTCTTTCTCTCTTTATCCACTTTCTATTGTTTCCTTTACTCTTTGAGTGTTAAATATCAAAATAAACACCTAAAAGCATATTTCTACCCCTTTTTGTCAACCCTTTCTCTTTCCATTTCTCTCTCTCTGTATCTCAGTTTCTCTCTCTCTCTCTCTCTCTCTCTCTCTCTCTCTCTCTCCCATCTTTATGCCTTTTTTTCTTATGTTTTTATTCTTTGAGTGGTAACAGGAAATCAGAATAAATACCAAAGAACACCTTTCTATCCCCTTTTTTCAAATCTCTCCCTTTCTCAGGTTCGCCACCTATAATCTTTCGTCTCTTTATTCCCTCTTTCTCTCTTTATCCACTTTCTATCGTCTCTTTTATTCTGTGAGGGTTAAATCTCAAAACAAACGCCTAAAATCAGTTTTCTACCCCTTTTAAACCCTTTCTCTCTCCATCTCTCTCTCTCTCTCTCTCTCTCTCTCTCTCTCTCTCTCTGTGTGTGTGTGTGTGTTCTCTCTTTCTCTTTTCTTCTTTCTCTCTCTCTCTCTCTCTCTCTCTCTCTCTTTCTCTGTGTGTGTGTGTGTTCTCTCTTTCTCTTTTCCTCTTTCTCTCTCTCTATCTCTCTCTCTGTCTTTCTGTGTGTGTTCTCTCTTTCTCTTTTCCTCTTTCTCTCTCTCTCTCTCTCTCTCTCTCTCTCTCTCTATCTATCTATCTCTTTCTCTCCTCATATTTATCACTTCTTCTCTTATGTTCTTAGTCTTTGAGTGGTAACGGATAATACTCTACTTATGTCGCTCCATGTTGCATATGTGTAAAACATATGTTGTACATGAAAGTTATACCTGTTATGTGTACAAAAAAAATATCTTCGGCATGCATTTATAATTCATTTTCTGCCATTCATAAATACAGTTTGTGTGCTTGTTTTTGATTATTAGCTAATGTAAAATTGCTGTTGTTGAAAAAATATTTCAAATCGTTTGTTCCAAGTAAATGCTTTCGCACAGACATCTACCCCCCTTTTGCGTAATTTATGAGGATAATAACGTCTTTCATAGTAATACTACTACCACCAGTAATAATAATGCCATTATTAATGTTGTTATTATTATTACTATTAATATTATTTGTACGTTTATCCTGGTACTTGCCCCATCCAGACAAGAATTCGTGGTTGCCCCTCTGGCCTTACTTCCACACTCGCCTTCCGTATCATCACGTATGCAACTTTCAAAAACCATTACACAATCTGAACTCAGTTTCTAAGTATTGCTTCATTGAATATTGAGTGCAAGTGAGATTTATTAGCTTTGAAGTTGAAACATCGCACGCGAAAATAATACTTTGAACATCTCCTAGGTAGCCAACACTAATTAACAATTGCACTGTGTTACTTTACTTTATGTGCGTTTGTTGAAAAAATGTACTAATAATATATTGTACGACTTACAGGACAGTCGTTTTGCCCTTGCACATCCTTTCAATCTTCTCGTCAATCAATGAGAACAGCTGCCATGTAAATAATGCCCAAAGAAGCTATTCAATGTAAAGCATACTTATCAAACCAAGGAAAATTGTATCAACGATTTTTGTATTATCAATATAATATGTTGTATACACGTCTATTATATTATAATTTAAAAATATCGTACAAATATAATACTATTTTCCTAGCTTAAATTTATTTTATGTGTCTTTAAAAAGCCTCGTTGGTTCAGTCAGTAAATAATCTGTCTGTCACGCTGAAGACGAGGATTCTGTTCCCAGGGTGGTTGGTCTCGAGGGGGATTTTCTCAGCAACGTCCTTGCTTGAAAACTGCTTTGAGATTCACCAGGGGTCTAAAAAAATAGAATTTTTGGGGCCTGAACGTGATGCTAACACCACCTTCCTTCATAAATGGCCGAGATTGTGAATAATAATCCCTATATTTATTCATGGCATGTTTCAACGCGCAGAAGGTACTTTTGCGTTTAAAACTTAGTGCATATTTAGTCGCACACCGTGGCCGTTCGGTCTAAGACGTCATGCTTTGCGCTCTGGCTACGGAACGCGCACGGTTGAGTCGCCTAGGAGAAGCGTAACAACTTTCCTTCTGAGGTTTCATCCTGTGTATGGGACAGGTGGCCATCCACCATTGAGAGGAAATTGGAGATCTACGAGTGAGTAGCGTAATCCGGTCATGGAAACTTACAAAAATGACTGGGTGGTCGTCGTGCTGACCACACTCCACCTCGTAACCGGTTGGATGATCTCCCGCCTCGGCAGGTGGAAGTCAGGCCGGCAGTCGGTAGGTAGGCCTTAGACCTGAGTTAGTACACATTTGAATACATGCCGCGAGAATACACATTATGAAATTTGTTTGACTCAACTCAAACATACTGCAGAAACAGTTTCCACGTAGATTTAATAGCATCCGTGGCAAAGTGGTTAGCACATCGCGCTACGACGCCAAGGGTCCCAGGTTCGAATCCGGCCTGGGTATGGATGTCTGTGAGTGCTCATTCATCAAATTCATCAGCATGACTCATCCCCATCTTCGCAATTAGCCAAAAGTGGCAGAGCCTCTGATTCCCACCTTGGATACGTGCTTCACTCGATAATTATTTCTCTCCTTAAATTATCGTCACGTTATTTTATTTTACACCACAAGAAACCAAGCCTCATTTTATCTATTGTAAACCGAAAACTTTGCCCCTTCATCAATTTAAACTAATCATCACTCATCCTGTTCGTCGCGATTAGCCAAAAGTGGAAGAAGACGCTAAATAACAAAAACAAACTTATCCTCATCGTAGCGATCAACTGAAGAATCTGAAAAGTAACGTAAAATTATTAAAGGGAAATTCCAGGACATTAAGTAAAAATTCATATCAGAATATGCCCGGACAAGAACTTTCCTTAGAGTTAGACATTTAAAATAAATGAAATAGGTTAGCTGGAATGAAAAGCCGGCAGTGGACTACAGCCTACAGGGACAAGATATCACGCATAATAATGTTTCAAAAGTAGACTATGCATTGTTTCGGAATAAGTGTATTCTTCTATCGCATATTTGATCTCTTGTTGTCAAATTAAATTAACAGCTTTGGTGTATAATATCAAAAGATGCATGAAAACACAGCGTTTCATGGGTCATCTACTACATTCTACGCCGCATAGCTTTCTTCCGCTCGTGTCCTCTTGGTGACCTAACAAACTCTAGCCAAAAACGTGCAAGTCGCGGAGTGGCCCCCTCTAACACTATATATCCCATAATTAAAAAAGTAACAGTGATAATGAATTCTCCTTCTTCTTATCAAAGATTTATATCGTGACAATAAAATTGTGAATGTTATAAAGAATCAGTAGGACTTTCAAGCAGGAAATTCAGCTGATTCTTTGTTCAGCTTTCAAGCAGGATATTCAGTTGATTTTTATTGCGGCGTTCGGTAGGAGTTTGAAGCACGAAATGCAGTTGATCCTTATTTCAGCGTTCACTAGGACTTTCAAGAAGGAAATTTAGTTGCTTCTTAGTTAAGCGTTCAGTAGGACTTTGAAGCACAGTTGATCCTTATTTCAGCGTTCAGTAGGACTTGCAAGCAGGAAATTCAGTTGATCTTTATTTCAGCGTTCAGTAAGACTTTCAAGCCGGAAATTCAGTTCAATTTTAGTTTACCGTTCAGTAGGACTTTCAAATAGAAAACGCCATTGAGAATGTTGTTTTACACTGTATAACATATCTATTAACATGCAGTGCTATGTTCAAACAAGTATAATAATTATTTCTCATTTAAGGAATATCGTATATCATTCTCACCTAATTTGAGTGTTTTTATTTTTGCAGTATCAAGAAGTGTCCCTTATTGTGGAGGACCTAAAAAATTACTTTGTAGGAATAATATACTCACAGGTGAGGAAAACACTGTAAATATTTGTTCACTAATTTTACAACTGGAATAATAAAGAGTCCCACTATAGTGTTCCACGATATTGTGGGATCATTTTTGGAAAAGTACCTAATTTTATTAATATTTTTAACGATCACTACTTTTTACATCTCTTCAAATGTTTGAATGTTTACAACTTGTAATATTATGTATATTGTAATATCACTACGTTGACAGTGACTGCAATAGTAGAATGACCATTATTTCCGGCCTCCAACAGTATTAAAGCGCGGGCAAATTTCATGTTTACATTCACTGCTGTAACGTATAGCAAACACATCCCTGCAGTGGCCAATCAGGTCCCCTACCTCGATCATCCACTTATGACATCACAGTTTAGCTGGGTGCGGGCAAAACTGCAAGGGAGGGGCCACGTGGGAAACGACAGTGGCACAGGAACAGAAGAGATTCATATAATAAGATCTGTATATTACTTGGGATATAAGTTAATCTTGGAAGCATAACTTGAACATAAACTATTTTTTGACTACATAGAAATTACTTTCACCTTTACAACATGCTTTCTCCATTGCAAGGTGATGCGAGTTCTTATTTTCTTGTTGACCTTTTCAGGATTCAGGGTGAAGAACTTCAACTGCTCTCATTGCCTACCGGCTTGCTCTCAAGTAGAATACAGCACACACATTTCTTTTGAGAACTTACACCCCGAAGAAATTTCGAAATATGGAAGGTAAATATACATATATTATGGTTACATCATCAGCAATTTTCTTCATAAATTCTGCAATACTTTCAGCGATATATTTTCAGATTGTCTATGTAGAACATTTCTTGTTATTACCCACTGTTTCGGAAAATTCACGTGTCTTGCTCAAAAGTTATAAACGAAGTAGAATACCAGTTACTATGTAACTGAAAATTTAACAATGTAACAGTTTTTGAACATGTATTGTTAACTTGTGAAAATGTAACTGTAAGTACTCAATTGTTACTGACTGTAGTGTTGCCACCCGAAGGGATCTTTTTGGAAAGAAATCGGGACGAAATTTTAATGAAAAAAGGAAATTAAAAAAAATAACTAAATTTCGGGGATATTTGAAAATATCAAACGCAATATTAGTACAAATTATATTATGGTTCCAGTTTCATATAGCATCGATGAAAGTCTTCGAGGAATCGGTAAAGCAGCTGAAGGAAGTGTCGGGAGAATAGGGGTTAGCTTTTGCAGAGAAAAGTGCAAATGTGGAAATGGAAAAATTGAAAACAAGTCGGAAGGGAAGGGCATCATCCCCTGTGTCGCAGTGGTAGCGTCGTAGTTTTGTAATCAAGAGGCCCAGGTTCGATTCCAGTTGGAAGAAAATAAACTGTAGGTCCAGTTCCGATTAGCCTTACTGTGCACAACTCAATTCTTAAAAGTCGAAATTATTTTCCTGACGATATGAATCTGATTGAAGGAGCCTACTTCATGTGTGGTTCAATTGCTTTTATCAATTTAAAGAGATCACTTTCTGCTATGAGAAAGTATTCTTTCCGATAGATGGCTGGCTATCTATGAATGTCGAAGATAACTAGTGGTTATGTGCAATGAATGCAACAAAGGAAAATACAAATGTTATTTCCATCCAGAATATAACTTTCTGAAAGAATTATAGATATAAGTAACTTGAAATTTGCTATTTTGTTTTCATTTGGTGCCCATTTCCCACATTATAAATGCCTTTTTTGCCTGCTTATTTTAACCAAAATAAACGCCTGAACTTCCGGCCTCTAGTAATAAGAATGTACTATCATTGCACGTCTGTCGTTGATTGTTATTTGTTTTACTGTTTTCACTTGAATTCATTTTCCTGCAGACTTGGAGAAGTGAGAGTCTTTTTCAAAGATAGTACTTTCTCCCCCATGCAGAGAAGTGAACTCTACGATTGGACAGACTTCTTAGGTAAGTTATTTCTAATAGATATTTCAGATATGGTATGTTAAGAGCTTTCTCCGTTATGCGTTTTATTACAATGTCGTCATTTCGGATTATTAGTTCAGAAGATGCAAATCAAATCTCACTGTCCTGTTGTGCTTCAACTGATGATTCTAATTTAAAAAATAAAGCCTGTCCCCGTGGTGGAGTGGTTAGCACATCGCGCTACGATGCTAGGAGCCCAGGGTTTGAATCCCGGCAGGGGCATGGATGTTTGTGAGTGTCTATTTAACAATTTCATCATATCATCACTCATCCTCATCTTCGCAAATTAGCCAAAAGTGGCACAAAAGGCGAAATAAAATAAAGCAATATAGGAATCAATCTAATTTAAAAATTATGAAGATAGAATGTACGAAAACCATAGTGATTAAATAGAATTAGAATGGTAACACGATTAAGCCATGTTTCAATATTAAATACACTACAGTTGTTGATCAAGGCAGTTTATTAGAAATTAAAACAACTTTACACGTTATGTTTCTACCCTTCATCAGGGTGCCCTGTTATCAAGGTGTCCCTTGTTTGATACCCGGTGGAAGCACATAGTGATTCGGATCCCACTTTAAACTGTAGGTCCTGTCCCGATTAGCCTTAATGTGCATAAAGTGGACTTAAAACACCAAATCAACCAACCAAACAACCTACATCAGGGTCTTCCTCAGACAAAGAACTAAACGCAAAATCTTTTATTTTGATTTTGAGATTTTGATTTCTCCGTCTGAAGAAGACCCTCATGTAGGGTAGAAACGTAACGTGTAATGTGCTTTTAAGTTTTAATAAACTGCATTGATCAGCAACTGTATTGTAAATAGTTAAGAATACAGGTTTACAGGAGGTCTAAAAGTTAAAAAAAAAATGTAAAGCTTGTTTTTATGACAAGAGAGGCTAAATGCAATTTAAAGTGGGATCCTATCGGCAAGCGGATTGATTGATTGATTTAAATTTTTTGGTGCGTCGGCATGCATGTCAATTTTGCACACTTCAGTAAATTGTGGCATGTTCGGAAGGCTCTGATATATTTAGAAAAATTCCCTCAAGAGCCCCTTGAAAAAGGTTGAATGTGGAAGGTTGTAAAGGGACCTGCACAGGACAAACACAAAGCTTTAAAAAATGTGTGGATAGTTTAAAAACTACCTCAGAAACAGTGGGAAAGGTCTGCTCTTCTCAGAAAGCTAAAAAAAAAACATGGACTAAAACAAACCCATCCTCTCCAACAGAAATCACAAATCATTTGGAAGGTTATTGATTGATTGATTTGCTTTGTTTTACATCGCTTTTTGTGCCACTTTTGGATAATTTGCGAAGATGGAGATGAGTGATCATATGATGAAAAATTGATGAATGGACACTCACAAACATCCATTCCCAGGCCGGGATTGGAACCCGGGACCCCAGGCGTCGTAGCGCGATGTGCTAACCACTACGCCACGGGGCCAGCATTTTTGGGAAGGTTAGAACACAGTCTGCACTAACGAACCAACTCTCCAGCCTTGTCATACCCGAATGTTTATGGATGCAGCAATACAAGCCTTCATTTGGTCTTATCCTCAGCAAGATCTATTCACTCTTTTCCATCCCTACCATCCGAGAGACCCGAGTTCGATCCCCGGTGGGGGTGAACCGAGATTTTTTTCCACCTGTTCAAGTGGCTCCTTCACCCACCCAGCGTCGTATAAAGTAGCTACCTGGAGTAAACTCTGGGGGTACAGGCGGTCAGGGGTGTGGTGCTTCCTATTGTTCTCTTACCATCAGGTTTCCCAACAAGAATCCTGTAAACTCTTCTTTCCTCTACTATTCGTGCCACATGTCCTGCTAATCTAAGTCTTCTTGATGAAATCATTATAATACGTAATATGACTACAAATTGTGTAGTTCAAAATTATGTAACCTTCTCCACTCACCTGTCTCCTTATCCCTTTTAGGTCCAAATATTTTCCTAAGAATCTTATTTTCAAACACTCTCAATTTAAGTATCTCTTTCAAAGTAAGGGACCAAGTTTCGAATCTATATAATACTACAGGCAAAATTACTGTTTTTATATTTTAACTTTTAGTTTCTTAGATATTATACGAGAAGATAAAAATGTATGAAGAGAAAAGTAAAACGAATTTCCTGAATTAAGCCTACTTTTTATTTCCTCTTTAATATCATTTTCATTTGTTAGTATTACTCCCAAGTACTTGAATATGAAAACTGGTTCCCTGTCTGAGGGAATTAAAATCGGCACATTTGAGAAGAACATTTAATATAATTTTACAGGTACGACACATGGGAGGGTCTGGCCCTTGCAGCAAATGCCGATGTGTGAGACAACTGTGTTCGATTCGAACCCACGTTAAGATGACTTTTTCTTGGCGAGAAGGACGCGTCGAAGATAATATCCTGCTGCTTATCAACAAAAATCTAAATATACTATTAAAAGGTTCTAGTTTTTTTAACAATTAGAATGCAAGAAGACAATTCCATTGTCTCACTCATAATTTTGAAATTTCTCTCTTGCAGCCAACTGTGGAGGATTTCTAGGTCTATGTCTAGGATTCAGCGCCCTCAGCGTCATAGAGATTGTCTACTTCTTCACTTTCCGATTGTTCGCACTGCTCTATTACTTCAGGCGACAGCGAAGAAAGATGGAATCTTCTGAAGATGAACCTACAAAGTCGACCAATGACATTTACTTTTAAGACTTTTCCACCATTATTTCCTAACTTATAATAACCTTTACCCTCTATATTTTAGCCTGTTACTATTCGTAACTGTAATTTTAGTAATGTTTAATCTCCTATCTTTCTGTGCCATGAGTCAATAAATTTTGATAAACATGAAAGAAGTAATTATTTCCTTTTTTTAAATATCTAATGGTTCTTTATAAGTAGGACTGAGTCAATACCACTTTGAACCGATACGTTAAACGATTAACACCAACACCGATATCGATACTTGAAAGTTGTAATAATTGAATGTTCCTCAAAATATTGATTAACATTTGTGTGAAAGACATAAAACAATTGACCAAAATTTTACTTTAAAATATTAAAGAATTGCACTATAATATTACATGTTATGTTATACAAAAATTCATTTTTCACATAAAAGTGGTGTAAAACAGAAAAGAAACTTCGAATTTTGCATAATTTTCAGAATAATTAGACGAAAATGGCGGGAAATATCAGTTGGTATCGGAAGATGAATTCCAACCGATACAGATACATCGGTATCGGCCCAGCCCTATTTATAAGAGTTGGATTTAGATACACACGGATATGTTGCAAGAAGAGATTTTGTAACATATACGAAAGAAGCATTTTGAAACTCTTAGGGATGTTTAATGACCTATCTGACGCCTTGCAGGAAAGAGACTATTTCAGGATTTCATTTTTTTTTTGTTACCGGTGACTGTACTTAATAACCGGGTTGTTGTAGGTCCAGGAATTTTAAATAAATTCAATTCCGGTGCAGGAGAGAAAATCAGCAAGCGTAAATGGGTTCTGGGCCGTTAAGAAGCTTTTTATTTGTAAAGTATTTCAATTCAGTCTAGGAAACCTCTTACCGGCTCTATTTAAATACGGTGCAGGAACCTTCTAGTATTATGGTGGTCGAGTTCGGTGCCCGAAAATGGCGAGTTTTGATGAAAATGGCGAGGGGCCATAGTCACTCGGCGTAGCCTTTTACGATGTATTTTTAAGGGGGTCCATAGCATTTTACGATGTGTTTAAACCTCGATGTGTTCGAGGGCCCATAGGTAGTAAATAGGGCTTTGCGGCCACTTCCGTTTTTTGTGTTTTTCAGAGGACCTGGTTTTAGCTTCGGATCGAACGCTGTTTGCCCCGCAGGAGGCTGATCTGACTCGCTCAAGTGAGCAAATTGAAGCGAATCGTCTGGTTCAAAAAGACGTCTCAACTCGTCCCGGACTTAGGACAAGTCCCGTAGCCTTTCACGAGCACTTTTTGACTCGCTAAACAGAAAATTTATGCGAATCTCGCTCCGGACTTCGGGCGAAATTAATTGATCACTCTCTTTCATGGCGGTTCTTAACCTAATTGTCGTTTCCTTCTATACTCTTCTCGTGCCACTTCTAAACCCTTAACGTCCTGAAAGCCTGTGTTGTATTCGAAAGGGGCGACCATAACACGTTATGGAGGCTAAGTCGATCTATGCAGTAGACATCCTACAACTACGAACTACGAGGTCCTGAAAGCCTGTTATGTGTATTGAGGGGGGTCCTAGCTTTTTTTACGAGCTGTTTCCAGAAGGATGCACATAGCATGTTAGCCGTAGTCTTCATTTTTGCTAGTTTTAAAGCTAATTGTTTACAAAGTTGTGAAAATGAAAGAAAATAGACTGTGCAGATTAGGCGTCTTAGGCAGTTATAGGCGTCTTCTATCACTCACCGTTATGCCACATCTAGAATCCTATACTTGACATTTCTCACATTCCGTTTTGCGATAGAAACTAACCTCCATCTTTGCCACTGTATTTCCAGAATCAATCTATCAATTCATTAACTTCAAGAATGCAAGAATATGTACACTTCGCAACATCTTATTTGACCGCCCCGAAAGAATTCTAAGTCCCTAAATCGTAAACTTAGCAACATTGCACTTCTGCTCCAGGTGAGAGTACCCAACTTTGAGTAGGTCCTTCCACTAGACGAAAAACGCTGCGGTGATAGGTTTTAAATTTAACACTTTCAATGAACTTAGAAACTATAAACCGATATTATAATACACAGTCAAACAGAAATAATAAATTCGAAAAAGAACCTTGAAGGATATTTACGATTCTGCTTGCTCGACTTGAAATTTAGGGGGTTTGGAACACTGAATAGAGTTTTTCTCCACCTGGAGGAAATTGCCATCAAGTTTGTGCAGAAAGAAGCAAATTTGTGAGGAGTTTATGCGACATTTTATTTACAATACCTTGCATAATATCGAACAGTTCTCAAAAACATATATTTTACACGACTTGTCGAGAAAATTGCTTGAAACACAGGAAGGTGGGAGTTTTCATAAACGTCAACATGATTTTAACGATACAATGTCATTAAGTTAGCGTAGAGCAATTGGTTAGGCGCTGGTATCCTTACTTTTCGTCTAGCGTGGTTCAAATCCCGCCCTCTTCTCTTTTTTTTTGTTTGCTGATGTATGTGTTAACACACACATCTTGATTAATTCACAAATCACATATATGTATTCAGGATGCAAAATGTAATGTTATTTAAGTTATGTATTGTTTGTTCTCACTGACACCTAAAATATTGATTATTTGATTTCGATATACTAAAAAAAAAGGACATACAGTTATGTTAAGTAGTGATGCAGTGCAGTACTGTAACGAAGGAGAGCATTTAATGAGTTCAAATTGCTAAGATTGGTAATTTTATGTCCGTTTCTTCGTAATGACTGTTGTCAATCCCCTCACCACCATCTCACTATGCGTCTAAAAATAATAGTAAATCGCTAATTAACATAGATAAATTGTTATTGCGACGAAGGCCGATTCGATAAGAAACTACGAATAAGTATTTATATAGTGAGTGACAAACAAAAAATTCAAATCCTCATAATGATCGTTAATTCCTCACTGCTTCGTATCTAAAATGTTCGTCTTCTTTGAACAGAAAGTACGAGTATCAGATATAACAAACTTTCCGCACTAACTTTGCAATATACGAAACCACCATTACAGACTTAGCTCCACGTAACTTGATTCTGCGCATTGCACGTGGCATGTGACTTCCTCCTATCATTGAAGTAACTTTCTCTTACTATTTCCTTTTATCTCGTGAAATACAGAGACCAATGTTAACTTCTTTGCACGGTGGATAAACTTTACACCCAACGATATACTCCTGAAAAAATCCTGCCTAGGTATAGAATCGAACCGACGACCTCCCTCGTAAGAATCAAGCACGCTACCTCTTCTCCATGTAGCTCATGTTAAAATTTGTTACAGGTTTGAAGAAACCAATTCACACATAATGTCATATCTATAATTTCCTCATGGCAATTTCCACAAGGAAACGAATTCAGATTAAATCGAGAAACGCTGAAAGGGAAAAATGATGAACATGTCTATTGGCGTTTTGTCATATTTTGTAAATGGTGTAAAAATTCCGTGTTTTGAATAAGCAATCGTTTAGTTACGAAGTATTTTGTTGTTTGTTTAAAGTAGGAACAGGAGAGCGAAAAGGAGTCATTTGAACCAGACCCCGTTTGACAAGAAACTTCAGCTTTTTTCCAAAGACTGTATGAAAAGAGAGAGGAACGTATGAAATATAAAATATGTGTGAAATTAAAACAATGGAAACCTTGAAAGATATTACTAACGAACTTCAAACTATGAAAAACATATTTTCGTGGTGTAAAACTCCAAGTCATTTTCGAAATATGAACTTGATATTTTTCTTTATTATGAAGTGGAGATATGGGACGATACGATCCCTCAGCAAGAAAATTTTAAGTAAGCTACCTCCAACTTTTTCAATGGTCATAATTACTAATTAGGGTCCGGAAGTTGATGAAAAATTAACTTTTTTTCTGACCCTTAAAAACAATGCTAAACCTGATATCATGTCCGTTTCCCTTCAGTTAGAGCCGGAAAACACTTTCTATTTTACATTTTTTTTCATTTTTCAGCCTTTTTTGGCTTTTAGTTTATTTGTCAATATATTTAACAGTTGTTGTTGCATTTTTACTTATTTTTGAGGTTTATTTTTCTCCTCCCCTGTTGTTTCGTGCATTTTAAATGCATTTACTAGTAAAACTTACTTATTTAGATTTCTTGACATGGTCCTTTTAGCAAATTCACCATGAATCGAAAATACGGTCAATGAAAAGCATAATATTATTCTTAACTGAAATGTTTGGCAATGAATTAAAATACTTTGTGTGAAGATCTACTTTGAGGTTCTTTTTCTGGACACTCTTATCGCTTTAATCTGTAGTTTTAAAGTAAAATTGGTCACAATATTAAATGCAATTACACTCTGGTATACGCGAAGCAGAACTCTATTTTCGGATGCTGGCCGACTACAGTATCATAGAAGGCCCACTTTGAAAGGAGATGAATTGGTTTATTTGGTGTTTTAAGTCAACTTTATGCATAGTAAGGCTAATCGGGACTGGACCTACAGTTTAAAGTGGGATCCGAAACGAGTGCATAATATACGTGAACCGTGTGGTGTAGAGGGATTGTTTGCTTATGGAATGGAACGTCATGGGTTCAAACCTACTTCTTTGCAAAATCTTTTTCGGGATGTAAACGGTTTTGGACGAGAATGTCTATCTACGTTTCTTGGATATTTCCGTTGATATTTGTGCGATTTATGTCCAGCATTTCCGGATGCAGAAAGTTGACATGTAAGTTCTTAATATGTGTTAACTTATAACAGCTGAATGAAAGGAAAAGTATTTCCGAAAACCCTGCCCATCACTGAAAGATTAAAAACATTAGTAGAATCATTACTTGAAGCATGCACAGTGGCGACGATTATGGAGTGTGGAGGGGCAGATGACCCAGCACTATGCTAAACATTATCTACCAAGGGAAAGAAACTGTCCTTGCCCTCCCCCTCCCCCCACCTTGCCGCATCAGTTTTGAAACCCAATCGCCGCCACTGAGCATGCATCGCATAAATATTTACAGTAATATCATATAATATTATATTACGTTATTAGAACACTTCGTACTCGGTAAATAAAAGGGAAAAAATAATAAGGAAAGGGTGGGATTTGAATCTACGATGTTTCGATCTTGACGAAAACAGTAAAAAAAAAACGAAAGTGCTGTCATCTAACCAACTACTCCAGGAGATTGCTAACAAAAAGTTCAGTAAAACACGTTAATCTCAGTTGAAGCAACATTGTGCCGGAGTTTCAAACCATTTTTCGCCAAGAACCAAGGAAAAGACACATTTTGCAGAATCGTTTGGTGTTGTGCAAGGTATCTTTACCAAACATTTCGCATAAAATCATCATAAATTTGCCTTCTTGCATTCAAATGTGACCGCAATTCTTTCCAGGTGGATGAGAACCTGTTCAGTGTTTCACAATGCACATACATTTTCCTATTTTCAAATTCGGAACGAAGAATCTTGAAATATTTTCAACATTCGTATTTCTACTTAACATTTTTTTGTCTACTCATATATTTTATTACTGCTTTAGGGTATCTTTACTTTATGGAATGTGAAAGAATGAAAAAAAATCACAAGAGCGTTTTCATTCAGGAAGAAGAAATGTTGCAAAATTGGCTACTCTTTGTTGGCTTTAATGCGCTATGCTGCCAAATTTACGAATTCCGGACTTTGAAATTCTTCAGGGCGGTCAAATAAGATGTTGCGAAGTGTACATGGGCACTCTCTCTCCCTTGTGAGGGATTGTTCTATGCATTATAGATTGTGCAAAGCGCCTGTGTGTGTGTGTTCGTGTGTGTGTGTGTGTGTGTTCGTGTGTGTGTGTGTGTGTGTGTGTGTGTGTGTGTGTGTGTGTGTGTGTGTGTGTGTGTGTGTGTATGTTCGTGCGTGCGTACGTGCGTGCGGTTGTGTGTGTGTATACACACGCGTTGATTGTCTTCGAACAAAAAATAGAATGTCTTATACAACGTAAAGAATATTTTATTATTTAATTTGAGTTTCAATAAATTAATATAAATCGGTACGATTGTTTGAAGCCTTCCGCCTGAAAGGATTCTGTGAGCTCTGAACTTTCGAAGTAATTTATTAACTATATGAAGTATAAAGAATAAAATGTCAAAATAGGAATCTCTCTCCCTTCTTTTCTAGATTTTATTCAATTCGATTACTGCGTATATTTATTCCCATTATAGTGCTTAAAGTAGATATGTAGAAACAAAAGCAGAGAGTTTTAATCACAGAATAATTGAACGACGTAACTTGCCTTCATCCATCGGATCACTCTCATAAACTGGCGTAATTTGCGTCACTAAAATAATCTTGACGATTCACTGCTTCGAGCTTCGACTTTCAAAACTCTCTTGCCTTGTTTTTTAAAAGGAGCCACTGAAGTAATGCAGTTCCCTGATTTCATAAAGGTCTCTGCCTGAACAACACAAACCCAGATGGCAAGAACAGATAAGCTTACAGACTGGCGGGTGAAACATCCCCCAGCTGCGCTGCGAGGGGCACCTCAGATGCGAGAACCGGACGAGGAGGGTTGTGTGTTGAAAAACGACACCAGCGCTACAATAGGGAAATCCTTGAACTTTCAGAACGCAAGGAAACTAAATCCTTGTATTTATTGTTATAAAATTATGTAATTTCTGTTGAAAATATTGGGTAAACGCTTGGAATTATCTATGTAAATTCACGACACTAAGATGCACAATATTGAAGCTAAATGGTATAATGTTTTAAAACTCTTCAAAGCCCCATTTAAAGCTGCTCTCACATCCAATTAATGCTGCATTTCCAATTTTTTGTACGCCAAACTAGAATCCCAAATTGATTTTTTATTCATTACATCACTTCGTTTATCCATCTAGAAAAGCCTTGTAGAGTATCACCGAAATTGGATGCATATGTTGGGAGTTTTTTTTTTCAATAGAATAAGAAGCAGTTTTCAGCTGTGATAGAGAAACATCCAGCCGAGGTTTAACTCAAATTGATGTGATGTTTGATGAGTAGAATCTTGGCCTGATACCCGCCAGTGTAGAGAACAAGTCTTGAGATAAAGGGATTCATGTCCAAATCACATCTTCCACGAAAGTCCTGAGACATTTGAAGGAGTTTCTAGAAGTAGCTGACCTATTTCACCTCTAGGCAACACCATTTATAGGTGAACAGTACTGAGGGAAGATATGTTGTGCACACTTGAAGACAAAATTTGACCTTTAAGACAAGAATAAGCGCAGGGGAGCCTTCTTCTCTCCATGAAATAAGTAGCTAATAATGGTCCTGACTTTGGTGGGCATTGAAATTGAAACACCAGTGATTATAGAACACGGCGCAAAGGGCTCGCCTTCACCACCTGTTTGTCATGCAAAGCATTGTAGGCATTCGAGCACATACTAGGTGTGTGCCTGCCAGTCACATTGACACAGTAATAGCTGGACTGCACCTCGAATGGGGGAATCAATGGGTCCCGGGTTCGATACCCGGTGAAGGCACAAGTGGTTCGGATCCCACTTTAAACTGTAGGTCCAGTCCCGATTAGACTTACTGTGCATAAAGTGGACTTGAAACAACAAATCAAAATCGAATGGGGGAAATATCAGAGTTCCAAAGAGGGCAAATTGTTGGTGCTTGTCTCACCGGTGCATCAGTAACGGAGACCCGAATATCAGTAGGGTATCAAGAGCCACAGTATCGATGGCCATGGCAGCATACCAGAATGAAGGACGAACTAATTCCAGGAAGAGTAACTGTTGGGGGAATTGTAAGCTGTCTGACAGGGAGGTCAGGGATTTTAAGAGGATTATGTACAAAAACGTAAAACCACCGATGCAAAAGTCACCGCAGAATTGAATACAAACTTGACTGAACCTGTTTCTACCAAAAACTATCCATCGAGAACTTCACAGGGCCAAGATCCATGGCAATGTTGCTATACCAAAAACCTTGGTCAGTAGCACCAATGCCAAAAACCTGTTTGACTGGTGCCAGCAGCGCAAAATCATGGACGTTAGACGACCTGAAATATGTCTTGTTCTCGGATGAGTCCACCTTCGCTGTTTTCACGACATCTGCAACAGTTTAAGTGTGGAGAATTCCATCCGAAGCTTACCAAACAGATTGCTTAGTACCCAGAGTGAAACATGGGGATGGATCTGTGATGGTGTGGGGTGCAATACCATGATAGTCTTTGAGACCACCGATCGTTCTAGAGAGACATGCCACTGCTAAGGACTATATGATCATTCTGGAGGACCATCTGCACCCTATGGTGCTAATATTGTTCCCGGGCAGTGGTGCAGTATTTCAGGATTGAGCCCTTAAGGGATCTTTTGCAGGATCGCGTGCGACTACGTTTCCCTCCACCAACAACATATCGTGAAACAATCGGTGTGCTTCAGAAGGAATGGCTGAAAATCCCTCTCACCACTGCCAAGACCTCCATCGGTCCTTCCCCAACACCATACTAATAAAGGTTAGTGTCGGCGTTCCAGGTGTTTCAGTTTCAATGTGCACCACCTATGCAACAGCATACGTCGTGAACACAAATGTCGTTGTCGTGGCTCAACACGTCTCTACAAATGGAGAACATATTCAGAAGCTTTGGATTGATTTTCATAGCAGGAAACACCTACTAACATCTACGATCCGCACCAATCTGCCAGTCTTTCAGTCAATTACAGGATTCAATAAGGTGTCCGTATTAAGCGGTAAAGTAATAATGAAGCTTGGAAAGTATGGATTGCCATCCATTGTATCAACTATGCTCTTGGACAGTTGTTTACAGAAGTGGCCAAACGACGAATCCCTTATGTTTGCATATCAGAGATTTGTTTTTCTTCTGTGCGATGAAACAACGACTGTAGACGTGTTCTGATGTGAATAATGCATTGTGTGTGTAAACACTTACCCTCACCAGTAGGCAGGCACCTGAAGTTGCGTAAAATCTAACAGTGGTCAACTCTTCCACACGTCTCTTCGAGTGAAAACCTCATATTTCCAATGACATTCCATTTTTCGCTATCTGCTCTAATAAAGGAGTTGGCCTATGATGTGGGACTTTTGAATCACACTGTATATATCGATTGTCAAAAGACAATTAGTATCATTTCATATACTGAATCTGCCACTAATTTTGGTGCCATCGTTGAATGATTCCAAACCTGATCACCTGGGTGAAATGCTTATTTTTAAATTTTGGTGGCCATATTGACCACCATATTTAATGTTACATGATAAGGTTGCTATTTTAAATTTCTTATTTTTACAATCGAGTTTCAAACTGCAACTTGCATGAAAATAAGATGTCATGAATAATAAATAACTGTAATAAAGTAACAGAGTTGAGGAATTTTAAAGACGTCATTACTGACGAAGGAGAACTTTAAAACTTGTGGTCTTGAGCGTTTTATATTCAGGAATGAATGTACTATGACTTCCCAAAGGGTATGTTCTCCGCAGAAGTGGAATAATCTACCACTTTTCCTTACGTTTTAACAGCACTACTAGGGCTATATATCAGCTAGCAAACAACTATAACATTACATCAAATGACTCCAAATGGTTAATGGTAGAGAAGCGAGCCAGGTACAGTTGTAAAGTCCTTAACACGCTCTACAATTAATGTGAAAATATTCAATGGTACTTTGATACGCCTTATTTATTTTGGCCATATGTAATAGTTTATTTGTTTTCTGTTAATTTCACAGATATCTGTTTGATATATTTGTTACTTTCAATGCTGTTTTTGTGTTGATTTAAATTTGTAATTTTTACTGTATATTTGTTACACACAATATCGGAAGCGGAAGTCATTTCCGGTTTATAAGTTTATAAACATTTGTAGAACTGTCTAATCTTTTATTGATTCCGTTGCCGGAACAACAGTGCGTGAAAAGGAAAAAGTAAGTTAAGTTGCGTTGAGATGATGTTAATTTTGTGAAAAACACTGTTATAAAGGAAAAGCCGCAGCTTAATTGAAAGGTGACTGTGTTTGTGAATATTGTTGTTATTTTGCATTTAATGTTTGAAGGTAAGATGTGTTATTAAATTTGTAAATGACCAGAAGCTATATCTTTTTCAAATCGTTACGTCCTGAGAATGCTCATTTTAGCATAACATTAAGGAGAGTCTCATAACTCCGCCGCACAAGGAGATTTGGTAGCTACCGTGACGTAGTGATCCAGTGGCGAACATCAGAAATGAACGTCACAGGTAAATTTGGCGCCCAACGTGGGGCACCGATGATGTAAAAGGATAAATGTAACTGTAATATCGTGTGAAAAAAGTGTGTTTTGTGCAGTGTGAAGTCACTAGGAGCGTTACAAAGGCTGATAACACATAGATGTAACTCATGTGATTGATTTTGCAGAGATGTCAAGGTATGAGTAGGAGAATTTTGAGAAGCGAGAGCAAGAAGAAAAAGGATAAATTGAATTGTTGTGATGATAAAGATAAGCCCTTGGACGAAATAGTTCAGTGCAGAAAATGCGAGGCGTATTTCCATTTAGGGTGTGCAAATTTGCCAATATCCAGAGAATTTCTTCCTGATGGTGACTGAGTTTGTAAAAATTGCAAATCGGATAGTGCTACTTTTAATAAGGAGGTACTTTGTGGCTGGGTAAGGAGAATTGAAGAAGGAAGGAAAGAAGATAGGAATGAATTAAAGAAGATCATTGAAGATGGAAGGAAAGAAGATAGGAATGAATTAAGGAAGATCATTGAAGAAGGAAGGAAAGAAGGTCAGAATGAAATGATTAAGAGGTTTGATAAAATGGAAGAAGGAAGGCTAGAAGATAAGAATCAATTGAGGGAGATGATTGAAAAAGGACGGAAAGAGGATAAGAAGGAATTGATGAAGATTATTGAAGACGGAAGAAACGAAACTAAAGTAGCTTTCAGAAACTTAGAGGAGGTATTTAGGAATGATAAGGAGGAAATGATGACGAGAATAAAAGTAGACAGAGAAGAATGGATGAAGAAGATTGAGGATGAGCGGAAAGATGATAAAAATGAAATGATGAAAGTAATAGAAGACAGAAGACAAGAAAACAAAGAAGAATTGGAAGTTGTGCGATGTGATTTGTTAAAACAAATTGATGAAGGCAGAGATGCACTAAATAAGATAGAAGAAGTCAGGGAAGTAGACAGACAAAAAAGTAATGAATGAATTGGACACCGTAAAGGCAAGGATAGAATCCGTCGATGATCAGCAAAGTACTTCAAGGAATTTGTGTATGCAGGATAGTGAGAAGATGATTAAAGAAATTAACCAGAAGTTCTATTTTATGGATGAATTTCTTTTAGAGAGATTAGAGTTGGAGAGATTACATTTAGAATCTGTGCAAATAAATCCAGAAATGACTGCTGGAAATACTGGCAGATCTGTGGAAAATATTCGATGGATGCGAGATGATAATGGCCCTTTGTTTTCCTCAACAGAATCTGTATCTTTTGCTGAATTGTTGACTAAAAAGAACCACAAGAGGAGGAGACGTATCCAAAGTACAAAAGGGATATTCAGAGAAGATATTGATAAATCTCCTGATGTTTCTCACAGTCCATCTCACACTGAGCAAATTTACCGGAGAAATAAATTCCATTTCAGAGGTGCGTTATTTGGAAGAACTGAAAACCTCCATGGACATAATGAGAATGCGTATACACTATAGATTAAAGGCGCTTCCTTCTGTAATGAAAGGGAAAGCTAAAGCCTGGTTTATTGCCAACGAGAGAAGGTGGAAGTCTTTTGAGCAGTTTTGTGCCGCGTTTAAAAAACAGTATGCCTCTGCAGAAGCGAAGCAGAGAGAGATCCACATTTTAAGAAACAGAAGATATTCCAAATCCTCAGATCTTTCTATGGAGGATTATTGTTGGGACATCTACGGGTCATACTGTAACTTGGTCGAACGTGTGGACCAAACAGAAGTGTTAAGTTTAATTATTCATCAGCTATTTCTCTTTCAAATCGTTACGTCCTGAGAATGCTCATTTTAGCATAACATTAAGGAGAGTCTCATAACTCCGCCGCACAAGGAGATTGGGTAGCTACCGTGACGTAGTACACTAGGGAAAGTATTTTATATTCAAGTTTCATTGCTATTCTAAAATAATATATTAATCTGATGCTGGTATAATGCTCGTGTATATATTTTTAATAATTCAATTGCAATACTGTTTATCTTTCATTCACTTGAAAATGAATAACTATAGTTTGCAAGTTAACAATTACATCATTCTTGAATAATATCCACCAACAAGCACACATGCACACGTACAGGGTTCAGCACGAAAAACCGGCCCATTTATATAACTTGTTCTGAATAAAAACTTCATCCTAATATAATGTGCTTGAAAAACAAGAACAGGCACAGATACGGTGTTAGGGGTGACGTCACATGGCCAGGTGGGGGAGAGTAGTGGAATGTTCGAATGTAGAAGAAATTATAGCTTGAAAATGTCTGACAAAATGAAGTGGCCTGGTATCTCGTGCCCAACCCTGTATATGTATGGGCGATT
Organism: Lepisma saccharinum; assembly: GCF_977018435.1. Classification (NCBI taxonomy): domain Eukaryota; kingdom Metazoa; phylum Arthropoda; class Insecta; order Zygentoma; family Lepismatidae; genus Lepisma; species Lepisma saccharinum. Next base: position 60,011,815 of record NC_139238.1, on the reverse strand, counting down.
TTAGCTACTTCGTGCCCCTAGGCAGAAGAATAACAAAAGTTAATATTGTACACCACCAACGAACTCCATTAATCATGATAATACTTTTTTAAAATAATAAAATACATGCATATTGAACACCAAGTACTAGCCAAGGACAGCATTCTATCTTTCCTGCAAATTTGTCGATCACATTTTCAGAGACTTTGGGTTCGAATCCTGTACTGGGGATTGGTGTTCTCTGTGAGCGTCTGTTCATTATATTTACCTTATTTTAACTCATCCTCATCTTCACAATTAGTCAAAAGTGACATAAAGTGAAGTAAAAAGAAACAAAGTAAAACAATTAATCCATCAACATTTTCATAGTCTAGTCTAGCATGAATAATCCCAAAGCAAGTACCATCTTTCACCTTATTTAGATCATTGGTATAAACTTATGTGATTCATTCCAAATCATTATTATTCATATTAGTTTTTGAAATGTAAGTTTTGTAAATATCACAGCAAAGTGCACCTCTATGTTCAGTACTACTCACCATATTTTATCCATTATTTTAACCCTCTGATATATGTATGTATATTGAACAGCACCTCAATTTTTGAATTCCTTCTTACTATCTCAGATTTCTTTCATTGTCTTGGCTTCTTGCCAGTTTTCGGCACTGAGAATCACTAGCTTTTTTCTTCTTCCAAATGTCACTAATTTTTAACGAATCGAATCTGAAAATCACACATTCACAGAACTGCACTCTTCTGTTGTTACAAATTAAATTGAATCGTTGTTGCCCAGTTACTAAAGATTGCATTGTTGCTTCAACTTTATCAAGACTCCATTGTCAGAGGCAAAGAAGATAAGATTATTGTTTCTACTGTTGCTAACAATTAACGCAATGCAATACTGGTGCAGCAAACTTCAACAGACTAATTGCATAATGCATAAAGAAGGGGACTGCTGTTTTACATATATGGACTATGAGTTGATGATAAATATTACCTCACGACGTAACTTCACCCTTCTTTTACCCTTATCCTTCACTTAAGGAAAGATATTTTAAAGGAACTCACCAATATCATTGCATGAGAATGATTACCTCAAAACGAAGCAATGTTTTCGGGAAAATGTCTTGCTTGCCCCCCTTTCTCCTGCCCTAAAACAATTCTTGCTTGACCCTACTGGAAAAAGTCTTCCTGGGTCCGTCATAGCTAGCATGGTTGCAAGAGGAGTGATCATCTCAGGCTACGACACAATAGGGGGAACTGAAGGGGCCAAAAGAAGTGTTCAGTTAAGTTCGTGAAGGAAAACATCTATTTCTTTTTAGCTCCTAATACAACTTATTATCTGAGTTCATGATAATAATCTGTAATACACAGGCTACTCAGACTAATACGTAATGTAGGTAGGGGCGAAATATGAAAGTTGATACTAGCCAAGTTCCAGAAATACACGGTTGGCTTTTAAATGAAGTGATGCTTATCACTAACATTCCCAGAGTTATTGGGTAAGGAATCCAAGTGGGACTGAATTATGTGTACCTTTTGTGACATATTACAATTCATACAGAGGCAACATGTTCTCATTCAGTCTGCACTGATATTCGAGAAAGTTTTGCCCAAATCTTTCTTCCTATCAATCTGTAAAATGCTGTCAAACTTCTCACCATTAAAGAGATTTCAGATCTGAGGATCAACAAAATTCCCTCTATAATTGTAGCCTCGCTAAGAAAAGTGAATTGGTCATCTTGGTATTTGAAAGCTCACCCTGTGTGATCAATGGCTTTGACAAAGTTCTTCATCTGACCGAGTTTTATGGGTGCTAGCAGGATTTTGTGTATTTCTACAACCTCCAGAAATGTTCTTGCACACCAGTCTCTCTTCTCATTATGCAATGTCCTTAACCAGCTGTTCCACTCACATGGAAAACAGCAGCATTTAGTATTATTATATCTCAGCTGCAGATCCATTAACGCAGCCACTATCTCCAAGTCACCACAGATGTGCCAGTCATATTTGCTGTATTGTTAACAGTCAGCAGGTGTTTTAAGTTGTGGAATGTTTCTTTCATATATGCAGCATGCCTGACTGGAATAGGCGGATACTCAATTTCGAAGAATATAAACAATATCCATCCTTTCATACAGTCTATGTGATTTTCTACTATCAGAGTAATAGCTTTTCATTGTCTTCAAATCTAAACAAAAACACAGTTACAAGGCATGACTAGTTCTGAAGTTTTACTGCAGGCTCATTTATAACTCACTTGTGCGCAGGAATGTTCGGAGTGTAGCCCAGGATCGAAGTAGCACAGACCACATGCTCATGAACAAAAAATAAGGAACCAAACGAGAAACGCTACAATTTTAGGAAAGCGAATTTTAACAGTATGTATAAAAAATTTACTTCGATAGATTGGGAAAAATTAAAATTGTGCTCAGACGTTAATATTGCCGTTGAAAAATTTTATGAGGTCGTCACGTCCGTGTTCGATGATTGCATTCCTCTTTCAACCCCCTCCTCCCGCCACTACCCTTGTTGGTTCACGCGACAGATTATAAGGGATCTGGCATCCAAAGCAGAACGTCATCGCAAAATTAAGCATAACATAGGGAATACTCAAATGCATGCAGAAAAATTCAAAAATATACGAACCAGAGTAAAAAAGAATATTCAGGATGCGTACTCAAACTACTCGAAAAACATTGAAGCTAGTGTTAAAACAGGGGACATGAAGCAATTCTGGTCCTTCATAAGAAATAAGAAACGATCGTCATACGCACAACTTATATGTAATGAAAATCAAGAACTCGACAGCAACAACTCAATTACCGAAGCATTTGCGAAACATTTTCACTCTGTTTACGTACAGGAACCATCTTCTTACGAACCACCAATCCCTTTGTCTGAAACCAACGCCCTTCTATCTTCTCTAAATTTACAGGATATATCAATCGCTGAAGTAGAAGCAGCATTGGAGATTATTCAAGAATGATGTAATTGTTACCTTGCAAACTATAGTTATTCATTTTCAAGTGAATGAAAGATAAACAGTATTGCAATTGAATTATTAAAAATATATACACGAGCATTATACCAGCATCAGATTAATATATTATTTTAGAATAGCAATGAAACTTGAATATAAAATACTTTCCCTAGTGTACTACGTCACGGTAGCTACCCAATCTCCTTGTGCGGCGGAGTTATGAGACTCTCCTTAATGTTATGCTAAAATGAGCATTCTCAGGACGTAACGATTTGAAAGAGAAATAGCTTCTTGTCATTTACAAATTTAATAACACATCTTACCTTTAAACATTAAATGCAAAATAACAACAATATTCACAAACACAATCACCTTTCAATTAAGCTGCGGCTTTTCCTTTATAACAGTGTTTTTCACAAAATTAACATCATCTCAACGCAACTCAACTTACTTTTTCCTTTTCACGCACTGTTGTTCCGGCAACGGAATCAATAAAAGATTAGACAGTTCTACAAATGTTTATAAACCGGAAATGACTTCCGCTTCCGATATTGTGTGTAACAAATATACAGCAAAAATTACAAATTTAAATCAACACAAACAACAGCATTGAAAGTAACAAATATATCAAACAGATGTCTGTGAAATTAACAGAAAACAAATAAACTATTACATATGGCCAAAATAAACAAGGCAACTAAAGTTCTCTTCGCATACACACACAGAAGATTGAGGTAATGTCCATGTACGAAATTTTCTTTGCTACGAAAGTTAGTCCCTTTTGGTCTGGAGATGCCATCTTCGCAATAATTCCTGTGTTCTTTCGGGTGAACAATTAATTTTTTTCAGGTTGGAAAAATTTTCCCTTCGTATTAATTTTTCCTTCCATGGATCCAGCAAGTTAGCTGTGTTGTGCTTAACATCTTCGACTACATACGGGCCAACGAAGTATTGAAAGAACTTGGATATTTCTTTATCTTTAGCTGAACTTAACCTGTGGTTCCTTTTTAAAACCAGGTCTCCTTCTTTTAGTGTGTACGAATGGGGATTGATCCGTAGGTTCTTTTTGTTCTTCTGTCGGTTGTTTCGCCTTTGTGCGATGAATAATTTGGTTTCCCAGGCTAGAGTCTTCCACTCTCTGTCTTCAGGCCAGTCTAATTCCTGCAGTAAGTTAGCTGCTACAGGTCGATTATAAAATAACTCCACTGGCGCATAACCGGTAGCCTCGGATATAGAATTATTGATGTGTTTGTATATTTCCATGTAATTTTTATTGTATTAATCAAACACAGTGTACGCCTTCTGTAATTGGAGGTTCAATCCTCTGCAGAAGTGCAGACTTCGACGTACTGACGATGCTAATTTCTCGCATGTGAGGTTTGCTACACTGCCCCGCCTTGTCACATGGTGCAGATTTGGACTTTGAAATTTTTGAGGGTTGCCGGTTTTTTTTCGCTCACGGGTGTACTTCGTTGCTCAGAATGGTCGACGATTGGAGGGAAATGTTTTCGCTACAAGCTCCGGTAGTCCATGCGCGTTGCCAGTCCTCAAGTCAGGTTACAAGTGGTGCTTAGATGATGAAGAGGCTTTTGCATTGACCAAAAGAGCCATTTACCATTCCACTTACAGGGATAGCATGAATGGACGAATGATAACTGGTAAGTGCTTCAGTAGCAGTGTTGCCACTAGGTATGGCAACTGCCATAACTTTCCCTTAGTGCAGGAAAATTTGAAGACAACCCGCTTACATAATAAATTCAATCTCTTCAAAGTATTTCGTCATGTATATTTCTCCAATCAAAAAATAATAATAGCTTAATAATAATAATAATTTACATTTGGCCTGGACACAATCAATATCTTCACATTGATTTCTTTAAATTACTGTAATAACATAATTAGAATAACTTCATAAAAGAAACTTCTTATCATGAATATTTTTCGCATAGTGTATAGTTTAAAACAAATATTCTTCATTTCCCTTAAATCAATCAATCCTATGCTATCTATGATAATAGAATAATCATAAATGTAACCGATGTTCGAGTTTTGTTACCGAGGATTTCTATTTTTATAATATAAAGGGGAAAAATCGGATTGAAAAAGGGAAATGAAAGGAAAATTCTGTTCTTGAATTGTGGCAACACTGATCAAAAGAGCTGCTGTCCAGTACTCAGTTGGAAATTCCAACGAAGGGTTCATTTTTCCTTAGTATGTAATGTTTTGGGACATTCAACATACGCAAGGACAACACACCGTCCTACAAAGAATTATACTGATTGTAGGTCCAGACGCCAGAGCCTCGGTGGTGTGCAGAAATACAGTTTACCGGATAAATTTCCGTGGGGTTTGTGTTGTGTCTTATCCATGTGTTTTTGGGATTGTCCTTTTATCAATTTCATGTTATCACTTTTCATTCCCATTTTCGTGATTAGCCAAAAGTAACAGAAAATGAAAGTAAACTAAAACAAATCAACAAGCAACAACATGGAAGACACTTACAACTCGAAACGAAACCTTTTAGATACTATTACGTATCACGTTTTTACACTAATGGAAAACCATTAATTCTAAACTCCCACGTGGGCATGAGTCATCCATGACTCATCTACCTCCCCCTCCCCCTACACTTTCCGCTTGATTAATTAAGAATAGCGTCACCACTCGATAATGAATTAAAAACCCATTAATGTCAATTAAAAGGGTGATTAATTGCTCCTAAGGGTTATCCCATCTACTATTGATTGATTGATTTATAACAGCATATTATGCATTATTTTACTTCGCTTTTGTGCCACGTTTGGTTAATTTGCGAAGATGGGGATGAGTGATGATGTGATAAAATTGATGAATGGACACTGAAAAACATCCATGCCCAGGTCGGGATTCGAACCCGGGACCCCTAGCTAGCCACTCCGACACGGGGGCCAGCATAAACAGTGGGATGAAATTGTAGAATGAACAATAATCAATGAATAAGCTAAGACATATGCATCGAACCAGTGTTGGCCATTGGGTTCTAAAAATAGGGGCCCAAGGTGACGAAAATGGGGCGGAGGGATAAGGACATTTTACTTTCCTTTGTTAGATAAGGTTAGCATAGTTCGGGGAAAAGTGTCAAAAAGTGGGGAGGAGACAACTGCCCCCACACCCCCATCATCGCCGCCACTGCATGGATCAAAAGAAACAAATTCTAGAGCAAGCCCAAGATTGTGGAATTAGTTTCATGAGTAATTTGTGAAGATTGTCTTACATGTATATATTGTGTTTATTTATCAAACTGATTTCGCAAGTGAAGAACTGACTATATGATAGGTTTTTAGTGTTGTTCCTTTTCTTAGATTAGATTCAAGGAGATTTTATCGTCTCCCTGGGGAATATTGGCTTGTAATCGGTTGGCATCACTGCATTACGCTGCAATAAACATGTTGAGATAAGCTGTTAAAGAAAGTCGGTGCCTGATAAGAGTGTTATAGCTGACGAAAGTAAAAAGTCTCTCTCTGCTCATTGAGCTCTGTTGCAGCTTAAACTTAACTCGTGTTCTTCGGTTGATTTAGCTGCTTGTTCATCACGTGCATTTGGAATGAGTGAGAGGGGAAGAACTCTCGGCGTCTGTTTAACGCGAGTGTTCAACACTCGTTGGCCAATGTGTCTCGGTCTCCATCATGAGGCAACTGCAACGTCATCACTGACTAAGCGAGCGAAGAGTGTGCATGGAATTCCACCAAACAGACGCTGAAGGTCAATGTAAGTCTTTCTGAGTTGTGTACTCTTTTATGACGTTAATTCCCATTACCTATTAGTGTCGACAACGTACTTTAGATGATTAGATACTATCAGGTTTAAGGTTTATAGAGATTTAAAAACTTTTGCAATTAATTGACACTTATCACAGTTACTAAGTTTATAGTTATTGACACGTGTTCCTTATTGTTTTCAAAATCTCTACTCATAAACTTGATTGCTTCATCAAATTAGGTGAAGATCAGGGACGGCGTCACGAAATTTTGACGCGTGCGCAGGCGCTGTATGTAGTGTGCGCAAGTCTTGCAATAGGTTTTTGTATCTCTTCATCACCCTCGATTTTCCTCCATACATATTCACATATTCTTATTTATTTATTTCTATCATTTTATTCCCTATCTTTGCATTATATGTATGGATCACTACACGATTCGATTTTGACATAGTTTCTAATCCTTTTAAAAGAGTTTGATTTATTTAATCCAGTGATCCCATAGGCGGATCCACATTTTTTTCTACAATATACGTGTACAGTACATGCGCGCGCGTGTGTAGAAGTGTGCGCGACCGGGTGAGGGGAGGTGGTGTAGCAGATGTCATAGATGTAACTTGGGACCTAAATTTGAGGCGGGGGCAGAATAAAGAAGTTTTCAAGATCACGAAAATTTCATCCAGTGATAAATAGCTGTTACACATGCAAAATCATAACTAATACTCATTACTTTGGTTCTCAGGTTCCAGAAGGTTAACCAAAGAACCATTACCTTGTAAATTTTCACAAACCTCAATATTCGTAGGGAGTGCTCCCCTTGACCCGCCTAGTTACGCCTTTTTCCGGATGTCGCCTATATCGCCGATGAACTTGACAGGGTGAAGAGAACATAAACAACATTAACCAGGCACGTAGCCAGGGGAGGGGGGTGCTAAGGGGATTAAAGCACCCCTGAAATTCTATAAATACCTATTTTACGCAGTCGCCTTGTGAACAAGGGTTCCCGGATTCGATTCCAGGTGGAGGCACATGGTGGTTCGGTGTTAAATAGTGTATACTGGTAATTAATTTTACTTCCTTATCAGGATTAAACATGTTATATACATAGAAATTCATCTTCAAGGCTTTTATCTCTCCCACTTTTTGCCTTTACTTAGCGGCTGCTGATAAGAGATTGCCCCCCCACCCGAAATACGGACTTGCGATCAACTTCTTTTAACTTTTTGCTCCTATTTTGGATATCCCTGATGGCCTAGTAACGCACTGTAATTGAGGAGGATTCGATCCCCGATGGAAGGAAAGCACATTACATGGTAGATTGGATTCCACTGTCAACAGTAGCTTAAGTTCCGATTAACATTTCTGAGCACGGGCGGAGACTCACGGTTGCCACTTCCACTGGAAAGTGGCAAAAGTTTTAGTAGGATACGAATATACTAGGCATCCTGTGGAGTGTTATGAATTCTTTATTTCACTATCCGCAGGAAAATACAAAGCTCGCTGACAGGGCCGTTGTTGGCTCTCATGATATTGTTTCCATACCATAACATCGCTTTCAGAAACTTAACCGACAGTAAAAATAAATGCTATTGGTAACCACGAAGCATATTCTGAATAGAAAATACCTTTCCTCGATGTCTTGTAGAATCGAGACGAATCCTCAACGAGCAACCAGTTACTAAGAAAAGTTGTTCGTCTTGATATTATCTGCACAGTTCGAAATTATTGGCGTTGTACGGCCACATCTTCTGTATGTGTTGAAGACAATAAAAGTTGAAGTAAAGTAAATTCCAATTAGAAGAATATCTCAAATTATATTCCATTGATTTCCTTATGTTCATATTGTATTTTTTAAGAAAAAAATAGACGTACTTTATCTGTTAAATGTGCTTCTGGGGCAATCTAAAATTTTCACCAAAATTCCAGCAACTTCTGCTGTGAGGTAGATTCTTCAATTTATATTGATTAATTGATTAATCCTAAACTTTTATGTTACTGGTTCAGTCGAAATCAGCTATAGAAGACTCCTGATGTTTGTGAAACAAGATGAAGTTTCGTAGATCTGCTCAGTTGTGAAAATAAGTTGCGATTTCTTGCAAATCCCGCAGTGCGGGGATGGAGCCTGAATAAAGGAAAACCTATAACAGATGGTTTCGTACCTCTTGTCATTACGGAACAAAATTTCCTTAATGTAAAGAACATACAAAATTCACCTCCATTAAACGTAACACGAAAATTAATATGAAATGTCAAACATTATCGAACAATCATTTATTTCTCAAGGGATTCCTGCTTGTCTATGGAGTGCCAACAGTTGTTTTTAAGAAATATAATAATGTTAAAAATTTTAATGTAAAAAAAAATGTTAGTACAATTCTAACAATGCACACAATATTTTACAAAATTATCTACATAACCAGTACAGTGTGTATATTGGTGCAAAAGTCCACCTTTATAGCGAATAGTATTTGAGGTAGACTCAGGCACAAATGCTTTCCCAAAGTACAGAAAATTTCTACCTTATGTAGAAATTTGGAATTTCATTTATTTGATTTCACTTGCATATCAACGGTATTGTTGAATTTTCATCATTTTTATATTTAAATCTAGCGTACTGGAATCTACAAGAAAGGGTATGATCCTCGATTTATATATGGCCCCTTATTTATTTCTGCAAGGAGAAGGGACACTAAAGTTGCATTGCCGCCAATGGTTTCACTTGTGTGTATTAACGTTATAGTAGAGGTTGACCCCGCCAAGGTTAGTTGGTGTTTAATATTCATAATTTATTTGCATGTACTTAGAATTTATTTGCAAATCGTAATTGGACCTTTACCACCGTTCATAGGACCTTTACCACCCTTCATAGCGTTTCATAAACCATAAACTCTTATTTTCAATATTATGAACATTAATATTATCGTTTCATACATTACATACTTTGCACTAATGAATATAACATCATATGCATAGCGTTTAGTACCTCTAATTACCTTCTATATACATATTTTCATAAAATGAAAAATTATATATTTATAAAAGTTATAAATATGTAAAAACTTAAATATAAATTATTCTAATGATATGCAAATTTATTCTAAATACATGCAATTAAATTCTAAGTACATGCAAATAAATTATGAATATTAAACACCAACTAACCTTGGCGGGGTCAACCTCTACTCGTTATTTGTATATTAATATTGCAAACTTGTACTCAGAATGTTCCGATTCGGTCCTCAGTGGCGACACATTTCAATATGAAATAGATCCAGTAGGAATTAGCCTATATGTTGTAAACCTTATGTTTCTATTCAGTGACGGTTTTGATAGGATATTATAGGATTTTATTGTGCTTGATTTTTTTTTATTTGTTCGGATTTAACAATTTCACCCCTTTTTCATAATACTTAACAATGGCTTGGTGATATGGGGTTAAGTGATCCTGTGCCCCGGTAAATTCGCCAATGAATGTAAAACATAAAGTATCTAACTACAGACTATTTCCCGCTCGTTCCGGTAATTTTGTAATTTTGACATTTTTGCTTACATAAAAATGCGGTATTTAATGTTTATGTCAGATCAACTGAAAGTATAAACTATTTCTTTCTCTATATATTTAAGTAGAGATTGTTTCGAGCTTGTTACCATATGTTTGTATTTTTTTTTTCATTTTGCTGCATAATAACGTTGTGTCCTTGACATAAGAACAATCGAATATTTACTCTGTTTCAAAACAACATGTAATCACTATACGTTTAACCACAGAGACATTGATCATTGTTATTGTTTATACCATTGTATATTATGTATGTGTCTGTGTGTGTACGAAACTATGTTAGCATTTGACCATTTTGAACAGCCCGTATTAAATAATAATGTGGTATTTGATTATCTATTTTCTGTTTGTGGTTTTCACATCATTGACATATACAATGCAAATTCAACCACTATTTTCTTTCCTTAAGCTACTAACATTTCCAATATTAACATTTGTTACTCGCCTACACCCCCCCTCCCACACACACACTATACCTCCGCACTCGAGGTTTGGTGCACTTCGTACTGGGCTCTGATTTGTCTAGGGGTATCTTTCTTTGTACGACAATGCACGTGGGTTGCTACAAGTCAACACAATTATATAATTAACTTCAAGAGACAACGGATAGCCTTTGCGAAACCTTATAGAGGAAAAAATACCTTGTCCAGCATCTGTGAAATTAAAAACTGAAATTTTGGATATTTTCTAAAAGTTTAAATTAACGTAAAATTTCAAATATATACCTGTCGTATCCGAACGTTCATTTCTCTAATTATCGGGCCAAAACTCTAATTTTGATGTTGGAATCTCTATTGTTTGTAACTGGATTCTTTATATTTCATGAATTACATCGGTAGTACGCTTGTCACAAGGTAGACTAGCGTTACTCCAAGAAACGTCTTAACAGGGGCTAGGCCGCCCGACGTGTACATTTCTCAACCTCCACGGTGACAAGGCACTAGGCTGCCCGGCGCACCGTACTTACTTCAAAATAACATCCAGTATAAACTATCTTTTTACCTGTAAACTGGAAACCAAGGCATTAGCTTGCCCGGCAATCCAATCTCTTACAGCATCCGTTTCAGGAGAACTGTCCTCTAGTCCTAGCTGACCGAAGCCAAAACAGCCTCTCCCTTCCAAGTCTCAGTTCCAACAGCCGACCTCCCCCACTCTCATCTGGGAGTTTATGTTTGGTTGGCGTCTGTTGCCAACGGCCCTTCTTTCAAAATGTTTAATCTTTAACAGCTGAACTGCCCACCTTTTCCTTGAACGTTCGAATCGCGAAGAAGAAACATGGTTTTTATACATGGAATATATACGAACCTAAAAATGCATAATAAATTGGTAAAGGTAAAAAAAAAAAGGTAAAGTGTTCCCCTGTGCATAGCACCACGCTATGAAGGCGTATAGGGGGTGTGGGGGTAACGCCCCACCCTTTCTTGATCCGGTCGTGAGTGGGGGTGATGTGATCAGCACCACGCCCCTGACCGCCTTTACCCCCCAGGGTTTCCCCCAGGTACCCATGCTATTCGACGCTGGGTGAGCGCCGGGGCCGCTTCCACCGTTAGAAAAGTTTGAACCGGATTTGAACCGGCCGGGGATCGAACCCGGGACCTTGAGCATGGTAGTCAGACGCGTTACCGACTGAGCCATATAAATTGAGATACATTTATCACATATACATATTTTTATACACGTAATTACCTAATTGATTAACATATTAATAAATATTTCAATAAGGAAAAGAAACACTGTTGCCATGACACGGGGGCAGGGTAACACATTGGAGCTTTTTTAGAGTTAGATGCAATATTTTACGGTATATCTTCATCAGTATACTCACGATACACTAACCAAATAATGTATTAACATGAATTTCATACACAACAGTAGCCTTGAGTTATCGTATGTTTTATTTATGTCTCATTTGAAAGTAATTTGATATTGAGCAGTTTCAAGACTATATTTTTTAAAATAAACATTTTCCCCCGAATATGTAATAAATATTTCATACACTTACAATATAGATATTTTCTACTGGTACGGCGGCCGCTCCTTATGCTGGCAAGGGAAGTGGGGAGCGGGGATTACATCGCAGAACAACCAGATAACAGCGCTGTCGCCGAGAGTTACGACGCTGCGGGAGAAAGTGTTACGTGAACCTCGTTCTACATGTTGCTGAGTTTCTTATCGCGCTGGATCGGTCGCTACCCCGCTCCCCAATTCCCTTGACAGAATGAGGATCGACCGCCGTAACAGTAGAAAAGACCCTTAGTTGTCATTCTATTGTTAAAAGAAAACTGCTGTAATTTGAGGTTCGAACCGGGAACTTTTGTGCATTGGTCAAGTATAATATTGACTGGACTACAGTATACTTCTTGCTCAACTGCTTACACGAACCTGCTTATTTACAGTTGTGTTAAAATCGTATTAATCCATTTTATCTGCTAATTTACGAATCTATAGCTTTTTGATTGAATTGTTCATTGATTAAATTGTTGTTTTAAGTCCACTTTATGCACAGAAAGGATAATCGGGACTAGACTTACGTTTTAAAGTGGGAACCGATCCACTTTGCCTCCACGGGTATCGAACCCGGGACCCTTTGATTTCAAGACGACGGCGACGAAAGAGACCTACAGCTAATCTATAAATTTAGATACGGACCGGATAGTCTGTGTCGTCTGTGATTCAACGATCTACCTACGGAAGACTGCAAATGAGCGTGCCCAGATCTGCGGTTGGCAAGCCTCATGATCTCTGTCAGATAACAGAATTCACACATTCATTACATTCATTGTGGCTCTCTCAGAAATATTACGTTATCCCTAGTTTATTTACATTGCTATTTTCCTGTGCCCAGGAATATTGATAAAAAGAGATATGAACATGTAAGAGGGTGTTGCGGCTTCTATGTATATTTTTGTTAACAGTCATCCTCATAATTATCATTCAGCTAACATACGGTATGTTACGTATATACAAGTTGTACTAGAAGTGATAGCGCAAACAAAAACTGTGAAAAGTACAGATATAGTAGAAGCAAAATTTCTCACTCAACTTGGGGTTGAGAACGAAAGTAGTAGGAGAATACGCCAACGGCAATTAGTGCACAGGTGTTAATTAATTTGCATATAATTAAGAACTAATTTGCATAATTTGAATAAATTTGCATATCACAAGAATAATTTATATTTATGTATCTGCATATCATTAAGAACGAATTTGCATAATTTGAATACATTTGCATATTATCAACAATTATTTTGCATAATTTGAATAAACTTGCGTATTATTAAAATACTTTACATTTATGTATTTGCTTATTTATAACTTTTATCAATATATATTTATTTATTTTATGAAAAATATGTATATAGACGGTAATTAGTGGAACTGAACGCTATGCATATGGTTTTATGTTAATTACTGTAAAGTGTGTAATGTATGAAACGATAATATTAATGTTTATAGTATTGAAAATTGGAATTTAGGGTTTTTCAACACTATTGCGTAATAGTAAAGTTCCAATTATGATTTAGGATGGTCCGGTTACTCGAACCAACGATATGTAACGGTAATAATTATAGTTCACTAAGGAATAATAATAAATGGCATGTAAGACATTGAGCGGAGACGAACTATGTATAACGTGTGAGCTGAGTCTGATGCCAGACAGAAGACTGTGAACTCCGCGCAGGTAGAGGAGAAAGGAATTTGGGGGATGTGCGGTCAAGGTCAAATGACGTCAGAACGCCAGAACAAAGAAAGAACCCGATTGACCAACCAGAACCGGTTTTCCCAAAGTTAATTCGAACGCAAGAACAGGTGAAAGGTATGCAACGCCGTAGGGCATGGGAAGGGATTGATCCAGACAACAAAGGATGTCAGGTACTGCGCTATCTAGGTCAAATTTTTGAAGCTATGCGTCGCTTGTAGAACCGGTTTCCGCCGCCAATTAATATTCCGCGCAGGTTTGCCTCCAGGGCACTGGACGCTTTAGCGCAGGGTTTAGGCTAGAGCGCTTGCAGGTCAGAACAGGGTTTTGTGAAAGTAGGCCAAGGTTGCCCAGTACGCAAGAAGAAAGGATTTTGGATACCCAATTAGATTGGAGCGAGAATTTTACCTTGAACAAGGAGAACGAAGCGTAAGGGTTTTTTATCTGTACTATGAAGAAGGAAGAGCTATCAGGGACGGGGCCTACAGTTTTCACCATTTGCTTTTATCACGGGGTAACGAACCTAGGACCCTTTGATTATTGATTTAGGTAGTAAATTTATGTTACTGTGTGCTATTTAACATAATATTGAATTTATTTTTTACCAAACTTTGAGTTTATGTCAAACATTTTTCCAGCTTATCCTTATTTTTATTCAACTTCTCAACTTCTATCTGTTTATTTCACAAGTTTAGGCTTATTATTACTCAAATAACACAATTTCATCTATTCAGGATATTTTGCATTTACAAAGAGATTTTTTCAACTTTTAACTTATTATTTACAAGTTTATGCCTATTTTTACTCAAATAACACAATTCTATCGGTTTAGGAAAGACTTTTAGTTATGTTTTCGACACACAAAATGTGAGTTTTCAATTTTCATCTGTTTATTTCACTAGTTTAGCCTAATATTTACTCAAATAACACGGTTTGAACGTGTTTTTTTTATTACATTTTGGACACACACACACAGATATATTTTCCAAGTTTACAGGAAAATTCTCTAAGTTTACTCAAATAACACATTTTAAATGTGTTTTGAATTAAACTTTGTACACACGAAATGTGTTTCGTAAATTCAAGAAAGTTTTCAATTATATTTTGGATGCAAAATTATGTTTTGTCAAGTTCTAACCTTTTATTTTACAAGTTTAGGCTTATTATTACTCAAATAACCAATTTCATCTATTCAGACAACATTTTGTTTGTTATATTTTACTCACAAAGACATTTTATCAATTTTTAATTTATTATTTCACAAGTTTATGTAATTTTTTATTCTAATAACACAATTTTAACTATTCAGGCAACATTTTTATTCCAATTTGGACTTACAAAGAGATTTTTTTTAAATCTTTGTATTAAATTTTCTATTTATTGCGTTTTGTATCTCACATTCGATATTACAAAGTTCTAAGGTGTGTATAATATTTCAAACTATTTTCAGGGTGTATTTGTTAATGCATTTGGATGATAACTAAATGGATGATACTAAAACTTTGCTAGTAGTTGATGAGTTGACAGTAAATCTGAGAGCTTTAGCATTATTTTTCTTGACTATAGTACAAATGTATAGTATAATTTGACAAAATGTACTAGTATTTAATGCACAAAGTTAGGTAAAAAACAGTATTTTTTTAAAAAAAACTGATATTCTCTCTTACATGTACACATTTTTACGTACATAGATATGCTTTTATTCAATATTTTAGAATGAAGATTGCACTTTTTGCTATTCAAGGCAAGCAAGGCTCAAGAAGGTAGCATTTCTGAGAATTTGTTGCAGGTTTTTGTTGTCGAAGTACAAATGAGAACTGAGCTGGGAGACTGTTTTTGAGCCTTTTCATGAGAGTTGGATATAAGCTGTATGAAAATTGAGCACTATTTATCCGTAACTAGATATAGTGTAACTTGTTAAACTCGTTAAACACAAAATCTTCAACATATTGTACTATGTAACCTCAATTTTGAAAGCTAACTGAACTCTAGCGTTTCGAATTACATATAGTAAAGGCCTCTATAGTGGTAAAATACATCCAGTCTGTAAAATTTAGGAAATGCTGTCTCCTTCTCTGACGATCCAGACCAAAAGTGTTCTCAAATGATATTTCTTAACATAACTAACTTTTCAAGAAAAAATACCTTGTGCCCAGATAGCTTAGTTGGTATAGGATTAGGGTTTTAACCTATCTGTCCAGGGTTCGCGTCCCTGTCTGGCCGGTTACCATTTTTTAATTTTGTCATCGGATCTTGTGCAGCCTAAATATAAAATATGTTTACAGTCTAAGATATTATAATTTTTCTTAAAATTTAGTTAGTTATAAGCAATGTAAGTTAATTTTGGAAGTTGGCCAAATTGGTTCCTCATACAAGAAGAAATGACCAAATTGGTTCTAGCGCCTATGACCCTACTTGGGTTCATCCACCAAGACATCTGCCTCGAGTCTCCGAGGTCTTGCTGAACCCCATTCAGGTTCTACCGCCCACAAGTGCGTTCCTTCACCGATCCAGCGAAGATAAAAATGATAAAGAGCGACCCTCTATATATAACCTCAGCTCACTGTTGGTCACTCCTTGACCTAGTTATTTTCTTGCAATCACCTACGTTTGGTGGATTTTGCCTTCTTTCTGTTTGATCTGTTAAATAATCCAGTCAATATAAATATACTTACATAGAATAATCTGGTTTTTTATATGTTTAACATATAATCCTAATATAGTTGGATTCTCAGAAATATAGTTCCTGCTACATTTATATAAATCGAAGTCTAGTTATTGTTGGTCTGTAAATATTGGATATTTAAAAGGCAAACTGAATTTTAGTTATAATCCGGAAATTGTCGATAATTTCC
This sequence comes from Lepisma saccharinum, assembly GCF_977018435.1. Lineage (NCBI taxonomy): Eukaryota > Metazoa > Arthropoda > Insecta > Zygentoma > Lepismatidae > Lepisma > Lepisma saccharinum. The sequence continues at coordinate 59,995,003 of NC_139238.1, read as the reverse complement.
GTTCCTTTTGTAGCACTAGTTGCATATTTTTAAAACTCTTTATTGATAGCAAACCAAAATGCAGTCTATCCGAGGTACCCACCAAATGAACAACATAAAACCAGAAACCAGATTCATAATCGATGCCAACATGGATATCATTATTCGAGGTACTTTCACAGACACTGAATTGATTTTGAAACATGAAAAAAATTACATTGTCCTAAATAGCGAAGAGTACCCATCATGCGTGTACAAACCAGATGCGATCTTCGACACTTACAAGAACAGATTCCCCCACACGAGAAGACAGGTTCAGATCTATAAACATTATAAGAGAACTTTACTTCACCTTCGAGGGCAGTGGAGAAAACATAAAAGTGGAAATCACCAACATCTCTGGTGGAGTCACCCTCAACTTTAACCAATGGCGAAAATTTCTCTCTTACTACAAATCCCTCATGGAAGAATTTCAGCATCGGCTAAATCGTAATCCCTATGTGACTTTTGCTCTTTGGTAGAGTACTTTTCATATATGTAAATCTGATATATTCTATATTTGTATATTAAATAAAAATAAATTTAAAAAACTTAACTTGAGTGTTTTATTTGAATCCAAAATATATATGTAATCTAATAAAAATGATTTAAACTTCATAAATATTATTGCTAAACAGTCACAATTCAATAAAAGTTGTTCTTGCAGGCTAATAAGGCTCTGGCCTGTGGGCCTATGCCTCCTACAATCGTCTGTAAGGTTCGTGTTGTCCTGTGATTAATCAATATACATAGTAAGCCTAAGCTTTAAGGTCTAATCAGTGGATTTTAGTCCTCATAGACATATAGTGATTGTAGTTAAAATACGGCTCGTATAACTCCTGGTATTAAGTCAATCACTCAAAAAACCGGTAATACTTGAAAATACCTTGAATAAAGGCTTTAAGACTAAATAACAACATAGAAAACATTTCTTTTTCACAAATCTTTATTATTTGCACTAAAATACATTACACATTAATATTTTTATTAATGTACCAACATACAAGTCTTTGAACATTTCTGAATGCGCAACCTTGTTCAGCTGGGGGAGAAGTATCAGAATGATACTTGCACAATCCTCCTTGAAATATATACAAATTCTTAAGGGATGGACAGTTTACAGTTTGTAAATCAACAATGTTATCAATATTAAACAAATCTTTGATAATTTGGGATTTTCCTTTGCAGAAAAGTGTACCACCTTGACAGTTCAAGTTCCTAACTGCCCTCCGGACATAGTATATTTCACATCCACAAGGAGTATCATACATTAATGCATGGAGATTGTCTTTAATCTAGCGCGATTCTTTGTTCTCTTTGAAATAATCGGGAACAGTCACAAGCGCATAATACACAGTGTCCAAATTTGTAGAACTCACTCAAATCTCACGCAATATAAATTTTCTGTTATAAATAAATCCTTGTACATCAATAATGTATTGCACCATTTTCGCTGTTATTAGACAGTCTCTCTTTATTCAACTCTCACAAAAATCCTGTGCTACCATAAGTAAGATCTGCTGAGTGTATAGGATCTATAAGAGTTTCCACTAGTTCGATATTGTTTGAAATTTCACATAACACACTATAAAAAGCTTTGTATTCCGTCTGTACCTCGTGTGCCGTCAAAGCATCCGCAACATCCTCATGGTTAGTAATATAAAAGTCAAAAATATGTTTCGTGTTATCCAAGTCCTGTAAATAATACTGGATTCTCTCGCACATCCAATTCACACATCGTTGGCATTTATTCAAACAGCTTTCTCCTTGGCAAATAAAATAACGTTCAGAGAGTAAATCTTCATCTTTACAGCATACGCACTCACACTCGTAGAAATGGTTAACTACACAATCGTGGGCTAGTTGGTTCCCTTGATTAGAATAACATCCCCAGCATATAATATACTTGCCAGGTGTATACCTCTTCAAAGTCTCCAACACACAATCCTTATAGATATAATTGGAAAAACATAGACATGATGCAATTATTTGACTCATGTCCTTGTCGGTTACTTTGTTGGCGTTATTTCCAGTACGCGTAATAGATCATTCCACTCACAGGTACACAAATAAGAACATCTGAAAAATAGAAACATAGTTGTAGTACTTGTTTATATTACAGATATTCATTTCTGTATTTACTTTTTCGTTTCTTTGTTTTCTGGATTTATATATTATTTCAAAAATTAGTGGAGAAATATACATTCCAGTGGTAAAATCTCTTGCGAGGTACTCACCGCAGTGTGGTTAGCCTTGTTTGTGGAGCTTGAAGACGCCATCTTTCACTAATGGTCCCTTTCAATCACACATACAAAATTAGAAGCACGTGAAAAATAGAAAAATAGTTGTAGTACTTGTTCACATTACGCATATTCTTTTTGGTTTGCAAAGACGTTTTCTTAGTTTCAATATTTGCATTTACATATTATTTAAAAACACACTACATAATAAAAATCATTTACCTTAATTATAGCATCTCTTGAGTTCTTTGTCTGAAACTCACGGCCAATAATCACAACTTGATGTCTTCTCTGACACAATGCTTCACAAATACTTCTCAAAATAGCTTCTGCTTGCTTTTACCCAGTTTTTATACTTCATAAGCAAAACTGACGCCTTCTCTGATTGGTTGAAATAAAACCAACGCGTTTTCTAATTGGATGAAATAAAACCGACGCGTTTTCTGATTGGTGGAAATAAAACCAACACATTTTCTGATTGGTTGAAATATTCTTAACATTAGTTCATCCAAAAACCTAATAGTTATCATCCAAATGCATTAACAAATACACCCTGAAAATAGTTTGAAATATTATACACACCTTAGAACTTTGTAATATCGAATGTGAGATACAAAACGCAATAAATAGAAAATTTAATACAAAGATTTAAAAAAATCTCTTTGTAAGTCCAAATTGGAATAAAAATGTTGCCTGAATAGTTAAAATTGTGTTATTAGAATAAAAAATTACATAAACTTGTGAAATAATAAATTAAAAATTGATAAAATGTCTTTGTGAGTAAAATATAACAAACAAAATGTTGTCTGAATAGATGAAATTGGTTATTTGAGTAATAATAAGCCTAAACTTGTAAAATAAAAGGTTAGAACTTGACAAAACATAATTTTGCATCCAAAATATAATTGAAAACTTTCTTGAATTTACGAAACACACTTCGTGTGTACAAAGTTTAATTCAAAACACATTTAAAATGTGTTATTTGAGTAAACTTAGAGAATTTTCCTGTAAACTTGGAAAATATATCTGTGTGTGTGTGTGTGTGTGTCCAAAATGTAATAAAAAAAACACGTTCAAATCGTGTTATTTGAGTAAATATTAGGCTAAACTTGTGAAATAAACAGATGCAAATTGAAAACTCACATTTTGTGTGTCGAAAACATAACTAAAAGTCTTTCCTAAACCGATAGAATTGTGTTATTTGAGTAAAAAATAGGCATAAACTTGTAAATAATAAGTTAAAAGTTGAAAAAATCTCTTTGTAAATGCAAAATATCCTGAATAGATGAAATTGTGTTATTTGAGTAATAATAAGCCTAAACTTGTGAAATAAACAGATAGAAGTTAAGAACACACACTTTGTGTGTCGAAAATGTAACTAAAAGTCTTTCCTGAACAGATTGAATTGTGTTATTTTGGTAATAATAAGCCTAAACTTGTGAAATAAACAGATAGAAGTTGAGAACACACACTTTGTGTGTCAAAAATGTAACTAAAAGTCTTTTCTGAACAGATGAAATTGTGTTATTTGAGTAATAATAAGCCCAAACGTGTGAAATAAACAGATAGAAGTTGACTAAGCGCACTTTGTGTATCGAAAATGTAAATAAAAATATTTCCTGAACAAATTGAATTGTGTTATTTTGGTAATAATAAGCCTAAACTTGTGAAATAAACAGATAGAAGTTGAAAACACACACTTTGTGTGTCGAAAATGTAACTAAAAGTCTTTCCTGAACAGATTGAATTGTGTTATTTTGATAAAAATAAGCATAAACTTGTAAAATAATAAATTAAAAGTTGAAAAAATTCTTTGTTAATTTAAAATAATAAAAAATATTTCCTGAATAGATAAAATTGCGTTATTTTGGTAAGATAATAAATTAAAAGTTGACAAGACACACTTTGTGTGTCCAAACTTGAAAAATAAACAATTAAAAATTGAAGAACGCAGTTTACGTGTTGAAAATATAATAAAAACTCTTGCTGGAATCGTTTAAATTGTGTTATTTGAATAAAAATAAGGATAAGCTGGAAAAATGTTTGACATAAACTCAAAGTTTGGTAAAAAATAAACTCAATATTATGTTAAATAGCACACAGTAACATAAATTTACTACCTAAATCAATAATCAAAGGGTCCTAGGTTTACATGATAAAAGCAAATGGTGAAAACTGTAGGCCCCGTCCCTGATAGCTCTTCCTTCTTCATAGTACAGATAAAAAACCCTTACGCTTCGTTCTCCTTGTTCAAGGAAAAATTCTCGCTCCAATCTAATTGGGTATCCAAAAATCCTTCCTTCTTGCGTACTGGGCAACCTTGGCCTACTTTCACAAAACCCTGTTCTGACCTGCAAGCGCTCTAGCCTAAACCCTGCGCTAAAGCGTCCAGTGCCCTGGAGGCAAACCTGCGCGGAATATTAATTGGCGGCGGAAACCGGTTCTACAAGCGACGCATAGCTTCAAAAATTTGACCTAGATAGCGCAGTACCTGACATCCTTTGTTGTCTGGATCAATCCCTTCCCATGCCCTACGGCGTTGCATACCTTTCACCTGTTCTTGCGTTCGAATTAACTTTGGGAAAACCGGTTCTGGTTGGTCAATCGGGTTCTTTCTTTGTTCTGGCGTTCTGACGTCATTTGACCTTGACCGCACATCCCCCAAATTCCTTTCTCCTCTACCTGCGCGGAGTTCACAGTCTTCTGTCTGGCATCAGACTCAGCTCACACGTTATACATAGTTCGTCTCCGCTCAATGTCTTACATGCCATTTATTATTATTCCTTAGTGAACTATAATTATTACCGTTACATATCGTTGGTTCGAGTAACCGGACCATCCTAAATCATAATTGGAACTTTACTATTACGCAATAGTGTTGAAAAACCCTAAATTCCAATTTTCAATACTATAAACATTAATATTATCGTTTCATACATTACATACTTTACAGTAATTAACATAAAACCATATGCATAGCGTTCAGTTCCACTAATTACCGTCTATATACATATTTTTCATAAAATAAATAATTATAGATTGATAAAAGTTATAAATAAGCAAATACATAAATGTAAAGTATTTTAATAATACGCAAGTTTATTCAAATTATGCAAATTAATTGTTGATAATATGCAAATGTATTCAAATTATGCAAATTCGTTCTTAATGATATGCAGATACATAAATATAAATTATTCTTGTGATATGCAAATTTATTCAAATTATGCAAATTAGTTCTTAATTATATGCAAATTAATTAACACCTGTGAAATAATTGACGTTGGCGTATTCTCCTACTACTAACGAACTTGGTCGCTTTTACACATCTAAGCCAGTCAATAAGGAGGTCCAATAAGGAAAAAATCAAGGACATTACAGAGAGGGTTCTTAACAACATATTCATTTTGCACTCCTGTAGCACCCCGGATTTGGCGGCCATCTTTAAAAATTGGCGCCCAAAATCAGTTTTGCAAGTATCTCGCTTGAAATACATTTTAAAGCAAAAGAGAGTATGATGAAAATTAATGTACATAAAATTCTCTACAAGGATGGTTCTGTGCATATGTCTTCTAGGATGCGCCGTTTGGGTGCTAGAGGAGCGAGAAAATTTACTATTCTTTGACGCCACGTTTTGCAAGTGCGGAACTCACGGAAACATCTTTTACATGATGTTTTGTAGTATTTCTCTTCTACAGAACTCATCTTATTACATTTTTCATTTCTTACAGAATGTCATTATGCGTTCAATTGCTTTTATCATTGCAAGCAGTACTTTATAGGAAATAGTTTAGTGTCACCTGTACGCAGGATATCAAATGATTGGTCTGAAAGAGAAGATAACTCCAAAGGAACATGTTGAATTGTCCAAAAATATTATTTTACAATAAAACGACCTTGCAAACAAGCGATCTCGGGTTAGATACCCGGCGGAGTCACATTGCATAGTGGTTTGAAACCCACTTTAAACTGTAGATCCAGTCCTGATTAGCCTATCTGTGTATAAAGTAGATTTAAAAAAACAATTAAAACCACAATAAAACGCCCAGAAAATTTTGGTCTGGGATCTGATAAGATATGACGACTGAGCAGTGATGTACTCCATGAAGAGTTGTTGGGATGGCTGAGGAGGGACTGACTCCATGCTAACTAAGTGGATTTTTGACATGCCTACTAGTTTACAAACAAAATAGATGAGCAGCATGTCGACGCACGAAAGTTTCATACATCCATGGGTAAGCAAGACTTCCAGTTCTGTTGTCAGGGATTCGCATGTCGACCACCATTCCCTAATTTTGTTGGTGTAACGCCAATGTTTACAGGAGTAACAGGGAAGAAGTAAACCAATCCTTCCAATGCTCATGACATTGGAATGTCTTCAATGTTGAGTATTTGGCAAATGTCAAGTTTGAACGAAATATGGGAGCATCACTGGATCAGTAACTCCTGAAGTAAAAATCAGAGATGTTGTATCCAGTTTATCCAGAGTTTTAATTTAAAAATAATATTTTACTTAAAAATCACAAGACCAATCCGGAGAAAACTTTAAGTACAAACTTGGCCTGTACTGTTGTTGATGAGGGAAACCAAGAGGCCTTCTCTTTATGATCCTCTTCTTAAAACTATCTCAAAGTATCACAACAAAGAAGCTGCACCGCCAAAGCTTCTTCGCAGTATATCCAGTAAACGCCTTAAAAGTTGCACAAAGGGCCTTTTAGCTGTAGGAACATTGGGCTAAAGTCTTCAATAATCTATGAATATTGCAATAGATTAACATGTTCAAAACCTGACACTGTTCCATACTCTGTCCCAGAAATATCTGGAGTAATACCGCTCGTTAGAGTAGAGAATGTGCGTGCGGAGAAAGTGAGTGGACGGAGCGAAGCAGTACACGCTCTGGTAAACGGCTAGTAGCTGCAGTCGTTTTTCCCCCGTCATGTAATCCCGTTTCCTCTCACTCGTTCATTGGTCAAGTCTTCTAGAGTTACTACTTCCGAAGAGACTTGTTTTCTTTCGCTGCTCCAGAGATTCTCGGGAGAGAGTGCGGAAGAGGAAGGCGAGCTTTCAGACGGAAGAGCCACATGCCTCTTGGAAACAAATCTTAAGAAGTAAGTGCAACTTTTCGAACTGAAGCAACACGGCAAGCTGCACTTGTCGTTCCGGGCCGTGTTCTCAATACCGTGCATCGTAGCACCTCGTATGTTGTTCGCCCATGCACGGTGAATGTTTTCCTTTAGACTAAAGGGGACCGTGTTTTCACTCCGGTTTGGAGATTGTGGCCTGTAGCTTTCACTTCGATCTGAAAGATCACAACTGTGATGAGCTTGTTCATATGTGCGAGATATTTGCAAAAAACTGATTTGGGGCGCCATTCTTCAGAGATGGCGGCCAAATCTGGTGTTGTAGATGGGTGCAAAATTAATATGTTGTTAAGAACCCTTTTAGGAAGCTAATAAAATTTGTTCCAGCTTTCCTTGTTTTTTTTCCTTATTGGACCCAAAACTTCCCTTATTGACTGTTCTAATCGTACGCTTCTCGCCTTCCGCACCCTCAGGTTTTCTTTGTTTAAGACCGAACACTGCCTAACATGTAACATACTGTGCAGTTTAATAGTCCTTGGTAAAAAAAGAAGTAAGAGTAATATGTAGTGAGGTAAACCTTTTTATTCTGTTATTTGTTACTAAGTAGGACTATGACACCTCACACGTACGATGCATACAAACAATCAAGTCAGTGGCTGACCGTAATCTTATATTCGCTTCTCTTTCTCTTCTTCTTTGTTTGGCACACACCGCCTATGAGCGATTTCTTGCCAGGGGTCCTATTTCGTAGAAGTACACTTCGCTCAAGAACTATACTTAGACATGAATAAAACTTTTCTTCGTCGTCGTATCGTCTATTAACGATTTCCACTTCTCTTCTTCTGATACCATGTCTCTAAAGTGTAAACACAGGCTTGGTTTGTTATGAAAAAGTTTGTTTACAATCCAAGTATCTCGTTGTTTATGTTACAATGTTGTGTTTCCTTGCAAAGCTGTTCAATATCAACATGACGTCAGACCGTGGTTCGTAGAGTAGAGTCGAAAGGGACATCGGAAATGGGATATCCACACGTTGTAACTGTTTATAAAGAGTATTGCGATGTTGTTGTCGAAGTGGGCATTGTAAAAACAAATGTGTGGTTGATTGTATAGGTTCTCCACACTGACAGGAAGTTGCAGGCACGGTATATGAACTGGGATGTATGACAACGTGACCTGTACGCATTCTCATGGTAAACACTAAAACTACATGGGGTATGTTAATGTGTTGAAACCAAGGACGTTTGTTGCCGTCTTGTGCATGCCATTTATATGTATTGGTATTGTGGAGTTGCTGGGTGCATCAATCGTTCCATTGTGATTTTGACCCGGGGGAGGAGGTCAGTGTACGGCAGACGCATCGGAGTAACAGTTTCTTTCGTTCTCGCTTGTTTAGCCATCACATCAACGCGATCTTGATATTTATTGAGGTCACTGTTGGCGCGAATATATGTAAAGGTCGCTGACAGACCCTGCTGTTGAAGGTCTAGCATGATTCGGAGTATAAGGTAGGGAAATACCGTTAACTTATATGCTGCCCAACCTGTTCGTGATAACGCTTGAAGTACACTCAATGCGTCCGTGAGAATTAAAGAATGATCGAGTCGTAACTGCAGGGCAAATTGTAATGCTTTATAGATAGCACAACATTCCGCCGAGAAGATAGACATATCGGATAGGAGGGAAAATTGTCGAGTGATGTTATGAAATGGTACGTAAAAAGCGCATCCCACACCGTCTGCAGACTTCGACCCGTCAGTCTAAATAAAAGTTGATGTGGGCCACAATTCTCGATAATTTTCATGTCTGCCATGATCTTCATATTGTATCTCTACTCGGGGTATTGTGTGTATATAAGTGGGTCCGGATGAGTAAAGGTTTTGTAGTAAGCTTCAGGGTCAATATTGTAACACTGTAAGAAAAAAGAAACGTTTAGTGGGGGGAGGGGGATCGGGAGGCATTGTCGTTGAATCGCAAATGTTTTATTAAAGGGATGAGCCTGTCGCGCACACGATTTGAACAAATATTGCACGGTAAGTTTGATACGTCGGTGTGACAAAGAGGATTCATTGCTTTCTAAATATACACTAACATTGGGGCTGGACGGCATAAGTCCTAGACAGGTACGTAAGATCCGCCGTTGTAATACGTATATAGACGTAAGAAGTTTTGGATTGGCCCCACCATATGCTAGTGCTGCATAATCAAACAATACGCAGAAAACAATTTTTATAAAATAATAACATTGTGTGTGGGTGTCCTCCCCACTTTGTCGTGGAAATAAAGCGAAGTAAATTAACAATTTTTAACCCCTTTTCCTTGAGATATTGTATATGCCTTGCCCAATTTAGTTTCCTATCGAAGTATACACTCAGGTATTTGACATTGTCGACTGCTGGAATGTGCTGTATTTCTTTGATATTGTTGGGGTAACTGCTCATTTTTCGCGAGTTAAAAATAATAATTTTGGATTTTGGGATGGAAGTAGTGAGTCCTAAGGTATCTAAGTGATCTGTAAGAATTGTGACGGGTTTCTTTAGGGCGAGAGTAGCCCTTGCGTGGTGTCAGGAGTGCATTTACAGCAGCAAAGATCGTCGGCGTATTGTAACAATTCAAAGCCGTGCACATTTAGGTGATGTATATAGTGGGTATAGACATTAAATAGTAGGAGGCTAAGGGGCGAACCCTGAGGGATCCCCGTGCGAGCTATATGGGGGGGCCTTCCAGCCTATCTTCAAACCAGAATTGTAAATTTCGTTCGTGATATAAATTCCAGATTAAGGTTCCTACTATGTGGTGTATGTCTAGTTGGACCATCATTTTATATAAGATCGGGATGTGAACAGCATCATAAGCATGTTCTATGTCAGTGAATAGGCCAAAGCAATATTCTTGAGTAATCTGGCTATTTTGAATTTCAACTGTAATGGTAGCTACGGCATCTTGGCTACCATGCTGCATGCAAAAACCAATTTGAGTTAGCGAAAATAACTTATTCTTTTCCAACGCCCAGTTAATGCGATGTTGAAGTGTTCGTTCGAAAAGTTTGGCAACTACTGGTATTAATACTATTGGTCGGTATGACTTTGCCTCCGCGGGAGGTTTGTTAGGATTTAACATGGGAAGGACTATACGGTGACGCCACTCTATAGGGTTCGTCCGGTGCGATAGACAATATTGAATATGTGAGTAAGTAATTGTATACCATGATAGGGCAGATGTTTGAGCATGTTATAAGTGAGAGCGTCATATCCCGGGGAAGTGTTCGGCACAATTTCTAAGATTTGTTGTATTTCCATATCATTAACAGCCGGGAAATCGTCACTGAAATCGAAATTCAGTGCAAACGATTTTGCCTCTCGGGCGCATACAGAGGGTGGCGTGAGTATTTGCATGAATTCCGCTTCTCATTGTCTATCGAGATTTTTCCGCTTTGGTTGGGATGGATTCCTAATAGAATGAAATTTATTCCATATAGAAAGGCTATCTGTGCAATCGAGAGAATTACAAAAGGAATGCCACGCTTCTCTTTTCGATTGTAAATATATTTTCTTCGCCTTAGCTTACAGTCGCCTAAGTTCGATCTTTTTCCCCGGCGAGGGGTTTCGTTCATATCGGTTTAATTGATCGTTTTTTGACATTTTATTAATGCACAGTCTCGGGTCCACCAACTGAGAGAAGGAAATTTAATTGGACTACTATATTGACTTCGATGGGCACTATTGTCTATTGCAACTGTAATCATACGGATAAAATTTTGGTATGTTATTTTTCCGTCATTGTGGGGAGTTTTTTGCTCATAAATGATTGTAAAATGTGCTGTAAATTCGACCCATTGTATTGAAGCTTTGGTCTAACGGTTCACTGGTGCCGACTCCATATTTTCTCTCAACAAGCATGTGGAAACCGATCTACGAGCTATAAGTACTTGTAATATGGGGGAATGATCACTGCCACGAAATCTTGTTCCTTTGCCCAATGCAAATTATGATACAAGAGGGGAGAGGTAATTGTGAGATCAATACAGGAGGGACCATTACCATTTAATGGATAATGAGTAGGGCTGCCATCGTTAAAAAGAATAAACAGATTGTGTGTAATCCATGCATCTAAATTTTTCCCCAAACTGTCAGCGTACGGATTTCCCCAAGAGGGATGGTGGCCATTAAAGTCACCGAGAATGAGATAGGGACCCGGATCAAGGGAGATGATCTCTTGTAAGTCATGAGAGTGTATTCTTTGGGGGTTGTTTGATGAGGGAATATATAATGAAATGATGACTATATATCGGTCATTAATTTTGACTCGGATACCCACTAACTCTAGTTAAAAGGTCTGGACGAGGGAGAGGTTATGTGGAATTTGGATTTCTATATGAGAAAGGGTTTCATGAACATACATGACAGTACCACGCTGGTGCGTAGGGTTGCCGTACAAATATAAATGGGCGAATCTATAATTCTCGTGCTTCGTACCTTTAACTTACTGTAAGCAAAGAATAATCGGGTGGTACTCAGCAATTAAATCTAATAGTTCGAGTTTACGTGCGGATAAACTATTCACATTCCATTGTAATATGGAACCCATTTCTGATGTCACCTCAGGCCGTGTCTTCTAGTAAAGTCAAAAGTTTGTCGGTCAAAAATTGAATGTGCTGGATGAGTGGAATTCGTTGGGTATTATCCGTATGTCCCCCCCCCCCACCCCAAGCTGGGAATCACATCTAATAAAGCTTGATACACCTCGCTGTGTTCGGCAGGTTGTTCATTAATGTGTGACTGTGTATTGTCATGCCTCTTGATCTGATTCAAATATGTCTGATGTTGGGGAAATGCTTGGAATGGGAATTAGTGTTATTAATAGGGTATGCGTTATTTCCTACAAGTTGGGATGTCACTTCCTCTAGGTCAGTAAGGGTTGAAGAACTAGCAGGGGACTCTATTGTAACGTCATCGCCTTCCCATCGCGGACGGCGATGGATTTCTTTCCTCGGGAAGAGCGGATTTTGAATTTCTTAGTGTTTCGTTTGTTAGAATTGGTCTTAAAGAATGGCACCTTAAAGCGAGAAGAATCAATTGATGTTTGAGAATCCTTATTTTCAGTAAAGTCGCTGTCAGGTTGATTACGTAGCGGGGAAAATATATTAGCATATGTCCTGTTTGAAGATTGCAAAGTGTGATTAGTAAAGAAAGGTTTTCTGCGGGAGGTCTGCAAGTCAGGGAATGCCTCTTTCGTCACTCGGGGTCGATAAAGATCATCGCGAGTGGGAGTGGGGAGGAATATGCCTTGCAGTTTAAGTTTCGCCTCCCGATACGATATATTGTGTTCGGCCATGCTGGTTTGAACAGCTGATTCCAACCGCCAGCTCGCACAGTTGCTGTCTAAGGCTGAACGTGGTAACTTGCAATTGATGCAAGACACTGTAAGTTCACAGTCCTCTGGGTGGGAATCCATTCCACACTTGGCACACCTTGGTTTTGATTTACAAACTAAATGTGAATGGCCGTACCGGAAACATGGAACATTGTTGGACGGACCGTATACGCGGACGAACCTCTAATATTTCACTGTTAATGAGAACTTTAGCCGGCAAAATGTTACCGCGAAATGTGATGCAGAAGAGTTTAGTGGGAGCTAACTGAAAAGATCCATCTTCTTTCCACAGTTTTGTTTTTCATGCGCTTGGCCAGAAGGGCAGGGATAGGACTCTCGAAGTCATCGAGAACGTCCTGTTCAGACACGTCATGAGCTATGCCGAATATGAGTCCGTCCCGTTGAATTAACGATAATGGAATTCTCGGTTTGACTCCCATATCATGATGCATTGCACTACGCGTGAGAAACTCATTAGCAGTTATTGCGGTGGGGAAAGTCACCCGAACGCGATTACGACCGCATTGTTCCACCAAATGTACTCGGACTTCCTTCTTACGGAGATAGTTACCAACATTTCCAGCGGCAAGAAATTTCTCGTTTTTGTCTATACCGTCAAATTGGACTATATATGGACCCGGCATATCCATACCATACCAATATGTAGGTGGAATCTGGGGGGGGGGGGACACATTAAGTGTATCACTTCGTGAGATTTTATCGGGGTGAATATCGTCCACTTCTTCGCGAGAACGTTTATTGGAACATTTCTCAGAGTCCATGTCGGAGTGGGAGTCCGGGGTATGATTCCCGACCATGATAGAACGGGCCTAATTCCCGGCCCCGTAAATTTAACTCGACACTCAAGCACAAGATCCCTTCACAACACTGTCACTGGTTCACAAATATTTTCCCGTATAGAAAAAAGATAAGGAGACAATTCGAATAGGTATACGGTGGTACGAGGGATGATCGAAAAAAAGGTTACAAAGCCTATTATTGCGTATGTGTTAGACATAGCTGGAAGATCAACACACCTGATGATGGAGGGCATCATCACATGTCAGATAATGGTGGCCAGCCAACCAAATGGTAGTCCCAGCACAGCTGATATTGAGCGTAATGTTCTTCTTCTGTCCTCACGAATACACTCATCCACAAGAGCACAGTTCACGTTAGTGGTTGAGGTACTGGGCCTACCACTGTGTCCAGGGTTGTCATTAACAATACTGGTCCGTCCTTCTTTGAAGGCACGACAGCACTTCGCTACATGTTGCCTTGAAATTGTCTCCTCCCCATACACCTCCACAATCTGCCTATGAATGGCAGCAGGTGTAGTGTTTTTGGCCCAAACCACTGCCCTCACTTCTACTCTTGACCAATTTTCTAGACGAGTCACCATTTTAAATGTCCGCTTCTCGGGTATACATGGTCAGAATCCAAAGTCCTCAAACTCGCAACAAGACAAACATGTTATTAATTTACACATAAATTTTCGTTACGTTACAGTGAATAAAACAAAAGTTATATGCTTTGTAACCTTTTTTCCCGATCATCCCTCGTAGTTACTCAGGATCGCTATACCTATGGGTCTTGATCCTATCACGTCCTGTCACTCACTCCCTTTCTCTTATATTCGCGATTATCTCGCAAACGGTTCGTATGACACCCCTTGTTTACTGAGATTCATTTGCTTCTACTGTGGTGTACTTTTCTCTCCACCATTGTCTCCTGTAGGAACTACACAATAGTATTGGTGAAGCCATAAGGAAAAAAATACTCATACATCCCAAGAGATATGAACGAGTAATTAGTTTTAACAAATTAATAGTTTTCTAATTTTCCCTAATAAATGTCGACAATATATGTTCTTATAGAAAACTTTCCTCCGGCAGACTTTTAATCTTCCGAATGTCTTATCATCCCTTTTTGGAGATGCCGATAATGTTTTAACTGGTGTTTTTAGTTTTTTGAGAAGAGCTGGTCTCCACTGTCTGTGAGAACGTTTATAGTATATTCGCACCCTTTTAATGTGTTGCTTGTCCTGTGAAATCCCTTTACGACCTTGCCCTGGCGGCCGTCTTCGGAGGTGGCGCCAAATCGGGTCCACTTGAGTAGGGCCAAAAACATATTTCTGATTGTATAAATTTGGCTGTTTGTTTTAATCAGAGTTGGATAGGCGTAACTTTTCGGGGGGCAAGGAGGGCCTCCCCGATGGCGCAGTGGTAGTGTTGTTGCCTTGTAATCAAGGGGTCCCGGGTTCGATACCCGGTGGAGGCACATAGCACAGTGGTTCGGATCCCACTTTAAAACTGTAGGTCCAGTCCCGATTAGTCTTACTGTGCATAAAGTGGACTTAAAACAACAACTCAATCAATCAATCAATCGGGGGGCAAGGGAACACTTGTCTTATCGTATTTTTCAAGCTTAAAAAATTGTTAAATCCTGTGACCTGAGAAGAGTCATTCCATGCCAAATCAACACAGATATGTGCAATTTCCAAACTGACCATCTCCGATTTTCATGAAATTTGGGGAGTTGAAACTATGAATGGAACTTAGAAACTATGAAATTTTTTACTTTCGTGCGTCTTGTAATTGTTAAATTATTCAAGGTCAAAGTTAGCATAAATTGCCCGTTTCGAGCCCGCTTAGCTATACTAAATCTGCTGTAACTCCGCCCCTAATTTGCTTAGGAAGCTCAAATAAAGCTTATTGTACAGGGAATTGAACAAGCTTTCCAGTGATATATAACAAGCCTAACTTTGAATAAAAATATAATTTTGTCACGTGAACCTGACTTTTGACCTTGAATATCTCAAAACATGTCATCACCAAAAATCATGAAAAAAATATATTTGGTTCCTCATACCATACTCTAAAACATATCAAAAAATCATTCTGGGACTGCAATGGGATCAGAAGATACAAAATAATATGTGTAACTATGTGACTGGTAAAAGTCCCATTATATGAACTATGACGAGTCAAATGTCCGTTAACACCCACTACAAAATGTAAAGGAGTTATCCTGGGTATAATTGGTCATGAAAGAAATAGGTTAGGCAAAGGGAGATCCCTAGCCGTGTGTGTCAAGCGCAGGTCCGGCATATTGTTGACCGCCATATTGAATTCAGCGCAAAAATTTCAAAGGAAAGGGGGTGATGTGATATATCAAATCAGGCTAGAATTTCACGAGAAATGAAGTGACAAAGGTTTTTCCAACGTATCTTACGCAAGCAAAAAGTTATACGCATATCTTTCACTTACAATATATGCACATTATAATGTTGTCAATCTTCCTGTGAGCACACTCGTTGACGTCTCTCACACTCACATAGAACATTTGCCAATTTAGCAGGTGCAACAAAATCGCAAGCAGAAACTATGCCTTCTCTCAGATGGTCAATATCACGGACTTTTCGTGTATGCACCATTCTCTTCAAATGTTTCTGAAGGTAAAAGTCCACCTAAGATGTTAGATCTGGGGAATGTGCAGGCCTTTTAATAGATCCCTGTCTGCCCATCAGTCTACCTAGAACTTTACACTGAAGAAATTGCCACAATGTCCACATAGTGTGGTCACACTCCGTCCTGTTTCAAAAGGTGCCATATCCCGAAAGCAAGGATGAAAAACCTGTTCACTTAACAAACCCAAGAAGCCCTCACCATTTAAGTTTCCGTTGTTGAATATGGACCAACCATTCCAGTTCTCCATAACTATACCACATCATTAGCTTACCAGCAACAACCATTCGGCTGGGCAAATCACAGGTATTGCATATTATTTTTATTAACTTCACAGTGAACATAAAAATTAGCCTCATCACTGAAGAGTTTTTCATTCCAAAGGAAGTGTCATGTAATTGTTTGAGATACTTTTCCCAATATTCTTCACTATTAAACTATTTGGTGAATGTCGTTGATTAAAATCATATGCAATGTTTTGTATACTTCTTTCTCTCCCAAGATGTCAGCGTGATCTCGATGAGTTCCTAACATTCCAATGCTTTGTTTTTAACATCTCGAAAAGGAGAAAATTCTTACAAGCATGCAGTAATAACTTTTTCCTGGTTAAATATATGTTGGATAAACCTTCGTCCCTTCATTTCTAGTGAAATTTTAGCCTCATTTGATATATCACCCTTTCCTTTGAACTTTTTGCGTTGAATTCAATATGGCGGTCAACAATATGCCGGACCTGCGCTTGACACACACGGCTAGGGATCTCCTTTTTGCTTAACCTATTTCTTTCATGACCAATTATACCCAGGATAACTCCTTTACATTTTGTAGGGGGTGTTAACGGACATTTGACTCGTCATAGTTCATATAATGGGACTTTTACCAGTCACATAGTTACACGTATTATTTTTTATCTTCTGATCCCATTGCAGCCCCAGAATGATTTTTTGATATGTTTTAGAGTATGGTATGAGGAACCAAATATATTTTTTTCATGATTTTTGGTGATGACATGTTTTGAGATATTCAAGGTCAAAAGTCAAGGTCACGTGACAAAATTATATTTTTATTCAAAGCTAGGCTTGTCATATATCACTGGAAAGCTTGTTCAATTCCCTGTACAATAAGCTTCATTTGAGCTTCCTAGGCAAATTAGGGGCGGAGTTACAGCAGATTTAGTATAGCTAAGCGGGCTCGAAACGGGCAATTTATGCTAACTTTGACCTTGAATAATTTAACAATTACAAGACGCACGAAAGTAAAAATTTTCATAGTTACTAAGTTCCATTCATAGTTTCAACTCCCCAAATTTCATGAAAATCGGAGATGGTCAGGTTGTGTGCTGTGTTGATTTCATATGGAATGACTCAGAAGCAGGGTTCTTAAAGGTCCAGGAATTTTAGATAAATTTAATTCCGGTCCAGGAGAGCAAATAAGCAAGCGTAAATGTGTTCTGGACCGTAAATAACCTTTTTATAAAAAAACCACTACGTTGCTGACCAAGGCAGTTTATTAAGACATAAAAACACTTAACATGTAACGTTTCAACCCTATATCAGGTCGAAACGTTACATGTTAAGTGTTTTTATGTCTTAAGAAACTGCCTTGGTCAGCAACTTATTTTCTTTTTTAATTTGGAAACAAGGCTTAATTATATTACAACCTTTTTATCTGCAAAGTATTTAAAAACGGTCCAGCAAACTTTTGTCCGGATAGATTTAAATACGGTCTAGGAACCTTTCTTCAATGAAACAATACGCAACTTGGACCGAATTTAAATTGTGCGAGAGAAAAGGTTCCGGTCCTGCAGTGGAACCCAATAGAGCCCATTAGAATTTATGGGTTCCTGGACCATTCACAACCCTCCTGGGAAGTGCAAGCAATAAAGAATAATATTTGTAATTTCGCAAATGTCACATTTATTTAGCAAATGATCCTGGACGCTACTTTAATGAGATGGAAACCTTTCGAGTCATCTTTCCCCTTCAAATAAAAGCCCCAAGTTAGATTCTGACTACTCAAAATTAGACCCCAAGCTACGCCCATAAGTTGGATTCTTGTAGACAAACATTAAGCACATTGAAAAATATCATTATGTAGATATTAAACAAATATATACCTACAAAAACGTGCTCCTTTTAGTAACGATTAGCTTAGGAAAAGTAAGGGGAATTATATTTCCTCATTAAAACGGTAAATTAAGTGTGTTTTAAAATGATTTGAACGATAAGAAATCGTTTCATGAGCGTTAAAACACTATGAACGATTAAAATTGTATTGACATACTTTCGACCACATCCTTGAGTTTTGTTTGGCACTGTCGTAGTAATTCGAAGTTCTTCCGCCAGGTGGCAGAGTGACAAGTTGCAAGATGGCTGCCTGTGGTGCAGATTAAGCATTTTGCATCCTACAATTTCACGTTAGTCAGTCTGTTGTGAGTGTCTCGTAAAGAACCACCATCAATGAACTGCATTCGCAAATGGTATCAACACTTCAAGACAACAGGATGCATTTGCAAGGGAAAATCGTCTGGTAGGCCTTCCACGGCTGAGGCAGATGTCGAGAGATGTCGAGCTCAAAAGTCTACAGCGAGAGCTAGACGAGAATTCAAATGTCTCGAACAACTGTGTGGCACGTAGTGCGTAAGCGTTTACACATGTATCCCTATCGAGTGCAGTTGTTACAACATTTAACACCTAATGATCACAAGTCTCGCAATGAATTTTGTGCGCCTTTCTTACTTATGTGTAAAATGTTAAGTAAATTTCACAATTAATAAAAAAAATTATAAGCAGTTGAAATCGACAAATCATTTTGAAACAAGCTGTATATGACATGGGAGTGTTGTTTTATTAAGGGATGGTCGAGAGAGGGCTAAACAGGATAGAAAAGATTGCGGTTTGGCAGGGGAGAAATTAGGGGGCAGGCCCGTAGCTGGAATTGATGTTCGGGGGGACTCGGAGGGTGTTTTGTAAACCAAGTTCATTTTTGAAAACTTTAACAGTATTAAATAAAGGTAAATTTTGTGTGTAGGGGGAGGGGGTTATTATGTTAATATAAAATATAAAATTTAGAAATATTCAAATACTGCAGTTTTTCTATATCAGCTAAAACATCTCTTGAAATGTTAATTGACTTCTACTGACATCATTCCTTACTACATACTCCACATTACCTTTGCCGATCCCCGTGGCGGAGTGGTTAGTACATCGCGCTACGACGCTAGGGGTTCCGGGTTCGAATCCCGGCCTGAGCATAGATGTTTGTGAGTGTCCATTCATCAATTTCATCATGTCATCACTCATCTCCATTTTAGCAAATTAGCAAAAAGTGGCTAAAAAAGCGAAGTGAAATAAAGCAAATCAAAATACAAAAAATCCATATTACTTTTGATGATACAGATATTTTTATCATACAAGGAAAATGCACAATAATCTATCATAGTTCCTACCGTACCCACGGCCGAAGTATTCGTTCCCAAAACTTGGGAGCTGTTGACCTTTCACGCAAATGCGGAAGGTATGTGGGTGGTGATATCTGTCTAAATGGGAGTCCGCAACAGGGCGCCTCCTCTATTGAGTGAACTTTCCAAGTCTAGTGATTCTTTAAATACTTGCCACTTCTAGACTTCGGCTCATAATGAAAGTGAACGAATGTAATAATAGCTGCTGTTCATGTTCTGTGAATCAGGCGCGGCTTCGTAGAGATAGTACTGGGAAAATTATCAAATTTTGGCCGGTAGATTACTGACAAAGTTAATTTGCTTTATGTTCAGATAACAGTGACAGCACCGAGGAGTGTGTGTGTGTAGGGGGCGATCATTATAATTTATAGATTTTCGTATGGTATTGTATTTAGGGGTATCTCAGAATTCAGAAAATATTCTCGCCTCAATTTTGCCTCTTCAACTCTTGCCAACTCTGTTCCACCACTGTCAAATAGACTATATTATTGGAACTGGATCCTGAACCTACAGCTAAAAATACAAGTCTCTGCCTGTTAAAATAAGTATGTATCAGTAATCGAACCCAAGACCCCTTGATTACAAGATAATTCTTATATAACTATTCGAAAGTATATCGCTAAATCAAAGCGATTCGATTCTATTCTATGCAATATGTTAACTTCTCACACAGCAACAACTACAGTCCTTCCAATACACAATCCAGCTCACTCCACTCAACGTATCACCACGCCAAACATATTTCAATCACCAGCCACGCACTTCAAAACAAACTGATAGCTATGGAGACAATGACACGTAACGAAGTCAATCGCGCGCGTCCCCTCGAACAACCTCTCGTTCTAGAGTATAACTGATCGCACGAAACCCAAACAACTTTTTGCTCGTCTTCTGACGTATGTGCGAAATGCCTTCATTGTTAGGTTAGGCTTGAATAAATAGTAAATACTACATATTTGGTCAAGCACGGTAAAGCCCCGAAAATTGCAGTGTATATATTCTAAGACAACTAAACCTAAAAAGCTTAACATGTCAACGAAAGCATTTAGTTTGACGGAAGTATACCAAAAGGTTATTTAAGTCTTGTCCGATAAGCGACGCCTCGCCCTCGCGTTAATTTTGACTTTTCGGCTCCTTCCACCTGAAGTGTATCCGTCTTAGAGAAGATAACTCTGAATGCGTAGGCAAGTTGCTTTCTATCATATTTATCTTATTTGTCCCATCATCTTTACTTCTAGCTTTCGTTTGGGGTCACCTCTACATTTATATTACACCCTCTTCATTAATCTAATAAGTCTTGTAAAATATAAATAATACAAAGAGAATGCCAAATGAATTCAAATTGAAACACATAGTGCAACACTGGAAGAGAGAAGAGCGTGGTTCACTCCAGCTCGCTGGTGATCCTACGAACTGCGCATGTCCGTTTTGACGAGACGACCTTCCTGGAGTATTCGACTGAATCTATTTTCGCCATATGTACGCGTCGAGCTTCTGCTAGCCGTCCTATGCTGTTTAGCATGGTAGGGGTTGTCTTGCGGAGATTCAGCGGAGACTTTGCACGAAACGGAACTACAGGGGAGCTGAGTGGCTCTGGCCCACGGTTTCTCCTTCTCACTAAGAGAATTTGGTACTCTACGCTTATGAACATCTCAGTTATTGTTTATGTTGTATATTACTGGGGGTTCCTTGCACATTTGTGCTATACGGCCAACGGGGCCTGCTGTGAATTTATCCTTCACCAAGTTGTGAGCAAAATAATATCTTCTGTCTACATTTTCATTCCTTATAGTTTTACCTAATGTCAAAGGGGGGCTGACGACATTGCCGGAGGCATCCTCCCCTGCCTGGTACGGACCTTTACGGAGCACCAAAAACCCACCTTGCCATGGTGGAAATTTTATATTTAGCCGCCTCTGTCCTCGCTCTTGACCACTCTATTGTGCTTTGTCCTTTTTCTTCTCTCCCTCAAAGTACCCTTTGGGTCATTTCACAGTGTTGCCATTTGACAGTGTCTGGGCAGTGTTTTCCCTTATTTCCACACTCTGCTTAGAAAATGAGGCAGAAACTACGCAGTGGAAACCGCAGTTGCACAATTTTACGATGAGATGGTTAATTTGGCCAACCCAATTTAAGAGCTTCATTCGAATCTCACATTTTATCAACAATGCTGTGGAATAATTATGAATATCACAATCCTCTCTAACAACATAAACAATCACAAATCTACATGAAAATATAAAAGAGTACAACCTCAAGATATGGCAGTTAACAAGAGCAACCCTTTACAATATTATTTCTCTCATTAATGTTACATTATTTATTAGTCTGCACTAATTTTAAAGGATGGGTAATCTCCCTCTCTCTCTCTCTCTCTCTCTCTATATATATATATATATATATAAATTGATGTACGAGTATGTGTGTATGTGTGTATGTTCAGCAATAACTCTCGAACCCCTGGATTGATTTCAACCAAACTTGGTACACGTATCACTTGCAATTTCGAAAGAAATACTGTGGGTGTAAGACACCCTAGGCACCCCTAGGAGAGGGGGTGGGAAGGGAACATAAAATACAATTCTGTTGCTTGGCAGTTTCGTGTCATATCCTACAAGTTATGCTTCCTGCAACACAGCATGGGGAAGTTAGTTGCTTACACAAAAGGTGCGATATTGCTATCCTCGAGCAATTTCAACACATATCACTTACGATCTGGAAAGAAATACTGTGGGGGTAAGACACTCCTGGCACTCCTAGGGGTGGGGGTGGAAAGAAGATGACGTGTAAAAATAAGCGAAACGACCGATATTAGTGTGGAATCCATAGTTTTCGGGGTCACTAAGATGAATAGTGACACTGCCAATGCCGTTCAACTCCAAGTTAATTTTACACTATAGTTACAATTTATTACTTTCCTGTCTAATAGAAGATTGGGATAAATAAATACCCTGGCAACGCCGGGAAATCAGCTAGTACATAATAAAAGTCAGTAAATAAGTCAAGCCGTACTGCAGTCGGTAAAAATGGGTTTAAGGAGCCTACTAATTTTATAACTTAGCAGAACTCTTTCGATCAACATTGGCTGGAGTAATCTACCCTTACTAAATATATTAAATTTCAGCAATTAAAACCATAGTTGCAATGTTAACTATAAAGCGCTACAAAATAATTCAAGGCAAATCAGTACCAAGCAGGCAAGCTGAAAATTAAATGCACAGAGCTACAATATACTAAGCCTGAATTTAGGGTATTCAAGTGGGTAAGCTTCTTCTGTGCCCATCCTTCACCGGTGTGCAACTAAGACCCGTATTTAATTGGAACCATTCATCGGAAGAATTCAAGTCCATGGGCTGGAGTAATCTACCCTTACTAAATATATTACATTTCAGCAATTAAACCGTAGTTGCAATGTTAACTATAAAGCGCTACAAAATAATTTTAAAAAATCAGTACTAAGCAGGCAAGCTGAAAATTAAATTATATATGTGTGTATGTGTGTGTGTATGTGTGTATTGTATGTGTGTATGTTTGTTCCTACATAACTTTCGAACGCCTGGAGCGATTTCAACCAAACTTGGAACACGTATCACTTGCAATTTCGAAAGAAATAATGTGGGGGTAGGACACCCCTGGTACCCCTAGGGATGAGGGTGGGAAGGGAGTAACATGTAAAAATAATCGAAAACGACCGACATTAGTGTGGAATCCATAGTTTTCGGGGTCGCTAAGATGAATAGTGACACTTCCAATGCTGTTTAACTCCAATACACCCATGGCATCCCTAGGGTTTGGGGTAGGAAGGGGGAGACATGTAAAAATAATCGAAAACGACAGATATTAGTGTGGAATCCATAATTTTCGGGGTCGCTAATATGAATCGTGACACCCCCAAGGCCGTTCAATTTATTTATTCTTGCTCATGGAGGTGGAACTAAAAATGGTGTTCATAAATTGTTGTTCAATTTATGTTACAGTGAATTTGTAAAAGATATTACTTCATAATTTGTATACTGTACTTATACTTTAAAATACCTGTAAATAAAAGTAGTTACATTTTACGCTATAGTTAGAATTCATTATATATATAAACAGCAAGGGCGAGTAACGTCAGTTACCGGCCAACAAATTGAGCAATATTGAGTCTCATATGCAGTACGTTAATTGAAAACTTAATTTTAAGTTTTGTTACATCGATTATGTATTAATATTTATAGAATAAATTGCAACGTTCTCTCAGATTGTCAATATCACGGATGTTGGCTGCATGTTCCCAAAGTGAAATTCAAGATTTGCAGCTCGTGGACTCCTCGTTGGCTGAACGTTGTCACCTTGAAACCAAGGGGTCCCGGGTTTGATACACGGCTGAGAGACATATTTGAATGGATCCTACTTTATACTGTAGTCCCAGTCCCGATTAGCCAACTCTGCATGATGTAGACTTAAAAAAACGTCAACAATGATTTGAAGCTTATCCTCATACGTGAGCAGAGTAAATATCTTCTAAATTGTGTCACAAATTTGAGTTCACTACCCAACACAGCACTTACCATTTACAAAAAGTACAATTCACTCACTCCCTCACTACTCTACAAACACGACCTGCCTCTAAATAAATTCCGCCCTCCAAGGAATCTTTCGACACGATTTCGACTCGAACTGGTATTCGTCATTTCGGTTATTTTTAGATGCATTCATAAACCATTCCCGGCCAGCCAAAAAAGCTCCAACAACTTCGAAACAAAAATTTCACCTCACTATTGTAACATCTACTCAGGTTGTTCGAAAAGGTGATCAGCCTCTTGATCGCGATCCTTGCGAAGAAGTTCTATGTAACTTGTTCTACCACGAGGCTTCCTTACCTGCCTTCAAATTCTAAGAAAAAGGACAAGGTTTCCGACTCCTAAGAAATCAAGATGCCAACTCCTAAGAGATTTGCCAATGCCTGAAATGAACACTTTTGTGCACCTTCTCTGTCAGATTTTTATTCTCTATTTTGGTCTCTGAGCTTTGGATTCGCATATGGTCTAGATAACCCTGAATATTAGCACCCCTCGACATTAGGTGAAACTATTTCGTGTAATATGTTTGCAGTGAAGAGTGAATGAACAGTGGTCCTTTCATTCGTTGATCTTTCTTTATGAGGAGAAGTCCAAGTAACGGGAAGTATTTAGAAGATTATCTCGACTTTAGGAAGTTCTTTCACAAGGGAACTTGTTTATCTGTACCTTCGCTGCCGCTGTTCCGACCTCCCGTTTAGACAGAAATCTGTAACTTTGACGTCATCATCCACATTCATTCCACATCTGCTCCCAAGTTTTGAGAACGAAAGGGTTTTATTGCTTCGGTCGGGTGTGGAATGTAAGGTAAGCACTATGATTTAATATTATTCATTATTCTGGTATGATATAATCTGTATCATCAAAAGTAGTGTGGAATGGGTAGTACGGGACGATGTCAGTAGCAGTCAATTAACACTTCAAGAGATGATTTAGACGATATAGAAGAAAATATAGTATTTGTATGATATTTCTACATTTAATATTTTATGTTGGCTTAATCCCTACTCCACATAAATTGCATTCATTTAATACTGTTAAAATGGACTTGGTTTACAAAATCCCCTGATAACCCATGAGCCATCCTGGAGATCAATTCTACCTACGGCCCAGATGCGCGAGCGTAAAACACATGACATCCTCACCCGATAAATTTCTGGCTTCACCTATACTGTGGCAATATACCTTTGCGCTTATGAATGCCATACAGTTAGTTTAATTCATATTTCATGTGAATGTAATTATTAAAACAACGTATTTTGGAGAAAATGTTAATTTATTTTGTTCTTATTTTTCATTCTAGTTACTGATTGAGTTGCAGAGTATCTTCAGTGATTAGCAGTATGATCTGAGGATTAGTGCTTTTCTGACTTTCGTTACGCTCCTGACCATGTTCAACCCGTTATTGCTGAGTACAAATATGTCAGAAAGGTTAAAGTTAGAGGATTGTTTTATTTTTTTGGGCATATTAAGTTCCATCTACGATTAATATAATCGTGAAAAGGAAGTAACGCCAATATATGCAAAAATGGACGCGCCATATTCAAAGGATGACGGTGGGTACAACGAGGACAAGAATTACAAAACATTGGGTGTTTCACGAACAGTTGATGGAATGGTTTACGTGAGTGAAGATATATCTTACAATAGGAGAAAGGGGACTTCCGGCATTGGCGGACAACTTTATGAAATACAGCTGTTGATGTATTTTCTGCTAGAAGGGATGAAGAAGTGTGAAGAAAATAAGATTAAGCACTTTTACTTAGCAACAAACTTGCAAGAAGCAGGCGATCTGGATGACGTCGTGTTCAAGTTCATCTACGTCGACCGGAATGGAAAGGAGAAGACAAAAATCATTTTCCTTCAAGCAAAGCACCGGGACAACTCTGAAACGGATAAACTTACCCTGGAGAAATTGCTTTCGGATGTGGGCAAAGGAGACTTCCAGTTGAAAACATATTTCATTGCATACCGTGGTATCAAAGAGTACTTTTCGAAACTCAAAACAAATGTAATATTTGGAAGTGAATTTAAAGACTCTGAGTTTATTTTATATACTAACAGCACACCTTCGTTTAGTGATAATAATCAAAATCTTGAAAAGATTAAAGTTGGAGAAGATGACATATTGAATCTGGGGAATAATAATTATTATAAACTGAGCTTAGGTGGAAATTATGGCACGAAAATTAGAGAAACACTAGATAGTTCTTCAAATTGTACAAAGCTTGCAAAGTGTTTAGTACAATGTATTATTTGTGATAGGTGCTTAAATGTTGACAGTGGCATAGTGAAAACATTTCACCATATCTTATCAAATGAAGTAATTGAAAAGACAGAAAAAGATAAAGGTAAATTAAGAGAATGTTTTCTCAGTGATGAAAATGACAGTCCTTTCAAATGCAAGTTTTTGGAAGAAATTCAAAAGACAGAGCATTTCAGAGGAATGTCGGGTGATGATTTGACATCACAATTGGTTACAAAAAATATGAGCATTCAGAAACATTTTGGTAGTGTTAAACCAAAAGATCAGAAACCACCGTTACCAAGTGATCTTGTTACGGAAGATGAAATAAATGACTTTTTAAGCAGATTTTTAATTTTTGTCAATCAGCCAAATGAAAGCCAGTTAGCTCAAATATTAAAGAAAGAAATACAGGCAATGTATGCAGTACAAGATAGTGATATAGATGGCGTGTTTTCTGACGTAAGAAACAAAGTTCAGAAATGGTGGATAGAAGGGAATTACTTTCTTACAGAAGATAATAAGTTTTTCCAGGAATCAGCTAGAGTTACGATTTGGTTTGATGTAAGAGATCCAGTAGAGTTATTCACTGGAAGGGAAAAGGAATTATGTAATTTACACAAAGCTTTGTTAAGAAACAAAGCAGAAGATAAACTCACTGTAGTATCTCAAACTACTTCAGTCAGTGGACTAGGTGGCATCGGAAAGAGCGAGCTGGCAAGGAAATATATCCAATTGCATTCCAAGAGCTACAGTGATAACATTGTTTGGATCAACGGCGATAACTATGGCACGCTTTGCGAGTCTTTTATTAGAATAGCCCAAAACAAATTAAAGATTTGCACAGAAACCGTTAAAGGAGAGCCAATGGATGTGCAGTCTATAGTGAAAGAAGTGTACCAGTTCTTTTCGAAAAGGAAAAGTCTGTTTGTTTTTGATAATGCTGCAAAATACAGAAGCGAAAGTGATGGAGATGAGGGAATTGGTAAATTTATGCCCTCATTACCTCCAAATGCAAACAAACCACACATTCTTATCACCTCACGCAACCAGAAATGGGGAAATATTGAAGTCCTTCCTTTAGGTACATTCAAAGATGAAGAAGCTATAGCTTTTATCATAAAAGCTTTGAAAATAACAGAGAAGTCGGAAGAAACTGACATAAGAAGATTAGCTGAAACTTTGCAGTATTTCCCTCTCGCTCTGCAGCAAGCTGTTGCGTATATAAGAGAAACAAATGAGAAATTACAGATTATGGGTTTCAAGTTTGGTATTAGTGAGTACATAGAGAGATTTAAGAAGGAAACTGAGAAATTACTTAGTTATAATTTTCCAGATGACAGTTCTGATTTGTACACAAGAACAACATTTACAACTTGGAGTATTACCATTGATAAAATACGAGAAAATACTGAATGTGGAGAGGAAGCAATTAAATTTCTCGGCATTGCAGCTTACCTCTCCCAGTATAGCATACCTGTACAAATATTCACAGGGTTTAGAGTCTTAGATGTCGATCTTGAACTAGTGTGCAAAACATTACAAATACTACAACGGTACTCAATGATTGATGTACGAACTGGTGTAGTACATGTTCACAAGTTGGTGCAAACAGTGACAAGGCTAAATGCACGGAAAGAAAGCAAAGAAGAAGAAATTGTGGATGAGACATTTTCGTTACTTAAATTTAGTGCCGAATCCTGTACTGACAAAGCTGAAGGTGTTGCTAGGAAAAGACAGCTATTACCACACCTGGAAATGCTCCTTCACCACATTGATGATTTGGTGGAAAGGCAGCGTCAAAATACAGTAATGTTGGAAAATCGTTACCTTGAGTATCTCTTGACACTAATTGGTAGTTGGTATATTATTACAGGTAATGCAAGGAGGCAAGAGGTGCTACTTAAACGAGCTTTAGTGATTCAGGAGAAGCAGTACGAAACTGAAAATGTTACAATTGCTGAAACATTGTTGAACCTATCCATAGCTTACGAACGTTTAGGCGATCATGCAAAACAGAAGGAGTTGCTTGAGACGGCGCTGCAAATCCAGCAGAAACATCACGGCACAGAACACTTCAAGTTCGCAACCACATTATCATATTTGGGTTCCGTGCATGGGATTTTAGGAGACCATAAAACAGCGAAAACATTGCACGAGGATGCAGTAAGAATGATATAAGAACATCATGGCGTTGATCATTGGGAACTCGCTACGCCGCTAACACATTTAGGCAGCGTGTATCGCGCTTTAGGTGACCCTGGAAAGCAAAAGGAGTTGGTTGAGAGAGCATTAATAATAGAAGAGGATCACCACGGACCAGATCATTACATAATTGCTCAGACTCTAACACATTTGGGTAATGCTTATGGATGTCTTGGCCAACACGAGAAACAAAAGGAACTTCTTGAAAGAGCTTTACAAATACAGGAGAAACATTATGGATCTGATCATGTCGAAATAACTACTTCTTTGGTGAACTTAAGCAATGCTTACGGGACATTTGGTGACTATGAAAAACGAAAGGAAATGCTTGAACGAGCTTTAGAGATACAAGAGGAGCATTATGGACCTGAATATTATCGAATTGCTTCAACTCTTACAAATTTAGGTAATACCTATGGGTCTTTGGGTTTTCCTGAGAAGAAAAAGCAATACCTTGAGCGTGCTGTAAATATACAAGAAAATCATTATGGTCCCGAACATTTTGAAGTCGCCCGAACACTAATAAACCTTGGGAATGCCTACAGGAGTTTGGGTAAACCACATGAACAAAAGGATTTACTTGAAAGGGCCTTACAAATAGAAGAGAGACATTATGGACATCAGCATTTTGAAGTTGCACGATGTCTTATTAACCTAGGCAACGCCTATGGAGCTTTAGGTGATGATAAAAAGCACAAAGAATGTGTTGAACGGGCGCTATGTATAAAACAAGAGTATTATGGGCCGGATCATTTTGAAGTTGCTCGATGTCTAGTAAACCTGAGTAACTTTTACGACTCCCAAGAGGAACTCAAGAAGAGAAAGGAATTGCTCGAAACGGCGTTGCCTTTATTAGAAAAACATTATGGATCCGATCATTTTGAAATAGCCCCATGCGTAGTTAACCTTGGCAATGCTTACGGACTTTTAGGGGACCCTGAAAAACAAAAGAACTACATTGACCGAGCCCTTATCATACAAGAGAAACATTATGGAAAAGACCATTTTCGTATTGCACCAACATTGGTAAACTTAAGCTATGCATATGGAGCTTTAGACGATGTTCAAAAAGAGATCCAGTTACTTGAACGAGCTTTAGCAATAAAAGAGGCACATTACGGTTCTGATCATTTTGAACTTTCTAAACCATTGGTACTTCTTGCTAATGGTTACGGGAAATTAGGCCAACTCCAGAAGAAAATAGAGTTGATACAACGTGCCATACCTATACAAGAGAGACATTATGGGCCTGAATATTTTCAAGTTGCTCGATCGTATGCATTTTTAGGGGAGGCTTGCATTAAACTGGGCGAGCCTAAGAAAGGAAGAGAAATGCTCGAGAGGGCCTTGCCGTTGTTGAAGGACCACTATGGCACCGAACATCATGAATTCGTACGGGCAATGGAGAACTTAAATAAAGCTTCCAGAGCTTCATGTGATCCTAGATCTAAGCATAGAAAAAGGAAGAAGAGAAGATAGAAAAAGAAATCAATGCATTCGTCACACACAGAAGATTATGACAAACAGATGTACGACATTTACTCATTTGCAATCAAAGATAATATCCAGGCTTCACGATTTTATAGGGCGGTACCGAATTCAGTATACTCTCACATCAAAATCCACATAAGTGGATACACAAAGCCTCAATATTTGTACTGTAGTCCTAGACCCGATCAGTATATCTGTACATAAGGTGGACTTAAAACTAAAATTCCTTACTCAGTATATTCCTAGTGTGCTGATACATGCTATCCATTGACAGCATGGTACCAATGATCCTTTATGATTGTAAAGTGGCTGCTCTACACGAAAGGATTGGACATCCGAAAATTTCATTCGCATCGTTTGTTGAGTTGTTGTCTGTGCAAGGGAAGAAAACAGTAACTGCATTGACGATTCCTTTCAGAACCCCCATTTAAACCATGATGACCGATATGTTGTGGGACGAATGTGAAAAATTGCTTTTTCAATTGCCTTTTTTCTTGTATTATTGGAATATAGATGAAACCGTGTTAACATATGGTAGCTAAATAATTATCTAAATTTACTGAAGAAATAAATTATGTTAACAGAAACCCATCACCTCATTCCTAACAATTTAAAATGCTTTATTCTCTTGTTCTCATATTTTAAGATCTCCAAACTTGCATGTGCATCAAGTATTTATTGCCATACGAAGAGTGTTGTGGTTATTGAATTAAATTTGTTTCACGTAGTAAGTGGGGCTGCAGAATTTTAGTCCAGCTCATTGTCAGACAATTATGATGTAAGTTATCTGTAGTAAACTGAGCATAATATCAGCGTATTTCGTGGTATCTCTGTATATATTTTCGATATAAATGTATTTTCGTGGTGATACGCAATAATGTAATTAGAATACAATTAGTTAAGTTGAATGAAAATATCAGGTACTTTGCAATGCATCAGAAACATTACTAATGTTGTATGAAAATGTATTATTTGTTTGAACTAATTATTTTTTTTGCATGTTCTCTTATCTGAACTTAATTTAAGGATTATTTACTTTCAGCAGAAAAACTTTATCTTTGTCGTCAGGTACTTCTTTTCTCATTTTGTTGATTTCCTACCGTTGGGGTCAGTGAAAAATGGTTACCCTTCCTCAAGATATAATGCTAAAGGGAATTTAGAATTATTGTAGAATCCTTGTGGCGAGATACAATAGTTTTTAATAATTGTTATAATTTTAGGCAAGTTGATACTTCGCTCTAATTCAAATGAGATAGAAAATTTATTGGTGTGCGAATGAAGGAACATTCTCTCTTAGAATGCATAGTAGTACTATAAAATACAAAAAACCAGTGAACATGTGCAATGACAATGCATGCCATTTATATGACATATTGTAACATAAACAACATGCATACACAAAATACATATTGTTTGTAATGAACCACAATTTACTCCCACAATTATATATTTTAATATTGTTATGTGATGTCGTGTGAGTTTAAGTATCTAGTGATACGTAGTAGTGGTGTAACATTGTGTGGTTAAAAGATGGTGTAACTTTACTTTTGTAAACTCTTAGTCTAAGAAAATACAGATGTAAATCAATATAAACATACGTAGATTTTTGTACTTCAATATGTACGCTTTTTGATTGCATACATCACCAGTAAATCGAGAAAATATTCTGTCTCAACTTGCAGCTTTGTAGCATATAAAAAATTGTACCATGCATATGTTTGCGCAGTGAAAACGCTATTTGACTTATCATAGAGCATGTACTCGTACCAGTCATTTTCAAACAGGTTCTACATGTTTGCAGTTTATGAAATATCGAAACAAACTTTGTGCTGTAGACATCGAGAACCTGCCAGAGGGTATATCTTACAGCAAAACGAGCGAGATAATAATTGCAATATGTGGATAGCAGGTAAACCTTCAGATGTTGCCCTTCTTATATACCTTTTTTTGTACACGTGGGACACTTGTTTGTGTGCTCCTTTTATCTGTACCGGTCTCTGATTCCTAAGCCAGTGCTATGGGTGTTATGAGCAGAATGGATAAAAATACTATTTTTATTTTAAAAGAATATTTTGATGATTTTATATTTGAATAGTATTTTTAATATAAATTACAGTTCTTGATTTAAAAAGAATATGCATAAAATTGCTTGTATAGTTTTCGGCACTGTACACATAAATATATGTATTTTATGTGAAAGATGTTTCTGATCAAACATTAATTTCTATAGCCTATAGATGCAATGCAATGCTTCATATCAAAACAACTTGATTGATTGATTGTGTTTACTTTACTTCGATTTGCTGCAACATTTCGCTAATCGCGAAGATGAAGATGAGTGGTGATATGATGAAACTGATGAAGTGATACTCACGAAGAACACCTATGCTGAGGCCGGAATTCTAACCTGGACCCCTGGTGTCGTAGCATGTGGTGTTAACCACTCCGCCACGGAGACTGACATTTTAAAATAATTGCTTATAACAAAAGACTGCCTACATAGTTTGATGAACTAGCTCATTCTTGTTTCGTCTCGATTTATAAACATTCGCCTCGTCTTAATTTTGTCTCAAAATATAAAGAATAAATCGCACAAGGAAAGGGTCACCTCACAACCATAGTATACAGAGGTCATTGTGACAAATAATTTTTCTCGATAACGTTTTATTTATTTATTTTTTGTCTTGTTTCGATTCTACGAGCTGTATGTTGTCCTCATTATATGTGTCAATCATGCAACAAATTCAAAATTGTCACTCATGAACTCAATTTTCACTCATTACAGACAAAATACAGCTCTTATTTATAAATAATCAGATTGATATCCGTTTGGTACATCTCTAACGAGATGTAAAGTTTCAAACACTGAGCCTTGCTCTCACTTCGATTTTTAAAAACCTGTCTCGACCTCTGCCTCTATTCCTACGAGCCATCTCGGTCTCCCCTCGAGGGTCTGCCATCGCTACTGACAACAAAATGTTCCAGGTTTGACGTCTGACCTGGCCATGACTGTCATTAATTCCATCTTATCATCAGCCTTGTCATTCTCAATGTCGTGATTAACCAAGAGGAAGAAAAGTTACGAAAGAGATTAACACTAAATTAATCACTCGCCCTCATCGTTGAAATTAGCCAGAATGGCAGAAAAGCGATGTGTATGTAAGCAGGTACATAAATTTGGAAAATGTAGGAAATTCAATAACTTTTTTCGTAGTTGTTATCATATCGCTCTTACATTGTTGTTCCTTGGGGGTAAAGGCGGACGGAGGGTGGTGTTGATGACATACCTCACCAAATGCCCAAGATTGTGAAAGTGTGTATCCCACCTCCACATACCCCTACAGCCTTCACGGCATGTTGCAATGTGCAGGGAAGGGCTCAACCTTACCATTCCTTTTTCTTCTTTCTTTTTTTTACAACTCAAAACGGTTGGTTCAAATATTCTGTGTCCTTTAACTGGTACTGCTAGGCCTACAACTAACTAAATTTATGCAGAGAACTGGTACATTTTTTTTCTGATTTTTACACTAAAAAGGACAAACACAAAGAACTAAATCACAGAAAAAAATTAAATATATGGTATAGCTCTTTTCCACTCCTATGGCGGGCACTCTACATGCTGGCAAGGGAAGTGAGGAGCGGGGAAGTGACCAATCCAGCACGATAAGAAACGCAGCAGCCTGTAGAACAAGGTTCATGTAGTACTTCTTCCCGCCAAGTCGTATCGCATGGAGACTGTGGTGTGGATGACGATATTTTTCAGCCCTCAGTACTGCAAATTGAAGCGGAACATTCCACTTTAAATGGGAAATTCAGTCCTGTTTAACCTATCTGAGAATAAACTGAACTTTAAAAAAATATATTACAGCTACAACTATTTCCGACTAGTATTATTTTTAATCAATATAATATCGCATATCATAGTGAATATTTGCATTCAATCTAATAATGTATACAATTGAAAAGGTTAGAAAATAAAATTGATTCGTTTTGGATTCATGGATTGATATATTGATTTGATTTATTTTACTTCACGTTTCTGCCACATTTGGATATTTGCGAACATGAGGATGAATGTTGATAAGATGAAATAGATGAAAGGACAATCACATAGACAACACACAAGTCCCACAGAGAATTATACTGGCCATGGGTCCAGGCGCCAGAGCTTCGCTAGTCTGTAAAATGCAGCCTAGGGTGTACAACGTGAAAAGGACGTTCACATTTTGTTATTTCTGGAAAGGATCACCCCTATAACCACTCGATTACATCTTCTTATTTTATTTTTTGATTTGTGGAAGTGTGTGATTGTAAAGAATAATCTTGGCAACAGTGAATGTACGTCAATAGTGACGTCATTGAAGGACGCTGATTGGTGGACGAATTGAGGTGCACGTGCAGGAAGATAACTGCCTTTGTCTATCGGCAGCCATTGGAGAGAGATAGTCGCCATGTCTTCAATCGTCAGTCTAGTTTTCAGTTAAGTTAAGTATCGAAATTTTTGGTTTGATATTTATCGATTTGAATAAATGTATTGATAGAATGAATTATTTTGTCGAAGTTTGATTACTGCAAATCGAGTTACTGTTAGACCGAGGTTTGAGGACCTCTTATGGCCCCAGATTGCGGTAGGAGTTCATCCCTAAAAGGCGGTTGTACCCCTTACAAGTCGTTTTTCTTTCTGAAATAGTATGGTAATATAAAACCCACTTAGGCTAATGAAAAGTTAGAAAATGGGAAAGCTAGGGTTTTCTTTTGAAAATTGCAAAAAATGTAAAAAGAAATCTGGAATTGAATATTTTACTCCGTAAACTTTTCAGTTTTGACTATTATATGCTGCAGTTCAAATTTCAGTTTCCAAAACGTTTCTTGAGTTTTGTCCTACACCAGTATGGTAAAACGGTTAATCAGTGGCAAACACCGCAAGTAAGAAACTCATAAAGAAGACAACAGACACTGGTAAATAACCAGGCAACTAAACTGTAATTAAACAACTGCAGAACTACAACTTTAGGAGAGTAAGAAACAACTGACAGTTAAAATGACAATGTTGAAGACCTGTGGGAATAGCTGCAATGACACAAAGCTAAATTTAAAAACGTAATGAGGGGAAGGGTATAATTAATGTATTTATTTTAATGATTTTAATTACTATTTAATACTAAATACCATTTTAAAAACTCTTAATTTTATATCATTTAGTCTACTTAAACACATTTATAAATTTGTAGCTTTTGGCTTGAAGAAAATGAATAATGTTAATTTTAAAACAAAGTGCACATTAAATAAATTGAAATGGCAACATATACTATGTTGAAACTAACTGCTATTTCTATATGTGTAGTCCCTGAGGTTCTCAAGGATAATTTTATTTTTCAAAATAAGTAGAACCAATATTTAGGAAGTCTTTAACCTCTCTATAGTGGAGTAAAAAGTAATGATAATTTAAATAAGGTCAATTAGAAATAATAAGCAGATTTTAGTACAAGAATGAACGGAGTTGGACAAAATGTAGAACGTCGTCCTTGGCTATACCCGTTTTGTCCAACAACGTCATATTCAAGAATCTGGGACAATGTTGTACCCTGTCCCGGACATTTCTGGAGCAATGCAGCGCACAGCGCCAGAGGAGCGTTGGGGAATCGAGTGGGCAGAGCGAAGCAGTGCACGCTGCTCGAAGGTTGGTAACTGTAGTCACTCTCGTCCTTCACGGAATCACGTTCCTCTCACGTGTTCCTTGGCGGAGTCGTCTCACGTCACCATTTGCGCAGATACTTGTTTTTGTTCGTTTGCTCCAGAGATAACCGGGACAGGATATAGGTATTTTTTCTTAACATAACGCGTTCTCACCAAAACCAACTTACAGCTAAATAATGGTAGTTTGCAGTACTGCACTTACATATTTTGTTTAAGGAACACTGGATACACATTTACACATCAAACGCAGACCAGGAATGCTAACTTTTTGCGGTTTATACGAAAAATGAAAACCAAATTCAGTGTGACAATACATTGAGTATACTGAAGCAGCTTCAATTCAAACAATTGCCTCTCCAATAATCACAATACAGTATAGTTAGCTACCCATTCGATAGATACTTTAGTATCATCACTAGTTTACCCAGAACTTGTAACCTCCCCGTTTAATCACACCTCCCCATTTTCTCTAACTTTCCCTATATACCTGACTCACACAATATATTTTCCTTACACACAGGTAAGTTAGTTGTATGCAAGCATTATTGTCTTTTCTTAATATTTTCTATTTTTATGAATAATTAGAACACTGTAGGAATATTCTTAAATAAATCATTTTTTACTTGTAGACATGAATATATTGGCGAATTCTTTATTTTTCTGTTATAAAAATGCTTTTCCCATTTTTGAACATGTAAAATTTCAATGAAATTACTACAGTATTTCTTATAACATCTAATCGTAAGTGACAAGTATCCTTATTCTTTTGATTGACAAATATTTATATTTTGAAAAATGTTCGTAATTGTAACTGACCAGAACTTTAACGTATTAGAAAATGTAATTCTCAACTCTTAAAAGCAGACATGTAGTGTATCATAGTGGTAAATTATTGAAAAATGGGCCGTTCATCCTCTCCAAATATGTCTAGCATTAAATAATCATTCCGGAAACACAGTAAACTCCATACAGAAATGGAGATTAGGAGAGGTGGGGGAGTTAAGGAAAGGATGTTTCCCCACTGTTCCCCCAAACTACGACCTCTTAATGCTAAGCCTCATATACGAAGAGCAAGAAAACTGTCCTTGGCCACCAAGTGTACCTTTCAAACGCCGCCACTTAGTCCACATAATTGAATAAGTAGAATAACAATGAGTTCGGCTTAATAAAAGAACAAAAACAGCGATCTCAAAGAAAGACATAAGTGCAGAGCGTGTGTACACTACTGACTGCAATTTAAGTACTATCTCTGTGATTCTAGCCTTATATCACAATAATTTACTTTGCTAAGTACATACCAATTTAGCTCCTATAAGTAAATACATACACGCATCTATGCAGTTGCATGTAGAGAGGCATTTATCATGCATATTGTGCATATTGTCGTACCATACACTCGTCGAATAACAGGAGCCAGGAACCTGAGGAAGAATCGAAATCTTACGACTCAAATTGGAGCAGTATAACGGAACAAGCGGTTAAACCTAGACAGAATAATGACACAATTCACTTTCTTTACTGGATTTGATTTGATTGATTTCGTGTTTTAAGCACACTTTATGCACAGTAAGGCGAAACGGGACTAGACCTACAGTTTAAAGTGGGATCCGAACCACTATGTGCCTCCACCGGGTATCGAACCCGGGACACCTTGATTACATGTCTTTACTGGAGAATGATATTTTGCAAGTATTGTGATATTGTCGGAGAGACAGTAATAGAGGCTATTAATAGTAATGGATATTTAGTAGTGCAGTAATAGAGGCTATTAATATTAACGGGTATTTAGTAGTGCATAGAGTAAAGTTTGAAGAGGGTAAGCCATTTCTCAATTTTATGCCACAGCTAAATTTCAGATATGTGTGTGTGTGTTTGTGCCCTTAAGTCTGAACATACAATGTACTTAATGTGTAGACCTAAGTTTATTGTTAAAGTTACAGAAGCGAAATATGATCCACACGATACATAATTAACACATACTACAAGAATGTGAGGTGAATGAATTTTCATTGAGTGACCTTCAGTGACAGGTATGTCAGTGTCGTGTTTCAAGGTATCTCCTTTGCCTACAGCGGCGTATACTCTGGGTCATCTAGGTAATCGCAGATGACCCGGCTGTATTTCTTTTTTAAAATATATATATACATTTCTTCGCAATATTCTTCCAAACCAATTTCGATGCATACATTTCCTTGCTTCCAGCGCGCGAATACTTCCAATCGTTTGCCGCCGAATGTCCGGGAACCTTTCTCCAGCCGGTGGAATGACTTCAGGGAATCTCACCCTGACGTCATTCCTCCCGCTTTCCTTACAACCCTTGGCGAGGAGGGAGGAGAAAGGAAAGAGGGGGAGGAAACACTGCTTCTCAGGCGCGGTGATTCCGTGCCCAGGGTAAGCTCCTTCTTGTGAGAGTCCACCGGTCGCACTCTCAACCTTCAGAGCCTTTGCCATTCGCTGAACTAGGGAAAACCCCGGTAGAGTGCGAAGAACAGGAAAACCGAATAACATGGGCAAACCAATTCTACGCTAATTTTCACTTTACATTTGCTTCTGTCTTGCTGATTTCTGTTACTTAAACATAAATTTATCAAAAGGGAAAAGCTTAAATATTGAAAATGAAGCAAACTGAATTAAAATTTAAAGCTTAAGCAATTAAAGCACCTATTTGCTGACTCCCCCCCCATCCTTGTATTTACAAAAATAGTGATTGTTTCTCCTCTCTAATCTTCAAAAGCAGCGAGAATACTTCTTTCACGGAACTGAATACTTTTTAAAGGGAAAGATATCAAAAATAAATTATATATATATATATATATATATTAGTTAATTTAAGTTGCTATATTCCGCCTGTTTAGATTAATAGTGATGAAGATGAACGAATAAAACATAAAACGAAAAAACACATCAGGCATGTAACCTGGTGGAGGACTCGGGAGGGCAGAAACCCCCCTCCCCGAAATCCTACAAATATCTAATTTAAAAAGTGTATAGTGGTAATTAATTTTACTTCCATAGCAGGATTAAACACTTTGCATAATACGTTGTAACAATCTGAGATTCATCTTCAGGACTTCTAACCCCACTGTTTCAACTTTATGTGGCGGCTGCTAATAAGGGATGATCCCCATCCCGAAATAAAATTCTGGCTCTGACCTGCAATGATTCGAACTTTTAAAAACCTGTCATTTCGAGCTCGGAAAGTTATTTTGCTTTTATCATTCATGAATTTCATTCTGAGCCAGGAACACAACGACAGAAGTTTGGCGCGTGAAACTGAATGCGTGTAGTCTTTGGCTTCGTGCTGTGCTTCGTGTTCATTATTTATTTAGGTATTAGTGATTGTCGTGATAGTGCTATGTTAAAGGGTAATGGATGTGATAAAAGATTTGCTGGTGAAACCTTTTGGAACAAGTTATTTTCAGGAGAAGTTGCAAATTGTTAATACAGGTGGGCCAGTGTCATCGCTTGAACTTATTTCTACACACAAAGACAAAAATCGGGAATATGTGAAGCATTTTCGCAAGCAAATTATGACAAAACACCATGGTTGACAGGAAGTATAACTGTTAATAAGCTTTGCATTTTTGTTGGCCGTGCTCACTTTTCGGGGCTGAAAAGAATGTATGGACGCGTGGCTGATACTGAAATCTTTGCAACACTTGTGCCAAACATGAAAAATCCAAAAGTCACATAACTTCCTTTGTTAAGCCGCAATCTTTCGCACAGACACGTATTGACGTGAACTGGACAAACAGCGTGCTTTGGATGTGGTACGGCACAAGTAATCGGGTCCTGGAGTAAGTTGAATTTTGCACTTAAATTAATATTGCGGGTTTTTATTTCACTAGTGTACGTCTGTCATTTTGTATTTCACAGGCTGTTTTTTATAGCTTTATAATACTGTCTTGTTTTATTATTTGAAATTCTACACGTATAGTAAACTGCAATAACGAGAATTAATTGATTGTGATCGTAGCAATAAGACAAACATTCCGACACAATATTCCTAAATAAAATATGGAGCTTCACATAAATTGCACGGAAAATTTTGGAGTTTGAGGATCAAAAGGTCGGAGATTACCCACTTGTTAGAACCAGCATACGCCACTGCAAATTATATTTAGAAAATCCTGTAGTATCAGCTGCTGAACACCCCATAGTTGCAATATTCTTGTTTACATACTATGTCTAGACAAATTATTGTTGATGAGCTACACAAACTATAAGCGACTGCCAGTGGTTACAAAAGGCATAGATGATTTATGGCAGTGTGACTTGGTTGAAATGGCCCCTCATGGGGGACAGCTGAAAAACTTAGACAAGGTCAACAAAGGATATAAGTATATACTTACTGTTATAGACACATTTTCAAAATTTGCTTGGGCTTTGCCGCTCAAATCTAAGACTGGAAAATGTGTTACCGAAGCTTTTAGGACAATTATTAATCAGAGTGGAAGATCACCACGCTATCTACAAACAGATAATGGCAAAGAATTCTATAATTTGGTGTTCCAACAATTTATTAAAAGCCAGTCAATAAAACATTACTCGAGTTACAGCGATCTCAAGGCCTCTATTGTAGAAAGATTCAACAGAACTCTAAAAAATCATATGTATAAACAATTTACCCTTCAAGGTAATTATAAATGGCTTACTATCCTACCAGAACTTCTAGATAAATATAATAATTCAGTTCACACCACATTCAACATGAGGCCCTCTGAGGTAACTTCATCTGATGAGCAACAATTGATCAGTACTGTTTACTATCCTAGATACCAGCCAACAACCAAAAAAGCTAAATACAAGGTTGGTGATCAAGTAAGAATTAGTAAATATAAGCATTTATTCAAAAGAGGTTTTACCAGAAACTGGAGTACTGAATTATTTACAGTGGTTCAAGTTAAACCTGGGACCCGATATACATATATAATAAAAGATCACCGAGGAGAAATTCTCAAAGGCAGGTTTTATGAAGAAGAACTTAACAAAACTAAACAGCCGGATACATATCTTATAGAAAAAGTCATCCGCAGAAAAGGCAAGAAGATACTGGTCAAATGGCTAGGATTCCCAGAACACAGCTGGATCGAGGCAGACAAAGTGATACTATGAACACCTGGGA
Organism: Lepisma saccharinum; assembly: GCF_977018435.1. Lineage (NCBI taxonomy): Eukaryota > Metazoa > Arthropoda > Insecta > Zygentoma > Lepismatidae > Lepisma > Lepisma saccharinum. The sequence continues at coordinate 59,954,042 of NC_139238.1, read as the reverse complement.
TGTTATAAAAAGACTACCAGATCCTGAACAGCAGAATAAGAGAAATTGAAAGCTGTTGCCTGATAATATTAGATGTCTTATTGTTGGGCCATCGGTTTGTGGTAAAACTACACTAATGGTTGATAATTTTTTATTGGCACCCAACTGGTTAGACTGGAAAAACAGGCACTTGTATGTCTTCTCTAAGAGCTTAGAACAATTAAAATATCAGCAGCTAATGAAGCTATATGATGGACTAGATATAGCCACTTTTGAATCAGATGTTAAACCACTTCATGAATGTCTCGATAACTCTGTTGTTGTATTTGATGATATTATACTGGAAAACCAAAACAAGGTTAGAATTTTTTTTACACAGGGCCGACACAAAAACATAGATTGCTTCTACCTGGCACAAACTTTTTCTAAAATACCAAAACAACTGATAAGAGACAACAGCAATTTTATATGTGTGTTTCATCAAGACCATACCAACCTCAAACACATACATGATGAATATGTAGGTGGGGACTTGAGCTACAATGATTTTTCCAAGTTTTGCAGTAGGTGCTGGAACCAGGACAGCTATGGGTTTGTCACAATTGATATGACAAGGAAACCTAATAGTGGTAAATATAGAAATAAAATTAACAATTTTCTAGACATTGAAACATATATAAATAACCATGAAAAGACCAATTATTGATGATCTTAAATTAAGAGACTATCTTGTAAAAAGATTTAAGGGATGGAAAGTAGAGAACCGAGGTATCTATGAACAACACAAGCGCACAGAACAACCTATTATTGATGCTATTAGTGAACTAGGTAAAAATATCAAAACTGTTACAGAGCAGAATCAAAATTTGATCACAGAGCTTGTACCTGTAGCTGCTAGGAACATATTAGATTATCCAATCACCCCACTTTCTAGTATACATACACCTAGTCCTGTTCCTCCCCGAAGAATTGAAGCTACTCAGGATCCTATTGAATTGGGTCTTCTTGCTCAAAAATATTTAAGTACACCTAAAGACAACAAAGATGAGGTTTTTGGTTTATATTCTGACACAGAGCTTGATGGTAGCATCATACATAGAATTGGCAATTTCAGAGTAACATTTATGGGAGATGATCTAATAGTATATTCAGAATCTCATCTTGGAGAAAGAGGTGCTTTTGTTAAGTATCCTGGAACACCTGGATTGTGGGAACTGATGACTCGTAAGAGACCTGGCAGCTATACAGATCAAGACTACGAGCACTACAAAGAAATATTAATAAAATCAGATGCTCCATACCAGAACAATGATCCCACACAAAAAAAGAGTCAAGTCTAGCAGTGGAGCAAAATACAACAACTTAATCAAACCCATATGGTCACAGATCAAAACAGGTAGTGGGATCAAACAGTACAACACCCTGCCTAAAGAATTTGTCTGGGTTGATGATGTCAGGAAACTTGTAGATAGGTTGCTAGTCATAGCTGGGAAAGAAAATGCTGATAACCACAATTTTTACAACGAAAAGGTTGGAATTATGGACATGATAAGCACCAAATTGTCTAATTTTATAGTGAATGACACTAAGGGCATTGGATATCTTGTAAAAATTATTAATACTCTACCACCTAAATTTTGGAATATCTCTGAGGGTCGGAGGCTGGTTAATGACATCATAAACAAGCTTCCATTTGAGCTACACATACCAGGCTATCAGTATTGTCGTCCAGGCACCAAACTAGATCATAGACTAAACAGAGGTGACCCTGGTGTTAATCCCCTAGATGCTGCTTGTAGAGACCATGACATAGCATACAACACACATGATAATCTTGACAAGCGACATGTGGCAGACAAAAAATTAGAAGAACCTGCATTTGGTAGATTTGTAAGCGAAGATGCTTCTTTGGGTGAGAGAATAGCAGCATTGGGGAGCACCATAGCTATGAACACCAAACAAAAACTGGGGTGGGGGTTGTAATAGATTAAATAAATTAGCTACAATTTAATTGAACTAGTTAATCCCAGAATATGTATATAATAAACCAAAAATGAAGGCCAAGGGTGATATGTATCAAATACCTTATGCAGGTCTTAAATCTCTTAAAACTATTGATAGTCTTCTAACCAAAAAGCAGCGCAAGAAGAAAAGTTATTGTCTTGCCAAGGGACATGGTATGAAATTGTTACTTAGTACCTCCCAATTAAAAAAATTACAGGAATCTAGAAAAAAATAACATATAGGTGGATTCATATTTAGTATCCCAGCTATTTTAGCAGCTTTGGGGGCTGTGGGGAGCTTAGCTGGGGGATCAGGTGCCATAGCAAAAACAGTAATAGATGCCAAGAAGAATAAGGCAGAATTAGATGAACAAAAGCGCCATAATCTGGCCATGGAAAAAAAGGCAAAGGTCTTAAGGGAGTTATAAATAAGTTTTAAAAAAACAAGACCCGCTTACCAACCAAGATATTGAAGCTTTAATCAAACCATTAGGCATCAAACATTTTAGAGGTGTGTACATGTCTGATTCATTACCAGAACAACCATTCAAAAAAGAGTGTGGCATAGTTAATTTGGATAAGTACAAAAATCAGGGCACTCACTGGATCTGTTATTTTAAATATTTAAAAGATGAGGCATTTGTGTTTGATTCATTTGGAGGTGTTCCACCTGAGAATTTAGTAAAATGTCTAAAATCAACTAATGTTTATTACAATAATGCCCGTATTCAAAACTTTAAAGATGTTAATTGTGGACATCTGTGTTTGTCTATTCTTAGATATCTGTCTCAAATAAATAAACCATCAATTGAAAATTTTCAAAAAGCTTTGTGGTATCTAAAACATCATGGGAGTATTCCATCTTACCAGCCAAAATTCAATATTAAAGCTCAGACTACATGATGATATAGGTTATCCCAAAACAATAGCTCTCAGAGCATTTTATGGCATGTACTTGATCCCTAATATTACACACCACAACAACACAGTCACAGTTGGTGACCAAAAAATTTTCATCACTCCAGGGCAGTATAATCTGTCTACTCTAAATGCTCAGTTACCTAGAGGTATAGTGTTAACTCAAAATTCTGTTCCTCACAGAGTAGAGATTGTGTCTGCTACAGAGATAGTAGATCTGGGTACTATAGGAGAGCTGTTAGGATTCCAGAACAACACAAAACTTGAACCAGCCATTAAACACACTGCTATTAATATACCTAAATTCTTAGCTATAGAAACTCTAAATATTCACTGTAATGTGGCCGAGGGTATGATCACCAAATCAGATGGCATAGGCACTCACAAACAAACTGGGATCATCGCAACATTCAAACCTAACTCTGAATTTATGGAGCCAATCATCTACACTCCATCACCAACATTATATTTTCCTGTATATCATAATAGAATAGATTATATTGAGTTGATGGTCACTAATGAAAAAGAAGAATTAGTTGATTTTGCTGGAGCCACAACAACTGCTATCATAGAAATTAATATTTAAATAAAAATACATACAAAAAAAGGAAAATATTGAGAGTTATGAGCTACAATCATTCCCCCCAAACCGGAGGACTTTTGCAAATTTAAATCAAGCCAACACAGAGATTGAGGTTGACCTTGATGTAGGAGATGGCTTTATACACCCTCACAGAGCAGACCTATACATCAAATTTCATGTTGTCAAGCTCGATGGTACAGATTATCCGACTAACTCAAATATAAGACTGGTAGACAATTTTGTGCCACATCTGTTCTCTGAAATTGAGATCAGAAAACATGGTGTTGTTATAAACAGAGTAGACTACTCTGGTATTACCTCTACAGCTTTGGCCACACTAAAATTATCCAAGACCGAGGCCTCATACTACAAAATAGGTGGATTTGAGGCTAGTGATAAAATAATATCTAAAAGCCACACAGTATTGTTTCCTATGAGCCTGTTGCCAGGATTCTTCTCAGATTACAAAGATATTATGTGGAAGGGTGGTTTAAGAATTACATTTAGAAGAGCTGCCAATGATAATAATGCTTTGATGAGGTACAGATCATTAAACTCTACTGGGGCAGCTCTGCCTAATACCCTACCTGATGAAGGTATATGCCTTATTCAGACTATGGAGCTAAGAATCCCAGTTGTTGAATATGAATCCAGTTATGCTCTTAAATACAAAGCAGATATACTAAAAAATCCACAGGTGTCTTTACAATTTTATACATATCAATGTGTGCAAAAGCCTGCCACTGGTAGCTATTATGAATTTGATGCTACAAACTCATTCTCCAGTATACAATATGACATGCCAGATTTTGTGGTAGTACTGTTTCAGACTGGAAGACACAATAATCAAGAAAAAAATTCAATTAAGTTTGATAGCTGCAACATCAAAAACATATATCTTAAAAATGGCAGAAATGAGGTATTTCCTAGAGAAAATTATAATTTAAACATGTCCAAGGATGATTTTCTTAAATTATATGAGGCATTTACAGCTTACAAAAGGGTCACAATTGGGAATAATGACATGTATTACTCACCAGATGAATTCAAAACACAGAGACCCATGTTTGGCATCAACACCTCAAAAAGAAAACAAGTTGTGGTTAATGACAGGACAAACATTAAAATTATCTGTGAATTCCATGATACACTTCCCAGGGCCTTCCACATGGCGCAGTGGTAGCGTCATTGCCTTGTAATCGAGGGGTCCCGGGTTCGATACCCGGTGGAGGCACAAGCGGTTCGGATCCCACTTTAATCGGTAGGTCCAGTCCCGATTAGCCTTACTGTGCATAAAGTGGACTTAAAACACCAAATCACAATCACAATCACGATACACTTCCTGATGACACCATATGTAGTGTTATTCTTATAGGTGAAAAATCATATGTTTATGATGTAAGAAATTAGAGAGTTACAGAGCAATTCTAGAAGACCTCTGCATATTACATTGTCTTAGTATTAGATAAACAAGTTGTACCTAGTCTTGAATTAAAATATTTGGGTCAACATATTAAGATAATAATATAAAAATATTTTGAATAATTATTTAAAATTATATTACAGTGTACTACTGTATAATCAAAAAACTCTTAACAGCATCTTGGCTTAGTTTTAAGTGTGGCCAAAACAATATCAAAAAAAGCATATTTTTAACAAATTTATAAAAAGCAATTTAGCAAATTCAGGTTTGGCCACATCAATTTGAGGGGGGTCATCTTTTCTCGGAAGCTTTTTTTTACAAAAATCGTAGGTTATACACAGTAACAATAAAATTTTATAGACATTTTGCCTTAGTTTTAAGTATTTCTATTCAGTCAAAACACCTCATCATTTATCGCCCCAGTAATATCATCAATTACACTACTCCTCTTTTTTATGACTTTGTCCTCCTTTTTCGCCATGCTCTGTCTTCTCTTTTGAATGTGTGTGTCTGGTCACCCTAGGTTCACGCACAATGGGTACGTGGGGGTGAAAGGCAGCAGGAGCCTGGAGCTGATCACATCACCTCCAAAGTGGCCGAGATCGAGAATGTGTGGGGGCCTTACCCCAACATCTTCTAAATGTGCCTTCATGGCACGGTGTTATATGTACGGGGAACTTTAAAGTTACAGTGCCTCTAAATCCGTATATCCATGCTTGTACCCTTTTTATCCACCTAAAATAATTACCCTGTCACGTGATTTCGTGAAAATAAGTTTGTCATATTTCATTGTTTAACATTCATTTCAAACAATTGTTATGTCTTTTAAAAGAGTTTTCAAGAACACTAACTAGTGGTACCACAATATGGAAAAGTACGTTACAGTGGTCGGAGTTCTTGTGGAAAGGAAGATAAAGCTTGTAAACAAGGACGTATTTTGGGGGTCCACGGGTTCCCGACCTTCCTCCCCCGAAAGACGTATCAAGTACTAAAATGAAATAATGAAAAATATATTCTTTAGCCTTTGTTGTATAATTTTCTCTGAACTTATTGGAAGACAAGGATTATATTGGGATCATACGGCTTTGAAGGACAGGAAGGACATAATTAGGGGGGCCAGACCCCCCTCCCCCGAAAGACTTATGAAGTAAGAAAATTAAGTAATGGAAATATTAGCATTTGTTGTCCTGTACGCGGAACGTGGCAACACGGCACACAGCGATGTCGGTTGAACCGTGAAAACTACGGCCTCGCGCTACGAGTCAATGCTTGCCGTGTTGCCACGTTCTACGTACAGGTTTACTCTACTGAATAAAAATCTGTATAAAATCAGTTTCGCAATGTGAAATGACAATGATAGTACATTTTAGAAACAGATGCAAAGAGCTTCAAAACAAGACCAATATTGCATTTATAGGGCTATCCAATACAAAGAAAAAGTTGTTTCGCAAAATTGAAGAAAACGCTTTTTTGACAAATTTGAAAACTTGAAAATTAGGAATTGTGAAAAGCCTTTCTTCCTACACTGTACTAAAATTTCACAACGATCGGACAAAACCGTTCTTGATTTACAGAATTTAAAAGAGAGCGAAACTAAACTAAAAAAACTAAAAAAACGGCCCTTTTTTTAATTTTAATAATTTTTAATTGGCTGCGGTGGCTCAGTCGGTAACGCGTCTGACTACCATGCTAAACGGCCCGGGATCGATCCCCGGCCGGTTCAAATACGGGAACTTTTCTAACGTCCCAGCGTCGAATAACATGGGTACCTGGGGGAAACCCTGGAGGGTAAAGGCGGTCAGGGGCGTGATGCTGATCACATCATCCCCAATCACGACCTGATCAAGAAAGTGTGGGGCGTTACCCCCACACCCCCTATACGCCTCCATGGCATGGTGCTATGCACAGGGGAACACTTGACGTTTACCTTTTACCTTTTTTGTTCTCACGATGATAAAAAAATATCATGCCTACTCGAAAAAAAATTGGTTAGCACAGATTAATACACAACTGAATAAGCTAAATTCTGATGTATCTCTTATTAGTAGGGCTACTGGTTAATTTTTAATTGGAGTCCAAACTCGAGTATCTATAATTTTTAATCCGAAAGTAAATTGCATCACTCATCAAATCTATGTGTATGACTGGCACATCTCAAACAGGGATCATATTTACAACCCACTTGTAAACTACATCGTATACTTATGGTGCTCCAGTTGAATTCAATTTAAGCGAATCACCAGTAGAATGTGACGTCACCAGTAGAAAATATGTCACTAATATATTTATTTTTGTGAAAGAGAGCGTAATTTCCTTGTTATTATATGTAATTATTATATGTAATAATGCACCTTGTTCGTAATGTATATCTGTTGTTTATTGTTTATTGTATTTTGTGTCCTATTATGAGTAGTTTAATGTATCTTCATGTTTGCGAGAGTGCACTATAAGAATTTGTATTTCTAAACATGTATAGATGTCAGTTTTGTTAGTAGAATCTCTTTGTAAATAGTGAGTGATTCATCTGTACTTGCATCTGTTTTCTCGAAATAGTATAAAAGCGAGGATGTAGTGTAAGAAATATCACACTTTCGCCACGGATCGACGAAGCTTTTAAATTTAAAAGGAACTCCTCGGTGTTGTGCATACATTTTGGTATGGTAGTTCGGGGCGCAAGCTAGGCCTATGTGACCATAGGTACGCCGATAGCCATGCATTGATGCTATGCACAATACTGCAACCATTCTACGTTTAAAAATAAAGCTAGCCTAAGGATTAATTTGGAAATAAAAGGCTAAAGAGCAAATATTGGCCCAGTTATTATAGCATATCTCTTGGTGTGGTAGTTCGGGGCGCAAGCTGGGTCTATGTGATCATAGGCATGCCGATAGCCACGCATTGAGTTTATGCGTTTTTAGTTGGGTCAATTCATCGACAAAGCGAAATCCTCGCCTTCGTTTCAATTATATTTGCATTATAATTGCAATAAATAAAGAATAAAACCTTTCAGTTTATATATACTGCAGTAATGTGGTTTTATTTCTCTGTGCAGTGCATATTGTCTTTGCCTAACACTATCGCTGTACCTGAGAGGAGTCTGTGTACTTCACCGAGTCTCATCGTTAACCGCTGATTATTATTAAGTTATTATTAATAAATATAATAATATGTTTAATAGTATAATAATACAGGTTTGACTTGAGCGTATCAAAGTAAGCATTTAAACGTACATTGGGTGTATCTAGCAAACCCAAGCACTACACTGTACGTAACCTGAGTACAGGAACACGGCATTGTAATAAGTACCGTATGCAATAAATGAACCATATACGATTACCTATTGTAAAAATCCCTGTTTAATCCTACGAGCATGAAGTGACCATGAAAATATGGATTCGAACCGTTGCCTCAAATAACAACCGAAAAGAATATACACTTGGACATAACATCACTTGCTCCAGTCACACTGGGAAAAATAAATGCTGCACACATCTCTGTCTGTACACACATTAACGTAGGTACCTTTAACGACAAATTTCACTTGAACAACTTGTAGTATGTAGGTATTATTCATTAAGCGCTCAACTAATGCTGTTTATCAGCATAAGAAAAATATAATATATTGTAGCTACAAAATTACGTGGCCTTCACATTGGCACACAGTTATCGCTCCTTCATGGGCATAACATGCATTCCGAGCACAAACTACAACTACTGATCTCCCAAGATAAAATAACAGGCGAGTTTCTCATTATCGCAAACATCTGAGGTCCCTTAGACACTAAATATATAACTCAATGTCAACTACATAATTCGTCAATCGTACGGTATACTTCAAAATATACGTAAAAGCATCTGCATTTGAGCATGCAGGGAAACAAAGCCGCTCCAACGGCACTTGTGCCTTATGAATCCAAAATTTACATTTTCAAAGTAATCTTACCGTTATTCTATTGGGGCTATTAAAACCACTGAATTTTGGAACTGCCGAATTAGCACTTGCAAATGTCACCGCAAAAGGGGGCACAAATCTCCACATGTGTTCAATAACCAACTAACTACCACAACAACTACAGAATGTACCTAAACTAGAGCAACTAGTAACGTGAAACCTAATGTTTTTCATTATGAGGCATTATGAGACATCAAATATGTGGCAACATTACGTAATGAAAGAGAAACTACTTATACTAGGTCAATATGCGTAATACTTACACATAGTATAATGTGTTTCACTTAAAATGAAATGACTAAAATAGTGCCACTTTAATGGGCCATAGGAATTTACACAATTTTGGTACATAGAATGGAACTACTGCTACCGCTACTGGATCTTATATCGCAAGATAGAATTAACGAGCCACGATTATTTCAAGAGGGCCGGACCCTGTGGCCGAGTGGTTAGCACATCGCGCTGCGACACCAAGGGCCGTAGGTTTGAATCCCGCTCGGGCTTGGTTGTTTGTGAATGTCCATTCATCAATTGCATCATTTCATCACTCATCCCCATCTTCGCAAATTAGCCAAGAGACACAAAACGCGAAGTAAAATAAACTAAATAAATAAAAATTATTTCAAGAGGCTTCCTATCGCAACCCACATCCTGTTGGACGCTATCCGAACGAGATAAGCACTTTCTCACAGCAATTCAATGCAAAGCATTTCCAAGCGAGCAAGAAATCAATATTCTAACTAAAGACATAACCAACTTTTTTCAACTATTCCAATCAACTAAACATACGGCCAACAATAAGGTGTAAAACAGTTCAATACAAGGGAAAGCGACCTAGGGCATTACAGCAAGAATTAGATAATAATCTATTTAATCAAACAAGAGAAACAGACATGCACATCCTCAGCATTTGCTGTGAGTTCCTGAGGAAAATAAAATGTGTACCACAATCTACCTTCCACTGTCGGAGGGAACACCACTATGTAACTTTCAGTATACGGTATAGTAGAACGATATTGGATCGACCCTCTACCGTGAAAGGGAAGAGATCGGTGCACCTCCGCTACTGCGTAACACCATGTAACGTGGTGGAAAGTACTGGGATCGAACCCCTGCCGTGAAATCGCGGATTAAATTGAAAATAATGGGGACATGCCGTGAAAAGGCGGACATAACAAACAAAGCAGACACCTCAATAAGGAACAATAATCAAGTTTTGAAACAACGGACACCAGAATACAACCCAAGCGGAACCAGTACAACAGAAAGCGACAAAAGAAAATTAACACCTTCGAATTAGAGACCACCAAGACAACATTGAATCATGAATTAAAGTACAATTTCTGGGGGAACTGGGATCGACCCTCCGCTGTAAAAAGCAGAGATCGCACCTCCACCATTATGTAACGGTCAGCTGAGGTTTGAAGGCCCCCAAGTCAACCGTCAGGGTAACGTAGCTCAGACGTAGGAAGTTTTGCTGTAAGAGAACATATTAGGTACTAAGGTAAAGCCTTAATTCTAAAGTGGTGATACCTGTAAGGCGTAGACGCAATGAAACAGCTTATAAATAATAAGAATGTTTATAAATATAAAACAGCGTAGTTGATATGATGGAGGAAATCTCAACCTAAGAGTTAAGGCAAGGAATCACTTGGAAGAAAGGGATAAGAGATTAGCCTACTTATAAGTTGTAGAGCAGTTCCATCTTCAATCAGCGTCTAGACAGCCGGACACGGGTGGGTGGTTAGCCATCTAGGTATGGAGAAATGCAGCGCCTCCGGCTACACCTTAGATCTATCACTCGACTTCCACACACTTAGTCTTGCGACTAGGGTATTTATACATCGGGTGTGGTATTGGTAATCTTGTTCAGGGCTATTGTCCTCATCTTGCATCAGCCTTGGTATTTTTACTCGTCGAGGCTAAGGTCAGCCTCTGGAAGTCTGGAAAGCCAAGGTTGTCCATCATGGCGCCCGACAGTTAGCAACGTTTACATCGGCTCCGGGTTTTACGTTATTTTTTTGCTGGATATTAGGTAGCTGGACTTTTGTTCACATAAACAAAAGTTGTATAAGTGTGTATGAAGTGTGTATAAAACACCAAAATACGCTCATCCACTGCTAGAAGAATATAATCGAAGAAGAGAAATCACAAGTTAGGCTGTTTTCCATCACAGACAGATCCTCCCGTTCGCTTTCGAAATCAGGCGTACCAACTCAACATGCCACGTGCCACCGGAAAAGACCAGGGACTCAGCGATCGCCTCAACAACTTTGAAAAGGAAGTGCGGGACGAGTTAGCCTCCTTCAAGGTAGCAATGGAGAGTGAATTGCAGGAAAACACGACCGATACTCCGCAGAATTTAGAAGCCATAAAGAAACTGCAGGCAGCCCTTGCCAAGATGGAGGCCAGAATCGAGGAGAAATTTAGGCTACAAAGGGAAGAACTGGCCTCGTTGCGGGATAGAATTGTACAAAATGAAGGCAAGATCGACGCCATGGAACAATATTCACGAAGAGAATGTCTGCTGATCCATGGAATTCAAGAGAAAATAAAGGAGAACGCAGAAGAAAAAGTGCTTGACGTTCTGCAGAAGACGCTACAGCTGGTCGTGAAAAGCGAGGACATTGCTCGATGCCATCGTTTGGGGAAGCCGAATCGCTCTGTGGCCGACGCCCTGCATGAAGGAAGGCGATGCATCATCGTCAAGTTTGCGTCATATAGGACCCTCCACCTGGTATGGTCCTCCAAGAGGAAACTCAAGGAAGCAGGGAGTTCCATATTCATCACGGAGTCCCTCACAGCCGTATGCCAAGAGATCTTACGTGCGGCCAAAGACAAGTTCGGCCGACGAAACTGCTACACCGAGGACGGAAGGATCGTCGTCCGTACGGAGAACGGCAGAAAGAACACCATCACGTGCATGAGAGAACTGGATCTACTGTGATCGTACCTTACCCCCCCCCCCCTTTCATGAACATTTTGTGTTGGTGCTTAAGTGTAAATGTGTATTAACTATAGTGCATCTTCATCTTCATCTACCGACCTGAAATCCTATCAATCCGTAGCCGCTAAAGAATGAAAATACTTTAAAAAACATCATTCAACATATTCTTTTTTAAATATATATATTTTTCCTTTTCCTATTAAGAGTGACGTAATGAAGAAAATGTATGTAATCGTGTTACCTCAGTGTCCAAATATCAACCTGCCCGACCTGTCATTTGTTCCACGAGACAAGGTAAGCCTTGGCTCTTTAATAGCAAGTATTCAATAGTTGGTAAACTTGAAAACATCCAAAGTTTTTCACTGCATTCCTTGCAAGGGCTCAAATGTGAGGACGGTTCCCGTTAACCCCCGAGGTAATGACCAGCTGCTGGGAAGGGGAGGGCCAAGCAATGACTCATTTTTCCGTGTCGCTCTCGCGAATGTCAGATCGCTAGTTCCGAAAATGGACGAACTGCGGCTTGTTGTAAAAGAGGGAGACTTCGACTTGATTGTCATTACAGAAAGCTGGATAAAGGACGGAACACCACTATCTCTAATTAGTATACAGGGTTATGAAACGCTAACAAAAAATAGAACCAAGAAAAACTGTGGCGGAATTGTAGTTTTTCATAAGTCTAACTTAACTGTTCGAACAATAGAGACGAAAGTAAATACTGAAGGCATCGAAACATTAACTTTGATTCTGAAGTACATGAATAAACAGTTTGGTGTATGTTCCATATACAGACCGCCCAATGTCCCATACACAAAACTTACATTGTTCGAAGAATTAATGTCCGAAATCTATCCACTAGTCGATAATCTCTTCCTGTTAGGAGATGTAAACTGCGATTATCTCACCCCGAATAAAACAGAAACACGGCTTTTAAGATCGATTTTTGATTCATTTGGTCTAACGCAAATAGTTAATAAACGAACCCGTATCACCGAAAAAAGTAAAACGCTGCTTGACATCATAGCCGTCGACAATACAGAATTACTGTTTAATACTGACGTCACTGTCCCAATCGGTAAATCAGACCACTGCGTTGCGTACGCTGATTTCTTGTTGCAGAAACCGGAACCTCAAGCGAGCTACGTTTATTGTAGAAATTTTAATACCTTCAACGAAGAAAGTTTTGCAAAAGATATAACTGATGTAGATTGGTCAAAGCTTTACTCACTTGATGATGTTAATAATAAAGTGGAGTTTTTGACCTCAAATATACAAAATGTTTTTGACACGCACGCACCTCTAAAAATCGTAAAGCACAATAAGAAAAATGCACCGTGGATCACCAGTAATGTTAAATTGTTGATGAGAATCAGAGATAACGCGCTACGAAAGTTCAAACGTTCGAACAATCCAAGCGACTGGCAACAATATAAAGAACTCCGGAATTTTACAACAACTGTCATAAGACAAGAAAAGAAATGTTATCTTACCTTCAAATTTGGCGGGAAAAATTTAAACCGGAGAGAAACATGGAATGAGTTGAAACAATTGGGTATTGTTAACAATAAAAAGTCTCACGATAATACATTCTCTCTCATAAGTACCACTGAAGATTTAGATGATGTTAATGACCATTTTGGTAAAATTTGCAATGAATCTGAAATTCCTCCTCCACTTAAGGCTCAGCAAATAAAGCATTTCGAGAACAAAACCTGTTGCACCGCTGAACAATATTTTAACTTTACTGAGGTAACTGAAAAAGATGTACATAGAACTATTTATAGTATACGCTCAAATAGTTTTGGAGTAGATGGTATCAGCACTAAAATGCTCAAACTTTCTTTGCCTTATGTTTTATCTCCGCTAACGCACGTCATTAACTCCTCTCTTTCCAGTGGCGTCTTTCGTGAAATGTGGAAAGAAGCACGAATCCTGCCACTTCAGAAAAAGCAGATCGCCACTTCTTACAATGACTTTAGGCCTATCAGTCTTTTGCCTGTGCTATCTAAAGTACTCGAGAAAATAGTGCATTCGCAGACGTTAAACTACGTTAACACGAATAGTTTACTGCCCCCGCTGGAGTCCGGATTTCGAGAGAAACACAGCACAGCCACTGCTCTTGCTAAAGTTGTGGATGATATTCTCTATGCCATTGATAAACAGCAAGTCACTATTTTAGTACTTCTGGATCTCAGTAAGGCTTTTGACACTGTGCAGCATGATTTATTATTAGCCAAACTTAAATATTACAAGTTTTCTCCTTCAACATTAAACTGGTTTCAAACATATCTATTTTACAGACGTCAAAGGGTCGTATTACATAATTCACCATCTCACGTGTCTCAACCTATAACGCTGAAAGCAGGCGTGCCGCAAGGATCAATATTAGGCCCCCTCCTCTTCACCCTTTACACTGCAGATTTGCAGCAAGTAATAAAATTCTTCACTCCACATTTTTACGCAGACGATACCCAGTTATATTTCTCAGATCATTACGCTTCGTTGGAACATAAGCTTCAGTCACTAAATTCTGACTTGAACATCGTCAGTAACTGGTGTGTATCTAACGGTCTTAAAATAAATCCAGAAAAATCCACTTTCATAATCATTGGTTCTAATTATTCAAGGTCGTTAATTAAAAATATGAAGATCGAGCTCAAAATGAACAATTTGCCCATTGTCAGGAATAACACTGCTAAAAATCTTGGTCTGATTTTTGACGAAATTTTGGATTGGACAGAACATGTAAAGACGCAATGTAGGAAAGCTTATGGAACACTTAGGAATCTGAATCGTTTCCGTGACTTCCTCCCTGCGGAATGCAAGCTAAGACTCATCCAAGCGTTAATCTACCCTTTGTTCGACTATTGTGATAATGTTTACGGTCCTCAACTCTCGCAAAAGCTCTGTAAAAAAATACAAATGGTGCAAAATGCCTGCTTCCGATACATTTTTCAAGCAAAAAGATCCGATCATATTCTTCCATTCTTAAATAATAATCTACGCCGCATACTGACAGAAGGTAAACCGCAGTACCTGTTTGAGAAGATGCATTCCCGTAGGGAAATCCATCAGTATGTTACCCGCAAGCGGAACAACTTCGATTTACCCCATCACTCTACCACGGCCTACAAATCATCTTTCTCCTTTTCGGCTCCCAAAGCATGGAATGCATTGCCTGCAAATATCGCTAGTGTAAACAACCCATTATATTTCAAAGGTAAAATAAAAGATCTGCTGTTAATGGAACAATGGCAGAGTCGGGGCACATACTGAAGGTATCAAGTCACTCACTAAAAGGAATTGTATTATTGTATTATTATTACTATTGTCTTTTGTATTTCTAGTTACACTTTTTTTGTATGCAACTAATTCCTATGTATTTTTTTCTATCTTCATTTTTTATTTTTTTATTTTTTTATTTGTATTATTATTATTATTATTATTATTTTTACGTTTAGCTTACTGCTCCATAAGTTTATAATAATCTCATATGTATTATCATATTGACAAGGGTTAGGTGGCAGAGCAGCCCTTGGCTGAACCTCGCCCGCTGAATAAAGAAAATTTATTATTATTATTATTATTATTATTATCTATCAGGTGGCCTTGGCATTGAGTGATCAGGGCTGCAGGGAGTGGCATCACTCATAGTAACAGCTGAGCTCACGGCCACAGGGAGTCACATCGCTCATGACAACAGCTGCAACAACTTTCGGTAGAGACCACAACTTCCTGTGGTAACTGACCTTACTTCTGGTAAGGCTATAGCATGCACGTGGACAGTGATGACTTTCGATGATGCAATCCACTATGCTTCCTGTTGTGAACCGCACCCATCTAAGGTGACTAAGTTCACTGGATTTATGTACATGCAAAATGTGCATGTTACAACACTTTTTCTGATTGGGAGGTTGGCAACGCGACACTCGGTACAAACTGCGCTTCACATCTATTTCTTGTCCAGCGCGGGGTGTCCAACGAGGGGAAAGGGAAGATGAGGGTAGAAAGGCAAAGACAACTTGTTCCGAGGGCGAGAAAAATGCTTCTATTAAGGTGTTCTTCGTTTTCGTTAGTTCGTCGATTTACTCCTGTTGCGTTGTTGTTTTATTGATATATTTTATCTATTTTTTTACTTCGATTTTTGTGCTACTTTTGGCTAATTTGCGAAGATGGGGAAGAGTGTTGATATGATGAAATTGACGAATGGTTACAGAAATATCCATGCCCAGGCCGAGATCCGAACCCAGGACCCCTTGCGTTGTAGCGCGATGTGCTAACCACTCCGCCACGGGGGTCGGATTTCATTGTTGTGAGCGTGAAGTGAGAAAGGGGAATAATGACTTGTATTACTCTGGAATGCTAAAAAAGACAAGCATAAAAGCCTATTACCGGGCATAGGAGGAAAGAAGGGGCATCGGAACATTGAGGACTGCCACTCGAATGACATCTAAAGCATCAATTTACAATAAAATGAATAAATACGATTTACGAGTTGGCACACATCAAGCGTTACTTGCAACGTCCACCCACGCAGTGCTCAGCACCACGGTGCAGGAGTACTGGTACTGGCTGCGTTCAACACGCTAATAGTTGGGTGGTCGGCGAGAGTTTACCCATATGTGCTAACTGATTCAGTCGTAGTACAACTAACTAACTAACTCCCTAGCCTTCTTGAACCCGAAGGTTCATGGCTGCAGCAAAACAGGTCTTCCATCTTTCCCTTTCTTGAGCAAGTTCTATATACTCTTTTCCATCCCTACCGATTTCCCTTAGGTCCATCTCAACGTTGTCCCTCCATCTTCGTCTTGGCCTTCCTAAAGTTCTCTTACCATCAGGTTTCCCAACAAGAATCCTGTAAATTCCTCTTTCCTCTCCCATTCGTGCCACATGGCCTGCCCACCTAAGTCTTCTTGATTTAAATATTCTAATAATATCTGGACATGAATACAAATTATGTAGTTCTAAATTATGTAACCTTCTCCACTCACCTGTCTCCTCATCCCTTTTAGGTCCAAAGATTTTCCTAAGGATCTTATTTTCAAATACTCTCAATTTATGTTCCTCTTTCAATGTAAGGGACCAAGTTTCACATCCATATAATACCGTAACGAACTGTTGCTCGTTGGGATCTTACCAGAATCCTAACCATTATGCTTGGGTGATGTAGCTTCGTCATTCATTCATCCTCACTGGTGAGCACTCGCCCTTTGGCAGATAACTCGATGGTAATAGGCGAGAGGTTACTTTCACACTTGAAATGGCACAACACCAAGAACTTGGATTTTATGTCTTCCAGTTTAGACCAACATGGTTAGAGAAGGATATTACCTGTCTATTCGATGCTGAAGAAATCCTCGGAGAAAACTCCTAGAAATGCTCTATCCAGACTCGCTCTAGCTCCCCGATCTTTCTCCTTCCTCGTACCAAAGTAAAAGACCCCAAGTCGCCCCTTACACTCTAACTTATCCTTTCTTCCACCACCTGGTTATTGCTCTCCGATACCCGTTGGTCAGCAACTTCCTTTCAATCAACCAGGAAGATAGATTTGATACTGACTTAGCATTCTTTGAATGCTTCAGAGAGTAACGGCCGACGAAGGAGGTTATTGCTTTTGGCTTGCTTCTTTTCTCTAATCAGGGGAACCTGTTACGATACCTCCGTCGGGAAAAAATTTCCCAAATTGAAATTTATATTTGAAATACCCATGTTGATCTAAACTTAGAAGTTGGAGTTTTTTATTAAAACTTAGAGAAGGAAATAAAACACAAATAAAATAAACCATATTTTCCCTGCCAAAACCCAAAAATTAACGAAATTAAAATTGCATGATTATATCAAGTGCAGATGTTGCAACAGGCCATAAGTAATATGATAAGTCTTAACTTTTTTATGTACTTGGCCGTAAAAAACAAGGTAAGCAAAACAAACACACGTGTTTTTCGAAGAGATAAAAAAAATGTTTTGGTTAGCGTAAGCAATGTTGTCTGCGCGTAAGCAGTCTGTCGGTGTCATAATCACTGAAGGGCGGAGCCCAACATCTATTTTGTAATGGCCGCCGTGGCTATCACTTGATACACAAAGGTGGACATAATTCGAGGGTGTTGCTAGGTACACAAAGATGGCCACTAGTCACGTGACTGTCTCCAAGAATTTCTATGTCGCACGTGTTTCGGGATGGCGCGCTGAAGGCAAGCGGCCTGTTTACACAATTACGTGTTGTGAAGAACTGTATTTCATAACATTGAAACAATGTGACGAGTGCAATCTACACTGGAGCTCACACAGTAGTTTTATAAAACACACGTGTTCGCAGAAAGTGTTGTGTCACTATAGTTCGTTGATCCCAAGGTTCCTAGGATCGCTGAGACACTAACTGGAAGTACAGAAGTAAGTATGATTTTAATTGTATCCAAAAAACACACACGTACTCTTGTGGATGATACTTCCAGTGAAACACAATCTATGTTAGAAACTTTTGCACACACTGATTTCCGTTGCAACATTTTCTTTCTAGAAGAAGAAAAGAAAACGGTCAATGAGACCGGTGAGCACTTTCGAAATATAAATGTTGTCGTGCTGCACGTTCACTTAAACTGGATCAAATGCACTGTTAATATACATTGTTGAGAAGTGAACAATTCCTGATGTTTTCTCACTTAGTACACTCCCATGCACTAATCATTGAAGGAAGGTTTCACATACTGGAAAATTACCTTTCAAGACTGTCTTGCATGAAAACGTGTATAATTGGATGTGATTTGTTGACTATATCACATCGATGCACTTCTAGAAGCGTTGGGACATGACCATTTTAGGAGGGGTCATGTATTGAAATTCTGGAACAATGGGTATGAAGTCTGTGGAACTAAGGTGCTTTGCAGATTAGTTTCCTCTTCTGTGGCTTTTGAATTACTTATCGACATAGGCTTGTAAATATTTAATGCATTTACACGTAAGATAATCTGAGACGTGTAAATTGCACTGTTTGATGGCGTAATGTGACCTTAATTGGAACAGGTCAACGCACTTTCTGGAACACACTCTTCTGCTTTCTTCTTTCTTCTGTTTTCATTTTCTTATTCTTCTTTTCTTCATATACTGGAACAGTGATTGGGGAAAGGACTGTAAAACTTAGTCCGTTGTGGGGATTTTCTTCGTGTGGAGAATTGTGGAGAATTTTGTTGCTGGAACTTGGTAACTCCGGCGATTTTCGTCGTGAACAAAAGGGAAAGAATTGCGGGAATCTTCCGTTGATGAAGTTGGGGAATGCGAACTGGAGTTGAAGTGCCTGCTCACATGGCTGTTGCATGCAGTTTTCCTGGGGAGATAAACCATCGGGATGCGTGCGGATTCGGGTTCGAATCCCGTTCTCCTTGCTGGTGATGGGCCAAACTGCTGCATGTTGATTCCCAATACGCTGGGAAAATCCTTCTCCTGTTGAGAACTTTTGACTGGTGTAATGAATAGACAGATTTAGGTAAAGGATAAAATATAATTTCGTAGACGGGAAATGAGGAAAGGGTGTTGATATAGACTTATTAACACAAATAACAAAATTCCAATGCTGTGCCATACCTTGTGTGAACATTTATAAATTACTATGAAAATGGAAATTAAAAAAGGACTAATAAGTATTAGAATAATAAAATATATGGGTAAGCTTATAATAAATCAGTTCTGTCACATTTATGTGAGAATTCATAAAGAAACCAATGAAATATTTGTTAAATTTATCGAAACTATTACTTCTATTTTCCCTTGTTGTATGAGAAATGTCTTGTTGTTAATAGAAAAATGAGTATACCTTAAAAGTGAAAGTATTTAGTGACATGTCTAAAGGTGCTAATTTGTGATCTTTAAAACATCGTAACAATTAGTCACGGTGCCTATTTATGACGGTTCACTGCTGGTCCAAATACATGTGATAATACGTATCAATTAATCTGTCTTGCAAGTTGTTCTTTTAAAAAAAAAATACTTAAAATAATCTCATTATTGTAATTAACCTAAGTGCATAAATGCAACGTTTATGGCAAAATTTTATCTATTTAGGCTAAAATATCCCTAACGTTGTTAACAATAAATTCTATCGTTAAATAAAATATCTAACGGCTATATCCTTAAATAAAACTTGTCCCTTGAAAATTTAATGAATGAACGCCACTGGCTCAGAAAAATATGCATAGTCTAAAGTTTTGTTGACTTTCCAATGCTAAGTTCTAATCGTGCTGAAAGTACTCGGGAGAGCTTCAGCGCAGAGAAAGAATGTGTTGACTACATGTATTCGAAATTCTTGCAAGGTTGCGTTTCGTATTACGAGCAGAAACTTTCTGCCGCTTCGAAGCTGGCATCGAAAAAAAATACTTCTTGAGGAGGAAAAGGAAGAAGAAGAATGGAGCGCTAGGATTTGCTGAAGCGTCGCATGACGCGTACATGTTGACGTTACTATAACTTACTATGGACAAGATTTAGTAAACTAAGCTGGGCGAAACTGAATGCCAAGAACCTTGAAATGCAAACGTGGCAAAAAGGTGGGAGGGGATTAACGGGCATACAACGAGCGGTTGCAAGTCTTGAATGCTTCCCCGTGCTTGCGCAAAACAACAACTCGGAAAAATGCAAGCGAAAATACAAGCTAATAAATTTTACGTGGAAATACAATCGGGGTTCAGTAATAATTTCTTGCAAAGCACTATTTATCTGCTGAGTTTATTTAACTAATATTTATCCCTTATTTTTAAGCACTATTTATGGACTTATCATATTTTAAAATTACTACAAAATTATCTAATTTAATCTCAAATGTTATCTTTATTTATAATTGCTTAAAAGATCAGTCAAACTGGTGATGAACAATAACACTAATTTACTCTTGACTACCTAACTAACATAATAATTATTACTTATGCGATATTTAAATGCATTTGAATACTAACATCACTAAAATTGGAGAACGTAATCATTATCTCTACTCATTCTAAAATATGCTTAGCATATTATTGTGGCAAAGCTTAAAACTAAAACCTTTAGTGGTTTAACCATAAACATTCTGCGATAGCAAAATGGATTTCCAAGAATTGGTCTCGATCCAATATCCAAAGGAAAATACTTATTTGGGCGCAATAAAATCTTATCATCTATGTATACATATTCACATAAAAATAAATATTCTCAATAACTTTGCGCTAAATACAAAACTTTGCTAGTATGAAGGTTTGTCTTTTTCTATTAATAAAACTATAATTTTAGTGATGTGATGACTATACTAGTATAAATTATACCGCTTAAAAATATTATCGCATATTATAACATTTAAATAAATTAATAAACTAATGCCTTTAAAAAACTTTTTTTTATGCACACTTGAGTCGTGTAGGACCTGTTTAATGTTAGTGAATGCCGTAACTTGAAATATAATTGCGATGTTTATATTTTAAGGTTTAAAATGTAACACATGAAGTTTAAATATTTAAAATTTAAAGCTATAAGAAAACTAAACAGGGATATTAAGCTATGAATACAATAGCTGAGGAGAAAAAAAATATAAATAATCCACAAAAAAGAAAATAATTCTGTTAACATGTGAGAAACGTCCGCGCCGTGTATACTGCTCTCTTAATCCTTTTCTAGCTAACCTATTAAGTTGGCTTTGCCTAACTGAGGTGCTCTAAGCATAAATATATATCATATGTATCATATGTATAATCTCTTTGACGTCACTAAGGCCCATTTATGAATGCCACTAAAACACCTATTATTCCTAAACTAGAATTTTTAATTAATCAAGCGGTTTATATTCTATACGATTGGTAGCGCCACTCTTACTACATTACGCTTAGCGCAGTAGCGGACATAATTGCTACACTTTCCTAGAAATATAATTGGCGTTTCATTTCCTCACATGTTGACATGAATTTGATAATAAATAATTTATTGCTTAATTAGGGTAACATAAGGCAATGTGATTGACTCGTGAATTCCTCGACTATCTCCTTAATCTAAGCTCCCTCCTTGAGGTGCTAGGAGACTTCAGTCATTTTGAGTGTAAATGAGTCGACCAAAGGACCTTGTTCGTTCCCAAAATTATATTTATTAAAATTTAATATCCTCGTTGCTATAATCTTAACAGCTATATCTCATGCATTCTAAATCATTTACAAGTTACGGTCAGTTTTAAACAAAATTTAAATTGAAACTTTTAAGAACTTTAATTAATAAACAACAACAACAAAATTTGACTTAGCATACTCGCTGCTGGACTCAGTAAATACATAGTGCAAATGAGTCGGAGTCAAGACTAAAATTATTTTCGTCTTTAGCAATAATCTTATTACGCATCTTTTAATTAAAAATGTAATTAATCAAATACATAAAAGTAAAACAGAATCACTGTCTAATTTATAATGTCATTGTTCGAAATTAAGTTAAATCCTGGAAATGGTGAAAATTTTCCAGATGGTTGATCTTTCATAGCCAGGGTACGGGTACCACAGCGCTACCAGGAGCGAATTGATGAAAAAACGTCCACGGACGTCCCGGGACCGGCCACATTTTTGATGGAATGGGCCTCCCTAAAATCCGCCATCAAACCTTCCGCCACGCGGAATGACGGACGCCCCTGATACCACTTCGCCAGCCCAACGCGGATAACCGCGATGGAACTAGGGCGCAGGGCTATTCCCTGCTCGCCCGTGGCTGCCGAGGTCAACATCTTACCTTCTTTTCCTCCGCATTTTTACTTTTTGCGGGTGGCTAATTCATCCACCAATTGGAACTCAACATTTATCATAACAAAAGTAATTTTCCCTGACCTTTAGCATAAGAAAAAAAAACGCGTGTCGCCTTATGAATTCTCTTTTTTAAATGCGTACGTAAACAGTTAATGATTTTAACATTTTCATCATGAGTTGCATCCTTTCTTATCCTGATTAAGCGTAACTAAATTTTGAAGAAAAAAAATTCTATGGCTGAAATCCTGGTACTAGATTCTTAATTTTCATTTATTTCAAATTGAAATGAATGAAAATTCCAGCACCTCCATCCACGTAACGTACTGTTGCTCGTTGGGATCTTACCAGAATCCTAAACATTATGCTTGGGTGATGTAGCTTCGTCATTCATTCATCCTCACTGGTGAGCACTCGCCCCTTGGCAGATAACTCGATGGTAATAGGCGAGAGGTTACTTTCACACTTGAAATGGCACAACACCAAGAACTTGGATTTTATGTCTTCCAGTTTAGACCAACATGGTTAGAGAAGGATATTACCTGTCTATTCGATGCTGAAGAAATCCTCGGAGAAAACTCCTAGAAATGCTCTATCCAGACTCGCTCTAGCTCCCCGATCTTTCTCCTTCCTCGTACCAAAGTAAAAGATCCCAAGTCGCCCCTTACACTCTAACTTCTTCCACCACCACCTTTCTTCCACCACCTGGTTATTGCTCTCCGATACCCGTTGGTCAGCAACTTCCTTTAAATCAACCAGGAAGATAGATTTGATACTGACTTAGCATTCTTTGAATGCTTCAGAGAGTAACGGCCGACGAAGGATGTTATTGCTTTTGGCTTGCTACTTTTCTCTAATCAGGGGAACCTGTTACGATACTTCAGGTAAAATTACTGTTTTGTATATTTTAACTTTTAGTTTTTTAGATATTAAACGAGAAGACAAAAGTTTATGAAGAGAGAAGTAAGTAGTGTAATTGGACCTACAACCAGGACGAGAAAGTATGAACCCCCTCAGGCAGATTTGTCTACACTTAAAACAAGCTCAACATGCCCATATGAGCTTTTTGCTCAAGTGTGGAACCCCGTCTAATCCAAGATTTTTGTAAAAAATACCCTCGGGAGTTCCTGAGAAAGTATGACCCCCTCAGATTGATTTGCCTACACTTACAAAAGGCACTTCTGTGAGATTGTTGTCCATAAACCTGTCAAAAATAAGCCTCTCTTGATATTTTTTTTGCCCACACCTAAAACTACGCCAAACGTATTAACACACACACACACACACACATATTTACTTCCGGTCCACTTCCGGCCCACTTGTGGCTTATTTCTGAGCACAGCTCTGTTAGAGATAGGGATATTATATAAATTTAAAAATTATTTCATTCTTCACAAACAAATCTCATCTAACAATTCCATAACGGTTCCATGCTCAGCTCTGTGTCTGTGTGAGGCAAGCACAGCTCTGTTAGAGATAGGGATATTGAGTATTGAAACATCTAGAAATTATTTCCTTCTTCTCAAGCTCAGTTCTGTGTCTGTGTGGGGATTTGTACCTAATAACATCAAAACAACACAGCTCTGTTAGAGACAGAATATTCAATTCCATATCTATAACATCTCTGTGTAATTCCATAACAGTTCTATGCTCAACTCTGTGTCTATGTAGAGCAAAACAGCATAGCTCTGTTAGAGATAGGTATATTATATAAATTTAAAAATTATTTTATTCTTCAGAAACAAATCTCATCTAACAATTCCATAACAGTTCCATGCTCAGCTCTGTGTCTGTGTGAGGCAAGCACAGCTCTGTTAGAGATAGGGATATTAAGTATAAATTTAAAAATTATTTTATTCTTCAGAAACAAATCTCATCTAACAATTCCATAACAGTTCCATGCTCAGCTCTGTGTCTGTGTGAGGCAAGCACAGCTCTGTTAGAGATAGGGATATTAAGTATAAATTTAAAAATTATTTTATTCTTCACAAACAAATCTCATCTAACAATTCCATAACAGTTCCATGCTCAGCTCTGTGTCTGTGTGAGGCAAGCACAGCTCTGTAGGAATATTAAGTTAAGATTTAAAAATTATTTTATTCTTCACAACTAGCAATTCTATAACAGTTCCATGCTCAGCTCTGTGTCTGTGTGGGATTTTTACAGCAACATAGCTTTGTTAGAGACAGAGTAGATGGGTATAAATATTATTTCATTCAATTCTTCACATTTATATCCATAACATCTCTGTGTCTGTGTGTCAGTACAGCACAGCTCTGTTAGATATTGAGTATAGATCTATTGGAAATTATTTCATTCTTCACAAACAAATCTCATCTAACAATTCCATGCTCAGCTCTGTGTCTGTGTGGGGATTTGTACCTAATAACATCAGTACAGCACAGCTCTGTTAGAGCTATAACATCTCTGTGTAATTCCATAACAGTTCCATGCTCAGCTCTGTGTCTGTGTGGGATTTGTACAGCAACATAGCTTTGTTAGAGACAGAGTAGATGGGTATAAATATTATTTTATTCAATTCTTCACCTCTATATCCATAACAGCTCTGTTAGAGATAGGGATATTAAGTATAAATTTAAAAAATCACAAACAAATCTCATCTAACAATTCCATAACAGTTCCATGCTCAGCTCTGTGTCTGTGTGAAGCAAGCACAGCTCTGTAGGAATATTAAGTATAGATTTTAAAATTATTTCATTCTTCACAAACAAATCTCATCTAACAATTCCATAACAGTTCCATGCTCAGCTCTGTGTCTGTGTGGGGATTTAGCTTTGTTAGAGGCAGAGTAGATGGGTATAAATATTATTTCATTCAATTCTTCACATTTTATAACAGCTCTATTCTTCACATCTAACAATTCCCATAACACTTTCATGCTCAGCAAGGCTCTGTTAAGTATCTTAATATTTCATTCCCTCATAACAGTTCCTGTGTCTGTGTGGGGATTTGTACCTAATAACATCAAAACAACACAGCTCTGTTAGAGACAGAATATTCAATTCCATATCTATAACATCTCTGTGTAATTCCATAACAGTTCCATGCTCAGCTCTGTGTCTATGTAGAGCATTTAAAAATTATTTTATTCTTCACAAACAAATCTCATCTAACAGTTCCATAACAGTTCCATGCTCAGCTCTGTGTCTGTGTGAGGCAAGCACAGCTCTGTTAGAGATAGGGATATTAAGTATAAATTTAAAAATTATTTCATTCTTCACAAACAAATCTCATGTAACAATTCCATAACAGTTCCATGCTCAGCTCTGTGTCTGTGTGGGATTTGTACAGCAACATAGCTTTGTTAGAGATTCTTTCAATTCTTCACCTCCATATCCATAACAGCTCTGTGTTTATAATAGATAGGAATATTGAGTGCATCTAACAATTCCTGCCCATAACAGTTCCATGTTGTAGAAATATCAGCAAGGCTCTGTGTCTGTGAGATTTGAAACCTTGTTCCCAATCAGTTCCAAGCT
Organism: Lepisma saccharinum; assembly: GCF_977018435.1. Lineage (NCBI taxonomy): Eukaryota > Metazoa > Arthropoda > Insecta > Zygentoma > Lepismatidae > Lepisma > Lepisma saccharinum. Next base: position 59,928,010 of record NC_139238.1, on the reverse strand, counting down.
GTACAGCTCTGTGTCTGTGAGATTTGAAACCTGTTCCTGTACAGCTCTGTGAGAATTTTCATAGTGCCTAATAATATCAGCACAGCTCAGTTAGGATCGCATCTAACAAATATCAAGGATTTGTACCTAATTACAGTAGCACAGGGATAGGGATAATAAGTATAGACTATTGATATAGAAATTATTTTATTCTTCAATCTTATTCATAACAGTTCTATGCTCCTATGTGTCTGAGCAACATCAGTACAGCACAGCTCTGTTAATTAATATCTTTTGAAACATATGTCTGTGCGGGGATTTGTACCTAAGTATAGCTATTATTGAGTATAGAATTATTATATCTAGATCAATTTTCTGTGTCTGTGCAGGGATTTGTACTTAATAACATCAGTACAGCATTGCTCTGTTAGAGTATAGATTTATATTATTATTGAAACATCTCTTCACAAACAATCTCATCTAACAATTCTATAACAGTTCCGCTCAGCTCTGTGTCTGTGCGGGGATAAACATCAGTACAGCACAGCTCTGTTGCTCATTTTTTCAGCTCTGTGTCTGTGCAGGGATTTGTACCTAATAACATCAGTACAGCACAGCTCTGTTAGAGTATAGATTTAATTATATTATTATTGAAACATCTAGAAATTATTCTTCCTAACAATTCCATAACAATTCCATGCTCAGCTCTGTGTCTGTGCGGGGATTTGTACCTAATAACATCAGTACAGCACAGCTCTGTTAGAGATAGGGATATTGAGTATAGATTTAATTATTGAAACATCTAGAAATTATTCTTCAAACAAATATCATCTAACAATTCCATAACAATTCCATGCTCAGCTCTGTGTCTGTGCGGGGATTTGTACCTAATAACATCAGTACAGCACAGCTCTGTTAGAGACATTTAATTCTTCACATTTATATCCATAACATCTCTGTGTCTGTGTGTCAGTACAGCACAGCTCTGTTAGAGATAGGGATATTGAGTATTTGAAAACTTTGAAAACTTGAAAATTAGGAATTGTGAAAAGCCTTTCTTCCTACACTGTACTAAAATTTCACAACGATCGGACAAAACCGTTCTTGATTTACAGAATTTAAAAGAGAGCGAAACTAAACTAAAAAAACTAAAAAAACGGCCCTTTTTTTAATTTTAATAATTTTTAATTGGCTGCGGTGGCTCAGTCGGTAACGCGTCTGACTACCATGCTAAACGGCCCGGGATCGATCCCCGGCCGGTTCAAATACGGGAACTTTTCTAACGTCCCAGCGTCGAATAACATGGGTACCTGGGGGAAACCCTGGAGGGTAAAGGCGGTCAGGGGCGTGATGCTGATCACATCAACCCCACTCACGACCTGATCAAGAAAGTGTGGGCGTAACCCCCACACCCCCTATACGCCTTCATGGCATGGTGCTATGCACAGGGGAACACTTGACGTTTACCTTTTACCTTTTTTGTTCTCACGATGATAAAAAAATATCATGCCTACTCGAAAAAAAATTGGTTAGCACAGATTAATACACAACTGAATAAGCTAAATTCTGATGTATCTCTTATTAGTAGGGCTACTGGTTAATTTTTAATTGGAGTCCAAACTCGAGTATCTATAATTTTTAATCCGAAAGTAAATTGCATCACTCATCAAATCTATGTGTATGACTGGCACATCTCAAACAGGGATCATATTTACAACCCACTTGTAAACTACATCGTATACTTATGGTGCTCCAGTTGAATTCAATTTAAGCGAATCACCAGTAGAATGTGACGTCACCAGTAGAAAATATGTCACTAATATATTTATTTTTGTGAAAGAGAGCGTAATTTCCTTGTTATTATATGTAATTATTATAAATAATGCACCTTGTTCGTAATGTATATCTGTTGTTTATTGTTTATTGTATTTTGTGCCCTATTATGAGTAGTTTAATGTATCTTCATGTTTGCGAGAGTGCACTATAAGAATTTGTATTTCTAAACATGTATAGATGTCAGTTTTGTTAGTAGAATATTTTTGTAAATAGTGAGTGATTCATCTGTACTTGAATCTGTTTTCTCGAAATAGTATAAAAGCGAGGATGTAGTGTAAGAAATATCACACTTTCGCCACGGATCGACGAAGCTTTTAAATTTAAAAGGAACTCCTCGGTGTTGTGCATACATTTTGGTATGGTAGTTCGGGGCGCAAGCTAGGCCTGTGTGACCATAGGTACGCCGATAGCCATGCATTGATGCTATGCACAATACTGCAACCATTCTACGTTAAAAAATAAAGCTAGCCTAAGGATTAATTTGGAAATAAAAGGCTAAAGAGCAAATATTGGCCCAGTTATTATAGCATATCTCTTGGTGTGGAAGTTCGGGGCGCAAGCTGGGTCTATGTGATCATAGGCATGCCGATAGCCACGCATTGAGTTTATGCGTTTTTAGTTGGGTCAATTCATCGACAAAGCGAAATCCTCGCCTTCGTTTCAATTATATTTGCATTATAATTGCAATAAATAAAGAATAAAACCTTTCAGTTTATATATACTGCAGTAATGTGGTTTTATTTCTCTGTGCAGTGCATATTGTCTTTGCCTAACACTATCGCTGTACCTGAGAGGAGTCTGTGTACTTCACCGAGTCTCATCGTTAACCGCTGATTATTATTAAGTTATTATTAATAAATATAATAATATGTTTAATAGTATAATAATACAGGTTTGACTTGAGCGTATCAAAGTAAGCATTTAAACGTACATTGGGTGTATCTAGCAAACCCAAGCACTACACTGTACGTAACCTGAGTACAGGAACACGGCATTGTAATAAGTACCGTATGCAATAAATGAACCATATACGATTACCTATTGTAAAAATCCCTGTTTAATCCTACGAGCATGAAGTGACCATGAAAATATGGATTCGAACCGTTGCCTCAAATAACAACCGAAAAGAATATACACTTGGACATAACATCACTTGCTCCAGTCACACTGGGAAAAATAAATGCTGCACACATCTCTGTCTGTGCACACATTAACGTAGGTACCTTTAACGACAAATTTTACTTGAACAACTTGTAGTATGTAGGTATTATTCATTAAGCGCTCAACTAATGCTGTTTATCAGCATAAGAAAAATATAATATATTGTAGCTACAAAATTACGTGGCCTTCACATTGGCACACAGTTATCGCTCCTTCATGTGCATAACATGCATTCCGAGCACAAACTACAACTACTGATCTCCCAAGATAAAATAACAGGCGAGTTTCTCATTATCGCAAACATCTGAGGTCCCTTAGACACTAAATATATAACTCAATGTCAACTACATAATTCGTCAATCGTACGGTATACTTCAAAATATACGTAAAAGCATCTGCATTTGAGCATGCAGGGAAACAAAGCCGCTCCAACGGCACTTGTGCCTTATGAATCCAAAATTTACATTTTCAAAGTAATCTTACCGTTATTCTATTGGGGCTATTAAAACCACTGAATTTTGGAACTGCCGAATTAGCACTTGCAAATGTCACCGCAAAAGGGGGCACAAATCTCCACATGTGTTCAATAACCAACTAACTACCACAACAACTACAGAATGTACCTAAACTAGAGCAACTAGTAACGTGAAACCTAATGTTTTTCATTATGAGGCATTATGAGACATCAAATATGTGGCAACATTACGTAATGAAAGAGAAACTACTTATACTAGGTCAATATGCGTAATACTTACACATAGTATAATGTGTTTCACTTAAAATGAAATGACTAAAATAGTGCCACTTTAATGGGCCATAGGAATTTACACAATTTTGGTACATAGAATGGAACTACTGCTACCGCTACTGGATCTTATATCGCAAGATAGAATTAACGAGCCACGATTATTTCAAGAGGGCCGGACCCTGTGGCCGAGTGGTTAGCACATCGCGCTGCGACACCAAGGGCCGTAGGTTTGAATCCCGCTCGGGCTTGGTTGTTTGTGAATGTCCATTCATCAATTGCATCATTTCATCACTCATCCCCATCTTCGCAAATTAGCCAAGAGACACAAAACGCGAAGTAAAATAAACTAAATAAATAAAAATTATTTCAAGAGGCTTCCTATCGCAACCCACATCCTGTTGGACGCTATCCGAACGAGATAAGCACTTTCTCACAGCAATTCAATGCAAAGCATTTCCAAGTGAGCAAGAAATCAATATTCTAACTAAAGACATAACCAACTTTTTTCAACTATTCCAATCAACTAAACATACGGCCAACAATAAGGTGTAAAACAGTTCAATACAAGGGAAAGCGACCTAGGGCATTACAGCAAGAATTAGATAATAATCTATTTAATCAAACAAGAGAAACAGACATGCACATCCTCAGCATTTGCTGTGAGTTCCTGAGGAAAATAAAATGTGTACCACAATCTACCTTCCACTGTCGGAGGGAACACCACTATGTAACTTTCAGTATACGGTATAGTAGAACGATATTGGATCGACCCTCTACCGTGAAAGGGAAGAGATCGGTGCACCTCCGCTACTGCGTAACACCATGTAACGTGGTGGAAAGTACTGGGATCGAACCCCTGCCGTGAAATCGCGGATTAAATTGAAAATAATGGGGACATGCCGTGAAAAGGCGGACATAACAAACAAAGCAGACACCTCAATAAGGAACAATAATCAAGTTTTGAAACAACGGACACCAGAATACAACCCAAGCGGAACCAGTACAACAGAAAGCGACAAAAGAAAATTAACACCTTCGAATTAGAGACCACCAAGACAACATTGAATCATGAATTAAAGTACAATTTCTGGGGGAACTGGGATCGACCCTCCGCTGTAAAAAGCAGAGATCGCACCTCCACCATTATGTAACGGTCAGCTGAGGTTTGAAGGCCCCCAAGTCAACCGTCAGGGTAACGTAGCTCAGACGTAGGAAGTTTTGCTGTAAGAGAACATATTAGGTACTAAGGTAAAGCCTTAATTCTAAAGTGGTGATACCTGTAAGGCGTAGACGCAATGAAACAGCTTATAAATAATAAGAATGTTTATAAATATAAAACAGCGTAGTTGATATGATGGAGGAAATCTCAACCTAAGAGTTAAGGCAAGGAATCACTTGGAAGAAAGGGATAAGAGATTAGCCTACTTATAAGTTGTAGAGCAGTTTCATCTTCAATCAGCGTCTAGACAGCCGGACACGGGTGGGTGGTTAGCCATCTAGGTATGGAGAAATGCAGCGCCTCCGGCTACACCTTAGATCTATCACTCGACTTCCACACACTTAGTCTTGCGACTAGGGTATTTATACATCGGGTGTGGTATTGGTAATCTTGTTCAGGGCTATTGTCCTCATCTTGCATCAGCCTTGGTATTTTTACTCGTCTAGGCTAAGGTCAGCCTCTGAAAGTCTGGAAAGCCAAGGTTGGGCGATCTATCAGGTGGCCTTGGCATTGAGTGATCAGGGCTGCAGGGAGTGGCATCACTCATAGTAACAGCTGGGCTCACGGCCACAGGGAGTCACATCGCTCATGATAACAGCTGCAACAACTTTCGGTAGAGACCACAACTTCCTGTGGTAACTGACCTTACTTCTGGCAAGGCTATAGCATGCACGTGGACAGTGATGACTTTCGATGATGCAATCCACAATGCTTCCTGTTGTGAACCGCACCCATCTAAGGTGACTAAGTTCACTGGATTTATGTACATGCAAAATGTGCATGTTACAACACTTTTTCTGATTGGGAGGTTGGCAACGCGACACTCGATACAAACTGGGCTTCACATCTATTTCTTGTCCAGCGCGGGGTGTCCAACGAGGGGAAAGGGAATATGAGGGTAGAAAGGCAAAGACAACTTGTTCCGAGGGCGAGAAAAATGCTTCTATTAAGGTGTTCTTCGTTTTCGTTAGTTCGTCGATTTACTCCTGTTGCGTTGTTGTTTTATTGATATATTTTATCTATTTTTTTTACTTCGATTTTTGTGCTACTTTTGGCTAATTTGCGAAGATGGGGAAGAGTGTTGATATGAAGAAATTGACGAATGGTCACAGAAATATCCATGCCCAGGCCGAGATTCGAACCCAGGACCCCTTGCGTTGTAGCGCGATGTGCTAACCACTCCACCACGGGGGTCGGATTTCATTGTTGTGAGCGTGAAGTGAGAAAGGGGAATAATGACTTGTATTACTCTGGAATGCTAAAAAAGACAAGCATAAAAGCCTATTACCGGGCATAGGAGGAAAGAAGGGGCATCGGAACATTGAGGACTGCCACTCGAATGACATCTAAAGCATCAATTTACAATAAAATGAATAAATACGATTTACGAGTTGGCACACATCAAGCGTTACTTGCAACGTCCACCCACACAGTGCTCAGCACCACGGCGCAGGAGTACTGGTACTGGCTGCGTTCAACACGCTAAACACTGCAGTTGGGTGGTCGGCGAAAGTTTAACCATATGTGCTAACTGATTCAGTCGTAGTACAACTAACTAACTAACTCCCTAGCCTTCTTGAACCCGAAGGTTCATGGCTGCAGCAACACAGGTCTTCCATCTTTCCCTTTCTTGAGCAAGTTCTATATACTCTTTTCCATCCCTACCGATTTCCCTTAGGTCCATCTCAAGGTTGTCCCTCCATCTTCGTCTTGGCCTTCCTACAGTTCTCTTACATCAGATTTCCCAACAAGAATCCTGTAAACTCATCTTTCCTCTCCCATTCGTGCCACATGGCCTGCCCACCTAAGTCTTCTTGATTTAATTATTCTAATAATATCTGGACATGAATACAAATTATGTAGTTCTAAATTATGTAACCTTCTCCACTCACCTGTCTCCTCATCACTTTTAGGTCCAAAGATTTTCCTAAGGATCTTATTTTCAAATACTCTCAATTTATGTTCCTCTTTCAATGTAAGGGACCAAGTTTCACATCCATATAATACTACAGTTAAAATTACTGTTTTGTATATTTTAACTTTTAGTTTTTTAGATATTAAACGAGAAGACAAAAGTTTATGAAGAGAGAAGTAACATGCATTTCCTGAATTAAGCCTACTTTTTATTTCCTCTTTAATATAATTTTCATTTGTTAATATTACTCCTAAGTATTTGAATTTGGAAACTGGTTCAAACGAGTTGTTATCAAAAATTAGATTTTGATTATTACCTAACACTTGGTTTCGCTTGTAAGCATATATTTAGTTTTCTCTTTGTTAACTTCCAAACCTATCTCTTTAGCAGTTTTGAAAAATATTTTAGCATTATTCTTAATTGTATTCACATCATCCCCCAGTAAGTCTACATCATCTGCATATGCTAACAACTGAGTCACACCATTTAATTTTAGTCCCTCTTTAGTTTGTTTTACCTTCCTAACAGCATATTCTAAGGCAAAATTAAAGAGCAATGGAGATAATGCATCTCCTTGTTTTAACCCATCATGAATTGTAAATTTGTCAGACATATTAATAGCCACACGAATTTTACTTTCTGTTTCACTGGTGCATACTTTTATCATACTAACAAGCCTCTTAGGTATTCTTAACTCTACTAATATATTATATAATTTATCTCTTTTGAGCGAATCATATGCTTTTTTGAAATCAATGAATAGCTGATGGACATTTTGAATATATTCCCACTTTTTTTCAAGTGTCTGTCTGATGTGAAAAATTTGATCTGTAGTTGATCTGTTGCGTTTAAATCCACATTGATAATCACCTATAATTTCATTAGCATATGGGGTTAGTCTTGTCAAAAGAATGTTAGATAATATTTTATATGTTGTTGAGAGTAGAGAAATTCCACGGTAATTATTGCAGTTCATTTTATCACCTTTTTTAAACACAGGAACAATTACGGATTCTTTCCACTGTTGAGGGATTTCTTCTTTATTCCATATTAAACAAATTAATTTATGAATTTGACATATTAATGAATTTCCACCATATTTAATTAACTCAGTTGGTATTAAATCAATACCAGGTGCTTTGTTATTCTTTAGCCTTTTAATAGCATCTTTAACTTCAGTCAAGTTAGGTTCTGGAACTAAAGGTTCTGCTGTGTGGACTTCATTTACTTCTGATTTATCTCCTACATGGACATTTAAAAGGTCATTTAGTAGTTCTTCCATATATTTAGAATATCGCTTGGGTCAGATAGAAAATCACCGTCTTCGTTTTTTATCAAGCCTACTTTAGGTTGCCACTCCTTTCTAAACTCATTTACACCGTTATATAAATCTCTGATATTTTTATTTTTGCTGTTTGTTTCAATTTCGTTAATTTTGCTTTTTAAGTATTCTCTTTTTTTACTTCTAAACGTGCGGTTAACTTCTGGCTTTATTCTATTATAATTGTTTATATTTGTATCATCAGAGTTATTTAACCACCTAAGTCTAGCCTGATTTCTTATTTCTATTAGATTATGACATTCATTATCAAACCATGGCTTACTTTTCTCGGTTTATGGTATCCTATACTTTCTTTAGCTGCTGATTCTATTGCATTACGTATGTGCTCCCAATTCTTATTTACGTCTGTTTCATTTATATTTTCATCATCATTTAAATCCTGCAAAACATCAAATCTATTTGACAGTTTAAATTGGTAATCTTTCTTAATTCTTTCATCCGTAAACTTTCCTGTATCAAATTTTAGAACTTTTAGATTTTGTTGCTTATGATTTATCACTGAGAGTCTTTCTCTTAATTTAGCAATTACTAAATAATGGTCACTGGCACAGTCGTAGTACAAAGACTCAGAAATATCTCATGGCTTGCTGGGTGTAAAGAAAGATTAAACCAGGTTTATATATATATATATATATATATATATATATATATATATATATATATATATATAAAGTTTATTATAATCTGAACACAAAGATGTCCGTTAGCACACGAGTCTTTACCTGTATGCCTTACGTGCTTTTACCTGTACCACCTTTAGACTCGAAGAAAAAGGGGGGGACAGGGAACATCCAATTCATTCCTCGCAGTGAGGCGCCAATGGGGAGTATGGGGACCTAATTTTATTTAGAGCCTGGTCGCCGCAGTCGTCACGGGTTCCCCTGAAAGAGAGAGTAGGTTGTCTGGAAACCCAACGCCACACTACCCTGGCGGGGTGCCGCAGGTTGATAGGGGAAGGAAACCTCTCGCAGCAAGCGGAGCGGGTCCTCTCACTCTAAAGTGGAGTTGTTCTCTCTCGCCAATAAGCGGAGTGGGGTATCTCTCACTCGAAAGTGGAGTGGGTTCTCTTGCCAAAGGCAGAGATCAATCTCTCTCGCTGGAAAGCGGAGTGATTCTTCTTCCAGGTCTGTTGGTAAGTGAGATCTTATCGTGAGCCGATCTGAAAGCCAACTGAACTCCGGGATTTTTTTTTTATTTGACGTCAGGATTTGTGTATCCCAGCATATTGTTTATTTAACATTAACTGGAATCGACAATAATTTACAATACTGTTACAATAATTACTTTTCTTTACATCAATATTTTGCAAAAACTAACGCAACTGTCGCGTTAGTACAATTTACAATGTTCCCAGAAAATCCACAAAATCTACTCACTACTTCATATATATGAACATTCACAATCACAATCATTACATTAACTTGATTGTCATTTCATTTATCTGGTTTATATAAACAGTCATGGACGGGGAAGTGAAACCCTCTCTACTCTGGGTTTTATTTCACCTATAGCTTGCACTAATGGGTTTGGATGCATCGTAATCCGCCTCCACAGGTTATCCCGGGCAATATGTAGTAAATCTTCAATCCTGGACTGGTCCATGTCTTCGTGGAGTTGTTGTATACGTGTCGCTAACGGGTAATGTCCAATGTATCTGAGTGCTCTGTTTTGTACATATTGCAATTTCTGTAAATGTGTTTTAGCGGCCTGTAACCATGTAGGGCCGGCATATAATAATATAGGTCTAATCATCATTTGATACAGATGGAGTCTTGTTTTAATTGACAACGCTGGTGATCTTAGTAGAGGCATGAGGTATCCTGTTCTTTGTTTTGCCCTTCTTGCCACCTCATCTAGATGTGGGCCAAAAGTCAGTCTTGTATCAAGACTAATTCCTAGGTACTTTATCTTATTGACCGTAGGGACTGGCGTCTGGAATATTTGGAGTTTGATTTTCTCCCTAGCTCCACTCGATGCAAAAACTATGGTGTTGCTTTTTGTTGGATTTATTTTTATGTTCCATTTCTGAGTCCATGTTATTAATTCTGGCACATACTTGTTAATTCGTTTTTCGCAACTGGACAGTAATTTTGCTTGTACTAACAATGCAGTATCATCTGCATATGTTGCTAGTAATCCTTCTTTCGGATATGGAATATCTGCCGTATATATAGAGTATAACGTAGGGGAAAGGACAGAGATCTGGAAGTAGATTTCTGCTCTTGGACAGTTACTATGAACTTTCTGTTTTGCAAATAATTCATCATAATTTTTAAGTAGCACTGAGCTAGCGGAAGTTGTTGTAATTTGAGCATTAGTCCACCGTGCCATACTCTATCAAATGCTTGCTGCACGTCCAGAAATAGACCAGCGACACGATGCTTTCTGTTGTTATGAACAGCAATATGAACTTTGGGCCTCGCTGCGCTGGCTTTATACTCGCGGTGGCGCATGGGTGGTGAAAATTTTTAACTACAAGTACGCGTTGCTAACTCAGTTTTTCACATATAGCAAACTTCGTACTGAGAAACATCCAAGAAGTAACATTAAGAAAACACTAGTGGGAAAACCACTAGTTGCACGTGTCAATATAAACTAAAACTGTGTGCATTCAGACAATACAATTGATATTGAGCCTCGCAGGACTCTTCAACGAATTGAACAGTATAAATGACAATAAATGATAACATTCACCGAATACAGTGACCACGCAGGGTCGAAACTAATAAACTTAGAGGTTAATCCTTTAGCGTTTACAGAATACAGCGACCACGCAGGGTCAAATAATACGTAGAGGTGGATCCGTTAACACATTTAAACTAAAAGCGTACGCCTCGCAGGGACTTTTAGCATGCACTCTTTATCCAAACCTTCTTAACAAAATATAATATTGCGACCGCGCAAGGTCGTTAAATGTGGCGACCACGCAGGGTCGTTACATACGCCCCTCCCTCGGGCAAAAATTTTGGTAGAAATTTAAAACTTACAATTTCTGGAAAAATTTTACTGGAAAAGATTAAACTGATGAGAGTCTCTGTCTCTTCTACACTTCCATCACTTGGTCCACTTCTTCCCCTTCTACTTGTCATTTTCGCTCCGGAGAACATCTGTAAAGGCGAAGGTTGTCGAAGTTGACTCTGTCGACTGGGTTCTTGGTCGTCGGGTTCAACAGCAGGGCAGTGTTGCTTCGAACATCCGTGGCGACATAGGGGCCAATAAATACCTCAAATAGTTTGGCGATTGTCTTATTCTTTTTGGAACTCAGCTTATGGTTCCTGACAAGAACCAAGTCACCTTCGTGCAACAGGAATGCATTTCCTTTTACTTTAAACTTCCTTTTCTCACTTTTGGAGCGTTCTCTAGCTCTTGCCATAAATAACTTTTGATCCCAGTTGTCTATTTGGGAATCGGCTTCGTCGATGGGCCAATTGAAGTGGTCCAAAACTTCATTAGGCACAGGCCTGTTAAAGAATAACTCTGAAGGTGCGTATCCTGTAATGTCTGAAACAGAGTTGTTTAGGAGTCATGAAATTTCGGTTAGATACTTTGACCAAGACTGGTGCTCACGATGACAGAACAATCTGAGTAACCGCACTATTTCTTGGTTCATTCGTTCCATGGTATTACTACTGTGGTGATAAGCATTGGTGAAGTAATACTTAATCCCTTTCTTATCTAAATACTCCTTCCACAATCCAGAAGTAAACTGTGTTCCTCTATCAGATAGAATTGCTCTCACCTTTGGAAAATGGGAGAAATATCCTCTCTCCATTACATTAAGGATTTCCCTGGCCGTTCCTCGTCTCAAAGCGTAAGTGGAGACAAATTTGGTTCCTACATCTACCATGGTCAAAATATACTGGTACCCATGAGACATAGGTAACTTTTCAATTAGGTCGACTGATAAAAGTTCATGAGGATTTTTCTGGTTAATGTGTAGCTTATCCTTCAAAATACCTAATTTATCCATTTTCGTTTTAGCGCAGGTGAGACAATCCCTAACATGTTTGGCTATATCCATCTTCAATTTAGGCCAAAAATATCTACTCTTAATTCTCTTAAGGGTTTTAGCCATGCCGAAGTGACCTAGTTCGTCGTGGTTCTCCTTTAGGACCCTCTTTTTCAGATTCTCGGGAACACACAATTTCCAGGAGACTTCATCTCCAGATGTTTTCCTAAATAAGAGGTTTCCATACACTTGATATAATCTTTTCATCCTGGATTCAACTGGGGAGTCGTTAACTTCCTCTTGCCTCAGAACCTTTAAGACCAGCTTGCAGAAATCATCCTCTACTTGGGCCTGGATCCAATTTTCTACATCCTGCACTTCTCCCCTTTCTTGCCAAACGTAGTTCACATGGAAAAATTTGGTGTCCTCATCTTTCACGCTCTCTTCGGCTGGATAACGGCTGAGTATATCGGGAACCGTGTTTTCCTTTCCTTGTATATAAATAATTTCAAAGGAGTAAGATTGTAGTTTCAGGGACCATCTGGTGAGCTGACAGTTCCAGTTCCTGGAATTTTGGAGCCAAAATAACCCTTTGTGATCAGTGTAGATTTTGAAATGTCTCCCGCGAAGATAAATTTCAAACTTGCTTACTCCAAAAAGTATGGCCAGGCATTCCAGTTCATGAATGGAGTAGTGTACTTCATTGTTCTTTAGCTTCCTGCTAGCATACTGGATTACAGCTTTCTCTACGTTCTGCTCCTGAAATAAGACACATCCTAAGCCTTTGGTCGAAGCGTCACATTGTATGCAGAACTCCTGGTCCAAATCAGGTTGAGCCAGGGCAGGAGCGGTTACCAGTTCTTGTTTAAGCTGGTCGAAGGCTGATTGTTGTATAGAACCCAATTCCATCTAGCGGTTTTAGAAAGTAAGTTCAGCAATGGTTCTGTCTTAACCGAAAAATCTTTTATGAACTTCCGTCTCCAATTCGCGAGTCCCAAAAACTTCCTGACATCTTTCTTAGTTTTAAGTAGTGGAAACTTCAGGATGGCTTCGTTCTTTTTCGGGTCTATTTTAATCTTATCTCCCGAAATTAAATGGCCTAAATAAATCAATTCACCTTTTGCAAAGTTACATTTGCGAAGTTTCACCTTAAGTCCAACCTCTTCTAATCTATGGAGCACCTCTTCTATATGTTTGATATGGCTGTCGAAATCCACATCAAAAATCAGAAGATCGTCTATGTACACTGTCAGATAACTTTCAGTTTCAGGTCCAAAAACTGTATGCATAACTGACACAAAGGTAGACACAGCATTAGATAAGCCGTAAGGCATCTTCAAGAATTCGTACTGGCGACCTTTGTACGCAGTGTATTTTCGGCATTCTTGTTTCAAAGGTATCTGTAAATAGCCTGAAGCTAGATCTAAACTTGAAAAATACTGGGCTTGTTTAAATCTCTGCAATGACTCATCAATAGGTGGCACTGAACTTTTAGGAACAATCATAATAGCATTTAATAGTCGAAAATCCAGGCAGGGTTTTACACTTCCATCGGGCTTGTCTACTACTAGTAATGGATTTAGATAGGGTGATACCGATGGTTGTATAATGTTCCAGCTTTTCCACAAGCTAAGTTCTTTTTCTAGAGCGGCCCTTTTCGAAAGCGGCACTGGATATGGCGGGCGATGAACTGGTTCGGTACTTTTTAACAGGATTTCGCATTCGGCACTTTCCATGGTACCAGGCTTCTCTGAGAATACATCTCGCTGAATATATCGATTCAGCACTTGCAGCATCTCCTGTTTCTGGGAATCATTCAGAATGACCATAGTTTCGACCTTCTCCTTGAGGTCTGCCGGTTTATACATCCACTTTTCGTCTCTTTCTTGGACCTTTTGGATGTACCGCACAATTTCAACATCAAGTGGATTCCCTACATCTTGATCCGGAGTTTTTCCAAAATACAATTTTACCGAGTTTCATCTGAAATTTATCTCGGCCTCGTGCTGCTTCAAGAATGGCATGCCCAAAAGAAGATCTTTACCAAACCCTCTCAATATAAAAACTTCAGTACTGAACACCATACCTTCAATATCCAGTTTCACACGTCTGCTGCCAAAGACACGCTTCCTATGGCTCCCAGAAAAATCCACCAATCTTATCTCTGGAACCTTCTGCAGTTGAATACCTGGAATTTGTTTCTTTAACTTAGTCCAAATTTCATAACTTAAAATAGAGCATTCGCTCCCAGTATCGATTACACAAGTCACTGGTATATCTATTAACTTTGCCGCCACTGCTGGTGATTTGTATCTAGTCCTTGATTCCCTTGCGGATTACAGTTCACTCTGTAATTTTACTTCTTCTGTTTCAGATAGTTGAAAGTTAACCTTCAGTTCTTGGATAGCTGTATCAGGTCGCTCCTCTGAGGCCCCTTGCCTAAATGGGAACGAAGCACCTAGACAAGGATCTAGTTTGTTTGGCAGGATTGAGACCTTTGATTAAGCAGGAAGTCCCGGGTTGTTTCTAGGGCTTCCTCCTGCTCAGAGGTCAAAATTTCTCTGGAGGGTGACTGTCTTTCTCTTGGTCCCGTGTCTCTGGGTGAGGGTTGCCTAGGTGAATTAGGACTACCGCGTCCCTGATTGTTTCTCCTCCTATTGGGAAATCTACGATCTGGCCCTTGATTTGGCCGGTAAGGTTCCCATCGACCATTCTGGTTACGGTTCTGTCCTCTGTTACCTCCACCTCTATTAAAATTTCGAGTTCTCCAAGAGTTTTCTGGTCTAGTGTTACTCATGGTCTCAATACTTCGCACTTTGAAACTCTTATTGGGAAGTTCTTTACCTTTGAAGTCCTCTTTATTTCTACAGAAGTCGGGGTCATCGTATATTTCAAAATCCTTGAGGAAGCTGGTCAATTCGTCGACTGTTCTGGGAGAGTGCGCAAGGCAGAGATTTCGAGTTCTATAAGGTAACTGACCTATGATTAAATTCAGCACCTCGCTCTCGCTGAAGTTGTCACTTAGATTTCTATAGGCGGCGTAAATGCTCCAAGCGAAACTCTCCATATTTTCATGTACGGGACGGGAATATCTTCTATTTCTTATTGCAGTTAATTGTCTCTGCTTAGCCTTCTCGGAGGCAAACTCTTCTTTAAACTTTATGCAGAAATCAGCATAGCTATCAAAACTGTCTATGTTACCTGCCAGCCAATGTTTAGCTTTACCTGTGAATACTCTAGGTAGCAATTCGAGTCTGTAATTGCCAGGTACTTGCATGAGCTCGAAGCTTACATTGAGCTCACGAAGATATTTCTCAGCTGACTGAGCTTCGATATCGCCCTTGAACTTGGGGATGTGTGCGATGTCAGCCATTCTAGGCATCTTAAATTCGGTTCTTCGCCGAGGAGATGTCCCGTCCGAACTATCTGCTTCTCTAGGCCGCTTACGCTTATCTGATTGAATGGTTCCCAGATAGAAAGGATTCTGCCTAGCTCTTGGAGGTTCATAAGAGGCTGATTCAGGATTCAAACTTCTATCCCGTTCAATGGAATCGGGGAGAACATCAGAAGGGACTCCCGGTGGTAGCTGCAACCGTTCAATTTTATCTTGCAGTTCTCCTACTCTTCTGACTACAGACCCAGTCTGCTCATGTATTTCTTGCCGAAGAGATACTTCCAATTTCTGTGTCTCTCCGCGAAGAGACTTCGCCATTTCGCCGGTTGCTTTAGCCATCGTTTCTGCAGCTGCCTTCTGTTCTACGGCCTGCTCACTCAGAGTCTTTACTGCTGAACGTATGGTTTCTATAGATGCTTCTATCTGCTTCACTCTCTCTGGTTCTTCACTTCCGCTTTCCGTTGTAGACTGGGCTACCAATTGTAGACAGACATCTAAATTTTTCTTCATTTGTTCCTGCTCTTGCTCCATTTCTCCACGCCAGACAGCTAAAGATTGTAATTGTTCCTCTACTATTCTCACTACTTCCTGCTGAGAAGAGATTCTAATTTTATCTAATTAATCCCTAAGACTTTCTAAGTGGTCTGTCTTATGTTGGGAGATAGGAGTCTGTAATTCTGCTCTGCATCTTTCAGATTCTTGCTGTCTCCTCTCTTCTTGACCTTGAACTAAAGCATGGAGAGTTTCTAATTCTCTTTCTCTTTTCTCTTCTGCTTCTCGTTTTTCCATTTCTCTTTTCTCTTCTAGAGACTCTATTAGCGACTTAAGTTCTTGTGTCTCTAGTTTTCTTTTAGCTTCTTCTTCTGCTTTTTCAAGTTTTCTTTTAGCTTCTTCTTCTGCTTTTTCAAGTTTTCTTTTAGCTTCTTCTTCTGCTTTTTCAAGTGCCCTTCTAGCTTCTTCTTCTGAGTCATTCCATGCGAAATCAACACAGCCTTTGACCTGACCATCTCCGATTTTCATGAAATTTGGGAAGTTGAAACTATGCATGGAACTTAGTAAATATGAATTTTTTTAGTTTCGTGCGTCTTGTAATTGTTAAATTATTCAAGGTCAAAGTTAGCATAAATTGCCTTTTTTGAGCCCGCTTAGCTATACTAAATCTGCTGTAACTCCGCCCCTAATTTGCCTAGGAAGCTCAAATCAAGCTTATTGTACAGGGAATTGAATAAGCTTTCCAGTGATATATAACAAGCCTAGCTTTGAATAAAAATATAATTTTGTCACGTGACCTTGACTTTTAACCTTGAATATCTCAAAACATGTCATCACCAAAAATCGTGAAAAAAATATATTTGGTCCCTCATTCCATACTATAAAACATATCAAAAAATCATTCTGGGACTGCAATGGAATCAGAAGATACAAAATAATATGTGTAACTATGTGACTGATAAAAACCCCATTATATGAACTATGAAGAGTCAAATGTCCCTTAACACTCCCTATAAAATGTAAAGGAGTTATTCTGGGTATAATTGGTCATGAAAGAAATAGGTTAGGCACAGGGAGATCCCTAGCCGTGTGTGTCAAGCGCAGGTCCGGCATATTGTTGACCGTCATATTGAATTCAACGAGAAATTTCAAAGGAAAGGGGGTGATGTGATATATCAAATCAGGCTAGAATTTCACGAGAAATGAAGTGACGAAGGATTTTCTAACGTATCTTACGCAAGCAAAAAGTTATACACATATCTTTCACTTACGATATATGCACATTATAATGTTGTCAATGTTCCTGTGTGCACACTCGTTGACGTCTCTCACACTCGCATAGAACATTTGGCAATGTAGCATGTACAACAACATCGCAAGCAGCAACTATGCCTTCTCTCAGATGGTCAATATCAGGGACTTTTAGTGCATGCACCATTCTCTTCAAATGTTTCTGTAGGTATAAGTCCTCCTAAGATGTTAAATCTGGGGAATGTGCAGGCCTTTTAATAGATCCCCGTGTGCCCATGAATCTACCTAGAAAATTACCATGAAGAAATTGCAAAATTACGGGGATCTATTAAAAGGCCTGCACATTCCCCAGATCTAACATCTTAGGAGGACTTATACCTACAGAAACATTTGAAGAGAATGGTGCCTGCACTAAAAGTCCCTGATATTGACCATCTGAGAGAAGGCATAGTTGCTGCTTGCGATGTTGTTGTACATGCTACATTGCCAAATGTTCTATGCGAGTGTGAGAGACGTCAACGAGTGTGCACACAGGAACATTGACAACATTATAATGTGCATATATCGTAAGTGAAAGATATGTGTATAACTTTTTGCTTGCGTAAGATACGTTAGAAAATCCTTCGTCACTTCATTTCTCGTGAAATTCTAGCCTGATTTGATATATCACATCACCCCCTTTCCTTTGAAATTTCTCGTTGAATTCAATATGACGGTCAACAATATGCCGGACCTGCGCTTGACACACACGGCTAGGGATCTCCCTGTGCCTAACCTATTTCTTTCATGACCAATTATACCCAGAATAACTCCTTTACATTTTATAGGGAGTGTTAAGGGACATTTGACTCTTCATAGTTCATATAATGGGGTTTTTATCAGTCACATAGTTACACATATTATTTTGTATCTTCTGATTCCATTGCAGTCCCAGAATGATTTTTTGATATGTTTTATAGTATGGAATGAGGGACCAAATATATTTTTTTCACGATTTTTGGTGATGACATGTTTTGAGATATTCAAGGTTAAAAGTCAAGGTCACGTGACAAAATTATATTTTTATTCAAAGCTAGGCTTGTTATATATCACTGGAAAGCTTATTCAATTCCCTGTACAATAAGCTTGATTTGAGCTTCCTAGGCAAATTAGGGGCGGAGTTACAGCAGATTTAGTATAGCTAAGCGGGCTCAAAAAAGGCAATTTATGCTAACTTTGACCTTGAATAATTTAACAATTACAAGACGCACGAAACTAAAAAAATTCATATTTACTAAGTTCCATGCATAGTTTCAACTTCCCAAATTTCATGAAAATCGGAGATGGTCAGGTCAAAGGCTGTGTTGATTTCGCATGGAATGACTCAGAAGAAGAAGCTAGAAGGGCACTTGAAAAAGCAGAAGAAGAAGCTAAAAGAAAACTTGAAAAAGCAGAAGAAGAAGCTAAAAGAAAACTTGAAAAAGCAGAAGAAGAAGCTAAAAGAAAACTAGAGACACAAGAACTTAAGTCGCTAATAGAGTCTCTAGAAGAGAAAAGAGAAATGGAAAAACGAGAAGCAGAAGAGAAAAGAGAAAGAGAATTAGAAACTCTCCATGCTTTAGTTCAAGGTCAAGAAGAGAGGAGACAGCAAGAATCTGAAAGATGCAGAGCAGAATTACAGACTCCTATCTCCCAACATAAGACAGACCACTTAGAAAGTCTTAGGGATTAATTAGATAAAATTAGAATCTCTTCTCAGCAGGAAGTAGTGAGAATAGTAGAGGAACAATTACAATCTTTAGCTGTCTGGCGTGGAGAAATGGAGCAAGAGCAGGAACAAATGAAGAAAAATTTAGATGTCTGTCTACAATTGGTAGCCCAGTCTACAACGGAAAGCGGAAGTGAAGAACCAGAGAGAGTGAAGCAGATAGAAGCATCTATAGAAACCATACGTTCAGCAGTAAAGACTCTGAGTGAGCAGGCCGTAGAACAGAAGGCAGCTGCAGAAACGATGGCTAAAGCAACCGGCGAAATGGCGAAGTCTCTTCGCGGAGAGACACAGAAATTGGAAGTATCTCTTCGGCAAGAAATACATGAGCAGACTGGGTCTGTAGTCAGAAGAGTAGGAGAACTGCAAGATAAAATTGAACGGTTGCAGCTACCACCGGGAGTCCCTTCTGATGTTCTCCCCGATTCCATTGAACGGGATAGAAGTTTGAATCCTGAATCAGCCTCTTATGAACCTCCAAGAGCTAGGCAGAATCCTTTCTATCTGGGAACCATTCAATCAGATAAGCGTAAGCGGCCTAGAGAAGCAGATAGTTCGGACGGGACATCTCCTCGGCGAAGAACCGAATTTAAGATGCCTAGAATGGCTGACATCGCACACATCCCCAAGTTCAAGGGCGATATCGAAGCTCAGTCAGCTGAGAAATATCTTCGTGAGCTCAATGTAAGCTTCGAGCTCATGCAAGTACCTGGCAATTACAGACTCGAATTGCTACCTAGAGTATTCACAGGTAAAGCTGAACATTGGCTGGCAGGTAACATAGACAGTTTTGATAGCTATGCTGATTTCTGCATAAAGTTTAAAGAAGAGTTTGCCTCCGAGAAGGCTAAGCAGAGACAATTAACTGCAATAAGAAATAGAAGATATTCCCGTCCCGTACATGAAAATATGGAGAGTTTCGCTTGGAGCATTTACGCCGCCTATAGAAATCTAAGTGACAACTTCAGCGAGAGCGAGGTGCTGAATTTAATCATAGGTCAGTTACCTTATAGAACTCGAAATCTCTGCCTTGCGCACTCTCCCAGAACAGTCGACGAATTGACCAGCTTCCTCAAGGATTTTGAAATATACGATGACCCCGACTTCTGTAGAAATAAAGAGGACTTCAAAGGTAAAGAACTTCCCAATAAGAGTTTCAAAGTGCGAGGTATTGAGACCATGAGTAACACTAGACCAGAAAACTCTTGGAGAACTCGAAATTTTAATAGAGGTGGAGGTAACAGAGGACAGAACCGTAACCAGAATGGTCGATGGGAACCTTACCGGCCAAATCAAGGGCCAGATCGTAGATTTCCCAATAGGAGGAGAAACAATCAGGGACGCGGTAGTCCTAATTCACCTAGGCAACCCTCACCCAGAGACACGGGACCAAGAGAAAGACAGTCACCCTCCAGAGAAATTTTGACCTCTGAGCAGGAGGAAGCCCTAGAAACAACCCGGGACTTCCTGCTTAATCAAAGGTCTCAATCCTGCCAAACAAACTAGATCCTTGTCTAGGTGCTTCGTTCCCATTTAGGCAAGGGGCCTCAGAGGAGCGACCTGATACAGCTATCCAAGAACTGAAGGTTAACTTTCAACTATCTGAAACAGAAGAAGTAAAATTACAGAGTGAACTGTAATCCGCAAGGGAATCAAGGACTAGATACAAATCACCAGCAGTGGCGGCAAAGTTAATAGATATACCAGTGACTTGTGTAATCGATACTGGGAGCGAATGCTCTATTTTAAGTTATGAAATTTGGACTAAGTTAAAGAAACAAATTCCAGGTATTCAACTGCAGAAGGTTCCAGAGATAAGATTGGTGGATTTTTCTGGGAGCCATAGGAAGCTTGTCTTTGGCAGCAGACGTGTGAAACTGGATATTGAAGGTATGGTGTTCAGTACTGAAGTTTTTATATTGAGAGGGTTTGGTAAAGATCTTCTTTTGGGCATGCCATTCTTGAAGCAGCACGAGGCCGAGATAAATTTCAGATGAAACTCGGTAAAATTGTATTTTGGAAAAACTCCGGATCAAGATGTAGGGAATCCACTTGATGTTGAAATTGTGCGGTACATCCAAAAGGTCCAAGAAAGAGACGAAAAGTGGATGTATAAACCGGCAGACCTCAAGGAGAAGGTCGAAACTATGGTCATTCTGAATGATTCCCAGAAACAGGAGATGCTGCACGTGCTGAATCGATATATTCAGCGAGAAGTATTCTCAGAGAAGCCTGGTACCATGGAAAGTGCCGAATGTGAAATCCTGTTAAAAAGTACCGAACCAGTTCATCGCCCGCCATATCCAGTGCCGCTTTCGAAAAGGGCCGCTCTAGAAAAAGAACTTAGCTTGTGGAAAAGCTGGAACATTATACAACCATCGGTATCACCCTATCTAAATCCATTACTAGTAGTAGACAAGCCCGATGGAAGTGTAAAACCCTGCCTGGATTTTCGACTATTAAATGCTATTATGATTGTTCCTAAAAGTTCAGTGCCACCTATTGATGAGTCATTGCAGAGATTTAAACAAGCCCAGTATTTTTCAAGTTTAGATCTAGCTTCAGGCTATTTACAGATACCTTTGAAACAAGAATGCCGAAAATACACTGCGTACAAAGGTCGCCAGTACGAATTCTTGAAGATGCCTTACGGCTTATCTAATGCTGTGTCTACCTTTGTGTCAGTTATGCATACAGTTTTTGGACCTGAAACTGAAAGTTATCTGACAGTGTACATAGACGATCTTCTGATTTTTGATGTGGATTTCGACAGCCATATCAAACATATAGAAGAGGTGCTCCATAGATTAGAAGAGGCTGGACTTAAGGTGAAACTTCGCAAATGTAACTTTGCAAAAGGTGAATTGATTTATTTAGGCCATTTAATTTCGGGAGATAAGATTAAAATAGACCCGAAAAAGAACGAAGCCATCCTGAAGTTTCCACTACTTAAAACTAAGAAAGATGTCAGGAAGTTTTTGGGACTCGCGAATTGGAGACGGAAGTTCATAAAAGATTTTTCGGTTAAGACAGAACCATTGCTGAACTTACTTTCTAAAACCGCTAGATGGAATTGGGTTCTATACAACAATCAACCTTCGACCAGCTTAAACAAGAACTGGTAACCGCTCCTGCCCTGGCTCAACCTGATTTGGACCAGGAGTTCTGCATACAATGTGACGCTTCGACCAAAGGCTTAGGATGTGTCTTATTTCAGGAGCAGAACGTAGAGAAAGCTGTAATCCAATATGCTAGCAGGAAGCTAAAGAACAATGAAGTACACTACTCCATTCATGAACTGGAATGCCTGGCCATACTTTTTGGAGTAAGCAAGTTTGAAATTTATCTTCGCGGGAGACATTTCAAAATCTACACTGATCACAAAGGGTTATTTTGGCTCCAAAATTCCAGGAACTGGAACTGTCAGCTCACCAGATGGTCCCTGAAACTACAATCTTACTCCTTTGAAATTATTTATATACAAGGAAAGGAAAACACGGTTCCCGATATACTCAGCCGTTATCCAGCCGAAGAGAGCGTGAAAGATGAGGACACCAAATTTTTCCATGTGAACTACGTTTGGCAAGAAAGGGGAGAAGTGCAGGATGTAGAAAATTGGATCCAGGCCCAAGTAGAGGATGATTTCTGCAAGCTGGTCTTAAAGGTTCTGAGGCAAGAGGAAGTTAACGACTCCCCAGTTGAATCCAGGATGAAAAGATTATATCAAGTGTATGGAAACCTCTTATTTAGGAAAACATCTGGAGATGAAGTCTCCTGGAAATTGTGTGTTCCCGAGAATCTGAAAAAGAGGGTCCTAAAGGAGAACCACGACGAACTAGGTCACTTCGGCATGGCTAAAACCCTTAAGAGAATTAAGAGTAGATATTTTTGGCCTAAATTGAAGATGGATATAGCCAAACATGTTAGGGATTGTCTCACCTGCGCTAAAACGAAAATGGATAAATTAGGTATTTTGAAGGATAAGCTACACATTAACCAGAAAAATCCTCATGAACTTTTATCAGTCGACCTAATTGAAAAGTTACCTATGTCTCATGGGTACCAGTATATTTTGACCATGGTAGATGTAGGAACCAAATTTGTCTCCACTTACGCTTTGAGACGAGGAACGGCCAGGGAAATCCTTAATGTAATGGAGAGAGGATATTTCTCCCATTTTCCAAAGGTGAGAGCAATTCTATCTGATAGAGGAACACAGTTTACTTCTGGATTGTGGAAGGAGTATTTAGATAAGAAAGGGATTAAGTATTACTTCACCAATGCTTATCACCACAGTAGTAATACCATGGAACGAATGAACCAAGAAATAGTGCGGTTACTCAGATTGTTCTGTCATCGTGAGCACCAGTCTTGGTCAAAGTATCTAACCGAAATTTCATGACTCCTAAACAACTCTGTTTCAGACATTACAGGATACGCACCTTCAGAGTTATTCTTTAACAGGCCTGTGCCTAATGAAGTTTTGGACCACTTCAATTGGCCCATCGACGAAGCCGATTCCCAAATAGACAACTGGGATCAAAAGTTATTTATGGCAAGAGCTAGAGAACGCTCCAAAAGTGAGAAAAGGAAGTTTAAAGTAAAAGGAAATGCATTCCTGTTGCACGAAGGTGACTTGGTTCTTGTCAGGAACCATAAGCTGAGTTCCAAAAAGAATAAGACAATCGCCAAACTATTTGAGGTATTTATTGGCCCCTATGTCGCCACGGATGTTCGAAGCAACACTGCCCTGCTGTTGAACCCGACGACCAAGAACCCAGTCGACAGAGTCAACTTCGACAACCTTCGCCTTTACAGATGTTCTCCGGAGCGAAAATGACAAGTAGAAGGGGAAGAAGTGGACCAAGTGATGGAAGTGTAGAAGAGACAGAGACTCTCATCAGTTTAATCTTTTCCAGTAAAATTTTTCCAGAAATTGTAAGTTTTAAATTTCTACCAAAATTTTTGCCCGAGGGAGGGGCGTATGTAACGACCCTGCGTGGTCGCCACATTTAACGACCTTGCGCGGTCGCAATATTATATTTTGTTAAGAAGGTTTGGATAAAGAGTGCATGCTAAAAGTCCCTGCGAGGCGTACGCTTTTAGTTTAAATGTGTTAACGGATCCACCTCTACGTATTATTTGACCCTGCGTGGTCGCTGTATTCTGTAAACGCTAAAGGATTAACCTCTAAGTTTATTAGTTTCGACCCTGCGTGGTCACTGTATTCGGTGAATGTTATCATTTATTGTCATTTATACTGTTCAATTCGTTGAAGAGTCCTGCGAGGCTCAATATCAATTGTATTGTCTGAATGCACACAGTTTTAGTTTATATTGACACGTGCAACTAGTGGTTTTCCCACTAGTGTTTTCTTAATGTTACTTCTTGGATGTTTCTCAGTACGAAGTTTGCTATATGTGAAAAACTGAGTTAGCAACGCGTACTTGTAGTTAAAAATTTTCACCACCCATGCGCCACCGCGAGTATAAAGCCAGCGCAGCGAGGCCCAAAGTTCATATTGCTGTTCATAACAACAGAAAGCATCGTGTCGCTGGTCTATTTCTGGACGTGCAGCAAGCATTTGATAGAGTATGGCACGGTGGACTAATGCTCAAATTACAACAACTTCCGCTAGCTCAGTGCTACTTAAAAATTATGATGAATTATTTGCAAAACAGAAAGTTCATAGTAACTGTCCAAGAGCAGAAATCTACTTCCAGATCTCTGTCCTTTCCCCTACGTTATACTCTATATATACGGCAGATATTCCATATCCGAAAGAAGGATTACTAGCAACATATGCAGATGATACTGCATTGTTAGTACAAGCAAAATTACTGTCCAGTTGCGAAAAACGAATTAACAAGTATGTGCCAGAATTAATAACATGGACTCAGAAATGGAACATAAAAATAAATCCAACAAAAAGCAACACCATAGTTTTTGCATCGAGTGGAGCTAGGGAGAAAATCAAACTCCAAATATTCCAGACGCCAGTCCCTACGGTCAATAAGATAAAGTACCTAGGAATTAGTCTTGATACAAGACTGACTTTTGGCCCACATCTAGATGAGGTGGCAAGAAGGGCAAAACAAAGAACAGGATACCTCATGCCTCTACTAAGATCACCAGCGTTGTCAATTAAAACAAGACTCCATCTGTATCAAATGATGATTAGACCTATATTATTATATGCCGGCCCTACATGGTTACAGGCCGCTAAAACACATTTACAGAAATTGCAATATGTACAAAACAGAGCACTCAGATACATTGGACATTACCCGTTAGCGACACGTATACAACAACTCCACGAAGACATGGACCAGTCCAGGATTGAAGATTTACTACATATTGCCCGGGATAACCTGTGGAGGCGGATTACGATGCATCCAAACCCATTAGTGCAAGCTATAGGTGAAATAAAACCCAGAGTAGAGAGGGTTTCACTTCCCCGTCCATGACTGTTTATATAAACCAGATAAATGAAATGACAATCAAGTTAATGTAATGATTGTGATTGTGAATGTTCATATATATGAAGTAGTGAGTAGATTTTGTGGATTTTCTGGGAACATTGTAAATTGTACTAACGCGACAGTTGCGTTAGTTTTTGCAAAATATTGATGTAAAGAAAAGTAATTATTGTAACAGTATTGTAAATTATTGTCGATTCCAGTTAATGTTAAATAAACAATATGCTGGGATACACAAATCCTGACGTCAAATAAAAAAAAAATCCCGGAGTTCAGTTGGCTTTCAGATCGGCTCACGATAAGATCTCACTTACCAACAGACCTGGAAGAAGAATCACTCCGCTTTCCAGCGAGAGAGATTGATCTCTGCCTTTGGCAAGAGAACCCACTCCACTTTCGAGTGAGAGATACCCCACTCCGCTTATTGGCGAGAGAGAACAACTCCACTTTAGAGTGAGAGGACCCGCTCCGCTTGCTGCGAGAGGTTTCCTTCCCCTATCAACCTGCGGCACCCCGCCAGGGTAGTGTGGCGTTGGGTTTCCAGACAACCTACTCTCTCTTTCAGGGGAACCCGTGACGACTGCGGCGACCAGGCTCTAAATAAAATTAGGTCCCCATACTCCCCATTGGCGCCTCACTGCGAGGAATGAATTGGATGTTCCCTGTCCCCCCCTTTTTCTTCGAGTCTAAAGGTGGTACAGGTAAAAGCACGTAAGGCATACAGGTAAAGACTCGTGTGCTAACGGACATCTTTGTGTTCAGATTATAATAAACTTTATATATATATATATATATATATATATATATAAACCTGGTTTAATCTTTCTTTACACCCAGCAAGCCATGAGATATTTCTGAGTCTTTGTACTACGACTGTGCCAGTGACCATTATTTAGTAATTGCTAAATTAAGAGAAAGACTCTCAGTGATAAATCATAAGCAACAAAATCTAAAAGTTCTAAAATTTGATACAGGAAAGTTTACGGATGAAAGAATTAAGAAAGATTACCAATTTAAACTGTCAAATAGATTTGATGTTTTGCAGGATTTAAATGATGATGAAAATATAAATGAAACAGACGTAAATAAGAATTGGGAGCACATACGTAATGCAATAGAATCAGCAGCTAAAGAAAGTATAGGATACCATAAACCGAGAAAAGTAAGCCATGGTTTGATAATGAATGTCATAATCTAATAGAAATAAGAAATCAGGCTAGACTTAGGTGGTTAAATAACTCTGATGATACAAATATAAACAATTATAATAGAATAAAGCCAGAAGTTAACCGCACGTTTAGAAGTAAAAAAAGAGAATACTTAAAAAGCAAAATTAACGAAATTGAAACAAACAGCAAAAATAAAAATATCAGAGATTTATATAACGGTGTAAATGAGTTTAGAAAGGAGTGGCAACCTAAAGTAGGCTTGATAAAAAACGAAGACGGTGATTTTCTATCTGACCCAAGCGATATTCTAAATATATGGAAGAACTACTAAATGACCTTTTAAATGTCCATGTAGGAGATAAATCAGAAGTAAATGAAGTCCACACAGCAGAACCTTTAGTTCCAGAACCTAACTTGACTGAAGTTAAAGATGCTATTAAAAGGCTAAAGAATAACAAAGCACCTGGTATTGATTTAATACCAACTGAGTTAATTAAATATGGTGGAAATTCATTAATATGTCAAATTCATAAATTAATTTGTTTAATATGGAATAAAGAAGAAATCCCTCAACAGTGGAAAGAATCCATAATTGTTCCTGTGTTTAAAAAAGGTGATAAAATGAACTGCAATAATTACCGTGGAATTTCTCTACTCTCAACAACATATAAAATATTATCTAACATTCTTTTGACAAGACTAACCCCATATGCTAATGAAATTATAGGTGATTATCAATGTGGATTTAAACGCAACAGATCAACTACAGATCAAATTTTTCACATCAGACAGACACTTGAAAAAAAGTGGGAATATATTCAAAATGTCCATCAGCTATTCATTGATTTCAAAAAAGCATATGATTCGCTCAAAAGAGATAAATTATATAATATATTAGTAGAGTTAAGAATACCTAAGAGGCTTGTTAGTATGATAAAAGTATGCACCAGTGAAACAGAAAGTAAAATTCGTGTGGCTATTAATATGTCTGACAAATTTACAATTCATGATGGGTTAAAACAAGGAGATGCATTATCTCCATTGCTCTTTAATTTTGCCTTAGAATATGCTGTTAGGAAGGTAAAACAAACTAAAGAGGGACTAAAATTAAATGGTGTGACTCAGTTGTTAGCATATGCAGATGATGTAGACTTACTGGGGGATGATGTGAATACAATTAAGAATAATGCTAAAATATTTTTCAAAACTGCTAAAGAGATAGGTTTGGAAGTTAACAAAGAGAAAACTAAATATATGCTTACAAGCGAAACCAAGTGTTAGGTAATAATCAAAATCTAATTTTTGATAACAACTCGTTTGAACCAGTTTCCAAATTCAAATACTTAGGAGTAATATTAACAAATGAAAATTATATTAAAGAGGAAATAAAAAGTAGGCTTAATTCAGGAAATGCATGTTACTTCTCTCTTCATAAACTTTTGTCTTCTCGTTTAATATCTAAAAAACTAAAAGTTAAAATATACAAAACAGTAATTTTAACTGTAGTATTATATGGATGTGAAACTTGGTCCCTTACATTGAAAGAGGAACATAAATTGAGAGTATTTGAAAATAAGATCCTTAGGAAAATCTTTGGACCTAAAAGTGATGAGGAGACAGGTGAGTGGAGAAGGTTACATAATTTAGAACTACATAATTTGTATTCATGTCCAGATATTATTAGAATAATTAAATCAAGAAGACTTAGGTGGGCAGGCCATGTGGCACGAATGGGAGAGGAAAGATGAGTTTACAGGATTCTTGTTGGGAAATCTGATGTAAGAGAACTGTAGGAAGGCCAAGACGAAGATGGAGGGACAACCTTGAGATGGACCTAAGGGAAATCGGTAGGGATGGAAAAGAGTATATAGAACTTGCTCAAGAAAGGGAAAGATGGAAGACCTGTGTTGCTGTAGCCATGAACCTTCGGGTTCAAGAAGGCTAGGGAGTTAGTTAGTTAGTTGTACTACGACTGAATCAGTTAGCACATATGGTTAAACTTTCGCCGACCACCCAACTGCAGTGTTTAGCGTGTTGAACGCAGCCAGTACCAGTACTCCTGCGCCGTGGTGCTGAGCACTGTGTGGGTGGACGTTGCAAGTAACGCTTGATGTGTGCCAACTCGTAAATCGTATTTATTCATTTTATTGTAAATTGATGCTTTAGATGTCATTCGAGTGGCAGTCCTCAATGTTCCGATGCCCCTTCTTTCCTCCTATGCCCGGTAATAGGCTTTTATGCTTGTCTTTTTTAGCATTCCAGAGTAATACAAGTCATTATTCCCCTTTCTCACTTCACGCTCACAACAATGAAATCCGACCCCCGTGGTGGAGTGGTTAGCACATCGCGCTACAACGCAAGGGGTCCTGGGTTCGAATCTCGGCCTGGGCATGGATATTTCTGTGACCATTCGTCAATTTCTTCATATCAACACTCTTCCCCATCTTCGCAAATTAGCCAAAAGTAGCACAAAAATCGAAGTAAAAAAAATAGATAAAATATATCAATAAAACAACAACGCAACAGGAGTAAATCGACGAACTAACGAAAACGAAGAACACCTTAATAGAAGCATTTTTCTCGCCCTCGGAACAAGTTGTCTTTGCCTTTCTACCCTCATATTCCCTTTCCCCTCGTTGGACACCCCGCGCTGGACAAGAAATAGATGTGAAGCCCAGTTTGTATCGAGTGTCGCGTTGCCAACCTCCCAATCAGAAAAAGTGTTGTAACATGCACATTTTGCATGTACATAAATCCAGTGAACTTAGTCACCTTAGATGGGTGCGGTTCACAACAGGAAGCATTGTGGATTGCATCATCGAAAGTCATCACTGTCCACGTGCATGCTATAGCCTTGCCAGAAGTAAGGTCAGTTACCACAGGAAGTTGTGGTCTCTACCGAAAGTTGTTGCAGCTGTTATCATGAGCGATGTGACTCCCTGTGGCCGTGAGCCCAGCTGTTACTATGAGTGATGCCACTCCCTGCAGCCCTGATCACTCAATGCCAAGGCCACCTGATAGATCGCCCAACCTTGGCTTTCCAGACTTTCAGAGGCTGACCTTAGCCTAGACGAGTAAAAATACCAAGGCTGATGCAAGATGAGGACAATAGCCCTGAACAAGATTACCAATACCACACCCGATGTATAAATACCCTAGTCGCAAGACTAAGTGTGTGGAAGTCGAGTGATAGATCTAAGGTGTAGCCGGAGGCGCTGCATTTCTCCATACCTAGATGGCTAACCACCCACCCGTGTCCGGCTGTCTAGACGCTGATTGAAGATGAAACTGCTCTACAACTTATAAGTAGGCTAATCTCTTATCCCTTTCTTCCAAGTGATTCCTTGCCTTAACTCTTAGGTTGAGATTTCCTCCATCATATCAACTACGCTGTTTTATATTTATAAACATTCTTATTATTTATAAGCTGTTTCATTGCGTCTACGCCTTACAGGTATCACCACTTTAGAATTAAGGCTTTACCTTAGTACCTAATATGTTCTCTTACAGCAAAACTTCCTACGTCTGAGCTACGTTACCCTGACGGTTGACTTGGGGGCCTTCAAACCTCAGCTGACCGTTACATAATGGTGGAGGTGCGATCTCTGCTTTTTACAGCGGAGGGTCGATCCCAGTTCCCCCAGAAATTGTACTTTAATTCATGATTCAATGTTGTCTTGGTGGTCTCTAATTCGAAGGTGTTAATTTTCTTTTGTCGCTTTCTGTTGTACTGGTTCCGCTTGGGTTGTATTCTGGTGTCCGTTGTTTCAAAACTTGATTATTGTTCCTTATTGAGGTGTCTGCTTTGTTTGTTATGTCCGCCTTTTCACGGCATGTCCCCATTATTTTCAATTTAATCCGCGATTTCACGGCAGGGGTTCGATCCCAGTACTTTCCACCACGTTACATGGTGTTACGCAGTAGCGGAGGTGCACCGATCTCTTCCCTTTCACGGTAGAGGGTCGATCCAATATCGTTCTACTATACCGTATACTGAAAGTTACATAGTGGTGTTCCCTCCGACAGTGGAAGGTAGATTGTGGTACACATTTTATTTTCCTCAGGAACTCACAGCAAATGCTGAGGATGTGCATGTCTGTTTCTCTTGTTTGATTAAATAGATTATTATCTAATTCTTGCTGTAATGCCCTAGGTCGCTTTCCCTTGTATTGAACTGTTTTACACCTTATTGTTGGCCGTATGTTTAGTTGATTGGAATAGTTGAAAAAAGTTGGTTATGTCTTTAGTTAGAATATTGATTTCTTGCTCACTTGGAAATGCTTTGCATTGAATTGCTGTGAGAAAGTGCTTATCTCGTTCGGATAGCGTCCAACAGGATGTGGGTTGCGATAGGAAGCCTCTTGAAATAATTTTTATTTATTTAGTTTATTTTACTTCGCGTTTTGTGTCTCTTGGCTAATTTGCGAAGATGGGGATGAGTGATGAAATGATGCAATTGATGAATGGACATTCACAAACAACCAAGCCCGAGCGGGATTCAAACCTACGGCCCTTGGTGTCGCAGCGCGATGTGCTAACCACTCGGCCACAGGGTCCGGCCCTCTTGAAATAATCGTGGCTCGTTAATTCTATCTTGCGATATAAGATCCAGTAGCGGTAGCAGTAGTTCCATTCTATGTACCAAAATTGTGTAAATTCCTATGGCCCATTAAAGTGGCACTATTTTAGTCATTTCATTTTAAGTGAAACACATTATACTATGTGTAAGTATTACGCATATTGACCTAGTATAAGTAGTTTCTCTTTCATTACGTAATGTTGCCACATATTTGATGTCTCATAATGCCTCATAATGAAAAACATTAGGTTTCACGTTACTAGTTGCTCTAGTTTAGGTACATTCTGTAGTTGTTGTGGTAGTTAGTTGGTTATTGAACACATGTGGAGATTTGTGCCCCCTTTTGCGGTGACATTTGCAAGTGCTAATTCGGCAGTTCCAAAATTCAGTGGTTTTAATAGCCCCAATAGAATAACGGTAAGATTACTTTGAAAATGTAAATTTTGGATTCATAAGGCACAAGTGCCGTTGGAGCGGCTTTGTTTCCCTGCATGCTCAAATGCAGATGCTTTTACGTATATTTTGAAGTATACCGTACGATTGACGAATTATGTAGTTGACATTGAGTTATATATTTAGTGTCTAAGGGACCTCAGATGTTTGCGATAATGAGAAACTCGCCTGTTATTTTATCTTGGGAGATCAGTAGTTGTAGTTTGTGCTCGGAATGCATGTTATGCACATGAAGGAGCGATAACTGTGTGCCAATGTGAAGGCCACGTAATTTTGTAGCTACAATATATTATATTTTTCTTATGCTGATAAACAGCATTAGTTGAGCGCTTAATGAATAATACCTACATACTACAAGTTGTTCAAGTAAAATTTGTCGTTAAAGGTACCTACGTTAATGTGTGCACAGACAGAGATGTGTGCAGCATTTATTTTTCCCAGTGTGACTGGAGCAAGTGATGTTATGTCCAAGTGTATATTCTTTTCGGTTGTTATTTGAGGCAACGGTTCGAATCCATATTTTCATGGTCACTTCATGCTCGTAGGATTAAACAGGGATTTTTACAATAGGTAATCGTATATGGTTCATTTATTGCATACGGTACTTATTACAATGCCGTGTTCCTGTACTCAGGTTACGTACAGTGTAGTGCTTGGGTTTGCTAGATACACCCAATGTACGTTTAAATGCTTACTTTGATACGCTCAAGTCAAACCTGTATTATTATGCTATTAAACATATTATTATATTTATTAATAATAACTTAATAATAATCAGCGGTTAACGATGAGACTCGGTGAAGTACACAGACTCCTCTCAGGTACAGCGATAGTGTTAGGCAAAGACAATATGCACTGCACAGAGAAATAAAACCACATTACTGCAGTATATATAAACTGAAAGGTTTTATTCTTTATTTATTGCAATTATAATGCAAATATAATTGAAACGAAGGCGAGGATTTCGCTTTGTCGATGAATTGACCCAACTAAAAACGCATAAACTCAATGCGTGGCTATCGGCATGCCTATGATCACATAGACCCAGCTTGCGCCCCGAACTTCCACACCAAGAGATATGCTATAATAACTGGGCCAATATTTGCTCTTTAGCCTTTTATTTCCAAATTAATCCTTAGGCTAGCTTTATTTTTTAACGTAGAATGGTTGCAGTATTGTGCATAGCATCAATGCATGGCTATCGGCGTACCTATGGTCACACAGGCCTAGCTTGCGCCCCGAACTACCATACCAAAATGTATGCACAACACCGAGGAGTTCCTTTTAAATTTAAAAGCTTCGTCGATCCGTGGCGAAAGTGTGATATTTCTTACACTACATCCTCGCTTTTATACTATTTCGAGAAAACAGATTCAAGTACAGATGAATCACTCACTATTTACAAAAATATTCTACTAACAAAACTGACATCTATACATGTTTAGAAATACAAATTCTTATAGTGCACTCTCGCAAACATGAAGATACATTAAACTACTCATAATAGGGCACAAAATACAATAAACAATAAACAACAGATATACATTACGAACAAGGTGCATTATTACATATAATAATTACATATAATAACAAGGAAATTACGCTCTCTTTCACAAAAATAAATATATTAGTGACATATTTTCTACTGGTGACGTCACATTCTACTGGTGATTCGCTTAAATTGAATTCAACTGGAGCACCATAAGTATACGATGTAGTTTACAAGTGGGTTGTAAATATGATCCCTGTTTGAGATGTGCCAGTCATACACATAGATTTGATGAGTGATGCAATTTACTTTCGGATTAAAAATTATAGATACTCGAGTTTGGACTCCAATTAAAAATTAACCAGTAGCCCTACTAATAAGAGATACATCAGAATTTAGCTTATTCAGTTGTGTATTAATCTGTGCTAACCAATTTTTTTTCGAGTAGGCATGATATTTTTTTATCATCGTGAGAACAAAAAAGGTAAAAGGTAAACGTCAAGTGTTCCCCTGTGCATAGCACCATGCCATGGAGGCGTATAGGGGGTGTGGGGGTTACGCCCACACTTTCTTGATCAGGTCGTGAGTGGGGTTGATGTGATCAGCATCACGCCCCTGACCGCCTTTACCCTCCAGGGTTTCCCCCAGGTACCCATGTTATTCGACGCTGGGACGTTAGAAAAGTTCCCGTATTTGAACCGGCCGGGGATCGATCCCGGGCCGTTTAGCATGGTAGTCAGACGCGTTACCGACTGAGCCACCGCAGCCAATTAAAAATTATTAAAATTAAAAAAAGGGCCGTTTTTTTAGTTTTTTTAGTTTAGTTTCGCTCTCTTTTAAATTCTGTAAATCAAGAACGGTTTTGTCCGATCGTTGTGAAATTTTAGTACAGTGTAGGAAGAAAGGCTTTTCACAATTCCTAATTTTCAAGTTTTCAAATTTGTCAAAAAAGCGTTTTCTTCAAATTTGCGAAACAACTTTTTCTTTGTATTGGATAGCCCTATAAATGCAATATTGGTCTTGTTTTGAAGCTCTTTGCATCTGTTTCTAAAATGTACTATCATTGTCATTTCACATTGCGAAACTGATTTTATACAGATTTTTATTCAGTAGAGTAAACCTGTACGTAGAACGTGGCAACACGGCAAGCATTGACTCGTAGCGCGAGGCCGTAGTTTTCACGGTTCAACCGACATCGCTGTGTGCCGTGTTGCGACGTTCCGCGTACAGGACAACAAATGCTAATATTTCCATTACTTAATTTTCTTACTTCATAAGTCTTTCGGGGGAGGGGGGTCTGGCCCCCCTAATTATGTCCTTCCTGTCCTTCAAAGCCGTATGATCCCAATATAATCCTTGTCTTCCAATAAGTTCAGAGAAAATTATACAACAAAGGCTAAAGAATATATTTTTCATTATTTCATTTTAGTACTTGATACGTCTTTCGGGGGAGGAAGGTCGGGAACCCGTGGACCCCCAAAATACGTCCTTGTTTACAAGCTTTATCTTCCTTTCCACAAGAACTCCGACCACTGTAACGTACTTTTCCATATTGTGGTACCATTAGTTAGTGTTCTTGAAAACTGTTTTAAAAGACATAACAATTGTTTGAAATGAATGTTAAACAATGAAATATGACAAACTTATTTTCACGAAATCACGTGACAGGGTAATTATTTTAGGCGGATAAAAAGGGTACAAGCATAGATATACGGATTTAGAGGCACTGTAACTTTAAAGTTCCCCGTACATATAACACCGTGCCATGAAGGCACATTTAGAAGATGTTGGGGTAAGGCCCCCACACATTCTCGATCTCGGCCACTTTGGAGGTGATGTGATCAGCTCCAGGCTCCTGCCGCCTTTCACCGGCATGGGTGTTCTTTGTGAGTGCCCCTTCATCCAAATCATCAAATTATCGCTCATACCCATCTTCGTGATTAGCCAAAAGTGGCACGAAAGCGATGTTAAATAAACCAAATCAATCAACCGAAAAGGAACTGCACAGACTGCATCCGTTCCATCAATCTCAGTGGGCGAAGCAACAAGTTAGAATAACGTGCGGAATTTTCCCTATTTTCTTTTCATATTCCTTTGTAGTAAAACATAGACTTTAATGTTTAAAGTTCGTTTCATGGTGTTTCTAGTCCCAAAACGCATTTTTATAGTGCCTATAAATGCCCATTTTGAGGGTTAGTGCCTATTTTGTTAATTGTGCAGAAAAATCGCTATTCTGCAATTTTTGCATACTTCAGATTTTTTTACGTGTCTTTGGCTTTCCCTAGATTGAATAATGTAAGGCTTCGTTGATGTTGTACTGACTGAAATCTGCTATTTACCAGATTTGAGGGTCTCAATTGGAACATTGTTTAAAAAAATTTTGCAATGGTGCAAATTGTTTTTTCATCGTTTGTTCAAATTCGCACAGTCGTTAGCACAAGCTGTTTTTGTGAGAATTACTTTTCCCCGCAAATGTGAATTTCGATCAAAAGATTATTGATATTAATAGTTTGTTATCGCACTTTTATGTACAAACTGAAGTGCTAATAAAGACTGTGCATTGTAAGAAGAAAATTGAAATAAGTTCACATTCATTGCCTATTTTAAACCTTTTTAGAGTGCCTTTTAAGTGCCTATTTTAATCATTTTGGTGCTTATTTGAGAGGTTTTTAGTGCCTATAAGTCCTATAATGCCTTAGTCGGGAAAGTGATAGTGTTGAGCTCCCAGATGCTTGGTGATGCTTACCCTAATACTTAACGCATCCAAAGTCATATGCCTTAAATGATGATCGTTACATGTGGAAGCATTCTCTAGGCAGCACATTTGCTATGGTCTTTGCTATACTATTTCCAAGAAAGAAGGACATTTACCGATTTCTAAAAACTACGCCCAGACGCCGGACAGACACCTAAAAAGGAGGACATGTCCGGACAAAGAGGACGTCTGGTCACCCTAGGTGAACCCCACTACTATACCTGCCTAGGGATTGAGGTGGTATACGTTTCTCTAAAGAAGTAGTAGATTGGAAGATAAGATATAAATGTGCTTGAGAAGAGTATACCATAGATTATATGTATAGGTATACAACTAGTAACCCTATAGCGCTTGCTACCTCTATTTGGTGCAAGGAGCAAAAATCTTAATCATAAACCTCAGCTAGCTTATCTACAGGGTAGGGTTCTTTGTAGACAACGAAACCAGACAGGATGCCTTCCAATGGAGACGTTTAAATGAATATATTATATAAACAAGGATACATGGAAATAGAATATTTACATGATGAGCTACTTTTCTCTATATAATTCTCATCTACAGTCAACTTTTATCTCAATATGTTTTTTTATTATTTCCTTTCTTCAATTTGTATATTCTTCTATCTGGACTTTCTTCGTAATGGACGGTCTGGATCTGGACTTCCTCCTTAATGGACTTTCTTCTTAATGGACGGTCTGGATCTGGGCTTCCTTCTCAATGGACGGTCTGGATCTGGACTTCCTTCTCAATGAACTGTCTGGATCTGGACTTCCTTCTTAATGGATGTTCTGGATCTGGACTTCCTTCTTTGGGAACTTCCCTTTGGATTTCCATTTATTTATGGTTTTGACAAATTAATGAATTCCTTTATTCTTTTTCCAACTTTTTCTCTTAAGCTTTGGGAAATATACTAATCACCTCCCTTGCGGCTGCGATTGGAACGCGCCAACACTAACTGGGTACAACAGAGTGTATACTTGGTGCAAACGACTGACACGCACGTCCAAGTAGGTGCTACGGTTGAAACGCGCAACCAAAAAGTGCTGTGGGGCGTCAATTGGAACGCGCCACCACTCATGTAAACAAAATTTCCGCTATGGGAATGATAAATCAATCAGACAGACGCAATATCTGTTCAAAGACACAAACTTGTATCAGTGCTTTGACTTCTTTAATTCTCGTTTTAACTTACATATGATCACTGATTTGATTTATCGAATATATATATATTAATTTATTTCTTTTATATTTATTATTTCTCTTCTTATAGTAGATTCTATTGTTTTTCATCTTTCCAATTTGCTTTGTTCTTATTTATAAAGTTATTCACATATATTATGCTAATTCTTAACCTTGCACGCCTGGTGCTGCCATCTCTGTTCCGCTTTTGCAAACTATTTACATTGGTTGGTCCTATTGGGTACGTAACACAATATTCCCCCGTTGGCCATAAAAAAATAATAATCGTAGTATATGTATGTAGATACATTTTTTTTTCAAATTACAATATTTACAAGTCTAGTCCTTCTTGACACTTTCCTTCTTCTCCACTGTACAATTATATCTTCTAACGTTGTCTAAATTCTCTCTTCTTTCTACATCTGTTTTTATATGCTTTAGAAGGACTCATAACTTCATATGGGCCTTCATAGTTAAAAAATAGTTTTTTTTAATAGCTTTCTCGGAAGCTTTGCTCACCGGATGTGTTTTACAAAACACCAAATCTCCATTCTTGATATCTATTTTCTTAACCTTCTTCTCGTCCTTTATCTTTCTTCTATTTCTCTTTTTATACAGCTCTGATATCATTTTCTTCATTTCGCTCTTTTGCTCCATCATATTTGGCCACTCCAATTCGTCAAACACATAGGGTTCCTCCGTGTATCCCAGAAATAATTCATCAGGGCTTCTTCCAGTTTCTTCTGACAGTGCGTTATTTAACAATTTAGTTATTTTATTAACAACAGTGGACCATCGTGTATGGTTATCGTGGCAGTATGCTCTTAACAGTCTGACTATTTCTCCATTGTATCGTTCTATGGGATACGAGCTGGGGTGATATCGCGTTACATTTATTACTTTGACTCCTTTGAATTGCATATAGTCCATGAAATACTCCGATAAAAACTGTGTACCATTATCTGTTAACACCTTTCTAGGAATTCCATAGTGTTTAGTGAAACCGTCTTCGAAACATTTAACTATCTCTTTTGATGTTGCCTTTCTTATGTTGTAACACATTACAAATTTACTACTTATGTCCACGCATGTAAAGATGTATTGGAATCCTTTTGATCTCGGCAGTGGTCCAATTAAGTCTATGATAAATCAATCAGACAGACGCAATATCTGTTCAAAGACACAAACTTGTATCAGTGCTTTGACTTCTTTAATTTTCGTTTTAACTTACATATGATCACTGATTTGATTTATCGAAAATATATATATTAATTTATTTATCCAAAGGCCTTCGAGCTATAACGTGTAGTTCTTCCTTTTTTAATTTCCATTTAGATGGCTTAGTCTGTATGCACACAACGCAGTTTCTAACATGGTCCACAACATCCTTTTTCAGAGTCTTCCAAAAATAAAAACGATGTGCCAACCTCAAAGTTTTGTCTGTCCCAAGATGTCCTGACTCTTCATGTACTGTTGTTAAGATCTTATAGATAACCTTACTTGGTGTAGATTTTCAACGTTCACTTTAAAAATCATGCCTTCTATAATTCTGTAATTCCCTTTGATTCTAGCTGTTCTCATCTTCCTTTCTCCAACAATGGTTTCTCCTTCCAATATTTTAAATATAGTACTAAGTTCTTCATCTTCTTTCATCTCCTATATCCATTATTCTTTTACTATATTCTTCATTTCTTCCTCCACAATTGCATTTATGGATAATTTGATTATCTCTTCTGGTTCTTGTTGGGGTCTTATTGGAGCTCTGCTTAATGCATCGACAATTTGATTATCCCTGCCCTTTATATCAATCACTTCAAAGCTATATTCTTGTATTAACAGGGCCCATCTGGTAAGTCTAGGATTCCACTGCTTTGCCGAATTTAGCCAGATTAAGCTTTTGTGATCGCTGAATACCTTAAATCTTCTTCCTTTGAGGTATGGTGAGAACTTTTGTATTCCGAATAGGATGGCTAGGCATTCGAGTTCACTAATAGTATAGAATTTCTCAAAAGTCTTAAGAGAACGGCTGGCATATTGTATGACTTGGTCTTCTCAAATTCCCGTCCTTCTGGAATAGATACGCCCCTAGTCCTATGTTAGATGCATCGGTTCCCAAGCAACATGTTTTCTCGAAATCCGGTTGGCTTATGGCAGGCGATGATATGAGATCGATCTTCAGTGCACCGAAAGCTTTATCTTCTTCTTCTCCCCAATTCCACTTGTTTGTTTTCTTTAATAGCTCATACAATTGTCCTGCCTTTTGTGCAAAATCTCTAATAAACTTGCCTCTCTAATTATACATTCCAATAAATCTCTGTAATTGTTTCTTTGTATTTGGCATAGGGAAAAGTCTTATCGCTTCATCCTTGTCTGTACATAGCTTAATTTCTCCACCGGATATACGAGGGAAAGTCCGAAAATAAGTTTCCCTCCCAGTTTTTTCCAGGGACACTCATTTTTTCCAAGAGGGGTTTTTGAAGCTTATCAAGCGGTATGACAAATGTCTGAATGTCCGGGGTTCCTATGTGGAAAAATAAAGTAAGTATGCTATTCCTTTTCTCATTTACGTTTTTTGCTTTTCCTTCCCATCTTTGTACACAGTCGCCAGGTTAAACTTATTTTCGGACTCTCCCTCGTAACATGGCCTAAAAACTTAACTTCCTCTCTGACAAAAGAGCATTTCTCCAGTTTGACGGTTAATCCTGCTTTTCCTAATTTGCTCAATACCCAATCTATTCTTCTTATATGTGAATCCCAATCTTTACTGTGGATGCACATGTCATCTACATATATGGCTAACCAATGCTTAGTTTCTATCCTAAATATATCAGTCATAAATACCGAAACAGATGGATTTAAACCATATGGCAATCTTCTGAATTGAAACAATCTTGAGTCATATCTAAATGCTGTAATAACACCTTAAGCCTTGTTTCCATGAGATGAAAACTAAATGATATTTTTGTCAAAGAAATACAAGATGAAGAAAGAGGGATATTATTGGAACTTGAAATAGAAGAAGAAGATAAGTTAAGCTACCTAGATATATTGATGAAAAGGAAGAGAGGAAAATAAATTGAAACCGCTTGGCATCAGAAGAAGTGTGCAGCAGGGGTATTCTGCCACAAAAGAAGTGGTGTAAGTGAGGTGGTAAGAATAAATTTTATAAAGAATATGGAGGACAGAATCAAGAAAATATGCACGAAAAATGTGAAAAAGAAGGCAAAATAAATAGCCAATGGAAACATCTGGAAAGGAATGGCTATGAGAAGCAGGATAGACTGGACATAAACAGAAGAAGGAAGAAAAGGGGCAGTTGAGAATTGGAAGAGAAAGAAAAACATGAAGAGAAAGAAAAAGAGAGAAGGTTTGGAATAAGGAGTATGGGGAAGACCACAGAAAAGATATGCAAAGTGCTTAGGAAAGCGTGCATTAAAACTTACAGGAAGGGAGGGAGAAGCATCTTAGGAATAGCGAAGAATGCAAACAAGAAAAAGGAAAACAGAGAAGAGGAAGAGGAAGGGATTATCTACGAAGTGAAATGTAAAGAATGTCAGAGTGTATACATAGGAGAAAGGAAAAAGAGGCTGAAAGGCAGGTTGAAACAACATAGGGATGATATACGACTTAAGAGAGAGAGAAATGCGATGTTTAAACACACGACATGACATAGAGTGGGATGAGGCTAAGCAGATAGGAAGGCAGACGAGAATTCTAGTGAGAAAATGGAAGGAGGTCAAGGAAATAGAGATGAAAGGTGAAGAAAACACAATGAACTTGAATGGGGTCCGAAGTTAAACAAAGAATGGAAGAATGTGTTAGAAAAATTGGAAAGGACAAGAGAGAAATAGGAGAGGAGAAGGAAGAAAAATGAAGGAAAAAGAGCGTGAGATAAAAAGTCCAACCACATTCTATATGGAAGTAAATATGTTTAGCCTTTTAGGTGAAAGTACAGTTGACAAGGGAAAGCCACCTGCTGGAAAGTTCCCGAACAACTTTCTAATAGTCTGGAGGGAGTAATGTTTGTGTATATATAATGCCCTGTTTTTGTATCTTGTTACTTTTGTACTTGATACAGAGTCTGAAGAAGACCTTGCTAGAAGGTTGAAACGTTATGTTTAGTTTATGTTTTTAATAAAATAAATTACTTCTTTGGTCAGCATATTTAGTTTTTCACTAAATGCTGTATACTTTCTTGACTTCTTCTCGATCTCAACTTGAAAGTATCCCAGGGTCAAATCAAAAGAAGTAAAGTATCTGCTTCCTGCAAATGAGTGTAGCATCTCGTATATTCTATCCACCTGGTTTCTCAGAAGTAATACGTGTTTGTTTATTTCTCTCAGATCTAAGACTGGTCTAACTCCTCCCTTGGGTTTGTCAACTACATGCATAGGGCTTACATGTATGCTATTTGAATCTTCTATAATTTCCCATGTTAACCATTTCTGAAGTTCTTCTTCTACAGCTTTTCTTTTCGCAAAAGGTATTGGTTACTGTTTAGATACTATACGTCTTTCTGTATCTACTTCTATTTCGTAGGAATACCCTCTGGTGAGTCCTGGCTTTTGGCTAAACAAATTCCTATGCTCTAACAAAACTTCTTGTAATTCCTTCCTCTCTACTCTGGAGATATCTTTGCACTCATCAACCTTATTCTTTATCTCTTCAACAGATGCAGTGTATTCATCATCTTCTTTATTCATTTCACTTTCAATTTCTTCACATATATCATTTGGTACTGCCTTCATCTGTCCGTACATTAAATTGAGGTTGCCAATGCATTCTTTTCTCTCCATTTTGTTGTGTACAGTTTCCATAGCAACATCTATTCTTTCTGCTTCCAATGACTCTAGATTTAATCTTCTATCTTTGATATAAATATGACCATCATATTTTTTCAAAAATGATATTCCTAATATCATATCACTTCTTAGACCTCTTACTACGAGGAATCTGACAGGAAAATTTAACCCTTGAAGGTTCATCATTACGCCGACGGTTCCTTGTATTTTATATTCTTCTTTCCAAGCTGCCATGACCAATCTTATTTTGTCCCTTTCTGATGCATCTAGACTAGCTTGTGGATATTTTCCTTTTATCTTTTTCCAACAATCATAACTCATTACTTCTACCACACTACCAAAAACTATTAGGCACTTTACTTCTAATTCTATAATTTTTGCCTTTACATAAAAAGTTCTCCCTTTCTTCAGATCATTGAAATTGGGCTCTTCCATTAAATATAACTCAAGACTTTCTCTTTCGCTATGTACATTTATATTTACAATTTCTCCCTGCCTTTCATTTCTCTCTGTTTTTGCTCTCACACCTGGGAGATGCTGCAAGAGCCTTACATGTTTGACCCTCTATTCTCTTCTGCATTCCTTGGATCCTCATCTGTTCTAATTCCCTCTTGGAATCTTCTTGTGTCATTACAATAATTTCTAGCTAATTCTATGGCTTCGTCTCTTTCTACATCCGGAAGTGCATTTCTTCTTTCCATTTCTTCATTGGGCGCAGTTACTCGGTATTCTCTTCGTTCTGTTCATATATGTTCCTCCATCGCTGATTTCCTCATCTTGCGTATCTTCGGAGATTATTTCGGCCTCTAATGTTTCTCCAATTTCCTTGATATCTATCATCGTTTCCTTCTCTTTCTTCCACAGAGTCTATGTTTTTTCATATCTTCCATTGTTTCTTCTTTCTGAACTTGGTCTCTGGTTTCTAACTTCTATTCTGTCTCCGGAACTTTGGTTTTGAGCGCCCTTCTTCTTCTGAATGTTGCCTCTTTCCATAGAATCTTCCTTCCTTATCGTCCAGGAATTTTCTTAGCCCATCTTCGGTTCTTAGATATTCAATCAAATCATCCACTGCTTTTATCTTAACCGCTGCTATAGCTCTCTGTATTCTTAACGGCAATGTTTGGACAACTTGTTGGACCAGCTCTTCTTCGCTGCATCCTTCCTTCAGATTTTTGAAATTTCTAAGGGTCTCCCACGTATGTTCTACTAGGCTGTCGACTTTGGACGTAACACGTAGCACGCTACAGCCCAATATTGGGCTCTGGCTTACCTACCGACTGCTGGGCTTCCTCCCACGTGCGCCACCAAGGGGGCGTGGATATCTGCAGCCAGACTAGGGGTCGGCCCGACCAACCCCCAGCCGTTGTAGGACTTCGTGACCGGATTACGCTCACTCACTCGGAGCTCCCCAATTTCCTCACGATGGTGGGTTGCCACCGGCCCTATACACAGGCCGAAAATTCCCGGAGACTGAAACCGGGATAGAACCCATGCCGTCCCGCAACCGCCGTCCAAAGCAAGGTGCCTTAGAACGCACGGCCACGGAATTTCTTCGAATTTCTCAAAATTATTATTTTTTATTTGCAATCCACCTGATTTGCTCAAATACGCTAACATGCAACTACTGTTTAAGGTAAAATTCAAATCAATGCTCCGAGCTCTCACAGGGAATCGAAGCCAGCGACCCTTCATTAAAAGAGGATAGTGTTGTCGATGGGGTGAGTGAAAATAAAAATAAAGTGCCAGCTCAATTTTTTCACTGACTATTGTTGTTCAAAGTATCAAGTATCTACCACGTATATTACAGTTCGCTCAGTCTTTCGA
This sequence comes from Lepisma saccharinum, assembly GCF_977018435.1. Lineage (NCBI taxonomy): Eukaryota > Metazoa > Arthropoda > Insecta > Zygentoma > Lepismatidae > Lepisma > Lepisma saccharinum. Next base: position 59,884,248 of record NC_139238.1, on the reverse strand, counting down.
CTCGGTCGTAGTCGCTGCGAGAAAATGATGTAATTTCTCAAGATAAATCTGTGAATACGTATAATTTTTCAACGATAAATGCAGGCTCGACCAGGATTCAAACCCCGGTCTCTTGCACACCGTGCCATTTATCAGTAGTTGTATTTACAATATAACCAGCGCGAGAAAGGAAGAGCTCCTCTCATGCAGATTTGGCTACACTTAAAACTTTCTCAACATGCCCATATGAGCTTTTTGCTCAAGTGTGGAACCCTACCTAATCCAAGATTTTTGTAAAAATGCCCTCAAATATTTTCTGAGAAAGGAAGAGCTCCCCTCATGCAGATTTGGCTACACTTAAAACAGGCTCAACATGCCCATATGAGCTTTTTGCTCAAATGTGGAACCCTACCTAATCCAAGATTTTTGTAAAAATGCCCTCAAATATTTTCTGAGAAAGGAAGAGCTCCCCTCATGCAGATTTGGCTACACTTAAAACAGGCTCAACATGCCCATATGAGTTTTTTGCTCAAGTGTGGAACCCTGTCTAATCCAAGATTTTTGTAAAAATGCTCTTCGGAAAGTATGAACCCCCCCTCAAGCAGATTTGCCTATACTTACAAAAATTGCATCAGCCGGATTTTTGTCCATAAACTTGTCAAAAATTGATATTTTTTTGGCTATAGCTGAAATTAAGCTAAACCCCATACCCACATATACATATTTACTTCAGGTTTAAGTTCAATTGGATGCCAGGTTCAATTTTTTTTATCTATATGCAGAGCCCCTCTAGAATGGCAATGACCTAGCACTGTGTTATGTATTGATTTTTGCTTCCCGAGTAATGAAGCTTTGCGTGCAAACAATTGCATCAGCCACTATTGTGAGAGTGGTTGAGGAGAATAGATGTGTTGTTACAGTGCTTCTCATACTTACAGGCCTGTTTGTTTTAATATATAATTATTCATATTTCTGGTATATTGAACAATATTTTGCCTGATATTTGTTACATCCAGCTTGTTTGTTGTAATCCACTCTTATTTAGGGTCAGGCTTATATCTGTCCCAGCCTGTTATACAAAAATCAATACATAACAAGGTTATTGCCATTCTAGACATGCATGTCTGTGCAGGTATTTGTGCTAGGTCAGTGTGAATGAATATTTATTCTCTTTTTCCACTTGTAGGTTATTGGCTTTACAACCTGTTATAAGATAAGCATAGAGTTTTGATTTGGACCCCAAGAAATTTTATATAAATACCAAAGCCAAAAATATTAACACACATACACACACACTAAATATACAAAACACACTGCTGAACCCAACTGTTATTTTTTATTAAGCATAGAATTTTGATTTGGACCCCAGGAAATCTTATATAATAAACAACAACAAAAATGCCAAATCAAAAATATTGTAATCAATGCAATAAGAATATATCCAGCCCCAATTGGGCTAAGCATCAAAAGATTTGTAATCCAGACAAATGCAGAACTCCCACAAAAATATGCCCTAAATGCCATAGAGAATATAACATGAAATATTTCTCTTATACTTGTTCTGAACAGTCATCAACATTTCCAAACAAAATTGATTGGAAATATTTGTGTAATTGCTCTCTATAATTTAGATTGCAAGGCCATATTTTGTAATTTTCTAGACCAGGAGCTAGACCCTATGCACCAGAAATAGGCCATAAAATGCCTCTCCACAAATTATGTGAGCATCATGGAGCACACAATACACTTTACAATTTTGAGAATCTCAATTTAAATTCAGGAACAAGAGATTTGGATTTGATGTATCTGGAAATATCAAAAATTATTTCATTCTTCACAAACAAATCTCATCTAACAATTCCATAACAGTTCCATGCTCAGCTCTGTGTCTGTGTGAGGCAAGCACAGCTCTGTTAGAGATAGGGATATTATATAAATTTAAAAATTATTTTATTCTTCACAAACAAATCTTATCTAACAATTCCATAACAGTTCCATGTTCAGCTCTGTGTCTGTGTGAAGCAAGCACAGCTCTGTTAGAGATAGGGATATTGAGTATTGAAACATCTAGAAATTATTTTATTCTTCTCAAGCTCAGCTCTGTCTCTGTGTGGGGATTTGTACCTAATAACATCAAAACAACACAGCTCTGTTAGAGACAGAATATTCAATTCCATATCTATAACATCTCTGTGTAATTCCATAACAGTTCCATGCTCAGCTCTGTGTATATGTAGAGCAAAACAGCACAGCTCTGTTAGAGATAGGTATATTATATAAATTTAAAAATTATTTCATTCTTCACAAACAAATCTCATCTAACAAACCCATAACAGTTCCATGTTCAGCTCTGTGTCTGTGTGAGGCAAGCACAGTTCTGTTAGAGATAGGGATATTATATAAATTTAAAAATTATTTCATTCTTCACAAACAAATCTCATCTAACAGTTCCATGCTCAGCTCTGTGTCTGTGTGGGATTTGTACAGCAACATAGCTTTGTTAGAGATTCATTCAATTCTTCACCTCCATATCCATAACAGCTCTGTGTTTATAATAGATAGGAATATTGAGTGCATCTAACAATTCCTGCCCATAACAGTTCCATGTTGTAGAAATATCAGCAAGGCTCTGTGTCTGTGAGATTTGAAACCTTGTTCCCAATCAGTTCCAAGCTGTACAGCTCTGTGTCTGTGAGATTTGAAACCTGTTCCTGTACAGCTCTGTGAGAATTTTCATAGTGCCTAATAATATCAGCAAAGCTCAGTTAGGATCGCATCTAACAAATATCAAGGATTTCTACCTAATTACAGTAGCACAGGGATAGGGATAATAAGTATAGACTATTGATATAGAAATTATTTTATTCTTCAATCTTATTCATAACAGTTCTATGCTCCTATGTGTCTGAGCAACATCAGTACAGCACAGCTCTGTTAGAGACATTTAATTCTTCACATTTATATCCATAACATCTCTGTGTCTGTGTGTCAGTACAGCACAGCTCTGTTAGAGATATGGATATTGAGTATAGATTTAATTATATTATTATTGAAACATCTAGAAATTATTTCATTCTTCACAAACAAATCTCATCTAACAATTCCATGCTCAGCTCTGTGTCTGTGCGAGGATTTGTACCTAATAACATCAGTACAGCATAGCTCTGTTAGAGATAGGGATATTGAGTATTGAAACATCTAGAAATTATTTCATTCTTCACAAACAAATCTCATCTAACAATTCCATGCTCAGCTCTGTGTCTGTGTGGGGATTTGTACCTAATTTTTGTTAAGTTTATGGACAAAAATCCGGCTGATGCAATTTTTGTAAGTATAGGCAAATCTGCTTGAGGGGGGGTTCATACTTTCCGAAGAGCATTTTTACAAAAATCTTGGATTAGACAGGGTTCCACACTTGAGCAAAAAACTCATATGGGCATGTTGAGCAAGTTTTAAGTGTAGGCAAATCTGCATGAGGGGAGCTCTTCCTTTCTCAGAAAATATTTGAGGGCATTTTTACAAAAATCTTGGATTAGGCAGGGTTCCACACTTGAGCAAAAACTCATATGGGCATGTTGAGCAAGTTTTAAGTGTAGCCAAATCTGCATGAGGGGAGCTCTTCCTTTCTCGCGCTGGTTATATTGTAAATACAACTACTTTTATCTAACCACTAAACTCAACGAGCTATATATATAAACACTAGAGAGGGCCTAAACCGGTTTTCACGCGGCCAAGATGTGACCATTTGAAGACGTGGGAGCCACGTCTTGAGTGGTCAAAACATTGAGTGTTTACCAAGGAAGCGCAATATGCCGAAGGTGTGTTCAGCGTATAAATGCACAAATAGAAGTGATAAAACAAATGGAATATCATATTTTGCGTAACTAATTACTGTATTACTGTAATTTATCATATTTTGAAGTGTAGCAAGTAGAATTCGCACGAGAAATTAGGGAAATTCCTGATTTGTTATGTCCATCCTTGTATCATAAGCAGTGATGCATGTCTACGTGTAAACAACGTATACTAGGGGAAGCGATAGGGGACAACCTCGACCCCCTTGCTTCGGAGAGGTACACATCAATTTAAAATAATTGTTTCTGTGGGGTTTATTACGAGTTCATACGACGCAGATGCTCCCAATTAAGAAACAAATAGATTTTTCCTGACTTTATTTATTTATTTAATTTATTTATTTAATAGAAGATTCCAAATACAGCGTTAGCCATTTTACATTGGAACGAATTAACAGAACATAAGGACAAAAATAATAACATAAATCAAAAAAATAATAACATAGAATAAAATTACATGTGGTTAAGAGACTTACATACTTTTAGTTAACTTTCTTCTAAAGCAGTTTGCTTTGCCATTCTCTAAAATATCCAAAATTACTGAAACCAGAATCAATCCAATTAAAAATAATATGTACTATTCGTGAAAGCATGAAGTAAAGCATGTAAATTCACTACAGCATTAAAATCCAATGAAAACAGAAGGGAATTATGATAGAGAATGGAATTCGATATGATTAAAATTGCCACTTTTATATGTAAATTATTAGCTTGATAATGAACACACACAATGTAATTAAATATAATGAACGTTGCATCAGTGGCACATCCAAAATGAAAAGAAAGACTAATTTATATTCTTGATTTTAATCTTAACACTGTTCATCTATTGATTCATAGCTGATGATACGAAATGTGTATTAATTAATTGTTTTTTTTTGGGGGGGTTTTTTTTTCCCTTTCATATCTCTGAAAAATTCTAGTTAGAGGTCCAGGCCCCGCACCCACGTAGGGCAGGTCCTGATGTGACTATCCATGTAGACAATGTAATCTATGTAATAATGTAAACGATTAGGAGTTCCAATAAAGGCTAAAAGGGCAGGGCTTTTTAGAAGCAGAATTGAATTTTCTTGCGTTTTGACTTGCTGAATAGGTGTGCGATACGAGCATCATGTTAAGTATCACATACATATTATTCTCATTAATGGAAGCAGACAACGATTGTCGCATGAATACAACCTGTATTTACTGGACATTTTATTTTTTCACCAAGAGTTTATGCTCGCGAAAATTGTAACTTCTTTCACCTTAATTTTAACTTCTTAGTTTTATTTTAGGTTATGAGAAGCTAATCTGGATTTGATTCAGACGCACAGTTTAGTGTAATGCACATCAGCGAAATGTGCTGCACCCAGACTTCGATCCCAGGCGTAATTATACTATACTTTGTATTATTACCTAACAGCAATAGACAAAACATGTTAAAGGTTGAAACTAAGAATATGGCAGGCTAATACAAGTTTCTAAAGTTTATTTTCCACCATTGATAATATTTTATTGCAAAACTGAGATTGTTCGATATCGCCCCCTAAAGCGACAGAAGGCTCCGCTATTATTTGACCTGTCAAAGTGTAATTTTAATATCATAACCAATAACAGGCTATCATAATTATCTTTTGTTTACTTTGCATTGAATTTTCACACTGTTGTGATTGATTTGCTATATTGTATTTCGTTTTTATGAAACTTTTAGGCTAATTGCGAAGATGGAGATAAGTGATAATATGATGAAATTGATGAAATAGACACTCACAAACATCCATGCTCATGGTGGGTTTGAACCCAGGACCCCTGGCAGTTGGCCCCGTCTACCGATTCGGTTCTAGTGGAGGCAAGAAAATGACGTAATTTTCCAAGGAAAATCGTTGAAATTTCATGATAGGTTGTCGATGCTGTGAGTGAAAATAGGAAATAAGTTTCAGCTCAATTTTTTCACTGAGTATTGTTGTATCAAGTATCTACCACGTAAATAACAGTTCGCCCCGTCTTCTGATTCGGTCAAAGTGGGGGCGAGAAAATGACGTAATTTTCCAAGGAAAATCGTTGAAATTTCATGATAGGTTGTCGATGCTGTGAGTGAAAATAGGAAATAAGTGTCAGCTCAATTTTTTCACTGAGTATTGTTGTACAAGGTATCAAGTATCTACCATGTAAATGACAATTCGCCCCATCTTCCGATTCGGTCATAGTGGGGGCGAGAAAATGACGTAATTTTCCAAGGAAAATTGTTGAAATTTCATGATAGGCTGTCGATGGGGTGAGTGAAAATAGGAAAAAAAAAGTGTCAGCTCAATTTTTTTCACTGAGTATTGTTGTACAAGGTATCGAGTATCACGTACGTGGAATAGGACAGTAGCACAGCCGTTTTTTGCACCATGTTCCGTCAAATTTTGAATTTCAAGTGTGTCATTACCCGAATAAGACCTTTCCTGGGTGGTGCAGCTGGTGCCCCACTCTTTTATCCTAGCTTCCAAGAAGTCCCGACCACACCTATGGGGGTTCATCATCATCAATGACAAAGTCAGAAATAACTGGTAACACATAATGCAAGAGTTAAATCAGCTAACGAAGATACCTTCAGGCATGTGTCCGTGGATTGATTATCTATGCAAACAATTGCCGGAACGTTGCGCAGGATTCGGCTGTGCAATGAAAATAACAGTTTCATACTGATATTAAAGACTATTAAATTATAATATATGTGACCACATCATCAATTCAACAATAACTATTGTAGTGTCGAAAGTAAAGGAGGATATGCACACTTCGTGACTACTCTGTACAGGAAATAAAAAACAGAAATGGAAAAACACAAAAGACTGATGCACATGCTAAAACACAAATTGGGCATTCTAAAGTTGCATGTGTTACATACACATACAAAATATAACATTCTAGACATGAGATTGGATTGAAATATTCATAGTGAACACTTAGGGGTACTTAGTGGTGTCTGCTAACAAATTAAATAAACCTGGAAATGATGACATAGTCTGAATGTGTGAAAAGCCTTAACAAAAATGTGTCACACATGTGGGTCTTTAAAAATGTAGCAAATTTGACTTAATTTGTCTGTGAAGCATATAATCTAAACATGCTAATAATTTTTGTTGGATAAATATGCAAATTATATGTATTCAGAAACCTTTAAACCTTAATGCAATTAAAAAACAATAATAATCTTAAGATTGATTATTTTGTTATTTGCATGAAGAAAGACCACTTCTCATGGAATTCTGTAAATGCTGTTCTTGTCTGGAAGACCGCATATGAATATTCCAATATAATCTTTGTCAAAACACTGGAAGTTCAAAAATTTGACCGCAACCCAGATAGCATGTAAGTTATCTGGGAATGTATTTGAATCATATCCTTGTAACAACAAAGTTTCACATTAATAGTTACATCTTTAATTAGGTTGAAATAACTTCAAGAAAGGATTTTGTTATTCCTCTTTATAGCAAGTGCTATATGTATATCCAAGTGTCATCTAACCAAGTTCTTTTGCTGACTTACAAGGTGAGGTCATGGCTTTGGAAATTGAGTTTATATAGGACTTCATGTAGAGGTAGGGTACCCTATAGGTATTGACATGCAGGCACTAGCCAGCCATTTATAGTTGTCGTCCTCATTCCAACCTCACTTTACTTCAAAGAAAGTTCCAAAAGGTCAGTTTTCCCTCTAACAACCACATGTCAGGTCAACGTGGAGTCCAGTAAATAGTCCCCTGAAACCTTTCCCACCAATATCTTCCATCCAAGAAATGACAGCTCTTGGCAACTCCACGTGGAGTAAATGAGATGTTGACAATTCGGTTTCTTTTAGAGATTACTGAACACGAGTTGCGGTTCTTTATCTTTGCTAGGTTGTGTCATTGTGTTGTGCTATTTTTTAATACAGTATAAAGACCTTGGGAGTAAAACGTCGCAGTGAATGAATGAATGTCTAAACACTGCAGTCAATAGTGACAACAGCACTTTGCCGAAAAACAGGTGGTGGTCGAAACCAGATATGGGTCCAGTCGGCTTCCTCTGGGGTTGTGTCAAAGATGCCGAACTGGTGATGCTTAGAAGACTTCAGCTATACAAGAAAAAGGGTTTCAAAGTACCTTATGAGGGTAAGATATTTTATGACTACCAAGTAACTTGGTAACCTGGTAGTGATGTATCAGTTTTATATGCTAAAGGGTCTTGGTTTGATTCCCATTCGATTGTCCTATTCTTTTATTCACCCAAGTAACTATTTATTGCATTTTATATATTGTGAAAATTCATCTTTCATTTGCTGTGTGAATTGTTGAGAAACATTATACTTTCCACTCTGGACTGTGTATAAAAAATGTAAGAAAGAAGGCATTGGCTGTATTCTTGAGTAGTCTTTATTTGAGTACATAGTATTCTTTATCATTTTCTTGAAAAATAAATTGTATACCTTTTGCTATTAATAATAGTATGTCAAATAAATCATGTGAATAATGTAATATGCAAATGTTTGTAAAATTGTGAGAAAATTTACGTTAAAAATGATATTTTTTCCAAAAAAATATAAAATATTATTTCACTTTTATTCCAATAAATTATTAAATAAAATGTAATTAATAGTTGCTTGATTAAGGAAAGAAGTAGGGGGAATTGAATGGCAACCAAGAACCACTGGAACTTGAACTGTGAACCTGATTATTAACAATGGAAGTCAATTATTCAATTGTTGTAGATTGTAAGGGTGCTATGGAGATGCTAGAAAACAACAAATGCCTTTACCAGAGAAGATGAATTAGATTAACAAACCCACCAGTCCTGCAGCTTTCAGTGAAACAATATAGATAAGTCAGACATTGATAACCTAACGGTGTTGAATAAAGCAGGAAGTAACATCCAAAGCGAAATACAGGCAGAACATGATTAGTTGGAGGTTAGTGTTATGTGTGTAGCTTGTACTCTGTGGCTTCTAACTAGCACTTTTCTTGCATTCATGTAAGGATAAGTTCTCGAAGTGGGGGAGGGGTATGGCATGCCCCCAGTTAAAGTAAATTGCAGAAAGCATGCACACAAGTAATTCACTTTCAATTGCAACCTGGGACATTTTGGATTCAGTGGGAACGCTTAACATTTAACATTCTTCAAATGAATTTTTGATAGTGCATTTCTCTCTTACAAACATCTCGTAGTAAATTTCTGAGTATCGGAGAATGGTCAAAGAATCTGGTATCTAGAACTAAGTGTAGAACTAACTACGTGCCTCTTCTTTTAAAAAAATTTACAAACATCATCAAGGTGTTGAACATGCTGACAATAGATCCCTCTGTGATATCATTAGCACCCACAGCAACCAAATTGCAGCAGAATCAGCAATTGGGTTGTGCTGGATGGAAATATTTCAGTCTGGAAGTGGAAAATAAGAATATCTCCAAGTTTGGAAAGGGAAATGTTCAACATTTTCTGACAAAGGAAGGAAATTTTGTGATGAAAAATGCTCAGAATTTCCCGGCAATAAAAATCTTAAATTCTACACATTTTTCTCTTGAAATGACTGTTTCTGCACTTCTGGAGATAAGACAAGCTGCCCTTTCCAAGAAATTTCGAACTCTTATAATGCTGAAAATTTCGAAAATGAAAAACGTTTAATTCACAAAATTACATCATCTGTACATTTAGGCCAATACCTTATGAACTTCTGAAAAATATCTACTGTCCTATCAACGTCGCAATTAAATACGTTATACAGAAAATTGATACAATCTACAATTCCTAGTGATTGCATATTAAAAGTGCTTAAATTCTCGAAATTTTCTGCACTAGGTACATGTGGAAAGTTTCTTTGAAATATCAGTTTCCATTCCAGACAAAATAACAAATAATAATTACTTTATGGAGAAATAATGTGCACAATTTGAGGTTTTATAAGGTCGGGGAATGGCAAACATTTTTCATCTTAATCTCTCCCAAACCAGACAACAGAAAAAAAAAACCATTCCGCACACTCATGTGAAATATTATTCTTGAAATAAACATCTCGATTATACTAGCTCTTTTATATTTTCGTAAAATACTTGCTTCTTACACATCTTCCTCTCTTTCTGTGACTTTCATTCTACTACAAGAAATATTTACTAATTAGAAGCTAGAAATTCAAGTTTCTTAGTTTCTATGTTTAGGCAGTTAATGATTAAATTTTAATTATACAATTATTGTGCAGTGTCCCGTGTGGTCTAAGGGGCAAGCTTTGGGCTCTGGCTGCAGGACACATGCAGGTTCCTGTCTCCTGAGGGAAGCATAAAAACTACTACCCTCCTGAGATTTCTGTCTGTGTATGGGACAGGTGATCACCCACCATCATAAGGAAGTTGGGGAGTTACGAATGAGTAGCATAACCCAGTCATGGAAACCTACAATAATGTCTAGGGGTTCATCGTGTTGATCGCACATCACCCTGTAACTGAACTGATTGGATGATCTCCCACCTCTGATGTGGCATGTGGGAGTGAGGCCATCAGTCGGTGTGTAGACCTTGGGTTCCATCACAGGTTATTGTTATTATATTATCTATTCTGCAGTGTTAACTAGATATTTTAGTCTAAGTAGGCCTATGTGAATATATGTGAATATCATACTCCATGTTTCAGTCTTTCACACGAGAATCTTCATCTAGAGGGAGATGTGATTGTGTTAGTAACTTTATTTTCAAAAAGGCATTTGCTGCATTTGAACAACTTACACATTGATTACTACATTCTAGAAATAAATCATCCATCCTATATACACAGAAATTAATGTGTCTTGTATTGAAGTAATTCTTGAAGCTTTCCTGGCGGCCAGTATTGAAGAGGTTTTCTCAGGCAATCAGCCAGGTGATTTCCGGAAAGGCTTCCGAGCTTTCGAGAGCTAACGTCACTCTCATCTTCAGGATTATTGGAAATAATTTTGTGCTCAATGATACAGTTATATATTATTCGCTTCTGATAAATATTTTCAATTGTATGCATAATTATAATGTGCATGAACTTAGTGTGTTTTTTTTTTTTTTTTTTTTTTTTACATTGGAAAAGGAAGTCATACCCATTTACCAAAGCTCTAGACACTGAACTGTGAGCATGCATCCAGAGAATAGTCCAAAATTCCTAAAAGATGAGAATTTAGCAAGTCACCCCCTAATTGGTTGCAATGCAGCTAGAAACATCTCACATGAAGTTTTGGACACAAGCAATATTTTTCGGTCATGCTGACAAGCCCCTTCTTCCTTTAAGTCTTTAGTCCATATACAACCCTTTATCGGACTTCTGAAGGGCATCAGAGGGTTAGTAGAACCACAGATAAGTTAACTTATCTGTGGTAGGACCAAGCCCCTGCATTGTCTGTGGTATAGGATTTGTTTGTATTTTACCTATATTGATTTGGAATCAAATAGTATTAGTATATCTTACTTAGAGATTTATTGAAGCTTCCGACGATATACATAAACTTTTTTAAACAGACAATTCAGCCGATACAACTTGTAGGCCAAAACCTATTAGTTATACCACAGTTTAAAACCCTGGTCTTTTGGTGATACATTCATAGTTACAGAACATTTACAACGATTTACAATTTTTTTGGATTTTAACAAAACACCAAAATCTTTTAAATTATCTTTCAGTAAGAGTTCAGTTTAAGAAACCTTTACATATATGATATTAACAATAACGCATTTTTAAAGACAGAAATACAACATATTTGAAAGAAAACTGAGTTGAACACAGATTAATTGTACACAGACACAACGGTTAGCACTTGAAATAGGTACAGTCAACTGGTTCAACACAATGCACTATGTGTTTTTATTTTTCCCATAAGGATAGCACACCTAGACTGTTATGAATTCCCAATGAATGTGCTCTATGACTCTCAAGGGTTCTCATCACTTCATAAAAAATAACCTGTAGTGCAATATCAATTGAGGGCCAGGAACTATCTATCGACTGCCAGCCTCACTTTAACCTGGCAATGTGGGAGATTATTTTACCAGTTATGGGGTGATGTGTGGTCAACATAACAAACTCAGAGTCATTGTTGTAGGTGTGCATGACTGGGTTATGCTACTCATTCGTAGCTCCCCAATATCCTCATGACGGTGCTGGGTGGCCACTGGTCACATACACAAACTGAAATCTCAGGAGAAAAGTTGTTACACTTTCCTCAGGAGACGATGGGCATCCCATCGTCAGAACTCAAGGCAAGATACCTTAGAACAGGTGCGCGATTTAAATAATAATAATAAAAAAATTGTGCTCAAAGGTCATGAAAGAGTCGCAAAATACATATTCCTTGCCTTTGCCATTATCTTTTCCCCCAAAACTAAGGTTATTATAACTCGATTATCCCTGTACCTTTCTTTACTCTCACATAAATAATTCCAATTATTCAGTTGTATATTAATTGAAAAAATAAAACTTTTCCACAACACAACAATCTGCTGCCAGAAACACAAGATTAGTAACAATGTAATGAAAATTAGTACTAGAAATGACCAAAAATTGCAATGTTGATCAAACGCTGTAATTGTGGCCTGCCATGTGCTTCTAGCTGTATCAGAATGCTAGCAGCAATGTCTTTGTTTGGCAGGAAGAGCGCCACTTATCGACAGTGCAAAGAATGAATGTCAATTGAGTGCACAGAATTCTGAAACTCGGCCAAAACCAAACTCAGCGCGAGTCTCTGCTACTGTCAATCAAGATCCTCATGTTCATGTGTCCGTGTTCTTGTCTTTATAAACTGAATATGAAACGACGTGAGAAAGTGCCTTTGACAAGGAATTTGGTGGTCGATATGCCTTCTAAGATTCTGAGGGCACAAGCTGCTTTCAAGATAAATCTGATGTTCTTCTTGAAGTGCTGTGGGTAGAATCTGTGAGATTCCACATTTTCCACATCAGGGAACTGACAGTGTATTGGCAGAGTAATATTAACCCGAATAACATGCTACTATGGCTTTCGATGGTCTGTACCACAATTGGTCCCATACACAGAGTTTGCGTAAGCAGGAGAAGAAGAGAGCCATGAAATAACTGGGGAAATAGGTGACATTCACAATAACAGTGAATGGTCTACTTGATATTTTTCATCAGGATGTCATGGAAATGGCAAAAAGTTTCTGGATATGCATGGGAAGAAAGGAACACCAAGATTCGTGATGAAGGTGGGCCGAGAGTGTGTGTGGTGGCTAGTGTCAAAAGCAAAGTGAAGTTGGAACAAGAACATCCTCACACTACTGTAGGGTCACCTCTTTGAAAGATGGTGTCATCACTAGTGAAGATCTTGGTCCATTTTCCTCCTCATGTTGTAGTAAAGCAGGAAAAGGGAAGAAGAGTAGCAGCAGTGAAGAGTACCGCTCTTCTTTAAAAAATACATATACATATGAAGACAGTCAGTGTAGGAGACAAACCTGAGCCTAACTCGTAAAAACACAAATTTCAACTGACTTAGCCACTGCTTTCAAATTTCTTTGTGCAATGAATATTCAGGTTGTCCCTAAAGGTACTTTAAAACTTTGATGTCATACAGCACAATTTGCAATTGACATACAGGAATATACCATGCCCCATTTGATTTACTAATGCATGACGTTTTATTGTGTATTAGTCCACTTCAACACACCAGAGGTGGCGCGTACAACATCTAATTGGAATTCCTACTCTTTCCATACCTTCTACTGCATATCCCTGTCAACTGTGGCAATGATGACTCTCATTCTGGCCTACTTACAAGTCTGCAGTATCCAATACAGGGTGTTTCATGTGGAAGAGAGTGTGACATTTTGGGTGTCTTCTGAAAGGGTCACATTTTACACACCCTAGAAACATTAAAAGGTTGAAGAGTGAGAAATTGAATTATAAAGTATGAAACATTCCTGGAAAGAGTTTGTGTGAAAAAAGCAATGCTGAATATGATCAGGAAGAGTAGAAAATTGTTTAGAACATGGAAAAGAGGGAACTTCTAGCTGGAGATATACTAGAAGAAATGGTTAGTGAGCAAAGGGTGTGGAGAAGAAAAATATCGGCAGATAGATATTACTATTAAGCATGTTTTACTATTATTAAGTGAATTTTGCCCTGCTATGAACACTAACTTTAATGGATGGAGTGAAAGTATTTCTCAATGTGCACAGAATGAATGATTAGGTAGTAGTTGTGCTATTGCTTTTCTTTTTCTTTAATACATCATTTTTTTCTTTTTATTGTAGAGGAACATTTGGAATTATTATGGGAAGTTCGAGAAATGTTTTTGCATCAGATCTTTAAGAAATCGAAGTGTTCCTTGCCACATGATAGGAATTGAAAATCAGCAAGCCTACAAAGACAGATTCCATGCCAGATGTCCAACATCGATGTGCAGAGGAATATTGAAAGGAAGAAATTTCTAAAGTAAGTAATGAGTTATATTTCCCCCTTTCATTTCTATCTCACCATAGCAGACATTTCCTATTTTTTCATCTTCTTCAGCATGAGAATCTATTCATTCCTGTCACCCTTAACTTGTTTCTTTCCTTCCTTCCTTACTTCTTTCTATCCATCCATGAAATAACAAAACCATCTATGCATTTATTAAAACTTCTACCCATGCATCCATTTATCCATTCATCTGTAAATTCATTCATTTCTCCAACAAAATATGCATTGATCCATAAATTCATGCATTCGTTCATACATTCATCCATTGATACATTCATTCATCTGTCATCCACCTACATAAATGCATACACCAATCTATACATCCACACATCTATTTATCATTACTTCAATGAATTTATCCATACATGAAATCATTCCAATAGCCAACCATCCAATCATCCGAGCATTCATTCATCATAACATGACTCCAATAATCCATACATACATTCAATTATGCATCAATGCATCTATGCACCAATTCAATCATCCACGCATTCATGCAACCAGTCATCTACCCATCCATCCATCCAATCATCCATCCATGGATTGATATATCTGTGAATTAATCCATCCATCCACCAGTACATGCACCTATGAACCTATTCTCATTCCCTTCATCCATTCATGTATTGTTCACTCCATGCATCGATCCATCTATCAATGCATACATTAGTTCTCCCACATACCTTTCCAAGAATTCATCTATGCATCGAATGACAAATTCACCCATTTAATATTTTCATTCAAGCATCTATAAATGGAACCATAATTTTATCCATACATACTTGCCATATATACTTGAGTTTTTGTTTTAAGCCCACTTTTTGCACAGTATGGCTAATTGGGACTGGACCTACAGTTTGAAGTGGGATCTGAACAACTATGTGCCTTGACTGGGTGTCAAACCTGGGACCCCTTCATTACAAAGTGATCATGTTAAAACGATGCTGTTAGTGAGGCTCTCATGCCTCTATGAATTCAACCATTCATCCATCCACATATTCTTCCATCCATCCATCCATACACCCATTCATTATCAGGCTTGCATCCATCCATGAATCTATTATCCATTTATTCATGTATGCAGGAATCCATCGATGTATGCATATATCTCTGCACTGACCCATTTGTTCAACAATGTAATCCTTCCATGTACTCATCTATCCAGGAATCCATCATTCCATCCATACATATCCTCATTAATGCTTGCACCTATCCACCCATCCCATGAATCAATCAATCCATTGGTCTATCCATCCATTCATCAATTCATTTGTCCTTTTATATACAATCATCAATTCATCCACATGAACACATATCCTTGCATTCATTTATTTATCATTGCATCCACTCATCCATGCATTCATCCATACATTAATGTATGCATTTATCCATCTATACATCACATCCATCAATCCATGCATGCACTCATTCATCCATTTAGCCATTCGTAGGTCAAGCAAGAAAAATTACGTCGATGGTCCGGCACAGTGCCTGAGACTGGATTCTTAAAATACATTAAAGAAAAGGTCAATACCACCAAACCTTCAATTATTACGATTAAATCTTTTTTACAAGCTATTAAGATTCTATAAAACTATGAAATGTACATTTTAGTTAATAAACACAGAACTAAATTACTAATAATCTACATGTTAAAATTTTCAATATTACATGTGCAAACATATTTTGAGTTTTTGTTATAAGTCCACTCTATGCACAGAAAAGCTAATCAGAACTGAATAGAACCACTATTTTCCTCCACTGGGTATAGAACCCGGGACCATATCACAATGCATTGACGTTACAAATGTAACATCAAGGGGGGGGGGGCGGAATTAACAATTTTAGTTTCTTTTGCAAATAAAATAGTTCGTGATTGAAAATCTATATCATTTTTAACGGCATTCTTGCAAATTTTGTGCTGATCATCTGAATCAAACTGTCTATGTGTTGAGTCACTTTCCCTCAAAATTTCCAGTAATAACTTTTATTCTTTCTTTTTGATCTATTTTCATCTTATTACAACAAATGTTCAGTTATAGCACAACTATCATTGTTTGATAGAAATAAAAACACATATAAACAAAAAATGAGAAGGAACGATAAACGTAATTTTCAAGAAAAGAAAGCTATGTACGCCGATGGTCATGCACAGACTCTGAGACGGGGTTTTCAATTATATCCCCCGTGTGGCTTAAACATCTGACTAACAGTGAAAAATTATTTGTGGTGTAATAGACAAAGTTCAGAAACTCAGCTAGACAAAGGGAAGGTGTTGACAAAATAATCATAAATAAATGGTGATGTTAAAACCACACCCCCAGAACTAGAAACAATGTGCAACCAATGAAGTGTTAAGCATCTGGCCCTGCATACTTCCATGCAGACATCTATCCAAGCATCCATACCTGCATCGACCCATCCATCAATCTATTCCAAGTATTCAAGCATCCATTCATCCATTCATCCATCCATCCATCCATCCATCAATGCATCAAAGAATGCATCTGTCCTCCTTTCATACATCCATGTATTCATCCATCAACCCATCAATCTATATGTCGATCTGTTCAGGTATTCTTCCACCCTTCTAGGCATCCATTCATTAAGGCATGCATCCATACATCCATGCAGCCATCCATCCATTCACTCATTTACCAACAATTGATCCATTTATTTACTAATGCATCCACCAAATATATTCATGTATTCATCCACCTAGCATGCATTCGTAAATTCATATGGATGCATCCATTGAATCAATGCAAATATGCACCCACTCATTTCTACATCCATCCAAACATCTCTCCAGGCCCACATGCACCAAACCATCTATGTTCCAATTCATGCAAGCATTCATACACTAATCCATCCATGTATACATGACAACTTTTTCTAATTGATCCATCCTTCCATGCATCCATCTTTAAAAGCACCCATTCATCCATTCATCCATCTATCCTTGCATATACCATTGCATCAATACTCCTTTTTTATGCATGCATTCATTCATGATTTCTTCCATAAATTCATCCATGCATTCATATGTGCATCCATATATTCATCCATGCATTCACATGTGTATCCATGTATTCATCCATGAATTTTTACATGAATCCTACAATCCATCATTGAATCAATCCATCCTTTCATGCAACTATCCATCCATGCATAGAAACATCCATTCACACATTTGATCTTTCCATGTAACAATACATATATCTATACATCCATATAAATAATTTCATCCATACATAATAGTATACATCAATCTCTCATACATCCATGCATTCAACCATGAATCTGATAATCCATTCAGCCCATGTTTGCCCATGTCCATCCATTCATTCATCCATCCAATCCATTTCAATCCATCCCATCTATCCCAACCAAATTCTATCCAATTTTCCTAACCAATTCATCCTTTTCAATCCAATCCATCCAAACCAATCCATCCATTCCTATCCTAACCAATCTATCCATCCATTCCTATCCTAACTAATCTATCCATCCATCCAATCCAATCCATCCAATCCATTGCATTCAATCATTCATCCATCCAATCCAATCGGTCAATTCAATCCAATACATCCAATCCAATTGGTCAATTCAATCCAATCCATCCACACAATCAAATCCATCAATGCATACAATTCATCCAATCCAATCCATCCATTCGTCCATTCATCCAATTATATCCATCCATCCATCCATTGCATTCTGATCCATCCCACTCCAATACATCCATCCATTCCAACACATCCATTCAATCCAATCCATCCACCCATTCATTTCAATCCAATCCAATCCATTCCAACACATCAAATCCAATCTAATTCATCCAATCCATCTAATCCAGCCATACCAATTGAATTCAATCCATCCAACTAATCAACTACAATCCATCCATTCAATCCAATCCATCCATTCAATCCAATCCATTCATACAATCCAAACCATCAAAATCCAAATCATCGAATCCAATCCAAGACATCTATCCATCCATCCATCCATCCATCCATCCTTCCTTCCATCCATTCCAATCCAATACATTGTAATACATCCATCCAGTCCCTTACATTCATTCATTCCAATCTATTCTATTTATTCCATCAACTCCAATCCAATCCATTCCATCCATCCATCCATCCTTCCATTCATTCCATTCCAATACTTTGTAATACATCCATCCAGTCCCTTACATTCATTCATTCCAATCTATTCTATTTATTCCATCAACTCCAATTAAATCCATCCATTTCAATTCAACCCAGTCCATCCATCCATCCATCCATCCATCCATTCAACACATCTAATTCAATCCAAATCAATTAATCCATCTTATTGAACCATCAATATATGCATCTACTCATTCATGCAGCCATGCATCCATCAATTCATCCATTCATCCACCCATGTACCCAAACATTCATCCATCTATTTAATCAAGCATCCACAAAAAGTATCCGTGCTACAATCTACTAGCTGTGCAATCATCCATCTATGAGCCATGTACTCATCCATCCACTTAATTTGTGCATGCACCCATTCCATCCACCCATGCATACAACCACACATCCATCCATCCATCCATATCTGCATCCTTCCAATCCATTCATCTATCCCTGCATATATCTATCCTTACATTTACTCATCAATTCACTCGTGCAATACTTCCATGCATCCATCATTACAATTCATGCATCCTTGGATCTGCCCATGCATCCAATCATTCACTCCAAGTATTGAGCCATCCATTTGTCAATCCATCCATTTGTCAATCCATCCATTCATCCATCCACACATGTATGCATTCATTCATCAATGTTTATGTCCATCCATGCATGTACCTATCCACCAATACATTCATCTTTACATCCACTGATTCATCTATCCCCGAATCTGCGAATACACCCATTGCATAAATCCATGCATGCATGAGCCCATCCCTCCTTTCATCAATCCATCCATGCATACATATATTCATCAAAGCAGACATATATTAATCCATGCATACATATATTCATCCAATCATACATATATTCATTCATGCATTTATGCATGCATCCATCCATCTATCCATACATATATAGTTTAACCTCCTCTCTACATCTCTCTACCTCTATTTGTGCATGTGTGTCTTGTACCTCTGTGTGTCTCTTCTCCTTGAAGGGTACACTTTACCCTAAGTCCATTTTTTTGCTCTGAGCATATGCTGTCCATTTCGTCTCTATTTTTATCTTTACAAGAGCTACATACTTTTTTCTCCATTCACCTTGGAGGAACAATTTCAAGATCTTTACATAGGAGAAAAGTCTAGAGACAATAAGGAGGGTATAATATTATAAGAAGTAAGAAGAAACGTTGAACTTGAATTATTTATATATTAAAATGCAAGGTTTTTAAGAATATTGAAGAGCCTTGAATAAAAATTTAAAAAATGGTTTTGCTTGAGGTCATGTTCATTCAAGGGTCCAAGACATAAAGAAGGTTTTCAGATGGTAGGGGCACATCTTCCATGGAAAAGGGTGGATGATTGCAGGAGCTAAGTCCCCTATGGAGAAAGTAGCCAAGTATAAGGGTTGATAACAGAAAGTACTTGATGAAAAGAGTGGAGAGTTTGCGAGAAGAGAAGAAGATGACAGAAGGTAACTAGTATGAACAAAATGGAATATGGGGGAGAAACATCAGAAGAAGCAAATCCTCTGAGAATAAGGGAGGAGACAATGAAATAGCATCTGTAAGGAAGAGAGGAAAATAGCAGGAGACCAGGTGTCAAAAGGTGATGTGACTCATAAGAGAAGTCAAAGATATCTGCTGGTACAAGCAGAAGTAATATAGATCAGAGGAAATAAACACTCCACACATAAGAGAAACCTCTTGATAAAAAATGGAAGGATGATATAATAATATTAGGTCAGTCAAAAAGTAAATGCAATGTTTTTCTTTTCTTCCGTAGGTTGGCTGTACAGCTTTCTGCGCTCACAAGCCAATAGATAGTATCGTTGTCTTTGCCTGTGGCAGGTTACAGCATCATCACTTCAGTTTGCTCAACAGTGTTGCCAAGTAAACATGGCTGTGCTAATGTCTGTGTGCACCATAGAAGAACAGCATTCTGTAATCCGTTTCTTCTGGTCTGAAGGTGTACCAGGAGTTGAAATCCATAGAAGACTTTCAGCACAATACGGTGACAATGTTTTACCACTGCAAAGTGTTTATCAGTGGATTGAAAAGTTCAAAAGAGGTCGCACAAATGTGAAGGACGAGCATAGAGCAGATCATCCAACCACATCCACTACTGATGACAACATTGATCAAGTCCGTGAGCTGGTTCTGAATATCTGATGAGTGACTGTTGATGAAGTGGCAAACCATATTCACGTTAGTCATGGTTCTGCATTTGAAATTATCCATAACAGGCTCAACTTTCATAAAGTCTGTGCGAGATGGGTCCCTAAAGAACTCTCTGATGAGAACAAGCAAAATCATGTGAGAATCTGTCAGTAATTATTGTACAGACATGCTAACGAAGGTGAAGCCTTTTAGAGACAAATCATCACTGGAGATGAAACATGGATCCATCACTTCGAACCTGAGAGCAAACGCCAGAGCATGGAATGGAAACACCCTGAATTTCCAGTGAAAAGAAAGAGTCAAGCGTCAACACTCTGCAGGAAAAGTGATGCTCACACTTTTTTGGGACTCAGTGGAAAAGGGGACAACAATAAACAGTGAATGATACAGTGATATGCTTTCGAACAAGTTGAAGCCTGCAGTTCGAAGCAAACAACGAGGTCGATTGTCAGAAGGCATTCTTTTGTTGCATAACAACACGCGTCCCCATACCGCCACCAACACTGCTCAAATTCTTCAGAATCTGGGCTTCGAGGTGTTAGAGCATCCTGCATGCAGTCCCAATCTCGCCCCGTCAGATTACCATGTGTTCGGTCCACTTAAAGATGCTATAAGAGGACGTCGATTCGACACAGATCAACAGGTGAAGGAAGTGGTGCATACGTGGCTTGCTGCTCAACAAAAAACCTTCTTTTCTCAGGGCATCGGAAAGCTTGTGGAACGTTGGATCAATTGTATTGAAGTGCAGGGGGACTATGCCAGAAAAATATATCATTGTAAGTTTTCTATTGTTGCTGTGAAAAATAAAATAAAAAATGATTGCATTTACTTTTTGACTGACCTAATATAAGTTGTATAACAGATGAGAAATAAATACAAGTCTTGTTTGATGAAGAAAGAGAAATAGGTAATACATATTAGAAATAGGTGGAAGAGAAATGGGAGGCAGAAAGAGGAAAAAGATATGCTTAAGGGAAGGAATGAAAATTGGAGGAAGAAGATGCTTCAAAGAGGATTGTGATACAAGTAATCAAGTCCAAAAGGAAAATGGAAGCAAATATGTATTCAAAACAGCAAGTAGGTAGTTCGGGATTAATCATTTCCTCCATGAAAAGGTAAGATAATTTCATAAGGAGGTTCCTAAGGGAAGGAAAGGATATTTTAGTAAGCAAGTGTTCAAATAAGAGCAAATGTGTAGGAGAAATCAAAACTCCTGCAAAGAAAGGAATTAAATATTAGCAAGTTTTTCAAATAATCAAATTCAGCCACTAGTATTAATGAAAAATTAGAAAGCATGATCTTCTAAAGCAAGGAAGCAAGTTGGAAAGAGTCAAGTAAAATGGAATGAAAACAGGATAGTTGGAGTATTCTCCAATATTAATGCAGCCGCATGGGATTAGCAAGTTCTACAAGGACAAAAGAGTATGATATAAAGCTACTTCATCAATGAGAAGAAACGCTGATGAGAAGAGTCATCCATTGAAATAAATGTAAAAGAGGGAGTGCTACAAGGGAGCAAGCATCAATTTGAAAGCCCTTCAATGAAAGAGAGAGTAAATCTTTCAATGAGAAAGGATAGGGAGAAGAGGAAAAAAACCTTCAAGCATCAGGAAATGAAATACCCTAAAAGAAGAAATGTGAGCAGATTGGAAAGGCATATATTTCATGAAGAAGTGAAGGTAACAGTATGAGGCTTAAAAAGGAGGGTTGAGATAAGTGGAGATAAGTTTTCCAAACTAGGAGATAGGATGGTACAAAAATACATAAGCTCCAAAGACAAGAAAGGGAGACAGAATGAGACTTTTCCTATAAGAAAAAGGGAGTTGTTTGAGAGATACAAAGTCTCCAAGAAGAATGTGTAGGTAGGTAAGAATATGAGCCCTATAAATGGGAAATACATACCAAGGATGAAGCGAGTACTCCAAGAATAAGAAAAGAGCTTAGGAGAAAATGGGACCCCTAAAGTAAAGAAAGGAGGAGGCATGTTCTCCAAGGATATAAAGGACATTGAAGCCTGAAGATTCACAAGAGATAGGGTAGGAGATAGAGAGGTATAAAGGGAGATATTAAAATGGAAGAAGATATACAGGAGGAAGCAAGACCTCCAGAGAAAAGAATAGACACAGTAAGAAGTAAGTCCTCAAAAGAGAAAGGAACAAAGAGGGAGGGAAATTGAAGTTTCCAAGAAGAAAATAAATAAATTCATGATGAGGCAATTGTTCCATTTTAAAGGAATATATAGTAGGAAGAAAGGGGTAGAATTTATTACATGATTGAATTACGTAATTTTACATCGCTTTTCTGCCCATTTTTTCTAGTTGCAAAGATCAGGATGAGTGATAAAATTGATGTAAGGACAAACTCAAAGAACACCTATGCCCAGGTCAAAATTCAAACCCGGGATCTCTGGCATCATGACAGACTGTGCTAACCACTTTTCTACATAGGTCGGTAGGTAAGGAGAAGAAAAACTCAATACTTACTGGGCAAAACATTTCTCTCCAGTCTTCTTTGCTTTATTGATGATCAGCATCTAGCATGGAATGTGTCTGATTTCTCTCTCTACTTTGTGGCAAGGAACTCTGGTTTCTCAAAGATCTGATGCACAAACTTTACTCAAAATTTCCATCATAAATCAACATATATACCTACAATGAAAGAAGCAAAAGGTTGTGGAAACAAAATAGGAGGAACAAGTCAAAAGTAGTTTCTGTTATGCAGGTTTGTGTGTATATATAAAAATAATTACAAGTTTTCCCACTTAACTCTTTGGAAATTTCATAGCAGATAACTAGTTACATTGAAAGAGGAACATAAATTGAGAGTATTTGAAAATAGGATCCTTAGGAAAATATTTGGACCTAAAAGGGATGAGGAGACAGGTGAGTGGAGAAGGTTACATAATTTAGAACTACATAATTTGTATTCATGTCCAGACATTATTAGAATAATTAAATCAAGAAGACTTAGGTGGGCAGGCCATGTGGCACGAATGGGAGAGGAAAGAGGAGTTTTCAGGATTCTTGTTGGGAAACCTGATGGTAAGAGACCAGTACGAAGGCCAAGACGAAGATGGAGGGACAACGTCGAGATGGACCTAAGGGAAATCGGTAGGGATGGAAAAGAGTATATAGATCTTGCTCAAGATAGGGACAGATGGAAGGCCTGTGTTGCTGCAGCCATGAACCTTCGGGTTTAAGAAGGCTAGAGAGTTAGGTAACTAGTTTTGACATCTGGTACTACTTAAATTTATGTTTAAGACCTTATTAACTTGTGCCTTCAGAAATCACAAGGAAAAGGGCTATTGTGTCCAACTCATTTTTGTTGGCACTATTTTAGATGGAAGTGTTATTAAGGGGCAAAACAGTTTCATCAACATTAAAGATTAGGTGAGGCTGATCACAAATGCCAATATCCTCACACAGATTCCCATACAACTCGAAGAATTGAGTGCCAGTCTACTTATTCATTTCCTCAGCTCTCGATTTGGTAACACTGCTCTGTAGCAAAAATGATGTTTTCGAATGAATGTGTGTGCCTAAACGGAATTTTCATGTTGTTCAACGGTGCAATCCATTTTTTCCTATCACATCAGGTTTTCGAGAAAATCAGGAATTTGTATTTCATGAAAGTTCCGTTTATATACTATAGGAGGGCATGGAGAGTATTTAGAGTTAAATTGTGATTACACCTTTGTATGTAGTCTGGCAAAAGTAATTCGACTGTTTTTTGTTTCACAGGTGGTCAAGTGTGTTGTATTCCTAGTGGAAGAGAATAGTCTGTGGTGAAATATTAGCTAGTTGCGTAATATATAGTTACAGACAAATTCAAGCTTAAATTGTGGATTTAATCATCGTCTTTATTGTAAAAGTGTTCTGTGTTATTACAAGACAGTATATTTATTGAAACGTAAGTTAATATTAAATAATCTTGTAATTTAGAAGATAAATTAGTGTTAAATCTAGATAGCATGGAAGGCTCTGGGCCATCCAGATAAAGTTTACTGCTTGTAAGAAATTCAACAAATTTCATTCAACTGAGGGAAAATGTCTAGCGAGGAAATTATTAAACAAAGCAGAGAGGACGTCCAAATGGAGATGAATGAAGTAGTGGAAGTAAAAAAGGATACGTCTTCAAATAAAGACGGAGAAAATATGGATGTTGAATTGGTTGCTAAGCAGCCAAAAAGTCAGAACACAAAACGAAATCGAGCAAAAGTTAGTGGAAAGGAGGAATCTATAAATGCTCCAAAAATCTTCAAAGCAAACGTATTAGAGCGTACAATGCAATCAAAGGACAATGCGAATAAAAATGACTTATTCTATCCTGGGCACAATGGGCCATATATTGTTCTTGTTGAAGGCGTGGAACACAATGTTGGTAGCTTTAGTGCTATTATGTTAGGTAGTCACTTAAGAGAAGCTAGAATTAAGGTGAATTTTGTTAAGGCATCGGGCTTTTGTAGTTGATACAGAGTCTGAAGAAGACCTTGCTAGAAGGTTGAAACGTTACGTTTAGTTTATGTTTTTAATAAAATAAATTACTGCCTTGGTCAGCATATTTAGTTTTTCATAATCGGGTCCTAAGAGTTTCAGAAGAAATATAAGGTAAATGTCAAAATCCCGAAGAGTCTTTTACACAGAATGGAACTAATATATGGGTTACCATTACATATAAATTTAGAAGAAGTACAAGATGAAGCAGAGGCTGAGAGAAATATTCCAATAATCAAAATGGAAAGAATGAAAAAAAGATTTATCAATAAAATGGGGAATTTGGGTTCAAACCGACCAAATTGATCATCGTAACATTTCAATCACAAAGGTTGCCCTCACATGTAAAGCTACTCAGTAACATATTTCAGGTACAACCTAAAATAAAATCTGTGATGCAGTGCAGGAATTGTTTCCGTTTCTCTCACACAAAGGATGTTTGTAAGTCCAAAGAGAGGTCGTGCAGTAAGTGGGAAGAGGAAAGATAAATTCAGAAGGTGATAGCATATGAGGGCTGTTCATATCAAGAAGCAAAGAGAAAAGTTAGTTCTAGTAGTTCATTTATGACCGAAAGAGACGATTATTCTTATGCAAACATACTACAAGATTTCCCAGAGTTAAAAACAACTAAAGCAGAGTCTTCCTTTGTACAAGCTCCAAGTTCAGCAATTACAACAGGTAACAGATATGAGGTGCTGGCCACTCTAAGACATGAGGAATCAGGGACATCAAGAAACTTATATTCGTGGAAATCTTCTCAACCTCATCTTTACAACATGAACAATAGTTATGCTGATCGAAGAATTGGGAAGATATTTAAAAGTAAAGAAGTTATGAAAAATAAAGGTATGCAAAATCTAAAGTCGTGTGACAATCCTCAAACCCAAAACGAACAAGAAAGACCAGATTATATTTTACTAAATTCCCAAAGCAGTCCAACGTCAGTGACAGCAACTGAAAAACGAAAATTACGGACTAGCATCCCACAATATGACTCTCAAAAGCAAATAATGATTAGTTTTTTTACAAGTTATGGCAAAACTAACGTCGAACATAACTGTGGATGATAATCTTCAGAGAATTAAAAATATTCTAGTCGATTGTTCAAATATTACTTCACAGTTATTGAAACTTATTGAAGAGCTTGAATCATATGAAGATGCTCAACATTAAATATAATAATTAGTAAGTTATTACATGCAAAATATGTTTTTGTTTGTGCAATGGAATTTATGCTCATTTCCTTCAAGAAAACTTGAACTCACGAAACTGATAGAAGAGCATCATCCTCTCAGTATATGTGTGTGTGAAGTATGGGGGGATGGAAGAGTTTCAATTGAAATAAAAAATTATCACGCAGTAATTAATCAAAAAGGCGGAAAAGGAGTGGGTATATTTGTACATGAAAGTCTGGCATTCCAACCCATATCATTTAATCCGAATTTAGTGATTCTTCGAGAATATCGGGTAGAAGTAGTGGGAATACAAGTGCAAATTTTGAATAAAATATTTACCGTTATCTCGATCTATATACCATCTTCCTATACATCGTAAAAAATTGCAGTGAAACATTTAAGGTCTATGATTAGTTCATTCAAGACTCCATTAATCATAACTGGAGATTTCAATTGCCACCACCCATTGTGGGGTCGACAGGCAGCAGATAAGTTGGGTCGAACTCTTGTTGAATGGATGGAGGCGGAACAGTTAACTATAATAAATGATGGTTCACCTACTCATATGACTAGAAATGGAAGTAATCCGTCATCTATAGACTTAACATTAATTTCAGGAAAGTATTGTGCAGACTTTACATGGGAGGCCGATGTGGACTTGAGAACAAGCGATCATTATCCATGTTATTTTTATCTGGCTTATTGCCATGCAAGAAATGAAAGAATATCAACTATTCGCAAATGGAAAGTATTCAAAGCTAATTGGTCTAATTATACTACACTTTTAAATATTTATTTCTCAGATGATGATGGATTAAAACCTGATAATATTACATATGAGGAGTTTGTAAAAATCATTTCGGCTGCGATGGACTTGAGCTGTCCCAGGGTGATAAAAAGTAGTCAGCAACACTTCCCAAAGATATACTGGTGGACAGAAGAGTGTGCTGAAGCAAAACTACATAGAGTCGAATTAGCAAGAATATACTCACGTCAACCAAATCCAGAAAACTGGATAGCATTCAGACGCTCTGTGCCCAAATGAAAGAGATTATGCATAAAAGCAAAAAGAAAATCATGGAAATTATTTTGTGAAAATTTACACCCAAGCATGAAATTAGGATATGTGTGGAATAAGTTTAGGTCGCTCAAAAATCCTCGTACAGCAAATGTGGTCCCTTTGAAATCAAATTGGAAAACTGAATTTATTCAGAAACTCATACCTACAGTGTCAGACGGAGTAATTGAAACACCAAATGAATTATGTAGTTACACATCAAAACTACGTTCGGCGAAAGGTTTTGCAACTCCAATTTCAAAAGAGGAAATCTATGAAATCATCGGCAACAGTAAAGAATCTGCTCCAGGGATGAATGGAATTACTTATTCGATGATTAATCACCTTCCAGATGTAGCGTTAATGGCGATGTGCACAATTTTTAATAAATTCTTAAATAATGGAAAACTACCAGGAGATTGGTCCAAACAGTTGATTATTCCAATTTTAAAAACAGGCAAGGACCCTCAAGTAGGTATAGCTTTGACGTCAGTTATAGGAAAGATATTTGAGAAACTGATACAAAAAAAAAATAGAATGGTTTTTAGAAAGCCAAAATATATTTCAGTTCGAACAAATAGGATTTCGAAAGGGATTAGGATGCCAAGACGGATTAATCACTCTTTCCTCGTATATTTTTGACTCACTGAAAAGAAACAGAGTTGTATTAGCTGCATTCTTAGATGTAAGCGCAGCTTATGATAATGTAGATATTAATATCCTAATCCAAACTATACAACAGCTAAAAATACCTCACAACTATGTTTTGATATTATGGAAGTTACTCAGTAAAAAATCTGTATATTTCCACTTTTCCAGTGAAAGTAGAGGACCATATTCAGCCTGCAAAGGGTTACCTCAAGGAAGTCCTTTAAGTCCTTTGTTATTCAACATATATATGATCGGGATGAAAAGGAAATTAATTCCAACAGTCAATTATCTTCAATATGCAAATGATATCTGTATCTATATGTCCACGACACAAATTCATACTAATTTTCCTGTTTTAGAGGAACAAATATTGGAAGTGCAATAGTGGCTTGAAAGTAAAAAGCTTTCCATTTCAATGGAAAAATCTAATATTACAATTTTTAGTAAAAAGGGAACACCTCCAATAGTTCACTCAATGTAACGAAAAACAAGAATTCCCATTACATCCAGAGTAAAATATTTAGGTGTTATCTTGCATGAAAAACTAACTTGGAAGGACCAAATTAAAGCAATACAAGTCAAATCAGAAAAAGTGTTTAATTTGTTCAAAACAATAGCAAATACTCAGTGGGGATGTCATCCTCCAGCTATGCTTTTATTTTACAACAATTATTTAGGCCTATGATAGATTAATCTCTACTGGCAATGTGTAATTTGACAGAAGGAAATTTGAATTCCATTGATGCCATACAGAGGAAATTCTTGAGAAGATGTTTAGGCGTTATGAACAGCACTCCAAACGTAGTAGTATACATGGAAGCGGGTGAATGTTCCATTTCATGTAGACAGAAGATGTTAGCAGCAAATATGCTCTTCAAAGTGATATCATATTGTGAGCATCCTTTCAACAATGTACTAACAAATATGATACACTTATATGAAACAGAAAAAATAACAAACAGAAAATCTGCTATGTGGATAGAATTGTATAATTCGTTTTGTCAAGAATATCAGGATGTTCTACAGATGCGTTCACGGCCTGTTTTTTCATTAGATTATCCTCAACAGTCTCTGGATAATATTCATTTCCCTCGTTATTCGCACATATCGGAATATTTTACTCAATGGCCAAGTTTTTATTTCATATTCACAGATGAATCTAAAAGCGAGTCAGGAGTTGGATGTGCAGTGTACGATCCACAACATAAAACAGACCTATTATTTCGGCTTCCACAAGACTGTTCAATATTTACAGCAGAATCTTACGCAATTTACCAAGCTTTAATATATGTCCAAAAATTAAATTTACGAAAGTTCTTAATACTTACTGACTCTCAAAGTGTATTACAGGCTCTTAAATCTTCTTACAATAGTCTTTACAAATTATCCCCTTATATTATAAATTGCATACAAATAGTTCAAACAATACAAAAATCTGGAAAAACAATTGAGTTTTCTTGGGTTAAAGCTCATAGCAATATTACAGGTAATTCTCATGTAGATGAATGTGAAAAGAAAGCAGTGGGTCTTCCAAATATTACGAACTTATCATTATACTATACGGATCTTCTCCCAAGAGTAAAGAAGAAAATTCTGATTGAATGGTTTGATTGGTGTCGAAATGAACTTACAACAGTTGGAGAATCATACAGACCATTTGCTGAATTCAAAACACAAAAACCATGGTTTCATCATGTAAGTGCTACAAGAAATGTAATTGTATTAATTAATAGACTGAGAACGGGCCATTTGTGTACTAGGCAACATTTATCCAAAATTGGAATAACGAACAATAAGAAATGTAAATGTGGCTGGGAAATTGCAGATGCACAACATATAATACTGAAATGCTCAAAATATAATAGAGAGAGAAATATCTTGTATAAAACTTTAAATAATCTAAAGGTTCAGTTTCCAACAAATTTGTTAAGTTTAGTTGTATTCAAACAATACAAAAATCTGGAAAAACCATTGAGTTTTCTTGGGTTAAAGCTCATAGCAATATTACAGGTAATTCTCATGTAGATGAATGTGAAAAGAAAGCAGTGGGTCTTCCAAATATTACAAATTTATCATTATACTATACGGATCTTCTCCCTAGAGTAAAGAAGAAAATTCTGAATGAATGGTTTGATTGGTGTCGAAATGAACTTACAACAGTTGGAGAATCATACAGACCATTTGCTGAATTCAAAACACAAAAACCATGGTTTCATCATGTAAGTGCTACAAGAAATGTAATTGTATTAATTAATAGACTGAGAATGGGCCATTTGTGTACTAGGCAACATTTATCCAAAATTGGAATAACGAACAATAAGAAATGTGAATGTGGCTGGGAAAGTGCAGATGCACAACATATAATACTGGAATGCTCAAAATATGATAGAGAGAGAAATATCTTGTATAAAACTTTAAAT
Source organism: Lepisma saccharinum (assembly GCF_977018435.1). Lineage (NCBI taxonomy): Eukaryota > Metazoa > Arthropoda > Insecta > Zygentoma > Lepismatidae > Lepisma > Lepisma saccharinum. The sequence continues at coordinate 59,853,840 of NC_139238.1, read as the reverse complement.
AATCTAAAGGTTCAGTTTCCAACAAATTTGTTAAGTTTAGTTGTTAATCCAGATGTGAGAATTGGTTATAGTTTGTTATCATTTTTAAGGAAGTGTAACATACAATTGTAAAAGGCAAAGTGTTCTTAAAAATAAAAAATCTAATATCTGTAAAATAGGGGGTATGGACTGATAATTTTATTGTAAAACAATTGTGTGCATATTGTTATGGACAAAAACGGCATAAAAGCTGTTAGGTTCCAAATAAAGGAATGAATGAATGAATGTATTCCTAGTGCTGAATGGTTGCATGAAGTAACAAATTGTGTATATTCGGAAAACAATGTCTTCACGTGGCTGCAAAAATGACCCAAACACTTTCTGTTACATATGTCGGAAGTACATGTTGTGTAAACAAAGACTAAAGATAATGCCATTTGTCAAAGAAACCTACCTTACGTATTTTGGACTTGTGCTTGGCGATGAAAATAAACCATGGGCACCCCAGAAAGTATGTAAGACTTGTATGGAAGGTTTGAGGTTCTGGATGAACGAACAAAGAGAGAAATTATATTTTGCTCTGCCAATTGTATGGAGGAAACAATTAAACCATACTGATGACTGTTATTTTTGTCTGGTTCAAGTGCAAGGTTTCAGTGCCAAGAACAAAAGTGACATAGTGTATCCACATTTGCGATCTGCAATGAGACCAATCAAACATGATAAAAGTCTACCTATTCCTTCTCGTTCATCTTCAAGCTGTACATCGCCTTGAAAGGAAGTTGTAAGCAATACAGCGGACATCAGTGGATCAGAAGATGACTTTGTACCCAGTAAAAGTGACAATGCCCCACACTTATTTAGTCAGACTGCACCAAATGACTTGGTACGTGATCATGTGTTACCAAAGGAAAGTTCTGAACTGTTAGCTTCTGTACTGAAAGACAGACATTTATTGTTACCTGGCACTAAAATTTCATGTTTCAGATCCCGGGAAACAGAAATAGTTTCTTTATTTTCAGAAGAAAGGTCTATGATCTTCTTCAATGACATACCAAAACTTGTAACATGGCTTGGTGTGAAGTATGTAACTTCTGAATGGAGGCTTTTCATAGATTCTTCTGTAAACAGCCTGAAAGGTGTTTTACTCCACAATGGTAATGTTCTTGGATCTGTACCACTTGCTTATTCTATTACTTTGAAAGAATTATATGAAAGTTTGCAGTTTCTATTGCAGTATGTGAAGTACTCCAAGTATGGGTGGGTTGTATGTGGTGACTTCAAAGTTATCAACCTTTTACTGGGACTACAAATGGGATACACAAAAATGCCCTTTTTCCTGTGTGAGTGGGATAGTCGAGACACCTGCTGAAAGCAGGTGTTTTTACTGGACCTCAGATCAGGAAATTAACGTGTAACCCTAATTTTGAGGATACAATGAGGCAAACAGAAAAGCAAGCCATGGAGAGCTACAAAGATGTAAAAAACTTCCTAGGAAACAGAAGGAGTCCAGCTTACAAAACCATTGTGAACACCATGTTAGAAAATTTAAGATAACTAGGTTGTAACATGAGTTTGAAGTTACACTTCCTACTTGCTCACATTGACTATTTTCCAGATACCTGCCTTGGATTTTACAGTGAGGAACAGGGTGAACATTTCCATCAGGATTTGAAAGACATGGAAAGAAGATACCATGGTGGTTGAACTGTGAACATGATGGCAGACTACTGTTGATCCCTGAAAAGGGAAAGTACTTCTCATGCATATGGAAGAAGTTCAAAAAGACGAAAATTCCTTCCTGTAAAATAAGTTAGGTCACTGTAAATAATATCAGTTGTTGGTAGTTGTTGTGAACTGTATGTACATTGTGTTTACAATTACATAATTATAATATACACCACGTTTTTAAGCATGGCAATGATCTTGTAGTAGGGTATAAATATATGTCGATAATGTTTCAATATGCAAATTATATTTTCATTTTTTTTTTCAACAAACTGGATGTGAAAGAAGAAAATTGCTTACATATTTGAAATCAGCACCCCAAAATTAGGGGGAAAAGACATTAAAAAATATATATATACTTGTAGAGCAGTGTAATTGTTCTAGTTTTCTGGGAGTAACACCATTAAGCCTTGTTTCCATTATTATGAAAAAATATAAATAAGCTGACCAAGGCAGTAATTTATTTTATTAAAAACATAAACTAAACGTAACGTTTCAACCTTCTAGCAAGGTCTTCATCAGACTCTGTATCAAATACAAAAGTCTTTATTAAAAACATAAACTAAACGTAACGTTTCAACCTTCTAGCAAGGTCTTCATCAGACTCTGTATCAAGTACAAAAGTTTTATTAAAAACATAAACTAAACGTAACGTTTCAACCTTCTAGCAAGGTCTTCATCAGACTCTGTATCAAGTACAAAAGTCTTGTTACTTGATACAGAGTCTGATGAAGACCTTGCTAGAAGGTTGAAACGTTACGTTTAGTTTATGTTTTTAATAAAATAAAATACTGCCTTGGTCAGCTTATTTATATTTTTTCTGGGAGATATCACTGTTTATTTTCAGGGATCTAGAAAACCAGTCTTTACCTGCAAGCATGCTTTCCATGCAGCAACGATATATATATATATATATATATATATATATATATATATATATATATATATATATATATATATATATATATATATATATATATATTAAAAAAAAAAGAAGCAAATTCTGCTTTAGGAACGTGATTCCTTGTAGAGCCAAATCTTCTTTCAGCTAAATGCTTCAATCTAGACATCAACTCTGCTCTTTTTATGGGCTGAACACTGTTGGATGACTAGCTGTTCTATGTGCTGTTCTTTCTTCCAATGCTAGATCAGATTTTGAAGCCTTTACTCGATCTTTAGGTATGGAGTATGGAATTCCAAACAATGCAGCAGCTCCTCTCATACTCACATCTTCATTCATCATCACTTTGGACCATTTAAGCCCGGACTTTCTTTAACTATATTGCACATACCATCTAAAATGAGAACTTAAAACTTGCTGTTGACAATTTCACATTACAACAGCAATGCTGTTTTGCAAACTGTATTCAGTGTACTTTAGGGAAGTGAACTTGGATTGAAGCACAAGTATCACAAATACACTTTCGCATATCTTCAGGTGTCATAGGAACTACCTGGTAGCATTTTGTTTTAAACCCAACAAACAAAAATCTAAAGAGTAGGGCAAACAATTGAATGGGTGAGAGTAAGAAGGGACAGATTCCATGTAGTGTATTTTTTTGGAAATCAATGACATACTTCTGTGGCTCAAAATATTTTATTCATTAATAATCTTTATATTGTGAAATTATAATACAAAGCTCTGACAATAATTCTAAAGAAATACTTTTTTTGTAACTTGTTCATATGTAAATAGGCACAGTCATAAAAATATTGTGGAATGTTTTCCTTTTGGTTGTCACTTGAACGTAGCAAGCAAATAATGCAGTTTTTAAATATTACAGCTTAGATATTCGTTGATGAACATAATGAATTGAAAAGTATTATCTCTACAGCACTGCTAGTCACTATCAGAATGTTCATCATATGCAGACTGCACGTACGTATATAGGCCATGATAGAATGATGTTATATAACTCTTTGCAGTCATCTGGTACTTAAAACACAATTTTAGCCACATCCTCAATTCTTATTTTTTTAGTTTTTTTTTAAATTATTACTGTTTATTGGAACCTTCCCACCGTAAGCATTAGTAGTAGCAAGCACAATCTCACTGTCTTTGTAGAGCTTGAATACTTCTGCCACTGCAGTCTATACACTCCTGTGCTGTTACATATCCATTTCTTTTTCTTTTTACAAGAGTTGCCTGTATTTGCTAAAGGGAAAACATTCCAGGAATGTTTTCCTTCTTCCCATTAATTATATTTCCTACTGACTACTACTACGTTCTGAGAGGGAGAATGTTTGCTTCTCTGTGTCAGTTGATGAAGCTTAGCTTATTCCAAAAAAATAGCTATCTCAGCTCAAAATGACCAAAATGTGGAATCTTTACCTCCATTCTCTCACCCATTCAATTGGTCCTCTAACCCCAATCCATTAGATTCGAAAAATCTATATTTAATATTTTGTAAGACTGGAGTCCCTTTTCAACTGGACAACCATCATGTTAATACCTGTAGCAGTTATTGTGCTAGTACTGTTTGAATACATTCCTCATGTCTACTAGGAATGTAATAATTCAAGTTCAATTTCCAGTAGTACAATGAGTATATTATAAAAGAGTTGATAAGAGGGGGATAATTCTAGGATTTCAAAATGATTAAGTAGAAGCTGCAATATAAAAAAGGACCATTACTACAATTTTCCTTTTTACTGTGCAAAAAGCGTTTCCATGCATTAACCTTTAGTCTCCTGATGATACCCAAGACTACTAGAGGGAAAGGCTGGGGTCAGACATGCCTCTTTTCGTTACTGCCGCGGGTGTGACGTCATGGGCGGACAAAACCCAGCTGAGTCTTTACCCCATATGGAAAGAAACGTGGAAAGGCTGATCTGTTTTGTTCTTTTCGCTCCTTTTTTCTTGTATTTCTGGATTGTTGGGTTCAGGGTGCGAAATCCTGGAAGGGACGAGGGGGATTTCCCCCCCACCAACAATCTTGGCCTCAAAAATCCCCCACCAAAAATTTCCCGTGGGAAAGAGTTTTTGTTATAACAATGAAAAGATAAGCAATTACTTTTAATTTCAAATATATAGGGTGCGGCACGTAAAACCAGCCCACTGTAATCCCGATGTAATTGCTTTGCTAATGAACATGTAAAACATCTAAATGAACATGTCAACAGAAGATGGCGTTGCATGAGTTACTAATTCTGTTTCTCACCAACAGGTGGCTTGTGAACCCATGGTCGAGTGAAAGCAGTTGAGAATCAGGCCTTGTTGGGTGAAGCCGTGATAATGCCGTATTTGATTCCTGAGCGTGTTGCAATTGTTGAAGCTTTTGTGCACACCGGATCCTTTGTGCAAACAAGGAAGTTGTTTCAGGAGAAATTTCCAGGACGTCCTGTCCCAGCAAAACGCACAATACAGGATTTGATTGGGAAATGGAGGCATACAGGATCTGTTGCAAATGCTCCCAGGGACAGACGACCATCTGTCTGCACACCTGAATTACGGAGGCAGGTGCAGAACATAATGGCGAGAAGTCCTCGTGAATCAATGAGGAAATTAAGTCAACAGGTTCCAGCTAGTGAGCGAAGTTGTAGACGTGTGTTAAGGGCGCTAAAGTTAAAACCTTACCAGATAAGTGTAGTGCAACAACTGAGGGAGCTTGACCCTGGGAAGAAGGTGGATTTTTGTTCATGGCTATTGACGAATGTTGCCAGTGGTATTTTGGATCCATTGATGCTCATCATGAGTGACGAGGCATGGTTTCACCTGTCGGGATACGTAAATTCCCAAAACAATCGCTATTGGTCGTCACAGAATCCACACGTACTCCACGAGCAGCCATTGCATGACGAAAAGATTGGTGTTTGGTGTGCCATTTCCGCACAACGCGTTATGGGGCCCACATTTTTTGAAACCACAGTAGACAGAAACGTGTATTTGGGAATTCTGGAAGAGTTTTATGAACAATTGACAGAAGAGGAGTGTCAGTTCTGTTACTTTCAGCAGGATGGATCAACAAGCCACACATCAAATGCTTCACTATCCCGTGTGCATGAAATGTTTACTCCAGAGAGGACAATTAGCAAAGGCCTGTGGCCTCCTCGGTCACCCGACTTGTCAACTTGTGACTTTTACTTGTGGGGAATGTTAAAGGGGAAAGTATTCGAAACAAATCCACACACAATTGAAGAACTCAAGACCTCCATTCAGAATATCATGAACAGCATCACCACTCAAGAATTAACAAAGGTGTACATGAATCTCCTGAAACGTGCTCAGACGTGTGTTGAAGTGGGTGGAGGACACTTTCAGCATTTATTGTGAAGCTGAGAAATCTTAACACACAACATTTAAATTTCATTTGGTGTATTGCTTTTCTTTGATTTTGTTTTAATTTCACTTAATCATTCAAATTGTTCATCTAATGATATCTTATGAAGGGACGGGCTGGTTTTAAGTGCCGCACCCTGTACTTTACTAAGAATAATATCGAAAACACACACAAATTAGTGTGGTTGTGAGTGTTCAATGCTTTTTCTGTCACAAGAGATCATTAACAAATCTACATCAATACACACCATAAAAGTAAAAAAAGAATGCAAAACAAAAATAACTATGAAATCTAATCAACTATGTCATAATTTATTAACATCTTTAACCGGTTAGTAATGGAATTAGTTAGCTGCTTTACACTATCTGATATGTATGAAAGTAACAAATTAATTTCTAATTAATAACGATATTTACGATATTTGTACGATATTTGTATTTTAAAAAGTATAATCGTTCAGCAGTATTAAATAGAATTTCTTATAATTTTTTACTTGTAGATTTTCAGGTGCCACCTTTGAAATCTAGAAGATTAATAGCTCAATATTTTATACTTTATAAGATTATGAATTACTTAATAGATTCTCCTGAACTGTTGCAATATTTTAAACTTAATTTTAAGCCAATAAATTTTAGGTGTTTGCTTCCTTTTTTTATTGATAAATCGAGAAACAATATACATAAATCTTCAGTTGTTATCAGACTATGCACAAATTATAACAACCTTGTTCAAAAGGGAATTAAAATAGACTTCGCGCTTCCTTTTATAACGTATAGCTCAATAATAAAAAGACATATATTGTCATTGCCTAATCTTTTAAATTCACAGTAAATTTGATTGAAGCTGTATTTCTATTATATTATTTTTATTGATACTATGTATTTAAAGTCATACCTTATTTATTATTATATGGGTTTGATATTTGTACAAATTGTATAATTAATCTTAGTGTTCATCGTCTATTGTGCGATGCATAATATGTTTGTATCTGAAAGTATTTAGCAGTACTCTGTTGTGATTGTACTATATTGTGTTTGTATTTTGTTCTGTTATTTTGTGTAACATACCTACTGCCATTTTTATCTTTTTGTCTTTTTTTTATCTTTTGCTTTGTATTTTGTAATATTGTAATTCTGTTGTTTTGTATTTTTGTAATTTTTAAAATGTATATTTAATCTTTATTGTAAATATTTTTAATAAGATTCTTTGTAATTGGAACTATTGGTTCTGTTAAGAATCTTTTGCTAAATAAATAAATAATCATAATAATTATTTTAATTGAGTAATTTAATAACTTTTAATAACATTACAAATATGTACATCGTATAATTCACACATATGTTTGTGGGGAGGGGGTTGTAGGTTAAGAACTTTCTCCCCTCACCAGTTTTCAATGATTTCGCACCCTGGTGGGTTGTGAGGTGTTGCAGTTCACAATGCCTTCAGTGAGGTGTTGCGACATGTCGTGATCTCCGATGAAAAAATAAAAACAGCGGGACTTCTTAGTGAATTGCGATACCAGTAGTCTCATTACACATCAGGCTACCATACACTTCAATTGGGTCACAATTATTAGAATAAAAAATACTTCAATTGGGTCACAATTATTAGAATAAAAAATACTTCAATTGGGTCACAATTATTAGAATAAAAAATAATAATATTGTAATTTTTTAAGAAAGGCTCTCATGAGTATAGTAAGATACCCCTCCTAATTTAATATCCAGTCCTCCAACAAAATTCCTATGTCAATTTTAGGTTCACTGTTGGTATTGAAGAGTTGAATCTCGTCCTCCTCCAAATAATTTAATTCTCAATTGCCATACCCAAATTCCAACAACAGTCTAAGTGCAACAGTAATTAATACTCAAGACTTGGCTATCTCCCATCCTAGTGCTCAATTTCCTTACTATAGAGTTGGAAACTTCCCCAACCAAGGGTAATTCCACATCAGAATTCACGATAAAAATATAAGGTTTAATATGTAATAGCTGGATATTGTGCACCTCAAATAGTAGATACCGTGTTGTTGAGACACGACACTGGTATGTCTCGTCGCGTGAAAATTCCATCTCTTCTCGTGTCTAGTCTCGTTAACAACACTAATAATACATAGTAACTGTTATAATTCCCTTGGAAATACACAACTTGCTATTTATATATGAGTGATGCTTAAATGACATCGTAGTTCAACTTCTGTCCTCCATTCTTCTATTATTTATTCAGTCAAATTTTCATCACAATCTCTCCCCCCTCCCAAAGTTAAGTGGACTCAACCAGCTTTCACATACCCGCCTGTGGGCACCCCTGTTCACATCCCACTGAAGTATATAAAGTGAGCCTCGACTTTCTTCAGTTCTATGTCTCAAGTTTTCGTTCAGTCAAAAGTGGTTTAAAGTGTTTGTGACATAATACACACTGAACTTCCTCACATTCCTCCCTGTATAGTTCAAAAATTCATAAGACTCAGAATTGTAATCTGAATAAGGAAAATTAATGAAGAAATAAATATCAATAGTCGAAGCAAAGTTACCAAATTTGAAGAAGTTAAGTGAAAACAGCTCCTCTCTCACTCCTAAAAGAGTGCAATTTATGAGGTTGTTTTCTTTTACATATTCAACTTATCCATAATTTTGGCTTTCTGCCTTTCTTTATTTAACAAAATTATTTTACGCATTCAACATATATTTTTCTTTCTGCCCTAACAAAACGCATTACTAGGTGTATTAACCCCAAATTTACATGAAACCTAATGTTTCACAGAGAAATGTAACGACATATAAACTGCCGATAAAATGTGTGTGTAAATGGCTGTGTAATCCAACTGTAAGGACATACGTTATGTCGGATCCTAAGTAAGTCTGTGTATTCACTCCCAATTAGCTTCTGGGCATAATTGCGGCTCTTTTTTATTCATAATTACTGCTTTGATTCAGGTATGGCCCCAGCCTTCTCCTCTACTAGTCTTGGATGATACCATATGGTATCATCAGATTAAGGTCATATTGACCCAATGATACCATATGGTATCATGGTGCTTATTACGAAATGAATGTGCATTTTGCACCTTCATACTCTTATGTTTGGGTGGAAACTCTGACACAGGTCTGGAGCAAGCCTGGGAAATTCACATTGATGACCAACCTTTCCCCCCTCTTCCCCTCGCCCCTCCACAACATATCCATGCCACATTTCCCAACAGAGTTTCACATTTTGGCTCATTATTCAACTTGTATGGCACCCAGGAACATGAAACATGTTTCATTCTCTTTGGAAACGTCCATTCTTTGAAAAGAATACTAAGGTTTGCGCCTTCTCCCCAAAATATCTGGAGAAGAGGGGGCAAACTCCATTTTTTTATGTGTTTTTTTTTCATTTAAATTGTGGGGTCGCGCCCCCCAAACCCCCTTCCTCGATTCGGCGTTCTGAATTGTACACGGTTGCAAGCTCTGATGTTTAAGCTGCAAAACAAAACTCATCCGAAGTTAATTGCTCCCATAGTGCCCGAGTTATAACAATTTTTCTCCAAAAGTGCAAATTACCTATTTTATGTAAAAAAAAAAAATATCACATTTTGGCTTATTATTCAACTTGTATGGCACCCAAGAACATGAAACATGTTTGATTCTCTTGAGAAATGTCCATTCTTTGAAAACAATACTAAAGTTCGCGCCTTCTCCCCAAAATTCTGGGAGAAGAAGGGTCAAACTCAAGATTTTTATGTTTCTTCCATTGAAATTCAGTAGTCGCGCCCCCCAAGCACCCCTTCCTCGGTCCGTTCTTCTGAATTGTACACGGTTGCATGCGCTGATGTTTTAGCTGAAAAACAAAAGTTATCCGAAGCAGATTGCTCCCATAGTGCTCGAGTTATAAGAATTTTCCTCCAAAGAGTGTTCGAATTTAAAATTCCAACAGAGAAGCCAGGGTGAGAATGGGGGCACTTTCGTAAACCTGCTCAGGAGTGTAAAGGATAACAAAAAAAACATACTACTCTTTAAGTAATGTTTCTGTTCAAGTAACCTTAAAATTTACAATATCCAAAACACAATCCTTTTGGCTACAGCACATGGAAAGACTTATTCACTAAGATCAGGTAACTGTTGTTGAACTGGTAATTCTTCTAATAATAGTGGTAAAAAGGTGGCCAAATACTACGCACATATTGCTATATACAATGTTCAATATAATAGGTCAAACTAAGTTTTCACGGATAATTCCACACGAAAATTGATATCATGAATGCAGGTGCTTAAATAAATTGAGAATTCATTTGTTTGTTTTCATATTTGTAATTTATTAACTTCAAGATGAAAAAGTTGCAAATTAACATGCACCTACTACCTTCTCAGGCTTCTCATTGGTTTAGGAATCACCAATAATAGCCTTTTCACATGGGCTTTTAAGGTAATGTACCATCTGTGCCATCTTTTTTGCAGGATTTATTAACCTATCCTTGAAATAAAAAAGTTAATCTAGAACAAGAAGAATTATAAATACTCTGTTACAGATATCAGAAATGAAAAAAATATATAAGAACATTTTAGAGCAGATGGCTGATGTTTGGAAATGTCCCATTTGCATATCGTATCTTCAGGATTTTTTAAGATTTGTCCTCTACCAGTGAAAATCACACAATTAGAATCATTTAGCAACATGATCTAGTTCCAGGATACCATTTAAGGTCTACTTAATTATAAATTGTTGAAATATTTCAGGGTTAACTAACCGTCACGTAAATAATATTGTTAGGATTTTGATTTTGTATTTTTCCTTTAAATTCTGTTCTCATGCAGAAGAAATGTTTAATATGAGTGAAGCTGTAGAGGTCTCAGCACACATACAACAACCAACCTTCAAACAACATAGCTGTCTGTATTTTAATTGTGGTTCCATTATGGGACTCTTGATTTATGTGCTTGGTTTATGTACTTGCCATTCTTTCTCTTCATGCGCTGTAAGCTATAGGACACTGCTGATTTGGTTGAAGTTTTTCAAATGCATCTGGTACAGTGGGATCCACTAGTATTACCTTGCAAATTGTCCATCACCATGTTCGTGCACTTTATTTGACCCAATAAGAGCTTCAAGAATTTAAAGAAAACTCAAAACGAGCTGTTGACAACTTCTGTACCAGCATACATAAAAATCTATCGCTTAAAAACGCATACGGTGTAAGAGAATAATTAATGAAAATAGTCATGGACAATTTGCAGGGTAATACTAGTGGATCCCACTGTACAAGTTGTTTGCTGTTTTCTGCTGTTTCCATAGCACTCCTATCTAACAATTAACTCTTTGATATTCATCTTATACCTATTGAAAAATAAAGAAAAGTGTGTGGAACATGGATATGACATAAGCAGATGGTAACGTAAAATGAGCTTATACAGAACTTCAATATAACCTAATGAATATACATGCCTCACTGGTACTGCCATCTGATGATACAAAAAGGCTCAATGCTGTTCCTCTTAGAAAGCATTTAATCTCAATTGAAACTAGAGAGAGATATTTCGATGTTTTATTGAGTATTTTTTAAAAAAAATTAAAGCATGCAGAATAATATTGTGGCTGTGAATTTATCTTGTTATCTCTCTCCTCTATTCCTGTCATAAACTCGCATAACATAATATAAGTTATGTATGTGGGCATCTCTTTGTGTTTGTACATGCACGTGTGTGTGTGTTCTGTAGCAAGTTTGTCAATTTTGATATAGTTTTAATTTTCTTGCTTACGAGTATAGTAATAAGAAGTATCCTAATCTTAATAAGTCTGATGGACATGATGGAATATCTACTTTTATTATAAAAATCTGTGTAAAATACATTGTATATCCACTTTGTGATATATGCAATCTTTTACTCTAAACCAGTCAATTACCTGATGAATTCAAAATCAAATTTGGCTTCAGTAAAAACAAAATAATGAATGTAGCATTACACTAATTTCTATCAAAAATACACAATGCCAGATGTAGAAGAGATTAAGTACATGATATGTACTTAGATCTCACAAACGATCTATATAAATACTCTTCTTCCCCACATGAAACCAATAGACAGAGTCCTCTATGCAGGTGGCACAAGTGTAATACTACCAGGTTGCAATGTACAGACCCTTTAGGCCAAAAGTAATGAAGCTATGAAGACAATATGGAGAAACAAATAAGAATGAATAACTCTACAGAAAGAAGTGAGAAACAGATTTATCTACTATGTAAATCCCTACATTCCACAGTGATCCAGAATGCCAAAAAGTTGGCAAAATAGAAATTTTTGACTTTTCGGTAAGGGAACAAAACATGAACACTTTTCTAAACAACTAAATGGGGCATGAAACTGCCAGATAATTTTTTCTCTAAATTGATAATTTGTTCTTGTTTTTAGGCCTCAAAATGGCAGTTTGTGAAAATGGAATTTTCGAACTATATTTTGTATATATTTTTAAGACTTGTTGTAGCAATGATTTTTTTGCTGGACAATAATATTGTGCTAGGTAGACTCACAAGTTCTTAATAGTAGACAGAAAAATTCCACATATTTGAATTAAAGTGTCTCAATTGAAATGCCCTGATGACAACTGTCTGTAACTCCACATGTATTTGATGTATCAAAATGAATTATTATACAGGGTTTAATTTTAATGACGCCCACGGACCACAGGAACGTATAGAGGACATTAAAACAAACAACTTTTCTCAGTAACATTTTTCTCGTTCGTGCATTATTTCAGCACTACAGTCGTTCAAAAAAGTCCATTTTGCTGCCTGCATGCTGGCAACCACACACAACATTTGATTGCATTTGTGACGTCATATCCCATTGTGAAGCGATGTGTTCCAGGGTTGCGAGGAACACACATATTTTTTTAAAAATGACATAGCTACAATCAGCCACATTATGTACCGTAAAACAAAATGAGAAAACATGTTCTGTAACCTAACAGGAAGTAAACAAACGATACGAAAAATTGTAGAAAGAAAATAGAATTCAAGTGGAAGTTGTCATATCAAATTTTGTCTCAGCTTACATGTAAAATCTTTGGCTGTTCCCAAGGTAAAATATTCTGGAGGTAAAATAGTCCCCCGTTTGGATCTCCGGGTGGGGACTACTTTGGGAGGTCCCTGGACTAAGGATAAGATCTACATTAGGAATAAGGATATTAAATTAGGCACCTGGAATGTTCTGAGCCTTTACCGGCCTGGGGAATTTCAGTGTACAGTTAATGAGATAGTTAAGTATAAATTAGATGTAGTAGCTGTCCAGGAAGTTAAGTGGCCAGGAGAAGGGAATTTTAAAACTAAAATTATACTTTTTTCTATGGTGGTACTGAAAATCATAATTTTGGAACAGGCTTTTTCATAAATAATAGAATTATCTCGGTTCTTAAACAGTAGAATTTATTAATGATAGGATATCATATGCAGTTTTACAGGGTAGGTGGTGTAAAATTATTTTAATAAACATACATGCACCAACGAAAGATAAAGATAATAATACTAAAGATGTTTTTATGCAGAGTTAGAACAGGTCTTTGATAAATTTTCTCAGTATGATATGAAAATTCTGTTAGGTGACTGTAATGCACAGATTGGCAAAGAAGAGACATTTAAACCCACAATTGGTAAAGAAAGTCTTCATGAATTAAGTAATGATAATGGTATAAGATTGATTACTTTTGCAACCTCAAAGAATTTAATTGTGGAAAGTACCACTTTTAAACATAAAGATATCCACAAATATACCTGGTCTTCTCCAGATGGTAAAACTCATAATCAGATAGATCATATTCTCATTGATAAGAGAAGGCATACTAGTATAATTGACGTTCGTACACATAGAGGTGCTGACTGTGCCAGTGACCATTATTTAGTAATTGCTAAATTAAGAGAAAGACTCTCAGTGATAAATCATAAGCAACAAAATCTAAAAGTTCTAAAATTTGATACAGGAAAGTTTACTGATGAAAGAATTAAGAAAGATTACCAAATTAAACTTTCAAATAGATTTGATGTTTTGCAGAATTTAAATGATGATGAAAATATAAATGAAACAGATGTAAATAAGAATTGGGAGCACATACGTAATGCAATAGAATCAGCAGCTAAAGAAAGTATAGGATACCATAAACCGAGAAAATGTAAGCCATGGTTTGATAACGAATGTCATAATCTAATAGAAATAAGAAATCAGGCTAGACTTAGGTGGTTAAATAACTTTGATGATACAAATCTAAACAATTATAATAGAATAAAGCGAGAAGTTAACCGCACATTTAGAAGTAAAAAAAGAGATTACTTGAAAAGCAAAATTAACGAAATTGAAACAAACAGCAAAAATAAAAATATCACAGATTTATATAAAGGTGTAAATGAGTTTAGAAAGGGGTGGCAACCTAAAGTAAACTTGATAAAAGATAAAGATGGTGATTTTCCAGCTGATCCAAGCAATATTCTAAATAGATGGAAGAACTAGTTTAATGACCTTTTAAATGTCCATGTAGGAGATAAATCAGAAGTAAATGAAGTCCACACAGCAGATCCTTTAGTTCCCGAACCTAACTTGACTGAAGTTAAAGATGCTATTAAAAGGCTAAAGAATAACAAAGCACCTGGCATTGATTTAATACCAACTGAGTTAATTAAATATGGTGGAAATTCATTAATATGTCAAATTCATAAATTAATTTGTTTAATATGGAATAAAGAAGAAATCCCTCAACAGTGGAAAGAATCCATAATTGTTCCTGTGTTTAAAGAAGGTGATGAAATGAACTGCAATAATTACCGTGGAATTTCTCTACTCTCAACAACATACAAAATATTGTCTAACATTCTTTTAACAAGACTAACACCATATGCTAATGAAATTATAGGTGATTATCAATGTGGATTTAAATGTAACAGATCAACTACATATCAAATTTTTCACATCAGACAGACACTTGAAAAAAAGTGGGAATGTAATCAAAATGTCCATCAGCTATTCATTGATTTCAAAAACATATGATTCGGTCAAAAGAGATAAATTATATAATATATTAGTAGAGTTAAGAATACCTAAGAAGCTTGTTAGTATGATAAAAATATGCACCAGTGAAACAGAAAGTAAAATTCGTGTGGGTATTAATATATCTGACAAATTTACAATTCATGATGGGTTAAAACAAGGAGATGCATTATCTCCATTGCTCTTTAATTTTGCCTTAGAATATGCTGTTAGGAAGGTAAAAGAAACTAAAGAAGGACTAAAATTAAATGGTGTGACTCAGTTGTTAGCATATGCAGATGATGTAGACTTACTGGGGGATAATGTGAATACAATTAAGAATAATGCTAAAATATTTTTCAAAACTGCCAAAGAGATAGGTTTGGAAATTAACAAAGAGAAAACTAAATATATGCTTACAGGCCGAAACCAAGTGTTAGGTAATAATCAAAATCTAATTATTGATAACAACTCGTTTGAACCAGTTTCCAAATTCAAATACTTAGGAGTAATATTAATAAATGAAAATTATATTAAAGAGGAAATAAAAAGTAGGCTTAATTCAGGAAATGCATGTTACTTCTCTCTTCATAAACTTTTGTCTTCTCGTTTAATATAAAAAAAACTAAAAGTTAAAATATACAAAACAGTAAATTGCCTGTAGTATTATATGGATGTGAAACTTGGTCCCTTACATTGAAAGAGGAACATAAATTGAGAATATTTGAAAATAAGATCCTTAGGAAAATCTTTGGACCTAAAAGGGATGAGGAGACAGGTGAGTGGAGAAGGTTACATAATTTAGAAGTACATAATTTGTATTCATGTCCAGATATTATTAGAATAATTAAATCAAGAAGACTTAGGTGGGCAGGCCATGTGGCATGAATGGGAGAGGGAAGAGGAGTTTACAGGATTCTTGTTGGGAAACCTGATGGTAAGAGACCTGTAGGAAAGCCAAGACGAAGATGGAGGAACAACGTTGAGATGGACCTAAGGGAAATCGGTAGGGATGGAAAAGAGTATATAGATCGTTCTCAACATAGGGAAAGATGGAAGGCCTGTGTTGCTGCAGCCATGGACCTTCGGGTTTAAGAAGGCTATAGAGTTAGTTAGTTAGTTAGAACTCAAAATTCCAAAGGTAAGCAAACACATAATATAATGTATATTCAGGGCATTATGAGGCAAGTGGCAAAAATGGTTGAAAATACAGGGATATAAGTAGTAGTAAAACTAACTCTCCGACGACAGTGTTTATCTACGCACTGGATACACATGTAATAGTTTGCAACTGTGAACAGGGCAGTATATTCGCTACTGATTCATCATTACATTGCTACTGTGGTTGTACGTGTTTTAGCTGTAATGTAACAACGTGAACCTTGGATACTTCCTTTATCAGCACAAATGTACCACAAGGCATCTGGACACAAACCTGTAGATATCAACCTTGCAACGAGATTTGCAAATATTTGACATGTAGCTGGGCGTAAACAGCCACATGTAAGCTGAAAGTCAAATAAAATTTATTATTGTTGATATTTGACATGTAGGCTGAGACAAAATCCGATATTGACACTTCACTTTGAATACGTTTTTTACCATTCCTCATATCGTTGGTTCACTTCCCCCTTCCCCTGAGATGACTGCTGATCTTCTGGCAGGTAGGCTATGATATTCGGACTACTGGACACGTTTCTCACTTCGTTTTACAGCTAATAATGGGGTTGGTAGTTTGTAATTTTTTACAAAATTTGTGTGTTCCTTGCAACCCCCTGTGTGCTGTTTCGCCGCAGGAAATAACATCACAGATGCGATCAAATGTTGTGTTGGGTTGCCAGCATCCAGGCAGCAAAAAGGTCTTTCTTTAAAGGCTGTAGCATCGAATCGACGCACCAACGAGAAAAGTGTTACTGAGAAAAGTTGTTTGTTTTGATGTCCTTTACACGAATCTGTGGCCCATGGGCGCCATTAAAGTGACACCCTGTATATTAATGAATATACCTAGTTATAAAATTTCTGTTAGCAGAGTTGCAATTAGTACATTTAGTATATTTTTAGTATATTTAGTACATTTCTACATGTGCCCCAGAGTTACATGGAGGATGTCCAGCCAATATTCTGTTTCCAGCCAGGTTGCCTGTTGCATGTGTGGTAATACTGTCCCATTGGCAACTATAATTCTTTCACGAAACTTTTCCATAGTTCTCACTTTGTTTGAATATGCCATGTCCTTAACATACCTCACAGCATTAGTTGCAAACTTAAGATTTAAAGATCAATTATTAATTCAAATTCTTTCACCACCTGTAATGGAAAAAAAACAATGCCATCTTCCTTTCTTGTAACTACATATTTCAAAGTTTCACAGTAATGCTAGCAATCTACCACCTGGCACATGAAACGAAATGGTCTGATATGTTCATTATAAAAATTCAAATTAGGGCATTCAAATCCAGACACCCTGTATAGCATAATTTTTTACTTGAAAATATAAAAGTTATCATGAGTTAACATAGCTTTCGCTGCTATTTCCCGCAACAATTTTAAAGCCAAAGACACTTAAAGTATTGGGAAAATGGTACGATAGAAAAGTTTTGCTATTTTTTGCTACTTTTGAAAAATTTAGCTTGTATGTGCATGAATGTGTGCTCCTGTTAGTGGGTCAGTTGGCAACCCTGAATTAAACTTGGTCACATGTGCGCACGCTGTGGAATAAGAGGTATATTATTTCACTATCAGCTGATGCTTAATACATATAGCAGTAGTGCAGTTTAACAGTTATTTATTCAAATGCCCCCAAAACGTCGATCAACACTAACCCTAAAATTTTTATCAATGGCTCACGCTGTGTAAATATTACTCAGAAGTAAAATTACTTCGTAAGTCCAAATTATATTTACATTAAAGCATTAGATTAAGAATGCCTTTATTGGATAAATGAATTGTATTAATTTTGAATATCTTTATTGTATTTCACAATTAGTAAAAATGAAAAAAAAGAAATATATTTAAATACCAAACGGAAATGCAGGAGCACACGTGTGGGTGAAATTTACACAGGCAATGTTTCTATGGCCCTGTGAGGGGAACTAAAGAAGCCTCATAGCTGATTCAAGGCCATGACATTCGGAAGGGTTCACTGGAAAGGAACTGAGATGGGTCGCCTCAGGCACTCATTGAAAAAGATGAAAAAATATTTTACAGTCGCTTGTATCATTGTTACCCATTCATGTGTCCTTATGAGTTAATGGTGGTGGTGCATCATGGATATCCACAAAAACATTATTCATGAAAAATTAGATGAGAATAAGAATGATCAAATTAAGCATTTGTTTCATATGTGTTAGATTCTATAAATTTTGACAATATCGCTGAAGATTGTGTTAAGAAGATTAGTGTTGACGTGTTGCAGTTCTGCAGCAAGATATATTAGGGATGTTGAAATTGTTGCTGAATAGAAGATACATTTCTTAAAAATAATTTCAGTTGGCTCTTATAAAATAGGGTGTTTGTAGTTGCTTTTTATTCTACTCTATCCACTCTCAAAATAAGATTGTCAGTTTTGAAGAAAGTAGTGAGAGAAATGAAAAATAAACTGAACTTCGCCGGGAAAATACATCCTAGCAACTCACATTCATAACAGAAGTACTTTTGCAACAGGAAGGAGAAGGTAAGGAATTGGAACTAGTGAATAAATATTATTTAATGCCTCAAAATACATTACCTTTTTAAAAAAGTGATTTAATAGGAAGTCCGATTTCTAGACGTTAAACATTTATTGTGCATAAATTCATTTTAACAATGCTTTTCACAATTATCAATATTATTATTATAATACCATCAAAATCATTATTTTTATTATTATTTAATCTATTTCTGGGAATGTATTTCAATCTTCCAAGTGTATTGTTTTTTGTTACTGTGGTCACAAGTGTGTGTTGAAAAAGGTCAAAATTATACTTTTTGCATAAAACTCTAAATAATTAATTTCATGTCAATTTTGTTTGACTCATAGTGTCAATTTATTCCTTAAAAATACAAATTTTACATATTTGTATTGATTTGGGGTCAAAAAAGTCCTAAAGCAAATCAATCAATCGATTTCTCTCTCTATCAAAATTCACACACGCACACATTTCTATACTTCACCAAGGTCAATATCATCTATAAACATGATACAATAGGTAAGAGAATAACACAGTTGTACCTTCATGGTATTTCCCTGAGCATTCTATGCTTAGGCTGTTAAATATGCATGCCTTTGTGCGTATATGTGAGTAACATTTAAATTATCAACATCCATGTCCACATTTATAAAGTGTAGATTAATACAAATATTTCATCTAATTGAGGACTAAAAGTGGTAAACGTTGTAAGTGCCAAAAGCAAAAGTGTTGGGAAATTGCATCGTTCCGCACATCAGCCCATAAGAACGTGCACACTAGTGACCTCTTTACATGCCCTTTGAACTACTTAGAGGGCTGCCAGCCATATTTCACGTTTACCACAGTATAAAGCATGGCACATTTCGCAGTTTAATGTGGAAAACGGTGTTTGAATTATTGTGACACTTACAGCATTTACCAATTTTAGTCTTCAATTGTCATTGAATTTTATCAAAGACAAAACTAATGAAGTGGGGAAAGCAACATAAAATTATAAATATACAAATTTGGCAAGAAATTAAATCTAGAAGAGTAAGTATCTAAGTAAAGCCTAAAACATCAGGTAAATGCATGCATACAAGAAGAGAAGAGATATAAGATTTGAGCTTGATGCAAAAATGTACAATGACATTTATCCCCTGGTAAAAACGGATTATTTGAGCCTTCCTCTGGAAAAAAGATTGGTTAGGACCATGCATCAGACACTTGTAAAATCTGAAATCAAGGTTCCTACATATTTCATTAAACAATTTACCATCAAATTTCACTAAATAATTTCTTTAAAATCTTCTAATTAGGTGATTATATCATGTTAGAAGATACAAAAAAAGTAACAAGAATCTCTGGAATCTTTAAAACATTATTTAGGATCGGAAAACAAATTATACTACTGAATCATAAACTCTAGTCTATAGATTATGATGCAAAGTAAAAGCAGTGACTAAATCAACAAACTGTAAATTAGAGTTATGAATCATACAGGGTGGTCCATACGTCTTGTTACCCCCATAATTTTACATAACTTGATAATAATACAACTTTATAATAATACAATATAATATAATGAAGTGTAAGGTAGCCATTCCTTTCACATGTCGTGTGACACCAACAATTTTACATAATTTTATATTATGATAATAACAATATAACAATTTGTAAGACGTATGGATTCAGCGTCAACCAGGATGTTGTTCACGCATCCAAAAGGTCAGTATGACCACCATGATTTTCATGGCACAATATGACACGGCGCCATGACCTGTGTGAGATTTTACGAAGCAAATTTTTCGTGATTGTTGTCTGAAAGGCTGCCCTAATAATTGTTCTGTTGTTTGGTATCGTTGTTGTGATACCTTTTCCTTAATAATGCCCCAGAGGACATTGTCACAAGACGAGAGATCAGGGCTTCTGGGAGGCCAATCCAGAGGCGCCGGATGATGTACCGATCCGCATCCTATCCACCTATTGGGAAACACTTCACTTAAATATTCCCTGACAGTGATGGCATAGTGGGGCGGTGCTCCATCCTGTTGTTGAAACCAGGAACGTCCCAGGAGATTCATTCTTTGGAGCTGTGGAACAAAAAATGTCCGTAACATGGCGAGATAGGAGTGTTGATTGACTACGCCATCGAAGAAATAGGGACCTATCAAGTGTTTAACGGACATAGCGACCCAGAGCATCACATGTGGGGGGTTGTTTTCCAGCTCTTCATATTAATGCGGATTTTCCTTGGACCAGAAATATACATTCCTTGCCCGTGCACTTCGATATATTGCGCATTCATTGGAGAAGAAAAGGTCAGCCCGCTGCGGGAGTGTCGGAAATACCTCCAACATTCTTCCACATGCTGCATGTCGTCTACGCATGTCATAATCACTGAGCTCGTTGACGCTTGCTGGTTTAAAGGATTTCAATCGAAGATCCTTCTTCGCCTGTCGTAACATTGTTGTTTTCGGGATTCCAAGCTCAGCAGGCCGTTTGCGCAGTGACTTCTGTGGTGACCGAAGCACAGATGCCTCCTCTCCTGCACATGTGTTCTGTCTTTTGGTTGGTGCCAGGCCTCGGTTTGTCTTTGATACATCCCAACATAAACAGTTTCTTTTTCCAATGCAGTATTGTCACTTTTGGTGGTGCATTTTTTTGGAATCGTCTTGTGAAATCTCGTCGCACATCCTCCATGGTCTTGCCGGTATGTGGACGTTTATGGGCCCAAACACTGACAACAAGGCGCTCTTCTACATTGTAGGAGCTTGTGTCAGCCATCTCTTTAAAATAAACACTGAATTAGAGATAACAAGATATTGATTCGAGGGGGTAACAAGACATATGGACCACCCTGTAGATATTTTCTGATTAATTGATTGATTGACTTAGTTTATTTTACTTTGCATTTTATGCCTCTTGGTTAATTTGCAAAGATGTGGATGAGTGATGAAATGATGAAGACATTATCTGATATTTTTAATTTTAAACTAGGGATTAAAATGCACAACTTTAACTACTTATACTTGCTTTTCAATTATGAAATATCCCGTTACACATTATTTCATTTACAAGTAAATTAACATGCTGACTGTGTAAAATACAGGGTGATTTTTTATACATGGCACCATTTGTTTTGTGCAACAGAAAGTAGAAAATGCAGTTTGATATGGGTGTTCTCAGGAAGAAGAGTGTTTGGGAAAGTGGTGAGAACCATATTCGAAAGCATCATTACATTGTAGCAGCGACCACACCTATCATTCCACAAAATTGGATGCCGCACAAGTTCAGATGAGCTGTGGAGAATAATCGTGCACTCATATGCAACCGTTGCTGCATGTTGTTTTTTGTTTATTTCAGGCGAGGTGTTTTGAAGAAGCGTGTGATACTGTACAAGAGGGAAATGGACGAATACAGCACGGAACAGAAGGTCTGCATTGTGAAACGTTATTACAGTAGTGGCAATTCTATTGTACAAACTCAAAAAGACTACCACAGTCATTTAACTTGCAAGATGGCCCATCCAAAAATACAGTGTTAAGATTAGTGCAGAAGTTCGAAGCGAGTGGCAGTGCTCTTGATGGAAGAAGAGGTAAAAGCAGACATCCAACAATCAGGACTCCAGAGAGAATTGCAGAAGCCCGTGAAGTACTGTTGTGAACCCAAAGAAAGTTTGCGAAAACTGTCACAACAGATGGCCATGTCATACAGTACTGCCAGGAAAATTTACCGCAGCAATTTGTAAGCATATTAGTAAAAACTTCAGCTCACTCGACCCCTGTCACCAAATGCACAAGCCAGATGTCTGGCGTTTGCAAATGCTTTCATTACACATCTGGAAAATGATCCTGACCTGTGGTTTTTGGATGAGGCTCACTTTTATCTGAAGGGATATGTTAATAAACAAAATTCATAATTCTGGGCATTGCAAAATCCACATGCAAATGTTGATAATTCTTTACATGGGGAACGGGTTACCGTATGGTGTGAATTATCTGCTGTTGGCATTTTCGGCCACTTTGCTCACAGTACCTATCACCAGACGATTATCTTCTATGGGGTTACCTCAAAGTGAAACACTTTATGAACAAACCACGCACTACTGAAGAACTGAAAACCACAATTCGTAGGGAAATAGCGGTAATTCCACAAGACAT
The DNA here is from genome assembly GCF_977018435.1 of Lepisma saccharinum. Classification (NCBI taxonomy): domain Eukaryota; kingdom Metazoa; phylum Arthropoda; class Insecta; order Zygentoma; family Lepismatidae; genus Lepisma; species Lepisma saccharinum. The sequence continues at coordinate 59,831,056 of NC_139238.1, read as the reverse complement.
GGTCCAACATACTGTACGGAATTTCAGTGAAAGATTGCGAGAGTTTATTCGCAAGAATGGTTCTCATTTGCATGACATCATTTCTAAAATTTAGACATTTCTTTATCCAGTTTTTTCATTATGATTCATAAATGGGACTTCATTTGCTGTAAATAAAAAAAAATATTTCGTATCAAATTACAACCTTGTATTATGAACTCAGAAACCTTCAGATTTCCCTGCTAGACTCTTCATGTTTCTAAGAATATGTAATAAATGTATGAAGTTGGTGGTAAATTTTGCATTCACATACAACAAGGACTACAGTTCATTGTTTTATTGTCAATATTGTGTATTGTTGAATAGTTCAATATCATTGCATGGCAACTAATATTCCTTGAGATTTCCTTGCTGATTATGTCAATTACAAACCACTTATGTTAATTTGCTTGATACAATTTACTGAAATGTGGAAAATGTGAATGGAGAATGTGGTATGTCTTTTAACTTCTGCTGAATTTTATTTTCTTCCTGCTTGCTATGAAAGGTGGAAAATAATTAGTTGCAGTGTTGCATTTGTTAGTCTTTTTTCTATCTCATGCTAAGTGTTGTCTTTCTTCGCTTCTAATGTCATATTTAAAATTAACAACCTCAAAAACACAACATTTGGTAGTAAATTTGTTTACGTGAACTACCATAGTATTTACATGTGTTAACATTAACAACTATTTTTTACTGGATTTGAATAGTAACTCACTGGTAACACTGAATAATTTAGGATGGGGATGTGGAAGATGAAGGATTAAGAGATAGAACAAAGGAGGCATGAGGGCAATTCTCTGAATAGTGAAACTATGCTATCAAATAACAAAGTTTAAATATTAATATTTTACTCATGGTATTTAGGTCGATTGATTGATTGATTGATTTGTTGTTTTAAGTCCACTTTATGCACAGTAAGGTTAATCGGGACTGGACCTCCAGTTTAAAGTGGGATCCGAACCACTTGTGCCTCCACCGGGTATCAAACCCAGGACCCCTTGATTACAAGGCGATGACATACCACTGTGCCATCGGGGAGGCCAGGTATTTAGGTTGAGTACAAACTAAACCATAATGAAAAACAATAAACAGCTAAATATTTAGAAAATATATATAAAAATAATCTGCAAAGTTGAATGTCATTTTACAAGTGAAAATTTCTGAAACTTTACCTTAGGTGTGGATACATTTTTATAGATATGTATAATTAGCATATTTGGATTATTTTTATTTGTCGAATACTTAGCTGCATGGGGGTAACTTGGGTTTAAATTTGAGGGGGGTAGGTAAAGTTGATCTTGAGACTTAAATTTTGGTTGAAGGGGCAGAATCAAACTTGTGACTTGACATTGGGTGTTAGAATCAAACTTGGGCTTTAATTTGGGAACAGAATGAAATTTGGGACTTAATTTCTGGGGTGGAATCAAACTTGGGCCTTAATTTGGGGGGCAAAATCAAACTTGGGACTTAACTTTGAGGGCAGAATCAAACTTGATACTTAAGTTTGCAGGAAGAATCAAACTTGGGACTTAAATTTGCGGGACAAAATCAAATTTAATACTTAACTTCAGGAGCCAGAATTGATAAGTTTTCCATCCCACAAATATAGCATCCAGATCTAATTTTCTAACTAGCTTACATTTGAGCAAATATAAAAATATACTCTTCAATACTTTGCTCCCCAGGTCCAAGAGGTTAACAAAGCATCGTTAACTTATAAATTTATTAAAATGAAAATTTTGGGGGCAAGTGCACCCCCCTTTCCTCCGCCAAGTTATGCCTATGCTTAGCTGCATATTGAATATGGAAATACAGGAATTAGGTTTTATATTAATTGCAAAACTGGCATTTTTAAAGGACCCTGCAGCCTTGTCCTGTCCATCACACAAAATATTAACTTTTTCTTGTGGAGCAAGATTTTTTTATATAGGAAAACATTTTCAAACTAAAATATAATTTCAATATACATCAGTCATCGTTAATTGTAATGAAATAAATACTTCAAGATTTGCATGTGTTTTATTTTGGTTTCTAGTACATAATATGACTCTTCATATACAGGGTGACTCAATAAAAATGGGCCCCGCATGCACTTTTTGTGATATCTCCTACATCCATTCACAAATCACCCTTATTTTGCAGGACGTAGCAGAAGCAACACCTGTGAACACAACTAGATCTTAATGGAAGCTCGAGCAAATAATATACTGGGTGAAATACTACTACAAGACAGGCTTGTCCTAGAAAATCCAAGAGACTTTCATGCATCAGTCCTCTCCAAAAGCAGAATACAGACCTGGGTGGACCACTTTGAGAAGTATGTGATTGTAGAGAACCTTAATGCAGCAAATGAAAACCGTCCAAGACACTCAGGATGTCCCAGGAAGTGTACAACCAAGCTTGTCGAGAGTGTGAGAAAGTCAGTTCAGCAAAGAAAGTTGAGGTCCTCAAAACTTTCAAGAGTGAGCTACATACCCTCTATCCGTTGCTTTATGAGAAAGTTCTGGTTCCAGCAAGAAAGAGAACTTTGGAGGCCGTGTGATCAGTCTCAAGACTGATTTTGAGTGGGCACCTCATAGACCAGATCTTAACCACCCAGATTTCTTCCTTTGTGGCTATCTCAAGGACTGAGTGTATGCAGGTATACCTAGGAGCATCACTGAACTCAAGGAAACCATCAGGGAGGAGATATGAGTCATTGCTTGCTCTGTTTGTAAGGACGTTTTGGACAACAACTCAAGAAACGCACTGAGCTAAATGGAGGTCATATTAAACACATGCTCTAGAATGAATGGCCAAAAACTTTCATGTCTTAATTTGATGTTCTAAAAACAATAAACTAGTTATAACTGAAGTTGTATTCAATTCCGACAAAAAATGAAGACATGAAGCCTATCGAAAAATGGGGCCTGTTTTTTTTTTTTCGGGGGTTATACTGTATTTGTATTAATACATCTAATGACAGAACGAGGAGTTAGCTTTATTTGAATGATCATATGATCATTTGATGTTGAAATTCATGTTGTGTTCTAAGCACTCATACGTAGCATATTTTTAAAGTAAGTTCCATTTTGATATTACATAAACACAAGGACACATGTTGTAATAATTTTATTTTTACATGACAACCTGAGCCTACATCTAATTTCCAACATAATTGCCACCTACATTAAGGCATGCAGGACCAGCTTCTGAATGCCATCTTCATAGAAATCAGCCACCTGATGTGATAACCACTGCTGCACGGCTGTTTGCACATCGTCATCTGTGTTAAAATGCTGACCGGCAATTTGCTTCTTTAAGTGCATCTTAAAGATTTCATCTTTATGTACGGAAACTCTGTAGATAAAGATGAAATCATAAAGCGTCTGTTTTTTAGTACTTTTTCATCAACTTGCTGCACCAGGTCATTGTTAATGATGGATGGTCTCTCACTTCGTTCCTCGTCGTGCACGTTTGTATGGTCATCTTCAAATGCCCCCATCCATCTTCTTACCATGCTATCGCCATAGCATTGTCTCAATACACTTCTGCAATCTGCCGATGTATTTCAGCCGCTTTAATGTCTCTTGCACTTAGAAAATGAATGACAGCACGTAGTTCACACTCCGCGGGACTTTCAATCTTCTGAGGCATTGTAGCCACACCTGAACAACTGTCTACTTGGGCAAACGGTTGCATACTGCCATCTGTGGCAAGCCCATAGATGCAGGTCCTCAGCTCGCATGTGCAAAACAGCAAGTGCAGCACTACAGCGGCCTAATTGCAAAATGGATCTTACTTTAAAAATATGCCTTGTATTTTAAAAAAAGCTACTACTGCATTCATCTGAATGAGTTGGAAAGCTTGCCAGTAGAAATTGGTATATCCTTGAAGAATGAGTAAAAAAGGTATAGAAGGTAAAATGCTCCCGTGTTCTTAGCACCATGCCATGAAGGTGTATAGGGGGTGAATGAAGAATGAGTTTATGTTATATTTACAGCAGTGCCACTGTTACAGTCCTCGGTGTGAGATGTAAAATCGCAGTTTGTCAACAATGCCTCTTATGCACATCACTCACTGAGACATGGAGAAACGCAGCAACAAAAAGCAATGGAACTACTGTTGCCTGCTTCTATATAAATCAAGTGGTGTAAAGCCCACTACAGGGAAAAACATAGAACAAAATCAGCATTACTGTGCATAAAGTGGACTTAAAACACTCGCTCAATCAATCAATCAATTAATGGTAAAGAAGGATCATATACAGTAATGCAAAGTAAAGGTGTTTTGTTTAATAGTTATTAAATGTACTTTTCATGTCTCATTAAAAAACACAAACCAATTTCTTCCATGAAGATGTATAGTTGCTTTTTAGTTATGGGTCTTTCTTTTGCATGTTATTTTGTTTAACATGATGGAATAATTGTGTAATGTAGTGGCAGAAAACATTAAATCTGCACATCTGAAATTGAATCATGTAATCACATTACATGCTACAAAACTTTCATATCTATCTGAGAATCATCAATTTCAAAATGTTTGAAGTGAAAACCTAAAGCACTTTAGAGAATATGAACCATAAGTAAACTGATATACGCATTTCTCTGCCAGATTAGTTATAACAGTTTTAACATTAAGCAATTTCTATATATCACTCATTTCTCAAAATAAACCCTTATGATTATAGTACTAAATAATTTCCCTTTCTTAACAAACTACTGTAACACAGACTACAAATATAACTTCTTCCTTGAGAGTTTGAAAAGTGAAACACAAAAATATACACATTCAAAACAAAATGTGAGCTGGATTTATGAATAATTTGACTCTTGTCTTGTGCTTGATTTTCCCGTGGTGCAATTATCTCTGGATTTTTGTAGAATAAAAAAATGCTGTTTCTTGAAAATTCTTGTGTGATATGAAACCTTTCCAACAACTAAGCATTTGCTGAGTTCAGATGGCAATTGAAATTTTACAATCTTTCAGAAATATAATGTATATGTGTACTGTATGTATGTTCAGGAATGTACTGTATTTTCTTTAAATATACAGAAAGTCAAGAAAAAGAAGGGAGCCATAAAAAAGCATGACCTTCTACATTCCAATCCCTGCCAAGGTAGAATTAAATAATATATATGTATCCATCAAAATATTAATCAAAGAACAATTCTACATTCTTTGAAGGCCAAGGCACAGTATAATTAGTAGAGATAGTTAAGAAAGGAAACTCACTTCTCCCTGGACTGTACATCCTGTTAAGACAGAAATCGATGCCCCTCACCCACCAAAATTGGAGATGGGGATAATTTCTCCCTCATCACACCAACAAAGCCATCCTGCATCTAACATAGGTGAACAGACTAGACAAACTGCTTTGCAGGCGAGTTGAGATTCTTGCTTGGCATCATTGTTTTGATTTCAAAATATCTATCGAAGTAGTGCAATGCAAATCAGTATTTTAACTGAAAACTATCAAGTACTTACTTTAATATGTTTCTTAATGTTGCTGTTGATGAAATGTTGGAGTGTATAAACTTCAGTTTCTCTGTTCCAACACACAGCTTGCATAAAAATCCATAGTTCTTTCGTTTGATGCCTTTTAATCTAAAAAAAATCATTCATATGCTGGCCACAGGACTTTGCTTGTGATGGCATGATCTCCAATCGTACCTGTCTCTTTCTCCTCCATTCCAAGCTCAACAATACCCACTCATTCACTTTATCAATAATGACTTCTAGCTCGACTAAAAAAAGGGGGGAAATGCACCCAAAACACCGGCCTTCACATGCAATTAGAAATGACACATTGCAATATAGCTAGGATATTCTAAATTTGGAATGAAATGAAGGCTTTGGCAATTCCATGAAAAAATTTCCATGGCATGTAGGGAAAACACACAATTGTAATGAGAGTTATCGAATGTAGTTATCCCCGTGTTACAAATTTTCAGGTTAACAATTGAAGTGACATAAAGTTGTCATAAAGTACTTCTATTGCAAGAAGTAACTCTGTTACAGTTACAATTACTCAATTTTAAAATTAACTAGTTACAGTTACAATTTAATTTCTCAAAATTTCTCGAAACACTGATATTTTGCAAACATAGAATGAAATTATAGAACTTCATATGTAAAGAAGATTTTAAATCAAATATGAAATATATGCTCTAATTGTCTTCTACATTACTTTCTACCAAAGAGCACAAAAACACAAAGAATAGTTAGAAAACAGGATGGTCATGTTGTGAACGTTCCGTTTCAATATTCATGTTCTAGTTAGCTAAATGCCTTGTGTGAATTTCAAAATGTTCCAGTTCCAATTAAATCTTCATATGAATCAAATTACTTGGATTTTATTTTGTACTGTTACTTTAAATCAGGTTGTCTTGGAGAAGCAAGCTTTTCTATGAACCAAATTTCAGTGTGTAATATGCAATACGTAGATACTACACCAAGTTCCAACTCACCATGTGCTGCTGCATTGCTCTTGGCTCTGTTAATGCAATTGAGATGTCTGCATGCTGTTTGGCCTGATGGTATATTAATTACGTAGAACCAATCTGTCACCACCTGGAATGTACAAGGAATTACAATGCCTGTTGCTTCCATAGTACCTGAACAATTTACAACAATTACAACTTTTAAGTATTCAACAATGAACTCTTGTCAATAATTGAAGACTTGGTTGTAAGAATGATATGAGTGCAAAATTGCTATTTTAATAATGTTTACACAATTCTTGGGATCTTTTGTGTCCATCCTTATTTATCACATGAGCAATTTGAATTTTGGATTTAAAGAATATATTCCTGACAAGCATAAGTCATATTTGCAGTAGGTAGAAGCTGTGCAATTTCTGCAATACACATATTTGTAGTAACTAGATTTGTTTTAAATAAGTGCACAAGTTTACACATTAACTTAGACACTGACATTCTTTGATTGAAGCTGGTAAATAATCTCTACACTGTGCTCATTCTCTGCTGTGAGATATGCAGAAGCTGCAGAATAAAGCTTTGGTAAACTAGGGTTTTAACACCATCAGGTGTCTTTATAGAGGATAAAAAAAATATTTGACATTGTTTTCTCTTCACTCTGGTTTTGTGTTTCATTTCTTTACTTTGCCTCACCACAGCCATAAGGAAATGTGCATTAAAGTATTTTTGCCAAAAATATAAGCAAATGTCATTTTGTAAGAAACAACACATTACAACATTTCTTCTTGTCATATACTTCATGTGTACATATCTATCACTTAATGATTGTAATATTTACCAATACCTCTCTTCTTTCCCATATTTATACATTTTAACTATTTTGTTTTGATCATGAACACTGTCTTATCTTCATCATCAGACAGCTCATTAGATATTTCACAACTTGAAATGTCTTTGAAATTCTTGGAATTCCATGATTCTATGTCTGTAGCATGCTCTGTGACAGCCATAACTAAGCATGTATCACTTCCATGCAAGGAAGGTGAAGTCGATGTCTACCATGATAGGGTGAGTGAAGAAGCTAGCGACATTGCTATGAAAACTGTGAGTGATATTGGTTTCATTGAAGAAAAAGGGTTGTATTTCGAACGCTCTCCCAGCAGAAGTGAAAGTGCACAAGAAATGGTGAATAAAAAACCCGGCAACGTGAAAAGTTTTCCAGTAATAATATTAAGGATAGTGGAGAAGAGGAAAAAGTGGATGGTGACTCTGCTGAGGAAATCTGTAAAAGGAAGGAACCATCAGTTGGAAGAACAAGTGCAGTAAACGTGAACATCTTCAGTGAAGTGCTCCTACCCATGGGGAGCATATGTATACCAAAAGAAAGCAAAAGTGAATGCAAAGATAATGAAGAAAAAATGGTGGAAAAAAGTCCTTTAAAACTTCAGGTAAAGAACATTCAGAAGTAGGTATAATCAAGGGCCACTCCAAGCAAGACATCTCATGTATGCACGTGGCTTCACAGGTATGTGATCAAACTATTGATAACAATATCCGTATCTCAAATCGAAAAAAGTGCATCCCAAACAAACTAAAAGATGATTTTTTATGTTAAAAACAAGTGACTCATCCAAGAAAGAATCTGCAATAATCAGGGAAAAGGCTAACGTAAAAAAAAACAAGAAAGGAAAAGTCCATAATACAAATACAATAACAAATTTAAATATTCTTCACTTAAATATACAAGGGCTCGAAGGGAAAGAAATTGATTTAGAGATGATAATTCAAGATGCCCCAGGGCGAGCCTCAGCTACTGGGCGGGTCCGCAGGGTGGTGGATAGCGGAATGGTCTGCAGATATGCAGATTAGGGACCATGACGGTTAGACCGGAGTCCCCCCGAACCGAGGCGACCAGGTTATCAGAGTGTGGGAGTGTAGTTCTTGGCAAGACTACACTCATTAAATACCACAATGCTTGATAATGGCCTGGTGACATGGCGAGTAAGCACCGCCATTAAATAGGTGCTGCCCCCGCTGCCTTGTGGGTAGGGATTAACTCAAAGGCTAAGGGAAGGAAAACCCTGAAAGAAAACCATGGGTAGAGAGAGCTCTGTAAGGCGTGGTGAAGCCAATCTCTCTAAGGGAGTAAACCCAATACAAATCCTGGTCCTCCAGGTTTGGGGTTGAGGCATTGGGCTGACGACCCAATCCTCGGAAAATATCCGCTGTTCAGAGACCGAACAATGAGCCTCGGATATGGAAGGAAACCACAAGACGAACATGGCTACGAGTTAAGGTAAATGATCTCAGGATGGGGACATGGAATTTGCAAACAATGCTACAAGCTGGTAAGCTGCCAGAAATTGTTGATGAATTTATAAAATATAAGTTGCATGTTCTGGCACCGCAAGAAATAAGATGGCCTGGGAGTGGTCAGATAGACAAGGGAAACTGTACAGTTTTGTACAGTGGTGCTGAAACCAGAGGACACAGGGGTACAGGCTTTATAATAAGTAAAGAAGTTAGGAAATCACTAATGGAATTTATACCAGTAAATGACAGACTGTGTAAAATTAGACTTAAACTCAAGTTCTATAACATCTCCATCATTTCTGCTTATGCACCTAACGAGGATGCAGAAGAACTGGACAAGGAAAAATTTTATGATGAGTTGGACTTGTTAAATGAAAGTACAATTAGACATGATATACTACTTGTCATGGGTGACTTCAATGCAAAAATTGGAAGAGAATCTGAAGTCAAAGAAGTGGCAGGAAAGAATTCTTTACATTCAGTCACCAGTGAGAATGGTTGGAGATTAATACAGTACTGTATACAAAATAAAATGCTTGCAAAAAGTACCCAATTCCCCAGGAAAAGATATTCATAAAGGCACCTGGAGAGCTCCCGGCGGAACATACACAAACCTGATAGATCATGTTCTGGTGAACAGCAGATATGCCACATCTGTTATAGATGTTAAAACACACAGAGGGGCCAATTGTGACAGTGATCACTTCATAGTCAAATCTATATTGCGGCAACGATTGTCTAATATAGGCAAAATCAAGGGAAAAAGGAGAACTGGTTGGGATATAAAAAAGTTAAAGAAAGACAGCCATAAGAGAGCTTTTCAGGAACAAATACACCAACAATTAAGTGATGAGAATGAAAATAATAGCATTGAGGAAATATGGAATGATATGAAGAAAACTCTGACTGAAACATCAGAAGAGATATTAGGGCAAAGAAAGAGATCTAACAGAAAAGATTGGTATGATGAAGAGTGTAGAGTACTAATAGGGAAGAAAAATGAGTTACGGAAAAAGATGATTCAAAGAGAAACAAGAGCATCGATGAATGCATATAAAGATGCTAGGAAGGAAGCGACTAAAATCTGTAGGAGGAAAAAGACATATTGGATGGAGGAGCGAGTAAGGAAAATAGAGGAACATCAGACAGAGGGTAATACAAGACAAATGTACAAAGCTGTTAGAAATCTTAGTACTGGATATCAACCAAGGTTAAACGTATGTAAAGACAAAAATGGGAAGCTTATTACGGATCAAGCCAAATGTCTGGAAAGATGGTCAGAATATTTTCAGGAGCTATATAAATCTAAATTTAATATAACAGATAATGCAGATGAAGACCAAACCCAAGTTACAGAATGTGAGGTACAAAGACCATCGTTTGAAGAAGTAAAGTGTGCAATATCAAAATTAAATAATAATAAAGCACCTGGAGAAGATTTGCTCCCTGCAGAGATATTTAAAAAGGGTGGAGAAACACTTTGGAAGAAAGTTCATGAGCTAGTTTGCATGATATGGGATCAAGAGAAAATACCATGTAGTTGGAAATATGGAGTTATCTTCCCCATCCATAAAAAGGGTGATAAAAGGAATTGTGGCATACAGGAGAATAACACTATTAAATATTGGATACAAAATATTTTCCAATATCCTATATATGAGAGCATCTAAACAGGCAGAAGAAATCCTAGGGGAATATCAATGTGGATTCCGTCCAAATAGATCTACTATAGATCACATCTTCACCATATCTCAAATTATGGAAAAATTCTATGAGCAAAATATAGATCTACACTTTCTATTTATAGACTATCAACGAGCATTTGATAGCTTACACAGACCTGGGATCATGAAAGTATTCAAGAAAATAGGATTTCCAGATAAATTAATAAGATTGATAAAGGTAACCTTGGAAAATACAACAGCGGGAGTCATGGTGCAGGGAGAAGTCTCACCAACCATTAACATAGAAACAGGAGTGAGACAAGGGGATGCTCTTCTGTCCACCCTAATTTTCATTATTGTACTACATGATATTATCAGTCCACTGCAAAAAAGGGGGAGTATATTCTACAAAACAACATAGATACTTGCTTATGCTGACGATATTGTGATAATATCAAGGACACTTGCAGATCTTAAAAGCACTTTTTTAAAGATAGATAGTAAATCAAAAGAAATAGGACTATTAATTAATGAAACTAAAACAAGATATATATATGAGAATGTCCAGATCGCCAGCCAGACGAAACTCTCTGGCTTTGAATGTAGGTACATATCACTTTGAAGGAGTACCCACTTTTACTTACCTTGGAGCTCTTCTACATAACAACATAGAAGAAGAAGAAGAGATTGTTAACCAAAGGATACAGGCTGAAAATAGACAGTATTATGCACATATAGAATTATTTAAGTCAAAAAACCTCTCTAGGAACACAAAATTAAGACTGTATAGGACACTTATTAGACCAGTTGTAGCATATGGTGCAGAATCTTGGAAACTTACATCTAAAGCAGAAAGCAAGGTAATGTGTTTTGAAAGGAAGATATGACGTAAGATCTTTGGCCCCGTTAGGAATAAAGATGGATCCTATAGAATTAGGAATAATATGGAGTTAGAAGGATTGATTCAATATGAACATGTGGTGAGATATATAAAATCTCAATGCTTAAGATGGGCAGGACATCTGATGAGAATGGAAGAGGATAGGCTACCACGCCTGGTATTCAATCAGAAATTGTGGGGAACAAGGCCAAAAGGAAGACCAAGGGGAAGATGGATCGATGCGGTTGAGGAAGATTTGAGAAGGATGAATATACGCAATTGGAAAAATGTAGCTCAAGATAGAACGAGGTGGAGGAAGATTGTTTGGGATGCCAGAGCCCACCAAGGGTTGTAGAGCAAAAGAAGAAGAAGAAGAATTCAAGATGCAAATCAGGCAGACATAATATGTATCACCGAGCATTGGCTCCAAAGTGATAAATGCAAACATATAAACTTACCAGGGTACAATCTAGTAAATAGCTACTCCAGAGAAAAATACAAACATGGTGGTACATGTATCTTTACCAAGTGAAACATAAAGGTAGATAAATTACAAATTAATATTAAAAAAGTAGAAAAAGATTTTATTCTAAACAATCTCAATTCCCTGCTTAAACACATATTTTCTTTAAAATCCAACATAGTGGTTTGTGGTGACTTAAACGTTGATTTTTTAAAAGACTCCACCCAGAAAACAAGACTAAAACATCTAATATGTAGCTATGGCTTGACACCTCATGTTGACTTTCCTACAAGAACTACCAAAACCACACAGACCATGATAGACCAAATTATGTCAAATTATAACCTAAATAAAACAGCATGTAAAAAATTGACATTTACTTCTCAGACCATGATGCTCAGCTACTCACAACAGACACAAGCTGCAATAAATATACAAAATATACCAACACTGCAGAAATGTGTGATTATAACCCAAACAATGTACTATGTTTTAAACATAAATTATCAAATGAGAAATGGACACAGATCCATGAAGCCAACAGCACAAATGAAAAATATAACAACTTTATTAACATTATTAAATCTCTATATAAAGGAACCTATCCTGAAAAACGTAGAAAACTTAAAAGTAAAGATAACAAAAGCTGGATTACAAATGGATTACTATCTGAAGCAAAAAATTGAAATCACTTCACAGAGAAAGCAAAACCAATAACACTCCCACCTTCTGGAACAACTATGCAACATACAAAAACATTTACAGAAAAGTTCTAAAAGTTGCAAAAAAAACAGCAGTACGACAAAGAGATAAGCAAAGCAACAAATAAAACAAAAACAATGTGGAATATAATAAAGAAAGAAACCAACTCTCCACCAGAGAACCACCAAAACATAAGTCTAAAGCTAAGACAAAATAACATTCACAACCCCCAAAAAATCTCAATTGTTTTTAATAATCACTTCATAGAAAGTGTTAGAAACTTATCCCCCCAAAATAACAGACCACATTATAAAAGCATGCCATTTGCAAATTGTGAAACCCCTTGTACATATTATAAACCACTCCTTTTCAAGTGGAATTTTTCCAGAAGAACTAAAAACCGCCAAAATAATGCCAATCTATAAAAAAGGTGAAAAAAATGATGTAAAAAACTACAGGCCAATTGCACTACTGTCAGTGTTCTCTAAAATAATCAAGCATGCAGTTGAAAAACGACTAAGGAATTTTTGTAACACATGCCAAATTATAACACCAACCCAACATGGTTTTCTAAGAGACAAGAGTACAACTACAGCGTTTCATGAATTCACAGAAAATGTACTTCTCCACATGGAAAGGAAACTACTAAACACAACAATTTTCTGTGACGTATGTAAAGCTTTCAATACCATAGACCATGATATACTCTTTAAAAAACTAGAAAGATATGGAATTAGAGGAATTCCTTTAAGTTGGTTTAAATCTTACGTGACAAACAGAAATCAAATTGTAGAAATATCACATGAAGATAACTATGGCAACATTACCAGGCACATTTCGAATACAAATAATCTTGGTGTGCCCCAAGGAAGTGTACTAGGTCCCCTGTTGTTTCTGCTATATATAAATGATCTCCCATCTGCTGTGCCTGCATCAACTACACTACTCTACACAGATGACACCTCCCTAAGTATTGTAGATTGTAAAATGAACTCTCTTCAGCAAAATTCAAATAACACTTTAAAAAAATTTAATGGATGGTGCAAGGAAAACAGACTAATACTAAATCCAACAAAACTAGAAACATGGCATTCCACACAACACAACAGAAAAACAAAGATTGCCCAACACTCGAAATAGACTCAAAAATCATACAAAAAACCACAACAAAATTTCTAGGCATACATTTTGATGAAAACATGTCTTTTGGTCATCATATTGAAAATCTATGTAAACATCTAGCCACTTTACATTATGCAATTCGTAAAATGTATAGTATTTATAACTTAAAAATGGTAAAAATCCTCTATTTTTCAAGTGTAGAATCTAGACTAAGGTATGGCATATTGCTATGGGGGAACTAAACAAAAATGTTGAAGGTTTTCATTCTACAAAAAAGAAACATCAGAACTATGGTCCAAGAGCCTCCACAAACATCTTGTAAAAATCTGTTCACCAAACTTTCAATACTCACAGTACCATCCCTATATATTTTAGAATGCCACCTATTAGTAAAGCACAACATCAAAAACCTCAATAAAAATAGTAATATACATAATCATAACACAAGAACAAAGGCAAATATACACATTGACAACCACAGACTGAACCTATACAAAAGGAGTGCCAGAAACACAGGAATACTACTATACAATAAACTTCCATGTGAAATAAAGGAGGAAAAAAATCTTGAGCTATTCAAAAATAAAATAAAAAACTATCTCTTAGAAATTTAATACTTAACTCAGCATAGAAGAATTTCTACAGCATATCTAAAACTACTTTCTCTGTCTCACCCATGTACATAATCAATTGTTGATCTGCATCACATATATGTAATGTAGTGGATGTAATATACATTTGTAACTCAATTATGCTGATCTACATCCCAAACATGTTATCAAGGGTATGTAATATACATTTGTAACCATAACTGCTATATGCCATGCATGTAATCAAACTGATATGTAATAATATATACTTGTAACTTTAATTATACTGCATCCCAAATAAGTAATCAAGTGGATGTATTTGTACTGAAATCATGCTAATGTTATATGTAATAAATGACGTGCTCTATACTGCTGCAGATAGAAATATCTACAATGTAGTCAACAGAACAAGAATAAATTACAATTACAATGACAACATTTGTCCACAAAATGCTGTAGAAGTTTGAAGTGGATGATAGTAGAGACTTCAAGACTGTAAATGTTCACCTTCCAAAAAGCAGTGTAAGAGCACTTATGCCATTATTAGAACTAATTAATAAATTTGGAATCATTGGTGTGTCCAGGAGTCTTGTAAGGGGAAATGGATATAACCACAAAAGGCGATTATACATTCTTTTTTTTTAAATTAACCTTGCTATCTCATCCTGCATTTGCCTTTTTCTCTTTTCAGGAATGTTCCATCCAAGGGGAGGTTATGACACACAACAAACTCCTGCTTAGACACATGTCACCAATTGGATTCAACTTACATTGAATCTAGTTGAAAGAAAGGGAATGCCGATGGAACATCTAAAATTACATAAATAAACACACATTATGTTCATTAACTTGAATACCATAGTGTGTCTACATATGTTTCCCCATGCTTCTAAGTAAATATTACTTAGAAGATATGATTTAAAAGTTAGTATTGGTAATAAAAAATAGTCAGTGCTCTTCCTTTGAGCATACTTAGCACAATTAATGAATCAAGATAATTTATATACTTCTTTCTGAAACAACACTGTATTCTGAATGTGACACTCACTTACTTACTCCTTGGTTCTAAAGCCCTCCGAGCACCTTGGTCTCCTTGAAGATTTTCCTTCTTTCTTCTCTATCTACTTCTCTCCCAGTTTCTAACCTTTGGTTCCTTCAAATTTATTTTTGCATCTTAGGAGGGGAAAGCAGCTGGGTGATGTTTACCTTTGTAATCTAGCTGGTGTAAGTTTTATTTAAATGTATCAACTATGAGGTTGACAATTAATTGAGTGTTTCTAGAAATTCCAAACTAACAGCAATGAAAACGATAAACCCTATTGAAACATAAGCAATGAAAGCAAATGAATTGTCCCTTTCCTTCAACAATGTGAAATATGAATGGGGTAAAGTTAGTGTACAAAACAGATCTGTGAAATAAATGTATTACTGTGAAATAGGTTTACGCTAACAATGTTATAAAAAGAATTGAAGACCCTGTTGATTTGTTTGCATAAACACATTATTTTTAAAAGTATTGAATTTTTTAATACGAGGGTCACTATTTATATTTTGAGCCTAACAATGAAAAAACAGGAATTT
This sequence comes from Lepisma saccharinum, assembly GCF_977018435.1. Taxonomy (NCBI): domain Eukaryota; kingdom Metazoa; phylum Arthropoda; class Insecta; order Zygentoma; family Lepismatidae; genus Lepisma; species Lepisma saccharinum. The sequence goes on along the minus strand of NC_139238.1, from coordinate 59,815,301 downwards.
GGCATTGAAAACTGCTTTATTGTTTTTCGAAGTATTCTCCTTTATGGTCAATACACTTTTGTATTCGTTCGAACCATTTGTCAAAACAGTTTTTCCAATCTTCTTGAGACACCTCCATAATATGGTTTTTGAACGCGTCAACGGCATCTTCCGCCGACGAAAATCGTTGTCCACGCAATTTATTCTTGACATTCGGGAACAAGAAGTCATTGGGTGCCAAATCAGGACTGTACAGCGGTTGACCCATCAATTCGATTTTTTGACTGTTCATAAAGTCGGTTGTTAGACGAGATGTGTGACAGCTGACATTGTCTTGATGAAGAATGATCCGAAGGCGTTTGTTTGTTTTCTGTATTTGACCGAAGACCTCTGGCAAACAAATTGTTGTGTACCATTCAGAGTTGACCGTTCTACGTTCCTCTAAAGGCACAGTTGCCACATGACCAGTTTTCCCGAAAAAACAGGCGACCATTTGTTTCGATGTGCTTTGAACGCGAACAACTTTTGTTGGATTAGATTCATCTTGAAACACCCATACAGTCGACTGCTGTTTACATTCTGGCTCATATGCATATATCTATGATTCGTCACCTGTTACAATCTTATATACATCTTTTGAAGCACCACGATTGTATTTATTGAACATTTGTTTGCACCAATTGACGCGAGCGTGTTTTTGAGTTTTTGTCAAATTGTGTGGGATCCAACGAGAACATACCTTTCTCACAGCTAAATGATCATGTAATATTTTATATATGCTGGTGGAACTAATGTCTATGGTTGCCTCAATCTCACAGTATGTCACATGACGATCTTGCAGTATTATTTTTTGCACAGCATCAATGTTTTCTTGAACAACAACTGATTTTGGACGACCTTCGCGAATCTTGTCGGTGAACGAATGGCGGCCACGATTAATGTTCACGAGTTAATTTCATTTTATTGTTGTCGCGCAATCTCCAAGGCAACATAAACAACACAAATGAAGCTATTGACAAAACATTTGAAGTACGTTATGGTCAATAATGTCAGACGATTCCGTGCAAACGTCAAATCGCGCCTAACTTCAATCAGTTCCTAAGATTGGTTTATTTTACTTCACATTTGTACTACTTTTGGCTAATCGCGAAGATAAGGATGAGTGAACACTCACAAAGAACACTGATGCCCAGGCCGAGATTCAAATCTGCAATCCCTGGCATCCTAGCATGCTGTGCGGAGTTCAGCTAGAGTTTCTAGGAAATAAATGCGACTATTGAAATTTTGACGCCTGTCACATTTACCATATTTTGATATTTTTAAATAGAATTGATGATTAAATCTGGTGTGGGACAGCCAAGTTGTTTAAGTTTTACTTTAATACCGTGTAGTACCTTGGAAAACGGTGTATGTAATAATGCTGTAATCTGACTCATCTTTACTAACAACCCTTCCTTTCACACACCAGCAGACACTTTCACTTCACTAAAAAGAAAAACACTGAACAATTAGAGACACCATGTCGATTATGGTATTCTCGCCTTGCTTTGTTTAAAATTTCTAAATGGTTATATAAATTTGGGAAAGATATTACATTCGTTCTTGTTAAGTATGCAGGAAAGTATCTTTCTCACAAATTACTTCTCCCAAGGAGTATTACAATTCGGTCAGGATTAGTCACTTCTCTGTGAATTGTGCAACTATGTCATCACAATGCGAAAGCTCTCGTGCCTCCCAAAAAGGGGCATGACTGGTTGTCTTATGGCTACCACTGGGCTACCACCTCCTCGCTAGTTAACTGCAGAGACTTTTTCATGCCTCCGCACATGACTCTGCCCACAGGCCAGACTATACTGGCCCAGAGCAAGTGAGAGAACAGGTGGGGATGTGGCGCAGGAATCGAGGCGGCCGTAAGCTTGAACGCTTATGAGATTCGAATCTCCTCATTCGTAAATGTATTAATTTAACTATATTTTGGCAAAGCAAGTGCTATTTCTTTTTCTGAGGGTAGAGCCATGGCACGGCAGCTCTCCCCTTAGAGCCACAGCTGTTCTACCCTCTGACAGTATTATCATCACCTCATGTGTCTTGTTTATAATCTTGCAACTTCTTGAACTTCCAAAAGGACTGTGCATGTTACATGAAATACAAGTTATTGCATTTTTTCTGAAGGAATGAATACAAGAAAGAAATATACCTGAATTACAGTAATAGGTTGAAAAAAAAAAAAAGGTAAAAAGGTAAAGTGTTCCCCTGTGCATAGCACCACGCCATGAAGGCGTATAGGGGGTGTGGGGGTAACGCCCCACACTTTCTTGATCCCGGTCGTGAGTGGGGGTGATGTGATCAGCATCACGCCCCTGACCGCCTTTACCCCCCAGGGTTTCCCCCAGGTACCCATGTTATTCGACGCTGGGTAGGCGCCGGGGCCGCTTCCACCGTTAGAAAAGTTCCCGGATTTGAACCGGCCGGGGATCGAACCTGGGACCTTGAGCATGGTAGTCAGACGCGTTCCGTAAATTCTATTTTGATTATTGATTATGTTTTTAAAGAAACAAAGAACACATGTTCCAGTGTCTCTTGTGGTTTATACTCGTACATGGTCTAAAATGACAATTTGATTGCAAACAAAGCAAGGAAGAAAATTTTACGAAAAGTATTTTTATTTGCATGAAGTTTGATATCAAGGAGGGCAATTACCTCTCTGTACCCCCTTGCAGGTGCCCTTGGCCATCAATGTTTGCCCCCCTGCCCATCTAAGTTTGGGGGCCAATGCCCCCTGCTCCCCTTGCAGTTGCACCATTAGGGTTAAATGAGTTGGATTCTTTTTGGGTAGGGTGCTTCAGCTTTTAAGCTATAGAATTCCTTCACTGTAGCTGTAGCATTCAGCCCTTCTTATGAGCAGTGACACACAAACAACAAGCATCTCCTCAAATATCCTCATCTTAATTGTTAAGCCCACAGGTGTGGTGAGATGATGACCATTACCCATTACACTCTACTACACGTTAAACAACTGTTTGGAGGACCATTTGCATCTGTTCTGCAAAATTCTACAAATTTATGAATCATCCTGTATTTCTATTTGGAATATTTTACATTTCCTGTTTGCATGTCTTAGTTAAATGTGATGATCAGGTTGAATAAGGATGTGATGTAATCTACGAAGATAGATTCATGTCTTACCCAAGATTCAAAAATAGGACCCCCTGGCTTCAAAGTTCATTACACAAAATACAGATGTCAGATTCCTTTTGTTCATCAATTAACCAATTTAATTTACACTCCTTTCATCTGCATAATAACAATTAAACCATAGAAGTAGAAGTGAATTATAAGGATAAAACAAATTCAGAATCATCATCTCATGGAAACACAGGTTTTTCAAGTAGTTTCTGAACCTATTTATTTATTTATATATTTATTAATAGAGCCTAACAGGCCAAGCCCAATTATAGTGCTCTAATTATATAATTAATTACATCCGAGAGGTAGAAAGAATTGATATTTTCGCTCTCTGGAAATGAAAAATGTTGTGCTAGGGATGTGTTTTGGAAAGGCTGTAACAAGTTGGAATAGTCTATTATAAAATTTATTACTTTATACAAAAAGAGCAGGTCATTTACTTGTCGCCGGAGTGATAGTTTGCTGAAGTTGTTCTCTTTATCGCATGAATCAAATGTTGGATATTCTCCACAAGCTTTGAATTTGAGGTATCTAAGGAACTTTGACTGAATGCATTCTAATCTATGAATTCAGTCAATTTGAGTGTGATTCCAGATTACTGATGCATATTCTAGTTTTGACCATACGAGGGCATAGTAAGGCACTTTCGCTGGTTCTGTTTTCGTGAAGTTGTGGTGTGACAGGATTATAAAACCTAAGTTTCTGAAAGCGTCATTTCCGAGTACAGTTAATGAGATAGTTAAGTATAAATTAGATGTAGTAGCTGTTCAGGAAGTTAAGTGGCCAGGAGAAGGGAATTTTAAAACTAAAAATTATACTTTTTTCTATGGTGGTACTGAAAATCATAATTTTGGAACAGGATTCTTCATAAATAATAGAATTATCTCTGCTCTTAAAACAGTAGATTTTATTAATGATAGGATAGCATATGCAGTTTTACAGGGTAGGTGGTGTAGAATTATTTTAATAAAAATACATGAACCAACGGAAGAAAAAGATGATAATACTAAAGATGATTTTTATGCAGAGTTAGAACAGCTCTTTGATAAATTTTCCCAGTATGATATAAAAATTCTGTTAGGTGACTGTAATGCACAGATTGGTAAGGAAGAGACATTTAAGCCCACGATTGGTAAGGAAAGTCTTCATGAATTAAGTAATGATAATGGTATAAGATTGATTACTTTTGCAACCTCAAAGAATTTAATTGTGAAAAGTACCACTTTTAAACATAAAGATATCCATAAATATACCTGGTCTTCTCCAGATGGTAAAACTCATAACCAGATATATCATATTCTCATTGATAAGAGAAGGCATACTAGTATAATTGACGTTCGTACACATAGAGGTGCTGACTGTGCCAGTGAGCATTATTTAGTAATTGCTAAATTAAGAGAAAGACTCTCAGTGGTAAATCATAAGCAACAAATTCTGAAAGTTCTAAAATTTAATACAGGAAAATTTGCTGATGAAAGAATTAAGAAAGATTAGCAAATAAAACTGTCAAATAGATTTGATGTTTTGCAGGATTTAAATGATGATGAAAATATAAATGAAACAGATGTAAATAAGAATTGGGAGCACATATGTAATGCAATAGAATCAGCAGCTAAGGAAAGTATAGGATACCACAAACCAAGAAAAAGTAAGCCATGGTTTGATAACAAATGTCATAATCTAATAGAAATAAGAAATCAGGCTAGACTTAGGTGGTTCAATAACTCTGATGATACAAATCTAAGCAATTGTAATAGAATAAAGCAAGAAGTTAACAGCATGGTTCAAAGTAAAAAAAGAGATTACATGAAAAACAAAATTAGTGAAATTGAAACAAACAGTAAAAACAAAAATATCAGAGATTTATATAAAGGTGTAAATGAATTTAGAAAGGGGTGGCAACCTAAAGTAAATTTGATAAAAGATATAAACACTGATATTTTGGCTGATCCAAGGGATATTTTAAATACATGGAGGACCTCTTAAATGTTCATGTAGGAGATAAATCAGAAGTAAATGAAGTTCACACAGCATATCCTTTAGTTCCAGAACCTAATTTGACTGAAGTTAAAGATGCTATTAAAAGGCTAAAGAATAACAAAGCACGTGACATTGATTTAATACCAGCTGAGTTAAATAAATATGGTGGAAATTAGTTAATATGTCAAATTCATAAATTAATTTGTTTAATATGGAATGAAGAAGAAATCCCTCAACAGTGGAAAGAATCCATAATTGTTCCTGCGTTTAACCTGGGAGAGGTCGCGCGGGTCACCATGACCCGTACCTAAGTTTTATTCCTTTACAATTCCGTTAGGGTCTGCAATAAGCAATTGGTGCTTGTAGCTTCCTACCTTCTGTTGTCCTTTACCCCCCTGCAAATGATCTTTAGTTTCAGGTGTTCTCAGGAAAGAGTGTGTGCAGGTCACAGTGACCCGCAACGGGCATTAACGTTTGCGCAAATAGTCAATGCTCAGTTTGTTGCAGTAGCGTGGCATTGTTTGAATTTCGGTGTGATAGATCCAAAAGCTATAGATCGAATTCATCATATGCTGAACGAAGTGGTGTCAGAAGACAAAGAAGGCCAAGAGTTAGGAAGTGACCAGAGCGATATTGGAAGTGACATTGACAGGGAAGAAGAAAACAGAGATAAGGTCTAGTCTGGAAATTCCAAATCTCAGCAGAAAACTGAGAACTGACATCCTCGAACTTTTGAAAGACCATGTTCAACCATCTCCTAGTGATGACCAGGAACAAGGAACTTCAAAGAAAAAGATGTGCAAAATGTACGAGAACTAGCAATAAGACTTTCCAATGCTGCCCACTTTGTCAGGTGCCTCCTGCATAACTTGTTGGGTCAGACAATGAGTCTGTACATGATAAGGGGAGTTTAAAAGGTTTCACAGAGTTTGTTTGATTCATTGATTGATTTGTTGTTTTAAGTCTACTTTATGCACAGGAAGGATAATCGGGATTGGACCTACAGTTTAAAGTGGGATCCGAACCACTGTGTCATGTGCCTCCACTGGGTATTGAACCAGGAGGGAGAGAAAAGGAGTATGGGGGAGATATGAGGATGCAAGGCCTTCAAGGCTAACGTAGGGAGAAATAAGTAGATAAAGATATGTCATCCTTCCAAGGATGTTGAGGAAGAAATAAGAAGTACAGAAAGAGATAGGATGGTAAAATGTTTCCAGGAAAAGTGGAGGACAAGATAAGAAGTAGTAATGGAGAAAGGATGATGCCAGGCCTTAAACAAGAATGAGAACATAATTAAGGATTAGGGATAGAATTAAGAGAAAACAAAAGTTTTGATGGAGAATGGAGGATAATTAAGGTGTAGTTTTAATTTATGAGATATATATATGTTAGGATAAGTGACAGAAGGAAGTCAGGCCTGCAAGGAAAATGAGGAGAGATATAAGGAATACATTTAAAGATAGGAGAATGTGAGACCTCAAAGGAGAATAGAGGATGTAAGGACTCGAAGGAAAATTGAATGAGAGAGAAGAAGTAAGGATGAGATAAGAAAATGGCAGGCCTCCGAGATGAATGGATTATGAGGTACATGCTTGGATGACAGAAGCAAGTCAGGCCATTAAGGAGAATGAGGAGAGTTATAAGGAATATGGAGAGAGATATGAAGATGTGAGACCTCAAAGGAGAATGGAGCTAGACTTAGGTCAGCCGCACACTGGATCTGATACGATGAGTCACGACGAGTTAATTTTGTTACAAACCGACTTGGCGAATGTTTAACATGAGCCGCCGCACACCAGACGAAACATTTGACTTGAGTTCGAGTCACGATATGACGTTTTGCGACAAAACAGTGAAGGTTCCGGGAATTTGGTCTTGGAGAACCAAGATGCAACAAAACGCTCTGCACATGTGCGAATCCTATCTTCTCAGCACACCACCTACATGTGACTCATCACTGTATTGTTGGACAGCATATATTATATGTAAGTTTGACAGTGCAGTCGAGGTTAAAAATAGAGCTTGATCCAGAACTAATCGTTCTTGTGCAAGCGAAGCCTCCGCTGTAGGAATATTCATCAACTGAGCATAATCATAAGGACAAAATTGATGTGCTATGGAATAAAGTGGCACAGGAGATGAATTATATTACAATTACATTATGTGACAAAAAATAGGCTTATTAGAAATGATCTTGTAATGTACAAAACATATGGTAAATTGTACAAGAAAAACAATCTTCAGGCCAGTTTGATATGTATTGCTCGAATAACTATGTGATTGCAGTATGTGAATTAAACTTTTTCCTTATTTGGTCCAGAGCAGCATTTAAAGTAATCCGGAAGGCACTGGAACTCCATTCTAGCAAAACTCGGTTCTTGCTGCATCATTGGACATCCATTTTATTTATTTAATGCACCATACAAAAGTCCATTCTTCATTACATAAATTATTGTAAAGAATAGACAAAAGGAATAAAAGAAAGTTATTTTACTAAATTTGTCTCCTGTTAGTGGAAGTGTAGAAAATAATAATATATTGCAGGGAGTGCTATTCATTTAAGATGCAAATGAGAACCTAATTTCCTGAAATGACAGATGTGATAGATCTAGTGTTTATACATATACACTGGATGGAATAATAATAATATTCAGTGCTTTTTCCAGATGGTATGCAAAATGCACGCCTTATCGGTAACCTTTATATGTAAGAATGAAAGTAAAGGGATTTTATTTTATCGAGAAAAGTGTATGCATTATCATTTATATACCACAATATTTAGAGCAGTTCTTATGATCAACACAATAACAAATAATAACAACAAACCAACTTGTACAGAAAACTATCTTACCTGAAAAAGGCACTGATAACAATAATTAATATTTTTTTTTCATTTTGTCAGAAGCAAAGTGACTCGTGTCGCTTTGTGTCCCGTCATATTGCATTGCGTTCCATGACTCGTCGTGCCTCATCGTGTTGCATCACGTCGTGATTTGTCCTGTCAGATCCGGTGTGCTGCTGGCCTTAAAGATTAGGGAAGGAGATAGAATAATGCAAGGAATCAAGGGAGAATAGAGTAAAATAAAACAAGTAGGAATGTGATAGGATGATGACAGGTCTGCAAGGAGTACATAGTGTTAAATATAGGTTAAAGTAAGTGCCAGATGGAAGCCAGGCCTCCAGGAAGAATGAGGATATATATATATGTAATACAGAGGGAGATGGGGGGATGGAAGACCTCGATGGAGAATGGAGGGAGACAGAAGGACTCAAGAACTAATGAAAATTGAGGGAGATGTATGAAGTAGGGATAAGATAAGAGGATTCCAAAACTCCAAGGAGAAATGGGGGAAATATGAATGTGGGATGATAAAGAAGGAATGCATTAAAGGGTAAGTGTAAACAGGGAGATAGAAGTAGAGAATTCCTGTTAGAAGCAGTGGGGCAGACAGTAAGAATGTGTAAACATAAAGGATCCATTTCCTTACCTCAGCATGAGTTGCTCTTCCATTGTTTCACTCCAGTGATCTCTCACATTGAATGGGTATCCTGCCAGCTTCCTAATGCTTTTCATGTTCAGTCGAATTAGACTCTCAGCAGTATTGTTGATATAGCTCTTTGTCTGGTTGACTTTCCCATGTCTCTTCGCAGAGTGAGTGGATCCTGTAAAACAGAAGACATGGAAAGTGCTGTGTTTTTAGTGTTGTAGCAAAAATAGTAAGTGTTAGTATCAAAAACTATGATTAATCTCTATTAGCCTGTTGTAATGTGCATTTTTTAACCAAATTCCGAAGTTTTCAAAATGTTGCCCATGAACCAATGTTATAATTTTCTTAAGTACTAATTACTTCCTAGTTACTTCCTAGTCTATAGTGTCAGCAATATTATTAATATTTTCAAAATATGTATAGCTAGCTCATGAGTGATGTAATTTTTACATATATATTTGCTTGTCCTGTATGTAATGTATTCTTTTAGAAGACAGCAAACAACGGTAAGCAAAAATGGGTAATTTTGATTTTGTAATTGTTAAATTTTTACTGCAAGAAGCCAGGCATGTCATAACATATTATATTGGTTTTCTTATTTATTCGTTAGTCAAACATTCATTCTTGTTGCCTTAGGGCCAATTTTTTAAAGTGCTACTAAAGTCCGACTTTGGCAAACAACTAGGAATTACTGGAATTATTTTGTTTTTCATCTGTGGTCAGCTCTTCAACTGGAGGTCAAGTGAAAGTGAACTTAATCCGTGCTTTATCCAGTGGTCAGCAAGGTGACTAAATTGAAAACAAACATGGCTGCTTTATCAGAAGATCAATAATAATAATAATAATAATAATAATAATAATAATAATAATAATAATATAATGGTCTTTATTAGTGTTTCGGCCTCTAGGGCCTTTCTTACAACATACCCTTGTCTGGAAGATTAATACAATAAAGGGTATGATTTAAAAGAAAATTAAAACATGAAAAGGATTACAAATCAATACAAATAAGAACAATTTTATATATATATATATATATATACACACACACACACATGTTTAAGTATATATAATGAAAGAAAAAGGTTTACTTATAAATTATTGAACATAGGTATCTTATGTTTGTTGCTTTTGTCTTTAGTACATATGTATATTCAGTAATCTGGAACAATGAATAATATAATAATAATAATTATAATGAAGTGAAATAAAATAATGGAATGATAAGATTTATATGCACAGATGCTAAATGTTACATTGAGTAATTTTATGATTGAAAAGTTGCTTGTGATTAAGTAGTTCTCTACCTTGCCAGTAGATACTTTGAGATTATTTTTAAATAGCTTCTGGTTGTTGATGGATCTTACGGAGGTTGGGAGGGAATTCCATTCCTTAGTGGCAGTTACAGTAAATGATTTTCTGTAGGTGGTCATATATATACTGGGATTAAAAATATTTGTTTTTGTCATGTTACATGTTCATGTCTGCTCGAATTTGTGTTCAGTTTCTCAAAGAGATATGCAGGCTCCTTGTTGCCTAGTACTTTATGTGTTAAAGTTAACAATTTGTATTTAGTAAAATTCTTGGTGTTAAGCCAATTCAAACTGAATAAGTATTTCAAAATGTGCTCCCTTCTTTTCAGCTTGTAAATGAATCTTATGCATGCATTTTGTAGCTTTTGTAGCTTATTAGTTATGGAGCTGCTTGCATTGAAAGCACCTATGGCTCCGTAGATTAATTGTGATAAAACTAGACTCTCACACAATTTTCTAACCTCAATGCCTACAATATTCTTCAAGAGGTGTAAGGTTCGAAGAGATTTGTTGGCTGTTTTATCTGTGCTAAAATATGACCTGACCATTCTATGTGGGAATCCATGACAAAACAAAGGTTATTAACAGTATTTTCTAATTTAAAGAGTGATTATTCAATTTGGGGAGAATCATGTGATCTGTGTTTTGGCTTAGCATTTTTACCAGAAATTTCGTTCCTATTATGACAACTTTGACTTGGTTGGGTTTAATTTTAGTAAGTAAGTTTGTGCCCAGTCACTTACTGCATTCAGGTCTTTTTGAAGTTGTGTGCTGCATTTGAGAGCTCTTCTATCCTTGTATGTATGTATATCTGAGTATCATCAGATTATCATGTAAGTCCATTACATAAATGGAGAAAAGGAGAGAGGTCCAAGAATGCTTCCTTGGGGAACTCCATTTTGAATGTTTAACCACCCAGAGGAACAGTTATTTTTGCCTCTGATTTGTACATGCTGTTTCCTGCCAGAAAGGTACGATGCAAACCAATTATCGATCTTCACCAGAGACTTTCTAGGCACACTGAACGAGGAAAAATTCAATAAAATGTCACAGTGTAAATATAAACTTCTTGTGATTGTCAGAGTTCAAATGAAGTGCGCATTACCAGGTAAAAGAAAGGAAATGATTATGAGACTTTCATTTGTGTGCATGTACTGAAGACATCTCTCCTATCGTCAACCAAGAACCCAAGTAGCAAGTTGGTGTAGTGGATAAAGATGGTACCTTAGAGAGAGCATTCCGTTTTATGTCGTGAATTTGAGTCCTGCTGCTGACATTTCTTTATCGTTTATTTACCACAAATTTGCATTGATTCTATGTTTTTTTGCATGATCCTAAAATATATGTTAAAAATTTGTTGCTCTATATGTTGTCGGGTAGAGATACTGTGTAAAACTCACCTACAAAGTGTGATTGTGAATGAAATTATCTAATTTTTCCATGATGTTATGTTCTTTTGAGGGAAAAAGAATGTATAAAGTGTGTATAAAGTTCATAGTCAAAAGATACAAAATGTCAACATAGTTTTCCTAATTATATAGCTAGCAAAGAGTTGTTGATGTTGTCTCTTTTGTTCTGTAAGAGAGAATAATTATTTATACTATGTAATACAATTTTTCATTTTGTAAATTTCTTTGTAGCAATGCAGTACACATGCATTATGTTTTGTACTTACAATTTAAACAATGAATTTCAACAACCACATGTAATTTATTATAGTTCTGCCTTTTCACACCAGACAAAATTTGATTTGAATTTAAACATCTAGATGCCACAGTGATCAAAGTTCTTGTTCAGCATTGCCAGCTTGCATTTGTTACATGCACAACCTACAGCAAACGAACCTTTGGTTATTTTCACATTAAAAAACCTGATGTTGGTTAAGACTGGAGGTAAACTGCAACTGGTGGTTGGCTGACGAAAAAGTTGACCAGAGATTAAAAAACAGCCCTTAGTGACTTCAAATAGATAATGATGCATGAAGATCTGAAACATCACACTAATCTTAACTTCATTTCTTAAGTGAAAAGTTTGGATAGGAATTCTGAATCATAAATCTTTATATGAACTGAACTAAATAGAGAATTAATAAATTCCTAGTTTAATTGTAATTAATTTGATTTTAATTAGGCAAACAAACCCCATTCATATCATATTACTTCACTGGCATCATAACTGAATATGGGAAGACAATTTTGGTTTCTTTCTAATTTTTAGCTATTACCATTATTCGGCACCTACTTCATAAACACTCAAGGCAACAGGTACTTCTTTATGTTTACATAGTCACTACAGACCTTTGATGATGCAAAGATGTACAAACATGTTGTAAACCCTGGGAAATACATTTAACAGATGAATAAGGCACAACTAGAATAATCCTCTGTTTTGATTAATTTCATCAAACTGTCATTCAATCTTACCTTCAAAGTTAACCAAAAGTAAGGTACAAAAGAACATAAATATGAATAACTACACATTTTTACAATAAAGGGAATGTTTTCCAGATAGAAACCTCGCTTTTCTAAATTCTATTTCAATTAAATCCTTCTAGTCAAGAAGCATTGTGTTTTATCTTCTTCCTGGTATACCATGTATTTCATTCATGTGTACTGTTCCCCATAATTTTTACCCTTCCAGGTAATAAGCCTTCACTAGTTATACTTCAGTTCCATTAACTTTCCATAAACGCAAGTGTCATACTGTCTAAAATTGTACAATGTTCAACTTTTTAAAAATTAATACTTAGGAGTCATGTATAATAAAAATGGGTGGTGTTGTTAGAGTCTATTTGGCATTAGGCATGAATGTTTTATTACATTTAGGAAAACCTAGAAGTAACTGTACCAAAATATTTAAGACATGGGGAGGTTGGTTGTGTTAACGGCCCAGAGCTCGGACAATGGAGAAGGATGCATAAGTTCCTAATATGTTTTTCTTCGATCACAAGCTAATGCAAGCAAAAATTACCATGACAAGAAGAAATCAGAACACTGAAACATGTTATGAGATAGTATTTAATGGGCTGCAGTTGAAATACTTACAACGCCTCGCCTCCCTTCTCCATATGCCTTGCAGACAACATACAATCACTTACCCATAGGGCTCTGGGTCAGAACAAGTTAGCAGCGGAGGCTGCTGATGGCCAGCATTGCACACAAACACTAGTCTTTACGTATGCACCATTTCTTAATAAGTTAAAAAGTCTGATTGAAATCTGAGTTTAATGCTAAGAGTCCAAACTTTGTCAAGTGAGGAGGAAATATTTTCCTCTCTGATCTGTAAAGGTGTTGATGCGAGAGTGTCTCTTGAAGTTCTATCTTCACCCTTGATTCCCTGAGTATGCTGCTCCAGGAGGAATTGTCCCTCTTCTCTATTGGTCATTGCACTTTTAACTCCTCCCACACGTGGTCATGTTTCCACTAAGGGGGATGAGAGAAGGGATGATAACCTTACATGGATCAACAACGGAACCTTGTTCATAGGTTAATTTGGAGGGCGAAGAAGTATCTGGCCCTAATTAAAATTTAAGTCTCTAATAACTTCACAGTGATCACTTTCCTTTTTACACTTGGTTAACTGATGTGTTTTCTCGCTGTCTTAACTTTCATGGTGGAGAGATATATTTTTTAGAGAGGTCGGGGGTCAAGATTCAATACTATTTACCCTTGTCACTTCACTGTCAATGAGCCAGACTGGTCGGTGCGCTTGCACAAGTTATGTCATCTGCTGAGTTTGTTATGTGTAGAACTATTTGATGGTGATAATGGCCGAATGTGGACTGGATGGATATCGAAGTTTATTGCGGGAACACACTGGCTTCTTTTTCTCGAAGTAGGTGCGGTGATCTAATATACTGTATATATCCAGGGCTTCATGGGAAAGAATGCTGGTTCATTTTAGACGGCTGTCCTTTTCTCAGAGGGCAGAAAAATTAGATCTTGGGGGAGTGTGAAGAAAGACCGATGGTAATGATAAAAGGTAATTGGTACATTGGTCATACATGTGAAATATTCCCTTTACAATTTAAGAATACGTAGTACATTTGAACCATTTTTTCAAAGAACTGTAACTAATAAATTTTTAATATGTAGAAATGTAAAATCTGGGATAATTTTCCAATTTTTTGCTTTGCTGGAATGAAAGTACAAAATCAGGCTTTTTTTTTCTTCATTTCACCTGTGTCAACTTCTGTCACTTGTCACTTGGAAATGAACCTTTCGAAATAAATACAACATTTTACATAAAAGTTACACAACAATCTGCACATTTTACTTGTGTATATCACTTGGACTGTGTCATTGGTGATTTTAAATATATCTTCTTTATTTGCCCAATAGAATTCTCAGATCATATTTGGAAAACCTATTTAAAATCTCTTCCAATTATGTTGGTAATGATATGCAGTACCACCATAAATTAATGTATGATTTTTAGCTTTATGATTACCCTCTTCCAACCACCTAACTTCCTGAATACCTACTCCATCCCATGTGCACGTGATTTTCAATCATTGATGGTGAGGATTGAAGGCACTGCAGTTAGATAACCTAGAGAACAAAGTTCAAATATAATATTGTTCAGCCATGGTAACAGTAACAATTACTTCCTAAGTATAAATACTACAACAGTGGTACATGAATTCAGCCACTTTTTGTAAGTTCCCCAATAATATACACTGAACATGATACACATAATACTGTAATAATATTTCTATTGTGGCATGCCATGTGTTGCTGGGATTGAACACAGCACCAAAATATCTGTCAAAATCAGCCAAATTAACTCTCTGCCCATTAATCTAGAATATTTTGCTTATATTTGAGCTGGATGTAATTTCACTGTACACAGTAGAAGACATTTGAAAGCAGTAGGAATTTTTACTGTAAACAGTAAAAATTTCGAGCAGGGAGTGCAAAGACAAAAATGGTAATTGGGGCTCATTGAAATGAGAGTTTACATTTTTCACTTTGATTTTTCACGAGTTCTTTACTGTTTTCATCCGAAAATTTTGACTTTCTCATCAGTCCTCCCCTGCATATGCCAATGTCATCAGCTAATTTTTGTTCAATAAGCTTCATCCCAAAACAAATTCATGCTTCCTTGAAGTATCATGTCATATAATCATCTCAACTCACAAAACTTTACATTGTCTGATATTTTATGAAACAAATTTCCTCTTTTTTTATTCAGATCTGTAGGTACATGTTCTAGTTTTACATCAGATATAATGCTTCCACAATTAGCATAGCAATTCCCATTTCTAGGAACCTTTCATCAAGTTTTTTTCTCTTCCCAGTTCAGGTAGCAAATTTTCAACCCTGGTTTCACTGTCAAATGTCTTTCCCTCCTCTTTTTACTCTGAACCAACAGCATCTTTACCTTTACCTTTAATGCAAGACGAAAAAGAGTTCATGGTTTTTTTTGTCCCTGCCATGTTCAGAACAGGGTGAGATGAGGAAGATTGCCTATGCCAAAATGTGAAGACCCTGGCAAACTATCAAACTAGAGTGGACAGTACTTGTTTCTCCTTCTGTTTCCTTATCGCTCATGCCTGTGTGTCTGTGTTGCCATAATCATTGCAGCCGAACTCTCCCCCTGCTAGTGTAGATTTCAAAACTTCATGACAAAGTCAGAAAGTTAAATAATCCCTATCCTCTTTCTAAGGAAAGGAAGAAAAACTCGAAGTGCAATGTGGGTTGATCTAAAATCATCACAATGCCTCGAATGGAACAGGTTTGCAACACTACATGACGAGAGTGCAGTTCTGGCAGTATTTGCTCACAAATTTTGGGTGGTAAGTTGAAAATGCACTGAAGGGAGTCCTTGGACCTCGATTGATGCAAGAGACCCACAGCAGAAAGAAACGCTGATGAAGCATAGGAGCAAATGGAATGTGAAATAACATGGAAACATTTGATGTTTTGAAGGAGATAACACTCAATAAATAAGTATATTAAAAAATACTTGGCACACAGCTTCTTATGGGTGTGCATCTATGACTGTGCAAATAGACTGAAGCTACCACTGATTGGTGACAAAGATTACAGCTACTTCACACACATATTTCAAATTTACTACATATTAATAGTGTTGTGACATTTTAATGTTAACAATAACACTTAATAGTAGAGGAAAGCAGTATAAAGCATGCATGCACAGTGTATGTGTGTGGGGGGTGGAGCTGGAGACAAGTAAGCCTTTAGGGGGCCCTCAGTCATTGGCATAGTAGAGGGTTCATGTACGTAAAAAATAAAATACACTGAACTCAGGGGTACACAGGTAAAGGTAAAGTTAAAGTTCCCTGTGTATATAAGCACTATGTCATGAAGGTACATTTAGGGTATGTGGGGCTTAGGGCCCCAAATATTTTTGATGTTGGCCATCTTGGAGGTGATGTGATCAGCACCACATTCTGGCTGCCTTCACATCCCACCATCCCACCCACCAGGTACCATTTGATTTGAGGGTTGGTGGACCCTGGAGCCACTTTATGGGGGACAAAGCCGTAGCAGTCAGACTAGAATCAAATGAGGCTAGAATTTTATGAGAAATGCAGTGTTGAAGGTTTCTTCAACCTACCTTTAATCAGGAAAAATTTATGACTGCATAATTGTAAGAAATGTATCACTTTCGAGGTGTGAGAAAACAGTGTCAGATATATATAGACACCCCCCCCACACACACACACATACGGTGTGCCCATTTCCATGCAAGGCCAAGATATCGGTAGAAGTGTGGCAGGTGGCGCTAGCGGAGATGCCGACAAATTGCGACCAGTAACATCCCACTGATTTTTATGGACATATTTTTAGCATGCAGATATTTATTAATATTGCAAAACGATCACTATCATGTGTTATAAGAGTTGTTCAAAGTGATGTCCACCTACATTCACACATTCCTGGCATCGTTTGATGAAATTTTGATTCACACGCAAATGTTTTTCATCCATTCTAAAATTTTTAACGATCCAGTTTCTCGTAATGTAAGGACAAGACGTCTAACTGTCTCTCTACCTGGAGGTGAAACACCAGGGAATTTTTGTGCAAATTACCTATACACGTCTCGACACGAGTCTGTTTTCACGTAAATGTCATACATCAAAATTATTTTTCCTAACATGAATTTTGAGGCTGGCACTTCAATCACCTCACTTACACACAACACACACACACACTGCAATTTCACAAAGAAGTAGCATGGCAAGTAACCAAAAACCACACTCTTTCACACAGTATGAAACCAACACGTTCTTGGTTCAAGGTCTGTTTCTCACTCACTCCATTCGCAGCTCTGTCCTGGGCACCTATAGTTGTGAACGAAAGAATAACTCAAGCTCAGAGATTTCAGATTGCAAACAATGCTCATGAAAACCATTGACTTTTAGCTGTTTAGTCTGCAAAGTAATCTTGATACAGTATTGTACATTAAAAACTTCCAAACGATTACAAAGCAAAATGCTTTTGAGAGTAAATTTAAGAGGGGACTGCTCGAAAATGTTGGCATCTCCGCTAGTGCCACGCACCATACTTCTTCCAATCTCTCAGCCTCACAAGGAACTGGACACATGGTATATATCACATCACACCCTCACATTTAAAAATTTTGAGTTGAATTCAATATGGCGGACATCTGCTTGGAACACAATAATGTGGTTCCCCCTAAGCCCAACCTGTTTCTATCATGACCAATTGTACCCATCCTAACTCTTTTTATGTGGAGTGTTAAGAGACTTTTGAATCACCCAGTAGGCCCTTCCTTGTATGTGACTTGAAATCAAGAACTACACACACACATACATTATAATGGGTGATCATTTTATCATGCACTATACTATACACTATAATTCCACTAGGACAACAATAAATAGATGTGCTCAAGGCAAATGATGTGATCCCAATGTGCGCAATAAAATGATCGCACTGTGTGTATGTGTGTGTGTGTGTGTGTATATATATATATATATATATATATATATATATATATATATATATATATATATATATATATATATATATATATATATATATATACAAATAAGAAAAATGGAATCAAATTAAATCATATACATGTATCTCTTTCTGTAGAGGACAAAGCTATTAATTTTTAGTTTGCTTCATATCTTCTATGTTAATGTGTAAAATATTTTACTAATCTTTAAAAAATGCTGAAATTACATTTCATTTTAGTTGTAAAGCAACAAAGTCTGTTCCCTCGAACTTCCGAAACATATTTGCATACACATCTTGGGTCCCCCTGCAAAATATCCAAAGGCCCCCCTCTACCTACCTTCACACACACACATACACACACTCTTTATATATATATATATATATATATATATATATATATATATATATATATATCAAATAGGACAAATCAGGACAAATTTTGAATTTATGAAATAAACGAAGGAGGGAAATGCAATGGAAATGTCTATCCAGTACACAGGATTGAAAACCAATAACACAGTTTTTGTAGGATGCTAGGCTAACCACTCTGCTCTCTAGATTAGCTATTACTTTGTAGAGAGAGCTGATGCAGATTTGGAATTATTTTCAGAATAAACAACCTTAACCACCCAAAATTTCAAAATTCTTTTAGCTTCCAACTGGCTTATATAATATAATTGTCACATGTAGCACTCTATATGATCTCAAGACCCACAGTTCAATATTATCACGTTAACTGCCATGTTGGTCCCATGGGCCCAACATCAAGATTTCTTATGACGCCAAGTCTTTTCCATGGGACAGAAGTTGTAACGTCTAATTCAAATCAATCTGGCAGGCCAACAGTCCTTCGCGCAAGCATATTTAATATTGCAAAGGGCCCTAGAATCCAACAGCACATGCATTTTTGGCAACTTGTAAGCAACAAAGCCAATTTTTTTTAATATTTATTATTATTGTTGATATGAAGCATGTATATTCCTTAGAATGTCTTATGGGTAAGTAACATGATTTCGTTCATTATTTAAATACAGCATTTTAATATATTTATTTATTTTTAATTTATTTGTGGTATTTGTATATACAGAGTGTCCGAAAAGTGTAGGTAATTTATTGCATTTGTTCGAGAATAACCAACTTTCTCCTTTGTCGTTAAAAGTGCCTTAGTGTGATAGCCTGAGGTGAAACACGTCTGTTAGTGACACGTGACAGCAACAGTGTTGCCAGTGTCCCTCCAAAACGTTGATTTTTGGAACAGCCCATTTATTCCCTTGTGGAATGTTTTTGAAACTTCGTCAAAGTTCTTTTTCTGTCAAATTCAATAGATGGCCATCCAAGTTGTTTGTTGGTATTGTGAAATGTTGCAATAATTTACCTCAGTGAGTTCTGTGCATCAATACACACGATTTGCAAAAAAAAAATTTCTGGCTTTGGCAACAATTTGCTTATTTGTTATTAAAACATGCATGTTCTTACATATGTTAGTCTCTCTATATTTTCCCAATATACAGGGCACTCTCTGGGCAGAAAGCGTTTCTTCTCATTCCATTTCGCTATTCCGTAATATGGTCGTAAACACCGAGTTGCATGACTTTTTGGACACTCTGTACAATTAGACAGTGGTCTTGGTGCATCAACACTGAGGCTATTTGCCCCTATGTAACTCTATGGCGAGGCGTCCCTATAAGAATGGGGACAATATTTGCATTTGTTGTTTTTACGCTATTTTCACCAATTATGTTTAATATATATTTTTAATTTTTATTTTTTTAAAATTTTCTTTATATTTTTGTATTGTTTTATATCTTTTTATAATATGCACCAACTTACAAGATAATCTTTAGCATACATTTTAAATATGTATTCATACAATGGCATATATTTTGGGAGCATATGAAAAAATATAATACAGCATATACAGTATTCATATTTTTGTAAAAGAAATGAGTTACACTACTGCATTGCAAATGTTTGCACAAAACTTTTGAAAAGTTTTGAAAAGTTTCAGTCAACACTTGAAAACTGTGATCACTCCCCGTGAACTTTATTGAAGCAAGGAATACACATATGTGGTTTACCTTCACACCCTTCACAAAAAGTAACAACCTTCTTCACTTTATTCACTGCTGTTTTTCGGCCTTCTTTTTCAGAAACCAATTTATAGCAATGCTTGCAATATTTGCGCACTTTGTGAACTGGCCCTTCCATCATTTGTATTGTGTGATGGGATCGTTTTTCAGAAGTCTTCCTTTACCAGGTGAACCTGTTGTAGTTCCTTCCTCTTTTGTCAGCCAAAGGACCACTTTCTCTCTGAAAGACACAATGTTTATGGAGTCACCCGTAACCTCTTTGTACAAAATAAAAGCATTTACCATTGTGGTGTTCAGGAGAAGTTCCATAGCTACTGTGCGATACCATTTCACAGTTTTTCGCAGTGCAGATGAGTATGCAGCCATCTGATCAGACAGATCAACTGGTGATTTACCTTTATTATAATCACACACCATTTCAGGCTTTTGTGTTGTGCCACCCCTTGTTTGAATTTCCATCATGTTATGAGAATGTTTTGTACAGAGCATAAGCACATTCCTTTTGTCTTTCCACTTCAATATGGTGATTCCCTGCTCATTAGTAGTGGTTATCACCTTGCCTTTCTTCAGTTTTTTTTTTTCAACAATATCCTTGGGACCTCTATTTGCATGCAGTGTTCCTACGAGTGTATCTACATCCAAAAGTTTATTTGCCAAATCTACACTTGTGTACCAATTGTCGGTATAGACAGTACGACCTGAATTTAGTAGTTTGTCACACAGTGACAATACAATATCAGCTGGTTTAGTTGTTGTTCTGTCAGTTTTTTTCCCACGATATATTTGCACATTGTAAGTGTAGCTGTTGCCAATACATACTTTGAATAATTTAATGCTATACTTGTGTCTCTTCTGTTTCAGGTATTGACGCAAAATTACTCTTCCTCGGAAAGGTACAAGAGTTTCATCAACACAGACAAACTCACCGGGTTCAAATACTTCCTGAAACTTATCATTTGAGAAGATCAACCAAACATTGAACTTTGTGTAATCTATCTCTAGGTGCACATTTTTCATTATCAGAAAAATGTAGCATTCGTAAAATTAGCTCAAATCTATTTCTTCCCATAACTGATGCTGCGAAAGTGTTCTTGTATAAACAAGTTTGACTCCAGTAGTCAGACAACTGCGGCATTTGTACTATACCCATCCAAACTACTAATCCAAAAACTTCTTCATCTCATTAGCAGTCCCTGGAACCCATTCATGTAGTCTAGAAGATGGTGGAACATCACTTTAGCCACTCATTAGACACTGTGTTGCATACAAATTTGCTTCTTCTGCAATAATACTGAAAACATTGTCATCAATATCAGTGAGAGAAATCTTCTGGCTTTCCAAAGGCAAGCATCCCGGCGACGTTAGTCAATTTCACATGAAATCACAAACTGTCTGATGTTTGGTGGATTTCCATTTGAACCCTGGCTAGAAGAAACATCTTGTGGCTGAATATCAGATTCATCAGAAGTAGTAAGATCATCTTCTGTATTGTTTGGAGAAAATATTGGATCATCTTCCGAGTCCTCAAACTCTTCTTCTGACATATCAAGACATTGGCAAATCTCCCTTTCATCCAAGCATCTGGACGCCATTGTAGTTATCAGTCAAGTGGCAAAGTAAAGTCGACAGCAAAACATTCCAAATAAACACACTGAACCGAGAATGAAAATAAATCTTTCCTTATTTGTTGTCAGAAAGAGAAACATTTCCATAAAGAAAAGATGAAAGTGGCCGATTATTGAAAATTCTTTTATGTTTATAGTGCATTGTGTTGGGCAGTATTGTTTAGAATACTTCTAATTTAGCAGGTCAAATATAAAGCTCAAAGTAAAGAATGCATTTTCGTGAAATTGATTGTTGCTTTTGAATCGCCAGTG
The DNA here is from genome assembly GCF_977018435.1 of Lepisma saccharinum. Taxonomy (NCBI): domain Eukaryota; kingdom Metazoa; phylum Arthropoda; class Insecta; order Zygentoma; family Lepismatidae; genus Lepisma; species Lepisma saccharinum. Next base: position 59,793,433 of record NC_139238.1, on the reverse strand, counting down.
GAGCACTGAATGAATGTTTTCATGTTGGTGTCACGTTGATCCCATGGGACCGACACACTATAACTTCGATTTATCAATCTAATAAAAACCAAACTCGAAATTTTATAACATGAATTTATTTTACAATAGAAACACTACCCAATGGCATTAACGGCACTGTAGTGAATATTAAAAATTTCATCCGGCAGTTAACGTGTTATCCAGAAAATAATAATAGGGAACAAAACAGCAACTCATCTACTCAACGATTACAACTACTAATCACTCTCTGGTTCAACAATATATTTCATCCTCTGAGCACATGGAGAGAAGCCTTAACACTTGTTTTCTATGAACGTAACAAGTTTTGCATAGTCAATTTAACTTGATACCATATTCTGGAGAGGAGATTTCAGCAACAATAAACATAAACATAAAGGATGAAATTCATTCACATTACACCTACCAATCATCTTCAGTAACTGTACTTCAACAGCTGGCATTCCATCATATCAAAAAGGTCATACCTAACCACTCTAATGATCTAAAATTTTACAATAACTAGAGACTTTTCCATCTCCATAATGGCGTGATACATACCTCCCCCAAGATTCAAATTCCAATGTGTGATCCACCTTCCATTCTTATCTCTCAACTCCATCCAGTGTAAATTCAATTACCACCATTCAGTTACATTCCCATATCATTCATTCTGAACAAACATCAGATCAGTTTTCAATACTAAACTTTGAGTTGTTTTCCAGGGACTGAGAACACTACGCTGGCTCATTTTCTCATCCACCATTCCAAGCCTGCAATAAAACTGGTGCTATTTTCATCGTCTATTTAAAAGAATCATTCAAGTCAAACCAGAACTTCCAATTTTCCACAATAACAGAACACAACTGTACTCATGAAGACCACTTGTAAGAGACAAGTGTCTGCTGTTACGTTACTGTATGGAGCACTTGTAATTGTTTTACAATTAGCAGACAATCCTGTGAGCACATAAGTGGAACAGAATATTATGATGAAATTCCTTCTCCATGATGTAAAATGTAAGCAAATTCACAGCAGACTTCAAGCACAGTATGGTGATGGGACTCTTACCCATAGTAAACTGTTTGAATGGTGTTAACAGTATACAGACAGCCATACATCAGTGCAAGATTGCCAATGCTGAGATGGCCTGGTATGCACTGCAGTCGTTCTCATGAACATTCAGTGATTGGAATAACTGACCCTTATAAATCAATGCCAAATATTTTGTCAACATGTGGAACAGATCCATGTTTCTGTCAGAAGTTTGAAGAAAATCACAAAAATTGCTGGCTTTATCACTAAAGGCATTCTGTTGCTGCAAGACAATGCACGATCACACACTGTCCACCACACAATTTGCACACTACAGGGATTTAGCTGAATTTACCATTACACACTCCCTTACAGTCATGATCCTGCTACAAGCGATTTTCGACTGTTTGAACTTTTAAAGCAGTTCCTTATAGGTCAGTATTTCATCAGTTGCAAAGAGCTGAGTGAGATAAGAGTCGGATCATGTTTCTCATGTTTTCAGAAATATTTCTTCACTGCTGGTAAGCAAAATGCTGTGATAAGCGTATTTGTGTAGAGGAAAATTACATCCAGAATTATCTTCTATTGATGTCCACGTGCATCCCCTATTATTTTTAAAAGTCCGAATGCCCAGTTTGAGATGAAAAACCCTCATGTATTCAGACTATGGAAGACAGCAACACACCCACCAAGAAGTGTATATGAACAACATCTAATGTCATTTACATTCTGATGTGAATCCGATGTAATGCGATCCATCTTGGAGAAACTGTTACACTTCTGCCACTCTGTTTTATTTGGCAGCTCTTTACTTGGCATGATAACAATATTCTGAAAGGTCTTGTCAAAACTTAAACTTGGACCAGTCTGTCAGTAAATAAAGTCTTGTCTTGAAGTGGTGCCTCATGCAGTAGGCATTTTCTCACATCTGGAAAGGTTTATATAAAAACAAACATTTTTGCACACATGGTCCAAAGCAACAGAACTCTTTCTTTAATAATAACAGCTGACAGTACTGCTTTACAACAGAACATATTGAGAAACTGTGGCAGTTTATTTCCACTTAAAATATTTACAGTTTATATGCATGATATTTCACTTTTAACTAATTTTAATTTATCTACAACTAGGTTTAATAAAACATGACTTCAAGTGTTGATCAGAGCAATTAATTGTTACATAAGTAATTTGTTAGATTGTTGTGGATGATAAGATTTCTATAGATACAGCAGAGAACCCGAACTGCCTTTCCACAGGATGATGAAGGAATCAGTGAAACCATCTCTTTCTCACCTTACAGTACAATGGAATTGGAAGGGATACCAACAACTTGGATCTAAGGAAACAATCCAGCCCTCCATAAAATGCAGAATGCAAGCAGCATACGATCTGAAGAATGGTAGGTTGTTTTTATGTGTTGAGCACTCTGTAATGATATTTTAACTACTAAAAAATTTTTAGTTCTGCCCACAAAAATCATCCAACTGAAACCAGACATTTACACTTTTTCAAAGTACTCTCCATGGACACGAATACATGTTTGCATCCTTTGAAACCACTTAGAAAATTGTTCATTCCACACACTTTTGGCAATGTTGTTCACAGCCTCCAAATAAGCAGCAATGGCATCATCATTAGATGAAAAGTGACATCCACGCAACTGTTCCTTCACTTTGGGGAACACAAGGAAATCGCACAAGGCCAGGTCTGGTGAATAGGGTGCATGTTGCAACACTCTGACTCTTTGGTGACTCAAAAAGTCTACGGTTCTTGCAGCACTGTTGCATACCACTCAGAATTCACTGTACGCCAATTTTCAAGTGCAACTGTCGCAACATGTCCCTTCCATGAGAAAAGAGGTTAAACCATTTTCTTTCCAACAATTCAAGCTCTCTTCACTTTTGTTGGGGGATCTTCATTCTTGAAGCACCACACTTGCGACTGCTGTTCTGTAAGTGGATCGTAATGGTAAATTCAGGTTTGTCACCCGTGACGATATTGTAAACATCACAACTTGCACCTTGCTTGAATTCACATAAATTCACACCACTCCACCCTCCCCTCTTTTTCCATTTTTGTGAGTGAATGTGGGACCCAGCGAGAACACCTTTTCCTGAGACCCAAGAGTTCATGCACAATTGTCTCTGCTGCTGTTCACCCAATGTTCAGAGTCGTTACTATCTCCAAAAAAGAAATATGAGGATCATCTTGGCTCCGTTACTTTGTAACCCCATATTTTTGTACCATCCAAACCTCATTTGCCAAATTTTGTACTATTTTCGTACTACTCAAAAATACTAAAAATAATTTTTGTACCACTCAATTGATTGTCAATTTTGGGGTTACAGAGTAACGTCTGAACCTCATCATCGGTTTCGGCTAAGTTATCCACATCAAAATATTGTACTATTTATGTACCATTTTGTACCACTATTTAAAAATTTTGTACCCATTAGAAACAGCCAGAAAAAAAAGGTGGGAAAATTTGTACCTTGCAACTATATATTTTTGCTCCATCTCGAGTTTCGTAGAAGAATACTATGCTATTTTTGTACTATTTTTTTAAATTAAACTTTATACACACTACATTGCAATAAGTGGATATCCGATTTATATACCATTCTTAAAAACACCCACAAAAAATTTGAAATTTGTATTTGTTTCTTAGAGGTAGCAATTCAGGGAAAAAATTGGACAAAATTGCATCGAATGTGTGAGGTTTTTGTCTGCTTAATGTTTGAATAAAATGCCTAGAATGAGTACTTTCCAATAAGCCCCTATTATTTTTGTACCATTACAGAAAAGCCGAAAATAATTTCGAAATTATGGATATTTCACATCAATGTACTAATCCATATGAATACATGGTCAAAATATTATTTTATTGGTGATTTTAGAGTTCCAAAATTCATCAATACAATTTTATAAACATGTACTTTGTATCAAGTTCCTTTCCAGTTTTCGTAAAGTCACAAAAAATCCGGGAAACATTTTATAAATTTCACATTCCTCATAAAGACATGCACTTCACAAGAAAATATGGACCAAATATTAACTAATGTGTAAGGTTTATACCTGTTTAACATTTTTAAAAATGTCCTAAATGAGTACTTTCTATTAGGCCCCTTTTTGACTTTTGTACCATTACAGAAAACCCCAAAATAATTATCTTTTTTTTTCAACTTCGATGTACAAATTACATTGAACCCATGGACAAAATGTTATTATATTAGTGAGCTTTATAGATCTTTAATCCTTCAAAATAACGATATGGACTCATACTTTGTATCAAGTCCCTTTTTGACTTTTGTACCATCACTCAAAACCCGGGAAATGTCCTTTTTATTCTTACTTCTTCGGTAAACCACGAAGTTCACAAGGACCTATAGACTAAAATTTGATCGAATGTGTGTGGTTTGTATCTAAAGAATCTTTATATAAAGTCATCTACATAATTAATTTCTATTAAGCCCTTTTCTTATTTTTGTACCTTCACAAAAAAACCGGGAAATATTTTTGAATTCTTAAATCTTTGCTGAGACACGAAGATCACAAAAACTAAGACAAGATATTATCGATTGTGTCAGGTTTGTACCTGAGTAATCTTTATATAAAATCATCTACATAATTAATTTCTATTAAGCCCGTTTCTTATTTTTGTACCGTCACAAAAAAATTCGGGAAATATTTTTGAATTCTTATTTCTTTGCAGAGACACGAAATTCAGAAAAAACTATGGACTAAATATTATCGAATGTGTGAGGTTTGTATCTGAGTAACCTTTATATAAAGTCATATATATAATTACTTTTCATTAAGCCCGTTTCTTTGTTTTTGTACCGTCACGAAAAATCGGGGAAATATTTATAATTCTTACTTCTTCGATGAGACACGGAATTCACAAGAAACTGTCGACCAAACATTATCGAGTGTGTGAGGTTTGTATCTGAGTAATCTTTGTTTAAAATCATCTATATAATTACTTTCTATTAAGCCCGTTTTTTATATTTGTACCTTCACGGAAAATCCGGGAAATATTTTTGAATTCTTAAATCTTCGCTGAGACACGAAGATCACAAAAACTAAGACAAGATATTATCGATTGTGTCAGGTTTGTATCTGAGTAATCTTTGTGTAAAGTCATCTATATAATTACTTTCTATTAAGCCCATTTTTTATTTCTGTACCGCCACGGAAAACCCTGGAAATATTTTTGAATTCTTATTTCTTTGCCGAGACATGAAATTCAGAAAAAAACTATGGACTAAATAATATCGAATGTGTGAGGTTTGTATCTGAGTAATATTTATATGAAGTCGTCTATATAATTACTTTCCATTAAGCCCGTTTCTTTATTTTTGTACCGCCACGAAAAATCGGGGAAATATTTATAATTCTTACTTTCACAAGAAACTGTCTACTAAACATTATCAAGTGTGTGAGGTTTGTATCTAAGTAATTTTTATATAAAAATTTCAATATGATTACTTTTTATTAAGCCCGTCTTTTATTTTTGTACGTTCACGAAAAATCCGGGAAATATTTTTGAATTCTTACTTCTTTGCAGAGACACGAAATTCAGAAAAAACTATGAACTAAATATTATCGAATGTGTGAGGTTTGTATCTGAGTAATCTTTGTTTAAAATCATCTACATAATTAATTTCTATTAAGCCCGTTTCTTATTTTTGTACCGTCACAAAAAAGCCGGGAAATATTTTTGAATTCTTAAATCTTCGCTGAGAGACGAAGATCACAAAAACTAACACAAGATATTATCGATTGTGTCAGGTTTGTATCTGAGTAATCTTTATATAAAGTCATCTATATAATTACTTTCTATTAAGCCCGTTTTTTATTTTTGTACCACCAAGGAAAACCCTGGAAATATTTTTGAATTCTTACTTCTTTGCAGAGACACGAAAGTCACAAGAAACGGTTGGCGAATCAATATTGAATGTGTGCGGTTTGTATCTAAGCAATCTTTATATAAAATTTTCTATATGGTTACTTTCTATTAGAGCCCTTCTTAATTTTGTACCGACACGGAGAACCGGGAAATATTTTTGAATTCTTACTTCTTCGCTGAGACACGAAGTTCACAAGAAAATATAGACCAAATATTATTGAGAGTGTGTGGTTTGTATTTAAGGAATCTTTATATAAAGTCATCTACATAATTAATTTCTATTAAGCCCATTTCTTATTTTTGTACCGTCACAAGAAAGCCTGGAAATAGTTTTGAATTCTTAAATCCTCGCTGAGACACGAAGATCACAAAAACTAAGACAAGATATTATCGATTGTGTCAGGTTTGTATCTGAGTAATCTTTATATAAAGTCATCTATATAATTACTTTCTATTAAGCCCGTTTTTTATTTTTGTACCACCATGGAAAACCCTGGAAATATTTTTGAATTCTTACTTCTTTGCAGAGACACGAAAGTCACAAGAAACGGTTGGCGAATCAATATTGAATGTGTGCGGTTTGTATCTAAGCAATCTTTATATAAAATTTTCTATATGGTTACTTTCTATTAGAGCCCTTCTTAATTTTTGTACCGACATGGAGAACCGGGAAATATTTTTGAATTCTTACTTCTTCGCTGAGACATGAAGTTCACAAGAAAATATAGACCAAATATTATTGAGAGTGTGTGGTTTGTATTTAAGGAATCTTTATATAAAGTCATCTACATAATTAATTTCTATTAAGCCCGTTTCTTATTTTTGTACCGTCACAAGAAAGCCTGGAAATAGTTTTGAATTCTTAAATCCTCGCTGAGACACGAAGATCACAAAAACTAAGACAAGATATTATCAATTGTGTGAGGTTTAAATCTTAGTAATCTTTATATAAAGTCATCTATATAATTACTTTCTATTAAGCCCGTTTCTTTATTTTTTTACAGTCACGAAAATGTCGGGGAAATGTTTTTAATTCTTACCTCTTTGCTGAGACCCGGAATTGTCGACCAAACATTATCGAGTGTGTGAGGTTTGTATCTAAGTAATTTTATGTAAAACATTCAATATGATTACTTTTCATTAAGCCTGTGTTTTATTTTTGTACCGTCATGAAAATACGGGAAATAAGTTATTATTATCCTTAATTCTTCACTAAGACTCGAAGTTTACAAGAAACTATAAACCCAATTTTATCGAATGTGTGAAGTTTTTATCTAAATAAAATCTTCTATATGGTTACTTTCTATTAAGACCGGTTTATGATTTTTGGTCCGCGATGGGAAACCCGTGAAATATTTTTGAATTCTTACTTCTTCGCTGAGACACGAGGTTCACAAGAAACTATAGACAAAGTAATATCAAGCATGTGAGGTTTATATAATGTGTTAGCATATAAAACAATATATAAAAATTAATCAAATATAAACCTCACACTTTTGATAATATTTGAACCATATTTTCTTGTAAACTGCGTTTTTTTAAAACAATTAAAAACAATGTTGTCCATTTTACTACATAAGAAACGACCCATTATAGTGATGGGCGATATAAACATAGATTTTTTAAAAAACAGTCCGGAAAAAAATGAACTAAATACAATTCTAACCTCCCATAATTTGATTGCAACAATAAATTCACCAACAAGGATAACACCAACAAGTAAATCATGTATTGATCAAATAATAATTAACCAAGATTTTTTTGACTACACCACATCTATTTTACATTTAGCCTTGTCCGATCATGAATCAGTTTTCATAAGTGTCCATATACCAGAGAATATAAAAGAAAAAACTGCAAAACATATCACTACTATAGAAAAAAGAAAATTTACCAAGGAAAATATAGGAAACTTTGTATATTCATTAAATAAAGAAAACTGGACTGATGTGCTCATGGAGGAAAATTTAAATACGAAAGTAAACTTATTCACAAGGACAGTAAAATATCATTTTGAAATAGCATTTCCACACAAAACATACAGACAACCCCTAAATCAAACAAAAATAATTTCCTGGATAAATAAAGGGATAAAAAAGTCCTGTGAAACAAAAAGAAAATTATATAAAGAAATCCAGAAAAACAGGAATCCCATACTTAAAGACCACTACAAAAAATATGTAATTATTCTCAAAAAGGTAATAAACAATGCTAAGAAATTGGCCATTGCAGATAAAATACGCAAATCTGCTAATAAATCAAAGAAACTATGTGAAATTGTTAATGATGAAACTGGTAAGAAAACAAAGAATGTGAATGAAAATATAGGAATTATGGCTGATGGAGAAAAAATAAGCAATCCCCTTGATGTAGCACAAATTTTTAATACAAACTTTGTGAACATTCCCAATACCGTAAATAAAAATGCAGTAATCTCTACACCTAGATTAAGAACATATTTCAACAGCCCCAGAAACTAAACACTATGTTTCTCACACCAGTAACTGAGGGAGATGTCGAGAAGGTAATTATAAATTTAAAAAATAAGTATTCATCAGGGCCAGATGAATTTTCAAGTTCTCTACTAAAAAAATGTGCGAATAGTATTTTACAACCACTAGTAAGTATTTGCAACACATCTTTAGAAACAGGTATTTCTCCTAGTGAGTACAAAATAGCAAAAGTGAGAACATTATTCAAGAAAGGCAACAAAGAAGAATGTTCAAACTATAGGCCAATTTCTCTTTTATCGGTCTTCTCTAAAGTAATAGAGAAAATTATGCTAAATAGATTAGTAACTTTCTTAGAAAAATACGACATTTTATACAAACATCAATTTGGATACCAAAAAAGTTTGAATTTACAAATAACATACTAAAATCGAGAGACAAAAAAATGCATGTGCATGGATTACTTTTAGATTTCACCAAAGCATTTGATTTGGTTCAGCATGACATTTTACTAGATAAAATGGACCATTATGGTATCAGAGGTTTAGCAAAAAAATGGTTCACCTCTTATTTAAAAGACAGATGTCAGTATGTAGATATTAACAAAATCAAATCAGACCAACTGTTCCTCAATACAGGTGTACCGCAAGGCTCAATTCTAGGACCAGTTTTATTTTTACTCTACATAAATGATCTTCCAGAAACCTTATCAGAGTCTCAAACAATACTTTTTGCGGATGATACAAATATCATAGTAAAAAGCCTGGAATATGAGCAACTTCAAAAGAATTCCATTTTAACAACAACACAACTAAACACCTGGCTAAACAACAACAAGCTTTCCCTGAATGTTAATAAAACATTTCTAATAAATTTTAATCCTGCAAAACAAATAAAAAACTTAAATGTGATTATTAACAATGAAGTTGTCAAAGAATGCAATGCAATAAAATTCTTAGGAGTATCGATAGACACAAACCTGTCTTGGGACATGCATATCACTAATTTAACTCAAAAGTTAAGCAGGCTCTGCTACATGATGAGAATTTTGAGAAATGTTTTAACTTTGAATGATTTAAGGACAGTATATTTTGGACAGATTCAATCTGTACTCACATATGGTATCTCTTTCTGGGGCAGTTCACCCAAAATGCAGAAAATTTTTATTTGGCAAAAACGCATATTAAAAATTATGAAGAATGTATCCCTCTCAAACCCAACAAAACAAATTTTCAATGAATTTCAAATATTACCTCTTCCATGTTTGTACCTATTAGAAACGTTGTACTTTATTCATACAAATTCTAAAATCTTCTCAAAAAATCTGGACATACACAAGTACAGCACTCGTATGCATAACTCCCTCCACCTTTTTACTGTCCGCACATCCAAAACACATAGTGGTCTAGGATTTCAAGGTGTAAAACTCTATAATAAGCTGCCAGAGGAATTCAAGAATCATATTCCAACCAAATTTAAAATAACAGTAAAAAGCTTGCTTATGAAGTATTTGTTTTATAGCACAGAGGAGTACTTAGATCATATTTTTCATTAATAGACATAACCTTTGTCTTTTCTTGTATTTTTATGTTCACTAATAGTCATAACCTTTGATTTTTCTTCTATGTTCTATGTTATTGAATACTCTCTTATACTTTTTAATATGCATAAGTATGTGTTAATTCCTTTGTACTCAAAATCATACATGTAATTTTATTCTATACTCTTTATACTTTTTAATATGCTTAAGTATGTGTTAATTCCTTTGTACTCAAAATTATACATGTAATTGACCTATCTTATATCATAGTGCTATTTGTACTCATATGATCAAGTGGATGGAAATATATCTTATCTTATCTTGTTACTGAGGAAGAAAGAATTTAAGAAATATTTCCCGGGTTTTCGGTGACGGCACAAAAATTAAAAAGGAACATGATACATAGATATAGTCAATGAAATATTATAGGAAGGGATAAAGAGCCTTTTAACTCCTTAACTTAATAATATTTTGTCGATGAATTCATACGAATTAATACATCGAAGGGGAAAAAAACAATTTTTAGAATATTCTTCGGGTTTTCCGTAACGGTACAAAAACAAAAAACGGGCTTAATAGAAAGTAATCACATAGAAGATTGTATTTAAAGATTACTAAGATACAAATCTTACACACTCGATAATATTTGGTCCATATTTTCTTGTAAACTTCGTGTCTCTTTGAAGTTGTAAGACTTAAAAAAATTATTACCCGGGTTATCCGTGACGGTACAAATATCAAAAAATGTCTAATACAAAGTAATCATATAGAAGATTTTATATAAAGATTACTTAGATACTAATATCACACATTCGATAATATTTGTCCCACAGTTTCTTGTGAACTTCCTGTCTCAGCAAAGAAATAAGAATTAAAAAATATTTCCCGGGATTTCTGTGACAGTATATATATAAAAAACGGGCTTAGTAGAAAGTAATCAGAATGAAGATTTTATTTAAAGATTACTTAAATACAAACCTCACACATTCGATAATATTTGGTCAACAGTTTCTTGTGAATTTCGTGTCTCGGCCAAGAAGTAAGAATTCAAAAATCTTTCCCGCATTTTACGTGACGATACCGAAATTAAAAACGGGATTATTTGAACATAATTATGTATTAATAATAATAATAATAATAATAATAATAATAATAATAATAATTTCTTTAATTAGCGGGCGAGGTTCAGCGAGGTTATATAAAGATTACTTAGATAGAAACTTCACACACTCGATAGTATTTGCTCTATAGTTTTTTGTGAACTTCGTGTCTCAGTGAATAATTAAGAATAAAAAAAATATTTTCCGGATTTTTCGCGATGGAACAAAAAAAACGGGCTTAATAGAAGGTAATTATATAGATGACTTTATATAAATATTAGTTACATACAAACTTCATACAGTCAGTAATATTTGGTCTATAGTTTGTTCTGAACTTCGTGCTTCAATCGAGAAATAAGAATTAAATAATTTTTCCCGGGTTTTCCGCGACGGTACAAAAATCGAAAATGGGCTTAATAGAAAGTGGTCATATAGAAGATATAATTTAAACTTACTTATATACAAACTTCATGTACTTCATATTACTTTGTCTATAGTTTCTTGTGAACCTCCTCTCTCAGCGAAGAATTAAGAATTAAAAAAATATTTCCCCGATTTTTCGTGGTGGTACAATAATAAAAAACGGGCTTAATAGAAAGTTATCATATAGGAGATTTTATTTAGAGATTACTTTGATACAATCCTCAGACACTCGATACATTTGGTCGACAAGTTCTTGTGAATTTCGTGTCTCAGCAAAGAAGTAAGAATTTAAAAATATTTCCCGAATTTTTCGTGATGGAACAAAAATCATAAACGGGCTTAATTGAAGGTAATTATATAGATGACTTTATATAAAGATTACTTAGATACAAACCCCACACATTCCATATTATTTGTTCTATAGTTTCTTGTGAATTTCCTGTCTCAGAGAAGAGGTAAGAATTCAAAAATATTTCCCAGGATTTCTGTGACGGTACAAAATCAAAAACGAGCTTAATAGAAAGGAATCACATAGAAAATTTTATTTACAGATAACTCAGATAGTGACCTCACACATTCGATAAAATTTGGTCTATAGTTCCTTGTGAACTTCATGTCTTAGCGAAGAAGTAAGAATAAAAAATACATCTCCCGGGTTTTGAGTGTCGGTACAGAAATCAAAAAGGGACTTGATACAAAGTATGAGTCCATATCATTATTTTGAAGGATTAAAGAGCTATAAAGCTCACTAATATAATAACATTTTGTCCATGGGTTCAATGTAATTTGTACATCGAATTGAAAAAAAAAAAAGAGAATTATTTTGGGTTTTTCCGTGATGGTACAAAAGTCAAAAAGGGGCCTAATAGAAAGTACTCATTTAGGACATTTTTTTAAACAGATATAAACCTCACACATTCGTTAATAGTTGGTCCATATTTTCTTGTGAAGTGCGTGTCTTTATGAGGAATGTGAAATTTATAAAATGTTTCCCGGATTTTTCCTGACTTTACGAAAACTGGAAAGGGACTTGATACACAGTCTCATAGATGCATGTTAGCTACCTATGCAGATGATGTTGCCATCTTTACAAATAGCCCTTTACAAGATCTATGCTATAGCAGGATGAGACAACAACTATTAGAGTTGGAAGATTGGTCTACTCGCTGGTGCATGAAGTATAATTCACTGAAGAGTGCTGCGGTTTTATTTACACGTCGACATAGACAGCTACCAAAGATTCTACGACTCCAGGGATCTTCTATACCGGACAAACCTTTTACCACATATCTAGGAGTGGTTTTGGACCGAAGACTAAATTTCCATAAACACATCTCAACTGTGACAGCAAAAGCACAAAATCGAGTTGGACAATTGTACCCAGTTTTCCGAAATACTACCTTGGGACTGACGACTCGCTTGCATGTGTATAAGATGATGGTACGTCCCACACTCCTGTATGCAGCACCAGCTTGGGGTCATCTCCGACCTTCAGTCATAAGGACATTGCAGATTATACAGAATAATGTTGCTCGACTTATTACTGGTCATAGCCGAGATACTCGTATCTTACAAATCCATGAGGACCTTGAAGTAGATTATGTTCAATCTGTTATATATGCCATGTGTTACAAGTTCTGGAGCCAGATCCAACAGCATTCAAATCCAGCAGTTCGGGGCATTGGAACCCGACCACAGGTCCGGATGACCCACTCCATGCCCCGAAATTTTGAACAAATCTAAATTCAAAAATGCTATTGTATTATTGTGTTATGTGTTACATATACTCCCTGTTTATGAGTACTTCAAAGTATTGTTTTCAACGGAGCAGATTAGTGTTCCTTGATAGTGCAGCTATAAAAGCACAGATTGTGATTTTGTTGTTTCTTTGTTACTTATTGTTACTTATATATTGCTATCATTATTATTATTCTATGTGGTTATTTTATGTTTTGTGTCTTAAAGTGATGTGCAAAATGTAGTTTGTGATTAGAACTTTTCATCAGTGCACCGAACTATGTATGGTTTGAAAAATAATAGTGATTATTTCCTTCCTCTGTCAATGCAAAATTATAACAAGGAACTCAACAATTTCAAATTAGTGAAATAATACAGATGAACTATTGTCCAAATCCCGGCCGACAGTCGATCCGGGTTATAGCAAGAAAAATGTTGTATATACACTATTTTGTAAGAACATGATAGTAAGTCAAGGGCACAATGGTCCCGATACTTACAAAAAACCTGTTAATAAAGCATTGGCATTGGCATTGATACACAGTACATGTTTATAAATTTGTATTGATGATTTAGGGAGCTCTAAACTCACCAATATAATAATATTTTGTCCATGTATTCATATGAATTAGTAGATTGATGTGAAAATTCCAATATTTGGAAATTATTTTCGGCTTCTCCGTAATGGTACAAACATAATAGAGGGGCTTATTGGAAACTACTCATTCTAGGCATTTTATTCAAACATTAAGCAGACAACAACCTTACTCATTCGATAAAATTTTGTCCAATTTTTTCCGTGAATTGCTACCTCTAAGAAACAAATACAAATTTCAAATTTTTGGGGGGTGGGTTTGAAGAAAGGTGTAAGAATCGGATATCCACTTATTGCAATGTAGTGTGTATAAAGTTTAATTTTTTAAAAAAATATATTACAAAAATGGCATAGATTTCTTCAAAGCTACTCGAGATGGTACAAAATATAGGTTGCAAGGTACAAATTTTCCCGCCTTTTTTTCTGATGGGTATAAAATGTTTAAATAGTGGTACCAAATGGTACATAAATAGTACAATATTTTGATGTGGATAACTTAGCCCAAACAGATTATGAGGTTCAGACGTTACTCTGTAACCCCAAAATTCATTTTTGTTTTTCCATGATCAATTGAGTAGTACAAAAATTATTTTTAGCATTTTTGAGTAGTACAAAAATAGTACAAAATTTGGCAAATGAGGTTTGGATGGTACAAAAATATGGGGTTACAAAGTAACAGAGCCTTTCATATGTTAGGCGCATGTTGAAAAAAGGGGTGGATAATTTTTTACACGTGGTTGGCAACACTGATGAAGTTGAGCATACACAGGATTATGTCCTAGTATTCTGTGCTTGCAACAGAGATAGAATCGTCAGAGTGGGGTTCATACGTGCGAGTAGCAGTAAGGTGAAATGGCTGCCGTAATGCAAAATCCCACCAAATATGAAGTGAGATCTGTCATATGATTTCTGAACGCTAAACGACAGAATATAGCTGACATCCATCGGGAATTGTGTGCCATTTATGGACCGACAGTGATGAGTGGAGGGAAGGTCAGGCAATGGCGCAGAGAGCTTTGGGAAGGGCGTTCAAATGTCCATGATGATGAGCGTAGCGGAAGGCCTAGTGTTCAGACAGACGATCTGGTGGAACACATTAATGACAGTGCGTTCCAATCTCCGGTTCACAATATCTTAACTCGACAAAGAGTTTCCAGTAGTATCTGCGAAAACAGTGCATTGCAATGTGACTGACAACCTGGGGTATCACAAATTGTGTGCGAGGTGGGTACCAAAAATGCTGACATACACTCACAAAGAGCAAAGAAGGACAACTGTATGTAATTTTTTGGCCCACTAGGGGACCTTGCCCCCAGCGATTTCTATCTTTCTCTTCACCTGAGAAAGTGGCTTGCATCAAGGCGTTTCAACGACACTGATGTGCTCAAGACATCAGTTCTGGACTGGCTGCACTCTCAGGTGGCAGATTTTTACGCAGAGGGTATATTGAAGCTTGTGCGTGGAGGTTAATGGTGACTACGTCGAAAAATAGCCAAGGTATGTACTTGTTTATCAATCACAATAAATTTCTTCTCCTATCATTTTCTTGTTTTTAAAAAATATTGGCCCTTTTTTTTTTTGACATGCGTATGTGAGATAGCGTAAATTAATCTCTATGTCACACATTGAAGAACACTGTGCTAACCATTCCACCACAGAGGTTGGTTTGACATGAAGTAGTACAACATGAAGAAGGCACATCATCTCTAGAAATGTTCACACAAATACTAAGAGTCTGAGTTTAGTACACCTTATCTAAAAGGAAGAAAATGGCATTACCGAAATAAAAAATAAAAAATAAATAAGAAATAAAAAAGGTAAAATAAAAGTAAAGAGCTCCCCTGTGCTTAAAACCACGCCATGATGGGGTGGGTGTAATGCACCACACTTTCTTGATACGGTCATGAGTGGTGGTGATGTGATCAGCATCACACCCCTGATCGCCTTTACCCCCCAGACTTTCCCCCAAGGTACCCATGTCACTCAATGCTGGGTGGGCACCGGGGCCGTTTCCAATGTTAGAAAAGTTCCCGGATTTGAACCAGCCAGGGATTGAACCCGACTGAGCTACCGCTGCCACTTACCATGTGAAATAGAGTATTTTATTACAGCATATTTTCACTTAGTATTTACACGTGATATTTCATGTTTGACTATCTTTAATTTATCTTCAGCTAGGCTTAATACAAGACAAATTGCATTGCTGATCATAGGAGATAATTACTAGATAAGTATTGTGTTCTATTGTTATGGAAGCAAGTGAATTGCTATGGAGATAGCAAAGAACCTCAACAGCCTCTCCAAATGGTGATGAATGAAATTAATGAAATCATCAGCTTTCTTACCTTTCAGTGCAATATAATTGAGATGGATGCTGAGAACTTGGCTCTAATGAAATGACCTAGACCACCATCAAAAGTTGAATGGAAGCATAATGTGACTAGTTAAAGGTT
Source organism: Lepisma saccharinum (assembly GCF_977018435.1). Lineage (NCBI taxonomy): Eukaryota > Metazoa > Arthropoda > Insecta > Zygentoma > Lepismatidae > Lepisma > Lepisma saccharinum. The sequence goes on along the minus strand of NC_139238.1, from coordinate 59,777,173 downwards.
GGTTTTCAATATATTGAGCACTGTGTAGCTCCATTTAGAAAAAAATATATGCAGTGTATCCGGTTGAAAATATACCAGTAAGGAATTTGAATAACTCAGCAAACGTTGGTGATAGAAATGCCTGGTTATGTTTATTTGGAAGAGGGAATCATAGAATTTTATGATAAGCAAAAGAAAATTGCAGCACTCACCTCAGTTAATCCCAATGTGAGCTCCTTTGGTGGCTCGACAAACATCAAATAGGTACTCAACCTCAATCCATACATTGCGCATCGTTTGACGCATCACAGATGCACATGCATTGATAATTCTTTCAGTGTCAGTCCTTTTATTAGGACTCATACTCAGCGTTGTCTAATATTGTAAATGGCATGTTGGGTTGAATTATTCGCAACTTTAGATGACCTTCCCACAACTGTCACAGTAATGTACTATTTTCTTTATCATTCTAGACTGGAGTCGCTGGCTTCATGTGGGTAGATGCAGACTACCTTGATTGTTTCTATGTTCGTTCTTTCCGGTGTAAGGAAAAACTACAATGACGACAACAACAGCATACAGTGGCGAAATAAGGTTGCATCAATAATCATCATTAGGCAATCCTACAAGTGAGGAAGCTTAAATACATGACGTCTGGGGTTGGTTTGATCAACATGATTGGTGTTTGTGTTGCTTATACTCAGTGGATTCTGTTAATTCTCTACCTTCCATTCTTCATGAAACACACACATCTTCTATCTTCCATTTTCAACATGGTGGATTTCTCTCCTCTCACTTTGATTCGTATCTCCCCTCTTCCACTTTGGATTCCTGTTCTCTTTTAAGTTTCCATTGTTCAATGGTGACCATGTTCTTCCAGTCTGAAGGATTCAGTTCTTACCATTTCATTTCCTTCTCTGTATTTTCCTTTTATTTCTCTCTCTTCTTGTGAGAAGCATCAATTTTTCCTGCCTCCCTCTCTTTACAGTGTTTGATTCATTTTCTCTCACATTTGCTCCTTGGGCCTCCCCCATGGTGCAGTGGTAGCGTCATTGCCTTGTAATCAAGGGGTCCCGGGTTCGATACCCGGTGGAGGCACAAGTGGTTCGGATCCCACTTTAAACTGTAGGTCCAGTCCCGATTAGCCTTACTGTGCATAAAGTGGACTTAAAACAGCAACTCAAACCAAACATTTGCTCCTTATCTTAGCAGAAACCAATTGATCTTCTCTTCTCTTGGTGAATTCTCTTCCTCCTTCTGCTTTCATTCTTAATGAAGAACACAGTTCATTTTTGTTCTAACTGTTGTAGTTAATGGATTCCCATCCTTCTAACACATTCCCTATTCAATTAAGGACTTAATCCTTTCTATATTATTTCCTTGTCACTGCTGGGTTTATTTCCCCAAAACTCCCTCCTTCTTCTTGAGGGACCTAGTTCTTTCAATCTCTTCTTCTGTCTTCTGGTGCATTTAATTCATGCTACTATATACTTCCCTTCTCATTACAGGGTTCAATTCTTTCTACTTCTGCCTCTTCTTCTTGCTGGTATCCCTTCCTCATATTTAGTTCTATTCTAATATGGGGAATAATTTTATTATATCTCCCCACTATCCCTTGGTGCATTACCTTCTCCCATTCCCTTATCCCCCAAGTGGAAGATTGTTAGATAGAAATAACTGTCCTACAGGGGGAATAGCAGATAAGAGAAAGAAGATAAAACACAATTTGCAAAAGCAGAGATAGGAGGAACTGGGTCCTTCATTGCAAATGGAAATTAATAAAAGAAAAGGAATCTACCAAATTGAAGAGGGATAATGGAAATCCCCCATGTGGAGAGGGAAGATAGGAGGAAGAGATTCCACAATGGAAAGGGAATGACCAGAACGGAAAAATGAAGTCCTGGAAAGAGGATGGGAGTGATCAACTGAAGTAAACCCACTCACTAACGATAGTAGAAGAAAAGAGGAAGAACTGTGCCATACCAGAAGTACATATAAAGGAGATAGGTAAAGTCAATCATCCATAACAATGGATGTATATAGGAAGAACTGAGTCTTCCATGGGATTGATAGATGATACAAGGAAGGGAAACCAGCACATGAATGAGTTATTTCAAGAACTTAAGTTACCAAGGAGAGAGGGGGAGAGAGATAGAAGGCAATCAATCCACCTTGGGCAAGGGATGAGAATGGAATGAACTGAGTAATCTAAGAAAATGGAATAAGATAGGACTGGGACCCACCAAGTGGAGAAAGAGGAAACAGGAAGTGCCAACTTCTCGAATGAGAAGGAAAAGAGGTGAGATGAAGTAAGGGATTACATATAGACGAATACTTGGCTCTCCCTATCTCATAATTTCCACATCGTGGATTCTGTTAATTCCCTCACCTGCCATACTTCATGGAGGATTAAATTCCTCCTATTTTCCCTTTTTCCAATTCAGGTATTTCATTTCTCTTCCCACTTTCAATTGTTGAATGCACTATTCAGTTCCTCCAATCTCTCCTCTTCCACTTCCCTTCCTTCTCCCACCTTCCATTCTTCATAGAGGTCCCATTTCGTCCAGTATCTCATCTTCAACTTTGTTGATTTCTCTCCTGAAAGAGAATGGAGGGAGATAGCAGGAAACAAGTGATTAGGAGTAGGTAGTTCTTCCTAGAAAGAGGAGAGAGAGAAAGGTGCTGTTTCCAAGGTAGAAAAGAAAAGGTAAGGAAAAACATATCCTCGAAGGAGAACAAAGAGAAATGCAGGGTGAGGCAGTCAAATGGGAAGATTTAAAAAATTCACAAAGAATACAGAGAGCAAATATGATTTATTTTTTGAACATGAATGCACTGTACATGAGTGGAAATTACTAGTGTATCTGAAAAATATTCATTTTTTTAATATGGTGCCAGTAAGATGGCATTCTTGATTTTGCACACATTGTCGGAGTCTCAGAATAAATCCACTCATGACATTATGTACCATCTCCAACAGAATGTTGTGGATCTCTTGCCGAATTCACTACTTCAAATCATCCCTGGTTCTTGGAGTGTTCTCCTTGAATACTTTGGATTTGAGGTAACCACAAAGGAGCTGCCACGTTGGGTGAATGGCAGACCATGGAATGTCGCCGAATCTGCTGATGAGATGACCAGGAAATGTGAGTCTAAGCACATCCATACACACTCTGTCAGTATGGCTAGTTGCAGCATCTTGCTGGAAGAGTGTTCCTTCATCTTGGTAATAGTCATCGATGTCAGGCAGGAAAAAGGTTACCAACATGTCAACATAACATCCAGCTTTTACCATCAACGTGTTACTGTGTTCATTTTAGAAATAGTAGGGGTCAAGGAAGCACATTCATGTTCAAAAAATAAATAATATTTGCTCTCTGTATTTTTTGTGATTTGTTTAAATCTTCCCATTTGACTTCCTAACTCTGTATGAAGAGGACGCAAGTCCTTCATGAGGAAGAGGGGGGGGGGGAGCAGCTGAGGCGAAACACACACTCAAAGGAGAAGAGAGAGATATGATGCAAGGTGTCCAATATCAAAGAAAGTGATAGTATGAGGCACTCATGAAAGAGAAGAAGACAGAAAATTATAGTGAAGCCAATTCGTTACAGAGGAGAGAGGAAAATAGTAGGTGGCAATCCTACAGAGAAATGAGAATGAGACAGGAAATAGAAAATTTTACAAGGACAAGGAATGAAAGTAAGAAGAAGCAAAAGGAGAACAGAGGAAGATAGAGAGAAACAAGTCCTCAAAGAAGATTAGAGAAACATAGGAACAATCTAATCCAGGCGATCTTTCAAGTAGAATAGAAGGTTAATATATGGAATATATCTTATTAGCAGAAAGGAAAGTGATAGAAGGAGGTAAGTTCTCCAAGGTAAATGCAGCGGGATATGAGGAGCAAAGTCCTCAAAGACAAGGAGAGATGATAGGAGAATGGAGGAATATAGGGAATATAGTAAGTGGAAATTCCCCCAAACAGAAAAGAAAAGACAGAAGAAGTAAAGTTCTACAAGGAGAGTGGATGGGAGTAAAATAATATAATAGAATGGAACACTCTTTTTATTTACCACAGAGCGAGATTCAGCCTTGGGCTGCTCTACCACCTAACTCTGGTGATTAAAAGTTACAATACATATATTTATAATACTAAAATCAAATATATAACATAACATGAATGAATTTGACATAAATGAAAAATAATAAAATTTTAAGATAATACAATGACACATACATTATTACACACACATACCCACACACACCCACATGCACACGTGAACATACGCAATTTCCAATTCAAGACTAACATAGCATGCACACAGGTTGAAATATTCGTTGTGTCAGATCAGTGTTTGCTAAATACATGGTTTTACTTAACTTGGTTCTTCTTGCTTAGCCGTAAGAGCTAATGCTCAATTGTTGTCTTTGCAATAAAAATAATATGACTTTGTTTTTGCATTTTTTTTGGTGTAGTAACAAAAGAAACGTAATTGGGAAGAGAATTCCAAACCTTTGCAGACCAGAAAGAGAAGGAGCCTTCGAAACTGACACCAGAGTGGCGGGGAATGTCAATTTTTCGCTGACCTCTAGTATTGTATGGATGTATGGAATTTCTAAATGTCAGTTTCTCATGGAGATAGCTAGGTGATTCCAAATTGTAATACCTTATATAATATAGAACATTGATGGAGAGGACGTTGTGTAGACATGTTAAGAATTTTGTATGTATTGAGCAAGAGTAAGATGTGCTGATTTCTAATGATCGAGAGAACGTAACGAATGCAGGAATTCTGTTTTTTATGTATTCTGCTCGATATTTTACATTGTAAATTCGTACACCATAACACATTAATCAAATCAAGTCCTCTAAAGTGAACAGAGATAGAATGAAGAGCATATCTTTAAGGGAGAATGTAAGCTGATAGAATTAAACATATCCTCTAATGAGAGGGAGTGGAGACACTAAGGGGGAGGGAAGAGATAGTAGGAATATATACAGAAGGGAGGAAAATAAGAAGCATGTTGTAGAAAGAGAAGAGAAGGATATTAATTAACTCAACGATGATGAAACGAAACAGAAAGAAGCAAGTTCTTTAAGGAGTAGGGAGAGAGGTCAAAGGAAATCAATCCACCGAGAAGGAAGACAGAGATAGCAAAATAGGAGAGGGGAGAAATTAAAGAAGATAATCCACCAAGGGGAACAGTGGAGATGAGAGGAACAGAGTCCTCCAAGGAGAAGGGAGAGAGGCAAGAGGAAGTGAATCCTCTAAGAAAAAAAATCAATCCCTCAACTTAACAGGTTGTTCTTCCCATCCTGATTTAAACTCCGTACCAGCTAACTGTAGACCAGGCAAACAAGAACAAATCTCTGCGCAAGTAGTGACGCAAGACGGCTCCACCAATGAACAGTGAGAGAAACAGGATTGCGTAATGGGCGACTGGAGTTACCCAATTTCCTCCTCAGTGTTGCAAACTTTTGAAAAGGATAATACAGAACGGAAATGGCAAATGGATCATATTTTTGTCTCCAGGTCCGTACGATTGGTTTAAGAGAATTTCTTATGGAAATATTAGGGATAAAACTTTAAGAGCAAATTTTGACAAGCTGTACATTTAGCGAGTGGACTAAGGTCTGGACTGTACGTCCATAAATGTACGATCAGGACCATACGGTTGGCAATGCTGCACTTTCACCACTCGATTTTCCTCCTCCTCTTTTGCCAATATATGCAGCCCTGCTCTACAGTTAGCTGGGACAGGGTATAGTTGAAGTATGGCATCTGTTAATGCTATGGTGCCCCTCTAAGCTCACTGATTATCTGTGTTTTGGCATTTACTTTGTACTTACTCCAAGATCTGATGTAGAGGCCATTATCTCCTCCTTCTCATAATGAGGCCAATGGATTCTTAACAATACAATTTGATTGACTGATTTCTATATTATGAACATGGGTTATTTTTGTGCATCATTCAATATGCAAATTTGATGACAGCCCCTAACAAGAAATCATTCATTCATTATTGAACAAGAATGAAAACTATACTTTCAATGAGGACTAAAATATCTTACCCTGGAATCCACAAAGGATTATCCTGGGCATGTGTCCTGGTGCCACAGCCATGTTGAGCTTTATTGACCTGCACGGTGTTTACTATGTGAATGTGAGGTTTACTTTCAGTGCCTTGCCAGAAGTGCCTTCAGTGCCCTGACACCCCTGTAAAATTTGAAGTACAATAGGAAACATAAAATTAAATATACTATCCAATCAATTGAACCATGGAAATTGAATGTATAATGAGGGAAAATGTAAAATCTTGGAAATAAAATCAGGTTTCCACTGTATTATTATAAACATGAAATAAATTATTGCTATTGTAAATATAGCATGTTTTTAAATCTTAATGTGTTATAACCTTATCCTCACCATGTATCTTTGAAACAGGGTGTGTTTCTTTGTGAGAGTCTCTACATCAAAATCACTTATTCATATCTATATTTCTTGTAAAAATTATGTTAATAATGTGTAAAATTAGGACTGAAATTGACGAAATAGAAACACATAATCTTCGAGTAAGACAGACACAGAAAGAGGGGAGATGGAGAAAAGTTGCAAACTGAATTGCTTAAATTAATAGATTTGATGCAACATATGCAACTATCATGCTGACCACCCAGTACATCACACATGCAAGATGTGTTGCTGCAGCTCATCCTTGTGATCACTACAGTCTGATTGTGACATGATAAAGCAATTCCTCGTTCAATATATCAAATTGTCACCCCAAGCCATGTCTGATCTATTGGACAGATGCTCATAAGTAAGACATGGCAAGATGAGGACCATCAGAAAATCTGTTGGATCACACTACACCATGTCTGATTTATTGGTAGCTGGCCTATATATGTACAAGCCTGTTCTATTATTGTTACTATTAATTTTTCAAATCTTGCAAATCAACTATACCTAACCTAGAAGATATGTTAATTTATTTACTACCAAAACAGATATTCCAAATCTATCACAGCTGTCTTCACATGTCTCTACTCTCCCTCAATTTTCAAAAACGTATATAGTAACTAGACTTAAGACACAAATGAAATATATTGAAATGTACAGAAAAAACTCATACAATGGTACAGGCTGCCTCTGGATACATATTAAGTGTACTATATTTAACTATTGAAAAGTACACAGAAATGTAAAGTTATATTCCTAATTATAAACTTATCTGAATAAGTTAGAAACATTTGTGTATGTTTATGTGTGTGCGATTGTGGGTGTATACTTCTGTTGTGATATTTTTTTTGTGACTTTAGTACTTTGTTTAGTGTCTCTTTAATCTAACTATGATGTTGAGAATGAATGGCAATTAGATAAAGAACATGGAGAGACATTAGCAAGGGAACATGCATGCACAGACTGAGAATCAAACCTGGAACCTGTCAGGGTCCTTGTTACTCACAGGTAGGAATATCATGGATTGATCACACAACATACTCAGCCACTTAGTGTTTACTGTCTTGTTTCATTTTTTCCTTTTTTCTTTTATCTGTTCTTAAATGTATTCTCCTGTAGAGAATGTTCTATTAGAAGTAGAAATATTTAAATTACAGGTAAAGCCTCACAGCTCTCACTTTGCTATGGATGAAAAGTGCTTAACTAACACAATCAAAAAGTCGCGTGATTCTTCCAATGGCATTATGATTTCTCTTCATTAGAGCCAAGTTGTTTGCCTCCTTCATATCCTCATTGTACACTGAAAGCTGAGAAACATCATGATTTCGTTGAAGTCATTTTTCATCCTAAGGGACAGATATTTGTATTTGTCTGTGTAATGTGGTTACTTGGGTTAAGGGTTTATAAGAGAGGAAACTATTGCTAAAGGCCGTGGATCAAAACTAACCCCCAAAATAACAACTTACAAGTCTCTAAGTTGAAGGCTAGTGCCACACTGTAGTATGATGCCTTAAATCTCATTCGAGAATCAGCAAAAATGCAAAGTGACTAACTGAGTCTAACCCGAGAGTGAATTTAGTAGACCAATACTACTACAATCATTCGTAAAAATAACATAATGTGATAACTGTAAAAGAGATATTTGTTCAAAGGTCATATGCTGTTCCAGAAGACACAACCCTGTAACAGAAGTACACAGTTACCAATATATATATAACTACACTTCTAAACTCTAGTAATCTGCAAACAAACCATTTTTATATGTTCAAGCATTTGACAATTGACATTCAAGAAAAAGGCACAATATATTGTCAAGTATTACTAATGTCTTTTTATAATTATCCCTCGAATGATAATAAAGAGTTATAATTGAATTCAACAGGATTTATTATTCGGATGCTTTCATATAATTCACAAATTTGCAACAATTTTGTGCAACAGACTGCTATTCCCCATAACAATTAACAAATTGAACAACACGCAGTATCAGGTACGAGATATTCAAACATGAACTCTTTTTTTGACATTTCTACATAAGATGTGCTTTATGTTCAACAATTAACAACCACACTATTATTGACCCAATTACAGTCATAAATCAACTTTTAAATTTGGTGGTGTATAACTGGGGTTTTACTACTACTCATTCATTCAAGAATTTATACTCTTACTTCATTTACTTATTTGTGCTTTTTAGACATTACTCAATTAGTTTGTGGGGGCACATTTAATTTTTCTGACTCTGCTTAAGAGGAAAAAACACATTTTTTTTTTGCGCTTAGTCATGCACTAGCGATCTTCTATCAGTCAATGAACATGTATGGGTCACAGCTTACAAAAGGTAACTTTGACTGACGTAAATTTCAACACACATCAAAAAATGGTTCACTCGCAATATAATCAAAACTCTATTTCCACACTAAATTAACAGTGCATACCTTAAGGTAAATTAGTGACCTTCAAATTGGAACAACAGAACCTCATGGCAACTTCAGTATGCCACATCACAGTTTCTTCGCCAAACTTGTGTGCCCACAATCATACTAGTGCATTCTGAATTGTTCCAAGACTGTAAATCAACCTCCACAATTCCGGCGTTTGGACACGTAGGAATATCCCTCTTCACCCGAGATATACTTGCGACGTAAAAAGTTCAGAAACATGTACAATGAGCAACTATGCACACACGACGATTCTCACTCAGTCAAAAAAGGCATGCATTTGATGAATCAAACTTCGTTAGCATTTTTAGAGTGCTCTATTGTCACAAATTCTTTAGTGTTGGCAATACACAAACTTCACAAGTTCATTCATGAATCCTAACTTCCACAAAATGTGTTCTAGTATTTAGCAAATTTTTACACTGGCAAATTCTACATGTTAATTCGCGTGTATTCTCGTTTCACCAATACCACAAAACTTTCGTGAATCCATAAACTGTCACGCTGATGCAAAGGCAACCAAAACTTCCTCACAATTATATTGCAACATGGTGAAGTACACGTCGCTCCAGACACCTATTTCACTGCATGTCGATTCACTGCAAACATTCAGTCAGCTGTGAAGAAAGAGAACTGTTGCCATATTACTCATCAAGTCGCAGCAAAGTGTATGACACGTAAGCTGGGGAGAACAGCATAGAGAAAACTAGTGTTTACCTCTAGCGGAGGAAAGAGTAACTACTTCAATTACTTCGCAAAGCATCTGCAGCACACTTCTGCACTGATGCAGAGCAATAATTTGTTACGCATTTTCACGAATAATTTTCCATTCAGAACATACGCTACATCAGCTGTCTCCATAGTTCCATTATCAAACTCGTTATTTATTTAACAATCAACAATAATTATCAATGTACATTGGTTCAATTTAAAGATATGGGAAAGGTTGTAATACATGAAACAAAACTCAAAGAGATGTTTAGTATGGAAAACTCACACGTCTTCAATATAACCCAAGTAACCACCTCCCTTAGGACAATGTCAGTTTTTACATGGGAATCGTTAGCTTTATGTTGGTTGGTAAAATGACATTGGTTTTAGGATGGGCCAACGGAGGTTGCCAACATTTGCCCAAGGATGGAAAAGTGAGTCAAAATCAGTTTTAAAAACAACTTTTTCATGCTAAGACAACTTTCAGGAGTATGCTGAAAATTCTAGTGTAAAATAAGTGACATATAACAGTGTTTCTTCTCGAATATTTCTCTCATAGCACATACTGGGAATATATATATATTATATATATATATATATATATATATATATATATATATATATGTATATATATATATTTAATGAAAGTAGAAGCTATTTTTAACTTACAACTTACCAGTCCTTTGTCAGCAAGCATGGATGAAAGATGTGCTACGAATTGCTTAATGTTTGTCTATTTTGCTGTAGTAGAACAAGAAAAACTCAATATGCTGACCAAGGCAAAAATTTATTTTATTATAAAACATAAAATAAACGTAATGTTTCAACCTTCTAGCAAGGTCTTCTTCAGACTATGTACCAAGTACAAAGTAACAAGGTACAAGAAGAGGACGATATATATACACAAAAATACTCCCCTCCAGACTATTAGAAAGTTGTTCTGGAACTTTCTAGCAGGTGGCTTTCCCTTGTCAAATTTACTTTCACCTGAAAGTGAATGTGGTTGGACTCTTTATGTCACACTCTATTTCCTTCATTCTTCATCCTTCTTCTCTCCTCTTTCTCTCTTGTCCTTTCCACTCTTTCTAACACCTTCTTCCATTCTTTGTTTATCATCAGTCTCCCATTCCAGTTCATTGTGTCTTCTTCACCTTTCTTCTCTATTTCCTTGGCTTCTTTCCATTTTCTCACTGGCATTCTCTTCTCCCTTCCTATCTGCTTAGCCTCATCCCACTCTATGTCATGTCCTGTTTCTCTCGTCTGTTTAAATATCACATTTCTCTCTCTCTTAAGTCATACATCATCCAAATGTTGTTTCAACCTGTCTTTCAGCCTCTTCTTCATTTCTCCTATGTACACACTCTGATATTCTTTACATTTCACTTCGTAAATAATCCCTTCATCCTCTCTGTTTTCCATTTTCTTGTTTGCATTCTTCGCTCTTCTTAAGATGCTCCTCCCTCCCTTCCTGTAAGTTTTAATGCCCGCTTTTCTAAGCATTTTGCATATTTTTTCTATGGTCTTCCCCATACTCCTTATTCCAAACCTCCTCTCCTTCTCTTTCTCTTCATGTTTTTCTTTCTCTTCCAATTCTCCCCTGCCACTTTTCTTCCTTCTTCTGTATATGTCCAGTCTATCCTCCTTCTCATAGCCATTCTTTTCCAGCTATTTCCATAGGCTATTTGTTTTGCTTTCTTTTCACATTCTTTTGTGCATATTCTCTTGTTTCTGTCCTCCATATTCTTTATAAAATTCATTTTTGTCACCTCACTTACATCACTTCTTTTGTGACTTCCCCTTTTAATATTATTTAACTATCAACCTAACCAGTTACAAAGTTCCTGGTATCAGAGCAGGTTGTACCTTTATTTCTTTTGCTACTGGAATTACTAATTGGGCTTAATTTTGAAAAAAAAAATATTATAATATCACATTACCCCCCCCCCCCAAATATATTTTTTTTGGAGAATTAAGTGGCTACCTTTAGTGGCCTAATATAATATTTTTCCACGCGTATTACTGGACAATTTTTTCTTGTCACTATGCCTCCACCTGAATTCAGTAGAGTTGGTGAATTGGTATGTATTCAGCATCAGGCTTCCCCATTCTCTATGCCACCACCTCCGTCTTTAACTGGTCCTCATCCTTTCAATCCGGTTAATGTTATCCCTCAGGAAACTTTAGTTCAAGAAAATGTAGCTACAACTTCTACTGCCTCCCTGCCATTTTCGTCACCTTCGCCAGCCACAACTGCCACGACGGTTATGGATCCTACATCTCCGATTTTGGTTATGTCATCTCAGCATTCTAGTGATAATTCTATCTCTAATAAAATATTATTGAGGAACCTAAATACCCATATTGATGCTCTTGCCATGTGTGATGGCCAGAGCCATTCCATATTGTTTACATTCATGTTGGCCTTTCAACGTTTAGTGATATCCAATCAATATCCTTTGCATTGGCTCCTGCAAATTGCTACTCGTCGTACCTCGGGGGTTCTACAAACTCTTTGGATGGCAGCTATGGCTTCGATGATGTCCTGGCAAGACATGAAGGTTTATATTTGGCGACATTCTGTTCCGATATCCTTGTATACCATTTTGGTAAATACTCATGTTACATGCTCCCAAAAAGAGACCGAGACACTCCATACTTCCTGTCAGAAGTGAGAGATTCGGCAGAGGCTTTGGAATTTGGATGGGATCCTGCTATTTTGGTAAACTTCATACTCCAACACCTTAATAACACTTCAACTAATTGTCTCTTGTTTCAGTCTCGTCCGCAGTCCATTACTGAATTAGTGGCATTGGCACGATCCATTACTGCACTAGAAATGCAAAACGTTTACACCCAACAGCAGGTAGGTCATGTCAATCAACGTGCGGATATTTCACCACCTAATGCCACTACTAGGGGACACAATTATAATTGCCCACAGAGACAATTTCAACTATTGTATTGCAATTTTTGTTGGAGAATGGAGAACACAATAATGCCAATGTCCAAATGGGTACAATGCTCGTGACTCATGAATTAGAATGTAGGAGGTTTATTAGGCAAATAAGTATATCTGTGCAGTGTTATTATTGTTTATATGTATATTATGATACTAAGGGATTTGGTTGTGGATTGTTGTATAATGTATTTTCCATGATCATGTAGAGATGATCTTTTATCTTCACTGTTGGAACACTGTATAACTATTTCCCATAGATATTTGTTAAAATATGCTTCTTTTGCGCTGGTTTATTATTAAATACCAAACATTAAATTCATTTAGTCAATTTTTGGTATCACATGTAGTAATTCTTGAAGGTGTGTTTATTATTGGCTATTTAAAACTTGTAATGGTGCTCTTATATTCCTTTGTCTTCCCTTCTTTTCATGTTTCCTCTCTTCTATCCCATATTTCTTCTATTTTCCTTCTAATTTGCGGTTTTTGTTTATTTTCATGATTTACAAGGAGACTTACATGTACTATGTGCCAACTATGGAATTCAGGAATGAGACATCAACTGGAATTTTCAATCTATGCCCAATGATATGAAGTAGTGTCCTTACTTGTTATCTTGGAATATTTCAAAGTAGCAGCACACACCAGGATTACTTTCCTTAATCTTCACCCCCACCCCAAGGAAAAAGTGCAACGGTCTCAGGTTTAATATTGATCTTAATGTCTATATAGTGCGATTTATGTGCAGTGCCAGTGAAGATTGTTGAATATTTATTGGTGTGTATATATAGTTTTTTTTAGTTTTTTTTTAGGAATGTACTGGAATATATTTTCTATTTCGTTCATCGTCAAGTCTTTTCATGTGTCTCATGTTCTTCATTTTTCACGTTAAGATTGCAATCTTTTAAGTCATGTTCATTTTACATTCATCTTAATTCCATTTATTAATTATTTCAATTATTTATTATGCTTCAATTTCAAGGTGGTATCTTATACATTTAGAATGGTATTAGTTCTGTCTTTTGAATTATTTTTTTTTTAAATTTGGAAGAGGTATTATGAAGTTATTACATTTGTCTGATGACATAGCGTTGCATTCTGCACAGAAATTTCTATTTTCACAAGTAATTTGATTTAGTAGGATGGTATTTCAATAACCTTACTTAGGATGTCATGAATTGGTCTAATTGTGTATATATAAATATATATTCATTATTGGTGGATTAGTTTATATTTATGGTGCTTAGGTTTTAAATGGTCTTGGTTTTGAAAATGTGTATTGCTTGGGAGGTGATTGATTGATTGATTGATTTATTAGCATCCATTCAACTTTACAAAAGTTTGGAATTGTCACATTGTACATGTACATTTAGAATACATCTATAAAATTATAGGCATAATATAATATAAAATACAATAGATAGTATGAAATACAAGATATCGTATAAAGAGAATAAATGCATGCTCAATGTTATTTTCTTGAGACAAATTGGCTAAAAATATGTTTTCTATATTCAATGTTCGCTTCATTTGCTATGACATTATGTACACACACATATATATACACACAAACATAAATTGAGCATAAAATAGACACCTATACTTACATCTAGATAAATGAAATCGAACAGCAAAGGAAAAATAAAAAAAATAGTTATAGGGCAGTTCTACTTTGTTACATTATTGTTGTTATTCCTGTCACTTACAGTGTCAATGTACTCTTGCACTGTGTAAAAACAATGTTCCTTTAGGAATCTTTTTAGATGTAACTTGTATACTGGCAATGACTTTATGTTTTTGAATGCATTTGGTAGCATGTTAAATAAGCGTATACCATTACCTTTTTGGTAGAATGTGGTATTGTGTAATTCCATATGTGAGTCATTCTTTCCCCTGGTGTTGTAGTTGTGGTAATCCTTATTTGCTGTGTGTGTATTTTGACCAATTTTCATGCCTGTTAGGATTTCATATAGGTATATGCATGGAACTGGCAATATCTGTAATTCTTGAAATAATGGTTTGCATGGTGCATCTGTTGGATCATTTGCCAGAATTCTAACAGCTCTTTTTTGTAGTCTGAATAATGTAATGCTTTTGTTCATGTTCCCCCAGAAAATGATGCCGTACCAATATACAGAGTGAATGATGCCATAGTATAGTGTTTTTGCTGCTTATAGATTTACTACATTTCTTACTGTTCTTATTGCATAACAAAACCCACTAACCTTGTTTGCTTTAGCTTCAATATGTAGATCCCACTTTAAATTTTCAGACAGTTGTACGCCAAGAAATTTTATGTTAGAGACATATTCTATGCCCTGATCTTGAAAGTTAATTTCTGGAGTTTCACTGCTACAGCTGTTGATTTGAAATCTAATTGCATTTGTTTTTTTAGTGTTTACCACAAGACCATTTTTTTCTATCCACTCCGAGATGTGCGTGATTGTATTCTTTACGTTGTGTTTTACCCGTTCTGTGTTTGTTCCTGCTATAAGAACAGTTGTATCATCAGCAAAGAGAGTTGTGTTTGCATCTTTACAATTTTTTGGAAGGTCATTGATGTAAATTAAAAAAAAGTAAGGGTCCTAAAATGGATCCTTGGGGTACACCATATGTAATACGTTGTTTCTTTGATCAATAATTTTCCTTGTTATTATCCTCATTGATGTGAGTTATTTCTACTATCTGATTCCTGTCCATTAAATATGATTTAAACCATTCTTTTGCTACTCCCCTGATCCCATACTGGTCCATTTTTTTTACCAAGAGTTTGTGGTTGACAGTGTCAAATGCTTTTGTTAGATCTAGAAAGAGCCCTACACAGTGTTCTTTTTTATCCAAAATTTCTCTAATTGCTTCTGTGAATGTGAGTATAGCAGATTGTGTAGATTTTCCTTTGCAAAAACAATGTTGTTGTTCTGAAATGATGGAAAATTTGTTGAAAAATGTTATTAATCTATTGTACATAACCCTTTCGCGTATTTTTGAGATGACTGAGAGAAGAGAGATTGGTCTGTAATTACTCATTTCATTTTTTGACCCTTTCTTGTGCAGAGGTTTTATTATGGCAGTCTTTAGCTGTTCTGGAGATTTACCGGTAAGGAGACTTACATTAACTACATGATGTATTGGGCCACATAGGTGTGCGGGACATTTTTTTATTACAATGTCAGGTATCTCATCTATGCCGGCAGAATAATTGTTTTTCAAGCGACTTATTAAGCTAAATATTTCCTTCTCGTCTGCTGGGAGTAAGTATATACTAGAATCTACTTTAGTTATATCACTAGTTTTATAATTATGTTTTTGGATGTTTTTTGTTATTTTTTCTACTATCCCAGTAAAGTATTTATTGAAAGTTGATGCTACATCTTGGGGATTGACCATGATTTTGCCTTCGTGTTTTAGTGATATGTTGTCTTTGTATTTTTCTTTCCTTACTATACCTAATTCGGTTTTTGCAATATGCCACAAGGTGTTTTGTTTGTTATTTGAGTCTAGGATCATATTGCTATAATAGTCTTTTTTTGATTTCTTGACTGAGTTTTCAAACTCCTTTCTTTTTTCCTTTAGATATGAATTGAATGTTTCACTTTTGAATTGGTGTCTGCATTTATTCATTATGATGAAATCTTTCCAGTTTTCTTTGATGTCGGGTGTTACCCAATTTGATTTTGTTTCAATGTATTTTTTTTGTTGTTGTTATTTTGGGAAATGCTAAATTAAATGAGTATGAAATGGCAGACAGCAATGTCTCGTATGCTTCATTCACATCAGTTTGTTAGTATAGGCCATCCCATGATTCTCTACTAAAACAGTTGGGCTGAAAAGTTCGTAGGCTAACATAGTAAAAAAGATTTTTTTGACAAAATTCGATTTTATTATTCAATATAGTTGCCTTTGAGGGCGATACAACAATTATAGCGGTCATACAATTTTTCGATGCCATTTTTATAGTACGATTTCTCTTTAGCCTCAAAATAGGCCTCAGTTTCGGCGATTACCTCTTGATCAGTGCTAAATTTCTTTCCAGCGAGAATTCTTTTAAGGTCTGCAAACAGGAAAAAGTCACTGGGGGCCAGATCTGGAGAATATGGTGGATGGGGAAGCAATTCGTAGTCTAATTCATATAATTTTGCCATCGTTTTCATTGATTTGTGACACGGTGCATTGTCTTGATGAAACAGCACTTTTTTCTTCTTCAAATGGGGCCGTTTTTTCGTGATTTCATCCTTTAAACGCTCCAACAACGCTATGTAATAATCGCTGTTGATGGTCTGGCCCTTTTTGAGGTAATCGATGAATATAATACATGCGCATCCCAGAATACTGATGCCATAACCTTGCCAGCTGACTGTTGCATCTTTCCACGCTTTGGATTCGGTTCATCACGTGCAGTCCACTCGGCTGACTGTCGATTGGACTCTGGAGTGTAGTTATGGAGCCATGTTTTATCCATTGTAATATATCGACGGAAAAATTCGTGTTTATTACGGTTGAATATCGCTAAACATTGCTCCGAATCATCAAAACGTTGTTGCTTTTGATCGATTGTGAGCACACGCGGCACCCATTTTGCACACAGCTTTCACATGTTCAAATATTCATGCACAATATGTCCAACACGTTCCTTTGATATTTTTAAAGTCTCAGCTATCTCGATCAACTTCACTTTACGATCATTTAAAATTATTTTGTGGACTATTTTGATGTTTTCGTCGGTAACAGCCTCTTTGGGGCGTCTGCTGCGTGCATCGTCTTCGATGCTCATTTCGCCTCGTTTAAATTTAGCAAACCACTTCTCAACGGTTGATTTTCCTGGTGCACAGTCCGAATAATGTTTATCAAGCCAAGCTTTGGCTTCAACAGTATTTTTTTTCGCCGAAAAGCAATGCTTTATTAACACACGAAATTCTTTTTTATCCATTTTTTCACAATAACAAAAGCTGCTTCACTCACAATGCTATATCTCACGAACTAATTATCCGGCAGCTGTGAAATTTATACACGTATCTTTTGAAGGTTAGTACTAAGTAAAAATCACATGGATTTAATTCTAGTAACGCCATCTATGAGTCAGCCTATGAACTTTTCAGCCCAACTGTTATTAAGTAGTTAAAGTAACTAAAATTAGATTCATTAAATTCTCTTTTTGTGCTATTTATGTGTCTATAAGGTGTGTGTGTTTGGTTTGTGTTTTGTGCTGTAGTAATTTTTATGCATTGTGCCTCATGGTCTGAAAAACCAGTACTAATTGTATTGACACTGTATTCAAATAAGCTGGTGTTTAAGAAAACCTGATCAATTGCTGTTTTTGAAGTTGATGTGATTTCTGTGGGTACTCTCACAACTGCTGTCAGATTGTGAGCTTTCATGAATATTTCTACCTCATGTTCTATTTTTTGACTCAGGAAATCAATGTTAAAATCTTCTATTAGTATGGATTTGATTTTTCTTTTAGAATAAGTATCTGATATTACATCTAGTTTCCTAGTAAAGTTGTTGATATTACTGTCGGGTGTTCTGTATACACAAATTAATACTAGCCAAAGTGGTGGAAATTCAACTATGGAACTTTCAAATTCTTTTTCCTCATTCAGGTAGTTGAATTGTTTGCTCCCTTTATTTTCTCTGGAGAAACTGGTTGCTAGGGTAAAATTTGGAAAGTGTATGTAGTTAAGATCATCTTTTCTCAGCCAGTGTTCTGTCAGACAAATTACGTCAATGTTACATAATTCATTTTGCATAAATATTTCTAAATTAAGCTTTTTTGCTGTGGTAAGGCCTTGTATGTTTTGATGAAATATATTTCATGTGTTTTCTTTTGCATTTACTTTTTATCATGAGTACCTTTCCCTTCTTTTCTTTTTTTATCATCACTCTTGTCACTTCGTTTTTTTCGGGTATGTTGTCACTCACTTCATCTTCACAGTCGAGCACGGTAGTATTGTTTGTTACCTTTTCCCTTTCAACTGCACCTTTTTCAGTTATCTTCTCGAGATGATTTTCACTATTCAGCACTTGCACTAGGATTGTTTCCTTCTCCTTTCCAATAGATTGAGGTGCAGGGAGGACTATGGTAACATTGCTGTTTTGTGGGTATGAATTGTTCAGCAGTAAGCAGAGTTTATTACACAGAATGTCTTTGCCTCTTCTGTTCAGATGCTGACCATGCGTAGTTCTTGTTTATGTCAGCAGGGGGAAATTGTGACATTTTTCTACGCGGATTAATATTAAAGGCATTAAATTATATTACCGCGTAAAAAAAAATTCAGTTTTCCATTGCTTCGGTACGCATTGCGTCAGTCTCTTGTTTAAGACTCTAGTTGTCTGAATCGCCGCCAGAGGCCCTCAGCTTCATTACTTGTTTCTGCGATTACACATAGACTCAGTAGCTTTTTGGGGAGCAGTCTCAGCTCGGAAGAACACAGGACGCGTTGGTCGTGATATATTTCCCCCCTCCTCTTTCTTCGACCTTCAAGAACAGTGCGTGCCTTTAACTCCCACTCTCGGATCACGTCAAAGAAGTTCTTTCAAAAAGTAACTTTTTTATCATGAACTTCGCGAATAGTTTGGTAATGTTAAGATGGAATTAACTGGCATGCCGAGTTTTAACGAGACAGCATGTGAGGTATATGTGAGAGAATTGCTGCTACGGGAAGGAATCAACGACATATTAGAACCATACGAAGTGTTTGACTGTTGCCCACTTTGATTTCTGTTTTCTCGAAGTTACGTACGTGTGGGACAAGTGTAATTGACGTAGATTGAGGGAAGGAAAGAAGCTGTCATTAGGAAGTAACATCGTGTGAAGTCTTGTCAAAATGTCGATGTTGGAGCGATCATAAAGTTCTCCAAATGGAAGATGAAGTTTGAACTATTCACCTTTTCTTCGCTGCTGCAAACTATCGACTTCGTTTTGAGGAGGAACATGTTTGGCCAAGACAACGCATACAGAGAAGATTATTAAGTTTTGAAGTTATCACTGTGCAAGGAACTATGCAGTCGAACGGCTTGTTGCTGATGTATGTATCATAGTTTTACGTTATTGTTGGTAGTGAATAACGAAGAGTTCTTGTGGAACGTACATAGGTATGAAGAATTATTTGCACGTGTGAATTATTGTGAGTTATTGGAAGGAGTACGAATGAAAGGTTGATCTTTTCTCTTCGCAACTGTCAAGTCGAACATTATCGCGATTATCCTAGAGTGCTGAGATGTGATGTTTTGCTCCCCTTTACCCACTTTTGCATAATTTGGCGAACTACATGTGTACAGTATTATCGTAGTGTTACGCTTTATAATTATTGAAGAAACATGTTCACTACGAGTCTCTAAAAGGAATTGAAATGCACATATGTACATTCACGTGGTTATGTTGGGAAGGAATAGATACGCAACGTACCTTTGAAATACCTTGTAAGAGCACCAAGGAATTAAGTATAATGTTGCTTAAAGGTCAAAAAAATTCATGATTACATCTTCATAGCATAAAAGAAGTAAGATTTTTATAAAGATCACTGGTAATCTAAATTATTGTCAAATTGTAGTAATGGTTTAATGTGGAACAGAGCGAAGTTTGAAAAGATGCAAAAATCAAAATATACGGAATATTTAAGCAGCATGGATGAACAAATTGACATTAACCCAAAAATGATGTGGAACTTCCTTAAAAGCAAATCCCACATGAGTAGAATACCATCCCATCTTTACTATGAGGAAACATCATCAACACATCCAGAATCCTCATGTGAACTCTTCTCTGAATATTTTTCTAGATTCAATTCTCCCGAATAACAATAGCTGCTAGATAACATACTGGAAACTAACAATCTGCTTGCGATACCGCAACTCACACTGACAAGTGGGGAAATAACATCAAAACTTAAGGGTGTACAAAAAGGCAAATCCACAGGTTCAGATCTTCTTCCCTCACATTTCATCTCTGCTTGTGCAAATGAACTCATTCCCCCGTTAGTAATCCTTTACAATAAAATCCTGGAAACATGTTTCTTCTCCCGCCGATGGAAAAAAGCTCTCGTGACCCCAGTTTTTAAATCAGGAGACAAACACAATATTAGCAATTACCACCCAATCTCCCTTCTGCCAATATTCTCCAAAGTATTTGAATCAATCATTTTCGATCAACTCTGATGGAATCTAAGACCTGTCATAGCCCCTCAGCAGTATGATTTCGTGCAGGGCATATCCACAACCACAAACTTAGCAGCGATAACACAAAGCATAGTGGACTGTATAAACAACAAAGGACAGTTGGACGTAATCTACACAGACCTCAGCAAGGTATTCGACAGAATAAACCACTCCATTCTTCTCCAGAAACTACTGAATCTCTGGTAACTTGCACATATTACTAGCAAGCTATCTTTCTGATTGCACACAAGCAGTGTCCACTTCACATCTGACCTGTCGTTCAACACCCATTATCAAGCCTTGGTGAAAAGGTGTATAAAGCTAGTTGGTTTCATTAGAATAAATTTTCTGTTTAATTTTTCTGTGCCTACGGTTGTAAAAATATATGTCACAGTCGTTCGTCCAGTCCTGGAATCTGCAGTCTGGACTGCAGTCCCATATGGAATCCACAGTACAAAACATGGCAAGAGGAAGTGGAGAGCGTGCAAAGGCAGTTTGTGAAATGGCTGTGCTTCAAGGTGAACATTGAAAATCACAAAAAGAACTATACATCTTTATAAAAGCATTTCGATCTGGAAACTTTGTTCAACAGAAGAGTCGTCAGTGATGTCATTTTTTTTTACAGAAACTGATTAATCACGTCTGTGAGTGCTCTGCACTGTTAGAAAGTATAAACTTTAATGTAGGCCGACACAGTCTAAGAAACCGAAAATTATTCTATACGGAGAGGTCAAGGGTCAACACACATAGGTTTTCACCTGCAGTGCGCATGCAGGACACAGTGAATGAACTATTAAAAACTGTAGACTTTGATATGTTCACAGACTCACAGTAGTGTGCTGAAAAAAAGATAATCACAACAATAATTTCATAAATTGATGTAAATATTGTGTACATAGATGCTCATACTTTCATGTATTATTTTTTTATCCTCTCTTGTTATTTAATCACAGTGTATTATGTTCAACATAATTGGGAAATGCATCCTGTGCTAAATAAATAATAATAATAATAATAATAATAATAATAATAATAATAATAATAACCATTATTTCACAAAATAATGGCAGAACTCCTTGAAAATATGTAGAAATAAAGTTTAAATGAAATATTTCTCCACATGTGTCAAGCATTTAGTGGGAAAGATACAAAATGGATATGTATTGCTGCCACAACACTTCATTGCAGGAGTGGTTTGAATGAATTGCTGCCACAACAGTTTCTTGCTGAAGTGGTCTGAAGCAAGCCGCTCTTTGTAAATATTCGTCATTCCACAAAATAACGGCATAATTCCTTGAGAAAAATCCTTTTAAAAGTAGAAATGATGTTTAAATAAAATGCAGGGTGAGGCAGAGAAGACGAAAGTTTTTGAAACAATCACAAAATCGTTCATTATTGCTTTTTTTATTTATTAACAGCAATGTGTTCATATTGCATTAGCATTTGACAACATCAAGTGTGAAAAACAACATCTGTCAAGTGGTGTCCATTTTCATTTAGGCATTTCTGAAGGCGTTCTTGGAAGTTGGTCTCTACTCTTTCCAACATTGTGTTGTCGATGTGGGAAACTTCCACGCGAATAGCTGCCTTCAAATCATCCAATAACACATATACACGTGCCTTGAGGTGTCCCCCACAAGAAATAATTGTACATGGACAAATCAGCGGACCGAGGGGGCTACGAAATGTCAGCAAACCTGGATATGAGGCAGTCACCGAAAAGACTCTGAAGAACGTCCATTGATGCTCTGGCTGTGTAGGCCTGCGCCCCATCCTGCTGATACAACACATGACAATGATGCTTGCATTTCAAATAGCACACCAAACTGTCACTTTTGGGCTGTGCAGTGGTCTTTCATGCAGTTCTCTCGGATTTTCAAGAGGCCAATAACAACAATACTGTTGATTCACCATACCATTGAGATAAAAATGAGCTTTATCACTCATTAACAAAATCAAGTTGTCATTTTCCTCACAAATTGCTTCCATCTGGCGATCGAAGTTCAGCTGCTGTGCATAATCCCCTGGTCTCAACTTTTGCTCAACGACCAATTTGTAGGGGTGGAAATGCAGGTTTTCAAGTAAAATATGCCTTACATTTATCTATGCCAAGTGCAGAAGCATGCTTCCGAGCCGAGCAACTCGGACTGTCCAGCAAAGCTTGTCTGACATGTTCCACATTTTCTGGGGTACGTACTGTTCGTGAGGCCTCCGCCGGTCTTTTATTCATTAATGCACCTCATGTGTGAAGTGCATGAATCCAATGTAAGATTGTGTTACGAGTAGGAACAGCCTGATTTCGATGGATGTTAACGGCGATGAAAATCACGCTGAACTGCCGTGACTGACTCGTTGTTATTCAAGAAACTGTCGTAGGCAAAAACGCGGTGCTCTATTGTCCACGGCACCATGATTTCACCTGAAGAGAAAAAAGAATAAATGCTTAGATCCCACGAACTGAATGGTACCTGCCGGACATCTGTCCCTCCCCATGGGGCTGAGTACTAGCCATTTCAAAAACGTTTGTGCTCTCTGCCTCACCCTATATTTCTCAAGTATGGCATGCATTTAATGGGAACGTTAAGAAACGAATATGTATTGCTGCCTCAACACCCCGGGTTGAAAGGAGACTCTCTTTAAATATTAACCATTATCTCACAAAATAATAACAGAATTCCTTGAAAATTTGTAGAAGTAAAGTTTAAATGAAATATTTCTCCACATGTGTCAAGCATTTAGTGGGAAGGATACAAAACGGATATGTATTGCTGTCACAACACTTCATTGCAGGAGTAGTTTTAAATGAATTGCTGCCACAACAATTTGTTGCTGAAGTAAGTTCAAGTCTGATGTCATTGTTATGACGTTGCTGTAGAACATGCGCATGCCTACCTTTACTCGACGAATTAGAAGAAAATGAAGAAAAAGTGTTGTGGTTCTAATTCCGGAGCGATTTTACAATACCGGACAATTCCCCGATTTTGTTCATATTTCACATACTGAATAATTTATGAATCATGAATCTGCAGTTACCCCCACACCCCCTATACGCCTTCATGGCGTGGTGCTATGCACAGGGGAACACTTTACCTTTTTTTTTTTTGCAGTTAATATTTGGCAGTCAGGTGTAGAATTTTGATACCTTGATTGCAATGGACAATGCAGGATTGCTCATTATTTACTGGAAGATTTTCCGTTTCCAACACTTAAAAAACAAAATATAAAATCCTGATATTACTATGACCCCAAATTTTAACTATGTTTGCCTAACCTGACCTAATATGACCTAACCTTACCATGAATGGTTTGTGGGGCTATGCGTGAATAGTTTTTGAAGCTATGTGTGAATGATTTGTGGGGCACCATAATGAGCAATTGTGCATTGTCGGTTGCGATCATGGACCCCCCTTTTTTTTGGAAATTCCACACGTGACCATCAAATATTAACTGCAGATTCGTGGTTAGGAGCCCTAAATTATTGAGTATGCAAAGTATGAATGAATTTGGGGAATTGTCCGGTTTTGTAAAATCTGCGATTAAAATTATCTGATATGCCATCTGGTGAGATTTTCAGGAACCACTCCACGTAGGACACCTTGCTGCGGTTCGCCATATTGAAGCCGTTCGAAGCATGGGAAACATGCGAAAAAGTAGCATATACTGTCCAGTTGTTTGCTCTAAATAGTTTTGTGGTTCAGGACAAGTGAAAAGCTTACATGTGTTTTCCACCCTGTGGAATCAACAAAATTAAATGTTTAAATAAATCAGGGAAAACAGAACTGATTGACAAGATTGGCATAACTGAAATGCGGAAAGGAAATTACAAAGAATGTACGAGTCTGTTCACTTTATTTTCCAAAATAATCTTTCGGAAAGATGATTTTATTGCCATGAAAGTAAGTTTTAAATTGTTCTTTATGAATATTACATTTTTTTTAAAACAATGTATTATGTATGTAATTTGGAACAGGTGAATTCGATTAAGTGCAAAGATGAAAATAGTTCGAGAATTAATTAATGTCTGTAATCATAAAGGTAGGACAGATAAACATAATTGACATGCTAATGTTGCTGTTTGATTCAGTATGTCAATTTTCAGTGAAAATAGCCTCAATGAAATCGTTGTTATTATGATTATTATCATTATCAGGTGTTGTTATTAAACCAGCCTGCCTCTTTGGGTAAAAAACTGCAACAGCATGTTATCATTTATTTCATCCCAAGCTTTGCAATACAGGTGAATTGCTTTATTTTCAAATCATTTCTGAGAGCCCCAGTTAGGCAGTTACAACCAAAGTGCAGTGCAGATGAAGCAGCACCGCTTTGAAAAACCAGTGCTTATACATTAGATTTATGCATTTTCCATGTTATTTTTATTATCATAATTAAATGCTTCGCTCTCAGCACAGCTTCACCTTCATTATAGTTTCTGGAATTCACATCGCATTCGCAATATTTAAATATAATGTGTAATTTAAACGTTTAGCAATGACAACACGCTGCTATTACATACTGTTGCTGAATGTAAACAAACAGAAACTATCCTACGTAGAGCGGCCATATTGGAAGCGACACTAGCGCTCAGGTGGTAATTTTAATCGCAAATAGTGATTCATGTGGTAGAGAGAGGGAGTGGATATTCAATTTTTTTTACTTAGCATTGCTTTTCTGCGACTTCTAACTAATTGCAACACGAATGGTGTGGAATTGATGAAGATACACTCACAGACAGTGCTGCAACCACAGGGGGCAGGGGTCATTGTTCCCCAAGCTTCGACGCAAGTTCATTCTAGGGGGGGCAAACATTGAAGTAAAGAAACAAGACTAGCAGAATCTAAGAATAGCAGGACAAATGGATACTCAAGATGGAATTAGTTTTCTTTCAAGTCTTTCTTGCATTTTTCTTCCAGATGGCCAAAGACACTTGCCCTCCTCGATTTCAAATTTCATACATAAAAAAATACATTCGTAAAATTTTCTTCCTCGCTTCGCTCGCAATCTCGGCTTTTCTTATAGTCCAAGTTCAGAGCCATACCTATGGGGTGGTGGGAGTCAGCTCTGGGAGCCAAACAATCTACATGATACTTCTAGAGGAGCTGTGTTCCCATCCTACCTACACGGCTGGCTCCAAAACCTTTTAACCTAATCCTGGATTTGTCCACCTGACGAGGTATTTTATGTGCTGATTAAAAAGAAACCTGAAGAAGCGGAGTGTAGCTCTGCAAAACGTCGTTTATAGGATTGTTTTAACAATGATACTCACTCACGTAAGTGTTTATTATATATTTTTTCTTTGATTGTTGGTGCGTACATATTAATCATCTATTTGCATTATCGACCTATAAATATCAAGTAGATATAGTCCTGATTAGACCATTTATGTTAGTTAAATTTATCTTTGTATTCTTTGGCAGTCCAGAAAGGTCATTATCGAAATATTATTATTTGATGCTGCTCGAATTTTTTTGTTCGTTGGAGTTTAAAAATATCATCCCTTTCCTATTACTTATCGTTTCTGGGAGAGGGGAGCAAGTGTCCTTGTGCACCCTGCTATATCCGCCAATGCTACACAATATATTAAAAAATTGCCCCCTCTAGGATTGACTTCGCCCCCCCTACTAAGAATTCCTGGCTACGGGTCTGTAGATGACACGGTGAATTTTTAGATGTCACGGTGAATTTTTAGATGACACGGACACTGAATGTGAGAGAGGTTGATGAGGCGGCTGAAGTTGCTGATGATATTGATTGGGAGGATGCATCAGATTCTTCTTCGGATGAAAACGATACTCCTATCCCATCAACATCATCATCAACATCAACTTTGTCAACTTGGGGCCCGCACCACGCTCATGTTCAGGCTCCAACTCCTTTCCTCTTCATTGGCCGGCAGAGTTCCACATATTGCCTCATATTTCACCTTGTATGACAGCCAGGAACATGAAACAAGTTTCATTTCATTGCCAAAGTTCCATTCTATGAAAAGGCTAAAGTTTGCGTCCTTTTCCCGTAAGAGTGGGGAAAGAGGGGGCAAAGTCCATATTTTAATTTTTTTCCATGGAAATTTGGGGGTGCGACCCCCTCCCACACTCACCCCGTCTTTCTCACTTGGGCATTTTGAATTAGCAAGGGTTGAATGCTCTGACGTTTTAGCTTCCAAATAAAAGTTTCCCGAAGTAGATACGTTGAATTGTCTATGAGTTATAACGTATTTTCTCCGATAAATGAGAGAAGAAAAAAATCACTGGGAAATGCCTCGGCGAAACAGGGGTTACTTTCTGAAGACCCGCCCGGCAGTCTAAAAGGCTCTGTCCGAAAGGTACGAAGTACGTACTTGAAGCATGATTTTGGGTGAAGTGACGTCACATAGTATATTGCGAAAGCTCCAAGAACAGGAGTATGCAAGTGCATAGCTCGCAGTGCAGATGGAAGCTGACTCAGCCACGTGATATCCAAACTCATTGTTCGTTTGTTTAAAATTGCGCAGGAAGAAAGCCAGCAGCACAGGTTAAATATATATTATAGATCAGCAAATTGTTGGTAAGTGCTTCTTCTAATGTGTGGAAATGTATGTGTACGAACATTTGAAAATGCAACGTGATTTCTATGGTGAAATACAAGTGTTTAAAACGTGGGGAAAACAACGAGTACTCAGTTTTATCTACTGATCGTATTTGGCGCTGCAGTTGAAGTGCAATTCGAAAGACTTTCACTTCAAGTCCACGACTTCAAGCCCATACTCGGTGGATGCTTGCTTCAAGTACGGTCTTGCACTTTTGGGACACGGCCTAAGGCTATAGTCACAATTTCGAATCTGAAGAGGTGTCTACCAGTGAAGACGTAGGTCAAGATTTTTCCTAATTTTTGCAGTATAGTATATACTGCTGTTATAAACCTGTAGTGGGATTTGATAAAATTGAATAACTGGAAATCTAAAATTGTATTGGGTTGTGGTTAAGATTTTTTTGCTTTGTCTCGTAAGAATTACATTTTTATATGCGTAACGTTTTGTAAAAATATTTAAGTTATGTGGGCATTCCCCATCCAGGATGATGTCTTAATGAAGCATTAATTTTTACAGCATTAATAATTAAAAGAATTCTAAATCTCTTGTTAAATACAGCTTAACCAGCCTTAGGATAGGGGTTTATCATTTTAAAAAATATATATATTTACTTCACTTCAAACTATACCTTAGTAGGTGGCGATTAAGTGCATGTTAAGAAAAAGTCAAGAATTTTGGGTTTGTTATTTTGGTATTTCTATTAATTACTTTATTTTGCTCTCAAAAATGGTTACAGAAAAACCTTCATAAATTTGAGAAAATGTGTATAAAATGTAGCATATTTCATACATGTGGATAGAGGACATCATGTAGATTTCAGAAGAAAATTGTAAATATTAACAAATTGAACAACATATTTTTGATGGTTTTCTGAAAAGCATGACAATATGCATGTAAGTTTGGACTAGATAGCACTTTCTTGTTTGTTGCACTTTGATACATGGGTAGCAAGTGGAGGAGCATCCCAGTATTAGCCTGATGCAAGGAAGTTGAGTTCAACCAGATTGATGCTTCAGTGAAAGAATGGATTAGGTTGGTAAGCTTCAAGTCCATCAGATTCATCAAATGCCTGCTTGCAGCTGTAAATAGCCATTTTGCTCAACTAAAGTTTTAAAATTTTTTATTTAATCTTATGCTTATGGATATATATTCACAAATGATTTGCATTTTCCAAATATATAATGTATCTGAACATTGCTTTAGTTGACTGAACCAAAACTATTAAAAACATATATCATTACTACCTGCATATAATGTCACATCTATGTCCATTGAATAACAATATGTATAAAATCGGTTTCACAATGATAATGGATTTGAAAAACGAATGAAAAGAGCTTCAAAACAAGACCAAAATTGTGTTTGTAAGACTGCTCAATACTGAAATAACGTTTTTTCGCAAAATTGATAAGAGCGGTTTTTGTTTTTTGACGAATTTTAAAAATCTAAAAATTAATAATTGTTATAAACCTTCCTGTTTGCACCATACTAAAATTTTATTACGATTGGACCACACGTTTCTTACTTATACAATTTCAGAGAGTGATCATTATTATTTTATTCTCACGACGATTATAAATAGAAGGCATACTCGAAAAGAAAATGGTTAGCATGGAATAACGAAGAATTCAATAAGCTGAATTTTGATGTAATTCGTTTCTATGTAGGACTAATACTGGTAAATTTTTATTTGGAGTCCAATCTCGAATATCTACAATTTTTATTCTGACTGTAGATAATTCCCTTTTTTCCATTTTGTTTCTCTTTCATCAACATGTATGAACTGAACATGAAACACAAAGCTACAGCATCTGACGTGAATTTGCGTTTTGACTGCATACCGCTGTGTGGTTTTCTATTGTTTTACTACCAACATACAGCCCTACGCTGACCCAAGAAAAACATATAAATACAGGAAAGTAATTTCTCTTATGTAACAAAATCATCAATTATCGAAACTAATGTACTTTTACGACTCTTGTCATAACTTCAGGTAATTTATTAATGTATTTAAAAATGTGCTTTGTTGTTTCTTTTGGCATTTTCTCTTGCATTTCTTAAATGTTGGCAGCACTTCATCTCAAGATCGAGATCTTGGAGAAGAAAAGGCTTCTTTCCTTGGGAAGAGAGGATCTTAGCCAAGATTTTCTATAAGATACGACTATGAAACAACACTGTCGTCAAGACGAGATTACCTTCCAAGATCATCTGTTGTGTTGTTCGGGCCTCATATGCTGGGGCTGAATCCTGCTGGAAGCTCCAGTTCTGACCATGGAAGACAGTGTTGTTGAGATTCTTGACTAGGCACTTAAGCACTGTCTGCTGGTACATTTTGGCTGATGTTTTTACCCCTTTTTCACAGAAATGGAGTGTGCCCTCATAGCAAATGTTCCAGCCTTCATTTCCACTTCAGATTGGCCTTCTGCAAGTCCGGACCTATACCCTTTGGACTACAAATTGTGGTCCAAGATTCAGGAGATGGCTTGCAAGAAGAGACGTCCCAATATTGAAAGTTTAAAGCGGTCGGTCTCTTCTGAAGGCAGTTGCTGATTTTCCAGTCGATGTGTTGCGTAATTCAATTGATGCATGGCCACAAAGTCTTACGGAATGTGTGCGTGCTAAGGGTGGCCATTTTGAATATTGATTTGTGATTTTTATTTGTCATGCATCCATTTCAGTAATGTTATTAGGATATTAAAATATCTCTCAGCATTTTGTGTCAATTTACTTAAAACTTTGTGACAGTATTAATGGTAAGACTAGGTACAATAATTTCACATTCAATGCCACAGGTACTGCCATCCTGGTACGACAAGGTATACCTGTTAACAAAACCTTCATATATACATGTGGGTGAATTACGTGCATCGAAATCGGTAAAATCTGGTTTTGTAATTTTTATGCGCCCTCAGGAACAGTGGCTAGCGAGGAACGAAACATTTTATATGCAACAAAAGTGGCGATAGAATTAGGAGGCAACCACCAACATACGTATTGTCCTTGCTGGGGATTTTAACTGTGTGTTACAACGACAAGATCAATATCCAGGGTTTAACTCATCCCTTAGTCTCTCTACTCTGGTCAAGGCCTTTCACCTAAAAGATGTCTGGGAAACCTTGCACCCACAACTGGAAGGATTCACCAGACTCGGCCAGTTGATTAGACCGTTTCTACATAAGTGCGAGCTTAGTACCCAAAGATTTTCCCCACTTGCTTCACTGGCCACCTCATTGTGAAACTAGACATGGCAATCAATGCCAAAACAGGAGTTCAGGGATGGGGATACTGGAAACTTAATAGTCGGATTCTTCAAGATGAACAATTTTGAACAGCCTTCAAACAAAAGTGGAAGGAATGGGGAAAAAATGAGTGTGCATTAGGGTGATGACTTTTTCATTTTTTTTCTCAAAAAATAATTCCTGTAGCACAAATGGATGAACTTTTGCCTATTAATGACTAAAATGAGGTATATTCCACTGAAATATTGAAAAAGGTCACGCACAAACCATTTTTAAATTTTATGTATGCCATTTTACCATTTCATAAAATTGTATTAACAATATTTATATATAATATAATTCAGCAAACAGAGTTGTGCAATAATTTATGCACCAGAGAATTGTATGGAATATTCCAGAAAATCATAGAATGCTGTGCGCCGTCTGGCCGGATTGCGACGTCATGGTGACGTAATTACATGGGAAGCTTCTGTACAGTACTAAAATTTTCTTCAGCTGTTTCGCAGTGTGGTATAAACTGCTATATAAGCGAAGTGTTCAAAGCGGGTAGTTGAGATTTGATTAGATTAATTTGGTGTCAACATTATTATTGCCTTATAACTATTGCGCAATGCGCAATTTCGCATTATCCAGAGTATATTATAAAGAAATCCTTGTATTATTTGGTGAGCCACATTGAACTCTCTCGCTAATTATGATTGAGCATCTAATATATTATTAGTGTCTGTCTTTTTTTTATTTTCTATAATTGTTTCTTGCTTGTTTTTAAATAAAATATATGGAAACTCAATAACAGTTTCTTTAATTTGTTACGTATTTAATATTTACGTTAAGGCCTTTTCTATTTCTGTTGCTGAGTAGAAGACAACATGTCGTTCAAGAGGAGCTCGTCTAACACGGAGAAGAACAAGGAAACCTGGACAAAGAACTTAGTCCAGTTTCAAGCGCCATCAAGAATAGGCAACGTGGCAATTTATGAAGCACCCTTAAGTGAACGGAGTCGCAAGCCCCTGAAAAGCCACGTCATTGGACGCTTCAAATTTCTTGAATCCACTGCCAAAGAACGGAGAGAGAGGATCAGTCTAATTGCTGTGGAGCTTAAAGCCCTATGGAGCAAAACATTGAACTTCCCGCATGTATCTGATCAAGCCATTTGTGCAAAACTAGCAAACCTTCTGAAAGACTATGAGCGATGCAGAAAGAAACAAAACTTTGATTCATTGAATGAACTGTTTGACGTGACCAAGGTGAAAGGCGAATGGATGTGCATTGAAATCCCAAACCCATGTCAGTCAGCAATCCACAAGGCTATCTACACGAGAGCTGCTCAGATGAAGAAGCACTTGGTGAGCACGCTTCATCTGGAGAAGTGGAGCATACACTTTGACGGCAAACACATTGATGGCTTTGAATATCAGGTTGTGGTCCTCAAGAATGAAGCAAAAGAATTAAGTTGTCTGTACTCAAATTGAAAGATGGGAAAGCTCAAATAGTCGCAGAAGGACTCCAGGATGTGTTAGAGGAGTTCAACCTGTGGGGATCAGGTGTGATGATTGTTGCTGACACAACAAGCGTGAATACCGGCAAGAAGATGGGCGTTGTTGTTCAGCTGCAGCAAATGTTCGAAGAGAAAGGTCTCCCCAAACCCAAGTTCATCAGTTGCCAGCACCATGTGCTGGATCGCGTTCTTCGTGTTGTCATGGACGATGAGCCCAAGAATGCATACGGGTGGAGGTTTGGTTGTATTCGGGGGTTCCCCCCTTATTGTCATGGACGATGAGCTCCATGGTTCGACTAAATCACCAAACATCGAGTACTTCTTTGTGCAGGATTTGATGAGCAATTATGATAAATTGAAAGCAGCCTTCAGCAACGGTAAAACTGAGATAAAGGAAACAGGCAGCTGGAGAGACGACATGAAGTTTCTCTACCACCTCACTCGTGTCTTCCGTCATTTCACTGCCAGGAATGAGATCCCCTTCATGAAGTTTCAACAGATCCCAAACATCAGCAATGCACGATGGAACTCTCGTGCCATTCTAGCCCTTCTTGAGTTTATTCTGATGCCTGAAACCCGGAACAGGCTGCGTGAAATTTGTTCATTCATTTCCTACTCATGGGCTGACCATTGGTTCAGCAGTCAATTGTTCAGCGCTGAAGATTTTGATGAATTATCTGCAGTTCTGAATGACTACAAAACAGGTCTCAAATGCTTGAAAACCCACTGGAAAACAGATGAATCTCCAATCCACATTGCCCAAAGTAACCAGTGCTGTGAGCGTGCGATCAAAGTTATTCAAGACTTGCACGACTCCTGCTGCAACAAGGACAACCTCCCACTGAGATTCATCCTGTCCAATGACATTATCGTGAATAATTGACTTCCTTGTGTGTTTGATGACCCTATATAATGTTGTATATATGTGACTCTAAAGCTTGTGTTCAATTTTATATATGCTTACAGTGACTTCAAAAAATGGGGGAAAAAAACTGATAAATAAAATTTTTAAAATCATTTTGTGCGTGAGGTTTTTTTATCTAATCACCTTGAAAGTAAGATTTTATGTAATCTTTAATGAAAGCTCATCAAATTATGATACAGGGAAATGAGGTTGTAAAAAAGTCATCACCCTAGTGTGCATCAAACTGACATCATTACATGGTGGGACATGTTCCTGAAGCCATCAATCAAGGACTTTTGTATAGCATTCACACGTATGATGCACATGGATTTCTATAAGAAATACAACTTCTATTATAGCGTACTCCACGAGTTGACAACACAACTGCAGTCCTGCAGGAACTGAACCGTATACAATCTGTCCTACTGAGGATGCACCATGACCGAATGGTAGGTTTCGTGGTGAGAAGTCGTTTCCCAATGGTTGACCCCCAAGAACAATCCAGTATTGCCCATGTAAGTGCAGAACAGCAAAGTGGGTAAAGGAAACTCATAACGAGATTGCAACAAGGGGACAAATGACTCACACAACCCTCAGACATTCATGCATGCCTATATGAACACTTTGTAGCACAACTTAAAGCACCACCGGAATCCCAGATGGAAGAAGAACACGTGTCCTACCTCGATATCCCCACGCTATGAAGGGAAGATGAAGCAATCTTAAACCAACCGTTCACTAAGGAGGAAGTGGAAGCGGCCATCCAACATGCACAAAAAGGGAAAACCCCGGGCATAGACGGACTACGGATTGGGTTATTTTAAACATTTTGGCCTTGCATGGCAGACTTGCTTATGCGGTGGCTCAATGTCTGTTTTGTGCAGAAGAAAATAGGTCGTACAAGCTAGACAGGTGTCATGGTCTTAATCCCGAAAGTAATACACCCCTTAATACCAGAACATTATCGCCCCATCACTTTGTTATGTGCCGATTATAAAATTTTGGCACCAGTATTAACGTACCGACTACAACACTATGCAGCTACCCTACTAGGCCCCCATCAATTTGTGCACGGAACTAATGGTATTTGGTCTAGGAATTAATTCGTACACCTGGACAAGAGATGGCATAATGAGCGTATTGTCCCACAGTTCCATGTATCCACACATGCGTTGAAAACTCCTGTCAGCGTGCATCGTTCGTAGTATAGGGCAGTTGATTGATGCGTCAACAACAGCATTTTGTAGTCAACTGAACATGGCGCAGTTCATGCCAGATAAAGTGTTTTTGCGGGGTGTTCTGCTTCATTACTTTAACATGCAGAAAAGTGCTACCAAAAGTCATCGTATTTTGGTGGAAGTGTATGGTGACCATGCGCTAGCTGAGCGAACGTGTCAGAAGTGGTTTGCACGGTTCACAAGTGGTGATTTCGACCTGGAAGACCAAGAGCGACCTGGACAGCCAAAAAAATTTGAATACGAAGAATTGAGAGCATTGCTCGATCAGGATTCATGTCAAACGCAGGAAGAACTTGCAGAAGCGTTAGGCGTTGATCAAACAACAGTTTCCAAATGCCTCAAAGCCATGGGAATGATTCAAAAGATGTCACATTGGGTTCCACATGAATTGAAAGACAGAGACGTTGAAAGATGAAAAACTATTTGTGAATTGCTGCTTCAAAGACAGAAAAGAAATGGGTTTTTACATCGCATTGTTACTGGCTATGAGAAGTGGATCCATTACGAGAACCCGAAATGAAAAAAGGCCTGGGTGAAGCCAGGTGAACCAGGTCCATCACAACCGAAACGAGATATTCACTGTGCAAAGGTTATGCTGTGCATATGGTGGGATATGAAAGGTGTGGTGTACTATGAGCTGCTGCAACCGGGTGAAACTATTAATGGAGAACGTTATCGACGACAATTAATGCGTTTGAAGCAAGCTCTGGCCAGGAAACGACCAGAATGGGAGAACAGACATGATAAACTTATTTTTCAACATGATAACGCTCGCCCACATGTCGCAAAACCGGTCAAAACCTATTTAGAAAATGTCGGATGGGAAGTTTTACCCCACCCGCCGTATTCACCAGACGTTGCTCCTTCGGACTACTACTTGTTCGATTGCATGAATAACGATTTGATTGGACAGCAGTTCACTTCTTCAGAAGTTATCGAAAAATGGGTCTCTGACTGGATCGCTTCAAAGGATGAGGACTTCTTTCGCCACGGAATCCGTAACTTGCCTGACAGATGGGCGAAAGTGGTGGCTCGCGATGGACAATATTTTTCTTAAGGTATTTATGTATTTTGTTTTTGAACTACAGCTTCAATGTGTGCGTAACAACCGCACAAATTAATTCCTAGACCAAATAATATAACTACCATTCTCACTAGGATACGAGACATCGTTACTGTAATGAATGAAGCCCCTGACTCGGATGTAGCTTTAGTGGCCTTGGACCCTCGAGTACTCACGCGGCATCCCATAACACAGATACTCGCGCGGGTGACAGTTGTCACCCATAAGGTATTTTATTTATTTCAAAAAGACAAATTATAGTATGGTGGATTTTTTTGTTTTGTTATATTTACAATCTATTCTAGGGACACTTAAAGTATTTTTTTAAATATTTTTGTATCAAACAGGTGTTGTAAAGAAAAAATACCAAATCGGTCTTTAACAAAATTCTGAATGGAAAAGATATCTTAAACTTTAGGCTACCATAACTTTTTTTTAATGCAGGGTAACATTGTAAAACTCCTTACTCATCTGAAAGACTTCTTTATTGAGAATCCATAAACATATATACAAAGGCTGTCGCAGAGAAGGTGAGACAGATTTTTTTCCTGGCTTGGCAACACTGCCTATGGTTTCGGCACTAGTGGCATCGTGTAGGATGACTCATTCTGTTTCCGTAGCAAGTTGTCACATGTTGCTAAACCACGTTAGTTAGCAGCTGTGTGGATTTACGTGGAACGTGTTTCGTTTGCCCCTCCAGGTTTTTGTGTATAACATTGCTTTTCGCAATGCGTATTCAAGATGAACAGGTACATGCCATAAAATTTTGTTGGCGTTTAGGGAAAAGTGCTGCGGAAACATATGCAATGTTTCAACAGGCATATGCCAATCAAGACAGACTGAGTAGAGCCACAGTATTACCAAGGAGTCATTGAGCAAAAAAGTGGCCGCATTTGAAGAACTCCTTCATATTGCACCAGGATAACGCATGCCCGCATACCGCGTGAGCTTTTCAGGATTATGCGACGAAGAGAGAAATATAAATTTTGAAGCATTTAGCCCAGACCTTGCACCCTGCGACTTTTGTCTAATTCCACTTTTAAAGGCCGCTTTACGTGGTCGTCATTTCATGACGAACAAAGAAGTGATCACCGCAGTGCAAGTTTTCTTCAGTTCCCTACCTGACGACGAATTTTCATAGACATTCACAAAGTGGCAGAAGCGTATGGACGCTTGCTTAGCTGTCAATGGTGCCTATTTTGAAAAAGATGTACGTCTACTCGATATGGCTGATTCTGAATAAAAATTTTGTGGTTTGTAATTTTTTTGTTTCATTTTAATGATTCTTGGAGTGGTCCATGTACATGCTTGCCTTTTAACTGCTATGCAGTCACGACGTTTTGACCTTTTGCACTCATTTTGGTCTCAATCGGCAGCTAATGAACCAAATGTTCACCCTAGTACATTTGCTAGTCAATGGAGGTCGCTGTTTTCCTATACAGGACTTAGTTTCACCTTCTCTGAGACAGCCTTTGTATTAACATATTTTGGCCTTTATTACAAGGCAAAAGAAATCGCTAAAGCATACCCTGCACTTTACGTATAGAAAGAGTATAGTCACAACAATGTTTCTTACTCGTAATAATTTTTTATACATATTGTAAGTTGAAAACTTCAATGTAATAACTAGGCCTATAATGTCCTTATTTTGTTTCACATTTTGGATATCAAGATTGAAATGAATGTTAAACTACAGAAATAAATTTGTACATAAGAATACTAAAAAGTCAGCAATATTTTACTGTTGCAATGGTTGTATTACCTTAGTCACATTCCAAGCATTCAGTACAAACAATTGATGAATGATCACTACAGATATGATATGAATGCAATATTTTCTGGTAGTTTTGTCTCTCGCCCTCCCACACAGATAGCAGTGACCTCTACTGGTACCTTGTTGTCTGCGTTCAGGCTGAGGAGTTTCTTCGATTACAAGAAGGGACTTTCCTCTTCGCTTCAGATGTACAGGGATGAAAGGAACCTGGAATAGACTCTCAATCAGAGGTTTTATGAGTTCCAACACCAAACATTTCAGGAATTCTAGTCTTGCAGGTGGTTTAGCTGCAGCATTGTTGAACTTGTAAATGATTGAGGCGTTGACCACAAGTTTTGCCCCACCAGGACTTCTCTGATAGGCGCAAGCTGATCAATTTCTCTTCTCTGATGTCATCAAAACGAAGAATCGCATAAGGAAATGAAATATATTTTCACTAATGGGAAGATAACAGATTTTCACACCTGTCCCTGCAGAGTTGTCCCACACCTGCTTAGTTTTTTCTTCCTTTTACTGCCAAAACAGTCGGTTAGTAGCAAAATGCCTATGAAAGCATGAAGTTCAACAACATTCGTGTGTTTGGTGTCCCTGTCTCGGCTAAAATGCTCCTTTATATGGTCAATATAAATGTTGGTTGATGTAACTATAGTTCCAATAACGTTAAAAAGTACAAAGCAATCAAGTGCACTGAGTGCTTCCCTACCCTGTCCAGTTGGTCCTGGGAGCCGAAAAATAATGTCGTCAGTTCTGGTTCGTACATTTCTGGGCTGAGGGAATAGTTTTTCGACTGGTCCCTCACCATGTATAAATTTGCAAATGGGATGTCCTCTTCATCACTGGATTCTTCTTTTGCATTTGGCACCAGGTCATTTTCGGCATTTTTCACTTCATCCTTTTGTGGGACATCTGCTTCTTCGGTGTCAAAGAGATCGTCCTGGACATCTAAATGGTCATCTCCAGCATCGTCACTATCATTCTCCACAACATCGTCCTCATCGTAAATCTCACCAAGCAATATGTCCAAAGTGTTTGGTGCATTTATAACGATGTTAATCACGTGGGGATCAAGTGTCACCCAACTGACTTTCAAGTGCAATAACACGGGCCACTCCTCACTATAACATACAAAAGCACACTAGTCAGGTAGCTGGAAATATAGGTGGAAGGTACTGAAGCCCCTACCACTCCCCTCCACCACACTGCTTTGCGGTAACGAAAACAAAGGAGCTGGGTGACAATGGTCACCTGCGCGAGTACTGGAAGGTTAAAGGAGCATTTGACTCATTGTACCATCATTATCTATTTTGGCATTTAACTCACGTTGGATGTGGAGAATCCTTTGTAGAAGTGATAAAGAGCCTATACACCAGGCTCGGGTACAATTGTGTGTAAATGGAACATTATCCTCGCCGTTTCATCCACTTCTCGAGAACCCTGGTCGAGACCTCCAACTGCACATTTCAAGCCAGAGTGTTAAACATGAACCGACTCCGCCAACTGTCACGAAGCACTAGAATCAAATATGTGAACACTTATACACTCTCTAAACTATGGTATGTGGTGCAAATACTACCCGTGCCTACCCAAACAGCTGCGAGAATCCGGAGAATGTTCACATGCTTTCTCTGGCACAGCCACCTTTTCAATGTAGCTCATAACACACTATGCCTACCACTAAGCCTCCTGAGTATCAACCGACAAGCACAAGCCTTATTTTTGCAACGCCATATCACCATGATACTCCAGCATGAAGATAGCATCATGGCTCATGTGCTACACTCCATGATAGATGAAGTGGAACTATGTGCCCCAATTTACCCAGGTGTTATACCCACTAAATTTCTCTATTTACGAACAACCATAGTGCAAATTTGTTACATGTTGATGTTCCTTCCAAATGTGGATCCTTCTGATTTAACAGTCAAATCTCTATCAAAAATGCTGCAAACCTGGATGAAACATATTCCGTGTAATGT
This sequence comes from Lepisma saccharinum, assembly GCF_977018435.1. NCBI lineage: Eukaryota > Metazoa > Arthropoda > Insecta > Zygentoma > Lepismatidae > Lepisma > Lepisma saccharinum. Next base: position 59,738,217 of record NC_139238.1, on the reverse strand, counting down.
CCCATTATTCCCCAATGTGTGCTGGAACATCGTGTGGGGAAACCTAGCAACAACCCACCTCGCCAATCAAGTGTGCTAAATATGGTACTTAACTGTACATGATGCTATCGTCACCAGAGCATGATTGTAGAGATACCATATGGCAGACACCTCCCATTGTACGAAATGTGCACAGGACGACACCTTAGTGCATCGACTCATGACATGTGTGACAGTCGTGGAACATTGGAAACATCTCAAGAAGTTACTTGGAATCATATGCCGCAGCTCCACGAACGACTTTACGGTGAACCATATATTAACTCCAGAGTTTCAGTATTTTCCTCTCACAAGAACACATGCAGTGCAATTTCTCATATGACATTATGTTTATTATGTGCTTGGCAACCAACCTCATGTACAAAAACTGTCATTCAAATTCTATGCCAGTGAACAATATTATAAAAATGATCAGATAACCTGTAAAACCTTGTATGCATATTTCTTACATGTGATCCTTTGAAATTCATGCCCCAATGTAAAATCTGTGTAAGTAATAACTTCCTTCAAATTATCTTATTGAAAAAAAAAAAAAAAAATAGTTCAGTCAGGCCCCTTGCACCGGCGGCAAAAAGCTGAAAAGGGTAAATTTCAGAATTCATTTGTCTGTGCATGAACGAAGTCACCACCAGTCGGCATTGATGCTAAATCCTAAATTACTCATTAAAAATTTAGTTTAAGTCTCTATTAATCAATAATAATTTATTGGACGTGGTTTTATATTTTATTTCTCGCCTTTTGCTTCTTAAACATGTATAAGAAAAACCGTATTTTGTAGTCATTGTTTATTTATACATGATGTCATGTAACATCGTTCCATCATGAACGTCACGTATGAATGTGATGTCGATTGATAAATCGACGAACTTGAAATAAAAAGCTTCAAGAATTACTCAAAATAAAAAGTACAACCAAAATGTGCTATACTGTGCATCGTTCTAATCCAAAAAAAGGAATCCAGAGCTGATCTTTATAAAGGAAATCTTGAAAGGTTAGTTAGTTATGAATTGTGCTCACTCTTATGTGTGTATTTACAGCGTAAAAATGATTTTGTTTATAGGAAAAAGTTGTCAAAGAGTATTTTTTCATTTAAGTAGAATGGCATATGGGATCATATCATAACAGTTGGGATGAAAAGTTCGTAGGCTGACTCATAGATGGCGTTACTAGAATTAAATCCATGTGATTTTTACTTAGTACTAACCTTCAAAAGATACGTTTATAAATTTCACAGCTGCCGGATAATTTGTTCGTGAGATATAGCATTGTGAGTGAAGCAGCTTTTGTTACTGTGAAAAAATGGATAAAAAAGAATTTCGTGTGTTAATGAAGCATTGCTTTTTGGCGAAAAAAAATACTGTTGAAGCCAAGGCTTGGCTTGATAAACATTATTCGGACTCTGCACCAGGAAAATCAACCGTTGAGAAGTGGTTTGCTAAATTTAAACGAGGCGAAATGAGCATCGAAGACGATGCACGCAGTGGACGCCCCAAAGAGGCTGTTACCAACGAAAACATCAAAAAAGTCCACAAAATAATTTTAAATGATCGTAAAGTGAAGTTGATCGAGATAGCTGAGATTATTACATAGCATTGTTGGAGCGTTTAAAGGATGAAATCACGAAAAAACGGCCCAATTTGAAGAAGAAAAAAGTACTGTTTCATCAAGACAATGCACCGTGTCACAAATCAATGAAAACGATGGCAAAATTATATGAATTAGACTACGAATTGCTTCCCCATCCACCATATTCTCCAGATCTGGCCCCCAGTGACTTTTTCCTGTTTGCAGACCTTAAAAGAATGCTCGCTTTAAGAAATTTAGCACTGATGAAGAGGTAATCGCCGAAACTGAGGCCTATTTTGAGGCTAAAGAGAAATCGTACTATAAAAATGGCATCGAAAAATTGTATGACCGCTATAATTGTTGTATCGCCCTCAAAGGCAACTATATTGAATAATAAAATCGAATTTTGTCAAAAAAATATTTTTTACTATGTTAGCCTACGAACTTTTCAGCCCAACTGTTATGTTGATTAATATATGTGAATGTATAATGGTGTAGATTGTGTAATGTAATGATATTTACAAGTTCCACAGGAGAAGGAAAGCATCGTGAATACTGGAAATCACATTGAAATAATTTTATAAAGTTCAGAAAAACAATTTGTCCGTGTTAAAGATGCAGAAAATTGTAATGTGTGGGTACTAATTATGTATTGAAATGTATGTTGTGCGATTACTCGTGCTTCTAATCGCTGCTTTTGTGTTTTTGTTTCCACAAACTTTAACAGATCATGGAAAGTTTGTAAATACTTAGGCAATGAAGCCTACCAATATTTAGACGATGAAACCTATCACACTTAAAACGTATGGATTGTTATACCATAATCACATAGGAGCATAATTATAATGCTAAAATCCCTCAAACTTGATAAGTGGAAATACAGTTTTCTACATAAAAGTTCAATAATGTGTACTTATATACCTACATGAATAGAATTCGATTCAGCTTTAGTCCAAATGTACAGTTCCCTTATTTCTTTCAGATTCATATTGCATCTTACTTTATCTTACTCTGTGGATTCCGATGGATTCTGGAAAGCATGGTTTGGTTACAACATCTTATTTGGAATTACTTTTAGGTGATTAAAAGGAATTTTCAAAGAGAAATGCAATCTAAAGCAACAACCAAACATGATCAACGGACTGGGAGAAGGAAAGAAAATGAAAGTAAATAAGAAAAGAAAGAATGCAAACCCAAAGTAGTGATATTAAGTGATAGTCATGGAAGAAATTGCTCAAATCTTTTATCTGAGTATCTGCCGAACTGTGAGGCAAGTGGCATTGTAAAACCAAGTGCAAAACTAAAAGATGTTTTAGATGATTGTAAGAAGCTATGTTCAGACTTGACTAAGGAGGATAATATTGTGATAATTGGTGGTACAAATGACATAGCGTACAATGAATCAGAGGTGTATTTGCAGGAACTAAAAACAAAACTTGCCATCCTGAAGAACCCAAATGTGCATGTAATCCAAATTCCTGCAAGACATGACCTCCCAGAATGGTCAATAATAAACAAAGAGATTAAGAAGACAAACAGAAAAACTGAAAACCTCATCAATGAAATAGACTATGCAAAGGTAATAAAAGAAAATAACAACAGAGAAAATTTCACCATGCATGGCTTACATTATAATGTAAACTGAAAAAGAAATTTGTGTCAGTACATAGTTATAAGTATTGCAAGTAATCAGGGAAACTCATAATGTCTGAGTAAGTACAGAAACTGACTCAGTCATCATTACCATTTACACAAAGCAGGTTATCTATATCACAATGCAATAGGAATTGTATTATGTTACTTCACCTAAACATAAGATCTCTTAGAAATAAGTTAGATGAGTGAGAAATAATAATTGGGGAAATAAAATACAGCATTTTAAGTATCAATGAACATTTGCTACGGGATGGAGAATTACAAATGTATAAGCCACCAGGTTTTAGGCTTATGACTGGTTACTGCAGATCGAGCATGAATCATGGAGGGGTATCATTATATATCAATGAAAATTTAGATATTAGTTTCTCAGTTTTAGATGTCGTCAGTTTTGTGTAGAGTGGTGTTTTGAAGTTGTTGCGGTACTATTACCATATTTAAGAATAATTGTCATCTCCATCTATCGAGCACCTGAAAGGAGTATAGATTTTTTTTTTATTGAGCACTTAGAAAACCTTATATCACACCTTAATACAGAATTTAGTAAACACAAAATAATAATTCTTGAAGATATCAATATTGATATCCGACATGCCAGTCCTAAGCAATTATACCTTCTGAATATGTTAACTTCACTCGACTATTATTGTGCAAATGATAAACCAACAAGACTAGACTCATGTTTAGACAACATTTTAACAAATTTAGATAAACCCAGTTATGAAATTGGAATATTTAATACATTTTACTTTTCAGATCATAAAGGCCTGTGGTTCAAAGTAAATACTAATATGCCTCTGAACAATACACATACCCAGATCAAGTCTGCTAGGTTAATTAATGATGACAGATTGAATACACTGAGAAACAAACTAAAAGAAATTGATTGGTTTTACTTAATTACTTCTTTGCAAATGTAGGCATTCGACAATTTTATCAACACTATTTCCAAAATATACAATGACTGCTGCCCTGAGTCCTTAAGAAAGAAAAACCAATTAAGGCAAAATGAAAACAAAAGCACCTTGGTGAATGGTATACTCCTCAATTAACTCAATTAAAAACACAACTCATGATGTATTATTATGGATATAAAAATAATAAGGTGGATAAGGCTAGATATCTGAAAATTAATAGTATTTATAAGTCAAAAATAAAGAAGCCAAACTTGCCGCAAACGATCACTTCATTAATAATTCCAATAATAAATGTAAGGCAGCTTGGGATATTATTAAAACTGAGCTAGGCAAAGTGAAGTACAAACCAAATGAGAATATCTCAATTACCCCAGATGAATTTAATGACTTCTTTGTCAAGTCTGGAAACTGTGATCCCACAAAGATCAATGCTGCAAAAGATTGTATCCACGGTGATGTAAATGGTGTACCAATAAAACATGACAATAGTAGTAATCTGCCTAGATTCAGATGGTATGAAGTTAAGCCAATGGATAATATTAAAGCAACACAAAAATTAAACAATTCAAAATCTGAGGATTTCTATGGTTTATCAAACTTTGTTATAAAAAGAATTATTGACGTTATGCAGTACCCACTTTCTATTCTTATTAATTGGATGTTTGACAGTGGGTGTTTCCCTACATGTCTCAAAGTCTCAGTTGTTGTTCCAATACATAAAAAGGGAGATAAGTCCAATCCAAGTAATTACCTTCGAATATCACTTGTGCCTATTCTATCAAAAATTATAGAACACTCCGTATATATTCAGCTAGATGAGTATTTTTCAAATAATAATTTATTCATAAATGCTCAGAATGGTTTTAGAGCTCATTCATCTACCACAAAAGCAAATGAAAGCATTGTTGCAACAGTACTGGATGCTTTGAATCTAAACTTTCTGTGAGTGCAACACTTATTGATTTAAGTAAGGCTTTTGATTCAGTTTCACATCAATTGCTGATAAAAAAGGTACGCTCTTATGGTATCCTCGAAGCTGAACTCTCTCTCATAAAATTGTATTTATCAAATAGACAGCAGATGGTCATTATAAACAGTAAACAATCAGATCTCCTAAATATTGAAAGCAGAGTGCCCCAAGGTTCTGTTCTTGGTCCTTTCCTTTTTAATGATCTAACCAGCTTCATAGCCCATAAAACAGTTTTGTATGCAGACGATACCACTTTCCTCACAATTGGCAATAATAAATACATACTTGCTGGACAAAGAAGTAGAATAGAAATCCTCTCTCTGGTTTGAAACTAATCAATTGACTATTAATCAAAACAAAACAGAGAAAATAATCTTCACCCTAAATAAGGATATTGAATGTACGTCAGTAAAGATTCTTGGTCTACATCTAGATTCAAAATTATCCTGGGATGTGCAAATAAACAAATTATGCTGAAAACTGCCAAGAGTCATTTTTTTGTTAAATAAACTTAGATCCTGTGTAAGTGAAAATTTATTGGTACAATATTATTATTATTATGCTTTTTTTTCATAGCCATTTAACATATGGGGTTTTATTATGGGGTAACTCGTCAACTGCTGGCAATGTATTCATTTGGCAGAAAAAGGCAGTAAGAAATATGGCTGGAATATTCAACCAATCTGTTTCATGCAAACTTTTTTTCAAACAATATAAAATAATGACTGTTCCATGCCTATACATATTTACAGGGTGTCCCACGAATGGCGCAACTGGGAATAAAACACAACAAACAAAATGTGTGTTTAGTGATGGTCTATGACATTGAAATACTGGAAACAGGAAAAAAGAAAATGAAAATTATGGTGAAAAAAGTGTTACTTACCTACTCCTGGCAACCATGCAATGCGATAAGAGTGCCCACCGAACGAGAACAAAAGAATCAGTTAGTTGTGTACTCAGAACTGTTTGAGCCGTGCATTTCGCATTGTTCGTAGGGGAAGATTAGAATTGTTCTGTGAAATGAAGTACTCTGTGGAAGAGAGGGTGTTCGTTGTGGAACATTATTTTTGTTCAAAATCGTACGCTAGTGTAAAAACTGTGTTTCGCGAGAAATATCCGAATAACAGTGTTCCAGAAAATTCGACGATGTATTGACTTGTTTCCAGATTTCGTGAAACAGGATCAGTTAATGACAAACCCTACCACAGACAACCACCAGTTTTGACACAAGGTGTGCTGCAGGATGTGGAGCAGAGAATATCACAATCTCCCAGGAAATCTGTTCGTAAACTTGCTGCACAGTCAGGTGTACCAAAAACATCAAGTCACCGAGCGTTAAAACAATTGCACCTACATGCATATAAGGTACAGGCTGTGCAAGAACTGAAGGAAGCAGACAAAGGTGCATGTGTAAGATACTGCCAGTGGTTTAGAAATTTTATTAGAGACAATGGTGTGAATATTTTGGATAAGGTTTTATTCACGGATGAAGCATGGTTCCACTTAAATGGATATGTCAACAGTCAAAATTCTCGACACTCGTCAAGTAACAATCCCCATTTGTTACATGAACAATCACTTCATCCACAAAAGATCGGTGTGTGGTGCGCGATTTCGCGGAGAAAAATAATCGGTCCATTCTTTTTCAACACAACAGTTGACGGAATAGTTGATCGTGACCTTATCACACAGTTTATTTCTCTGTTGGAAAGTGATGAACGTGATTGTTGGTTTTAACAAGACTCCGCAACATGTCACATGTCTAATGAAAGTTTAGACATGTTGGCAGAGTTTTTTGGCGACCACATTATAAGCAAAAACGTATGGCCCAGTCGCTCCCCGGATCTGACGTCTCCAGATTTTTTTCTGTGGGGTTATTTGAAACAAACAGTTTACATTAATAACCCAAGAACACTTCATGATCTAAAAATAAACATTTGCACAGCCATTAACAATATAAACCAATCAACCTTGCATAAAGTTGCTTCCAACATGATAAAACGTGTTGATGAATGCCTCAGGGAAAATGGTTCTCATTTTCAACATCTTTTGTAAAGCTACACTGCCTGTTACGTGCATTGCATGGTTGCCAGGAGTAGGTAAGTAACACTTTTTTCACCATAATTTTCATTTTCTTTTTTTCCTGTTTCCAGTATTTCCATGTCATAGACCATCACTAAACACACCTTTTGTTGCCTTCAAACATCAACAGTGTTGCCACTGTACCTCATAATTTTTTTAAAACACCCATTTGAACCGGTACGCCTTTACGAGGCATTTCAGGATTGGCTATACGCAAAAACGATCGTTTTTTTTCTCTGAACTATAGATGGCGAAATAGTCCACCTACCCAAGGTGGAAATTGACGTCCACATTTCCATACGAATGTTTGACATGCAATTTTCCATGCTTCGTGGAAAAATAAATTTACACTTTCACTTACATTTGGCAACACTGCATGAACAACACTGCACCCCGTTTGTTATTTCTATGTTTAAAAATATCTACTTGGACAGGGCTAACATTTGGTGTATGACTTATGTATGTACAGGTTTCGGTTACAAAGTAACGCCACTCTTAATTCCAAGTTGCGCCGTTTGTGGGACACCCTGTAGCTCCCTAATGTTTATCAAAGAAAATATTCATAAATTCAACATAAATCACTCTGTACACAGACACAACACAAGATTCAGTTATAAGTTGGACACACTACCAACCAGGCTAAGCAAAGTACAAAATAATTACAAACACATGGAAATAAAACTCTTCAACCAGTTGCCAGGGACAGCCCACTATGCACCTCTTGAAAGATTTAGAAAGGTTCTGCAAGACTGGCTAACAGAAAAGGTTTTCTACTCAATAGATGAATTTATTCTGCACTCAAAAGTAGATTTAAATGTCTAGAACTTTAAATATGTGCAATACTATTCTCTCCATACTCTCCCTATGTATTTATTATATATATATATATATATATATATATATATATATATATATATATATATATATATATATAGGCTTGTTTATGCTATTCTTGTATTGAGTTTTATATTTAGACTCGCGTACTTTCGACATGGCCTTTGGCCACGTCTTGTACGCTCGCATGCGTTACCTTCGGCCACGTTGTGGGCGCAATCATGTTATAGATGGGGTTCTTCATAGATCTTAATGACTGAAAATGTCTGCATGTTGTATTGGATGATGGGGAACATGTGTACAAGTTTGAAAAGTTTAGAAAGTAACTTTATGTGTGTATGGGCTCTAATAAATTACAAATATTCAAACTATTATTGTCTATTTTCTTAATAATAATAATCTGAGTAAGTAATAACCGTTTCAAGATAAGTAGTTGGATGTTTTGCATAAACGAATTGAATAGCGACTAAATTGAAAATGCAATATTTACGTATTTTGTTATTTTCACATTTTTGAACATAATTGGACAATAACTGTTTTCCGTCATTCTCCTCAAATTCCTACATTGCCTCTGTAATAAATTCTGATGCTCGTATTTTGAAATTCGAAAAGTCTAGCATAATTCCCTTACAGTAGTTTTCGGAGTGAAATTAAACTTTCTTTAAGTTCCCTAGAAACACCCGTTTCCATGGACAACAATAGTCACTTTAAGCTCTAAGGAATTGCATGTCATTATACACCATAAACATTTAGTTAAAACAAGCACGATGTAGATAATAATTTCGCATTGAGTTTACCAATATATATACGTAATTGTATCTGGGCTGAAACTCCTTATTATGTAGATGTCACCCTTGTTTGAGCCATCTTTTCAAAGCCAGGAGTTGATTCATCTGTGTGTTGCACATCTGTGAGAAATATAATGTATCTCGACAATTAAGAATTGAAGGAAACAATGTGTGCGAAAGAAATGCCCGTGGCAACGGTTGCTAAGGACGTGAAAAAAGGGCATTTTCACCCTTAAGGAAGGGCAAAGTGAGCGATTTCTTAATTTTCTCGGCCTTTCGGGACGATTTCATGGGGGGTCGTAATCGGGCGTTTTTCGCCTCCGGGGCTTCCTTCATGGAGAACATTTATGTCAGTGAGTCAGTGAGTGAGTGGTGGGATTGGGGCTTTATATATGTTGGACTCGCGTACTTTCGACGTGGCCTTTGGCCACGTCTTGTACGCTCACATGCGTGACCTTCGGCCACGTTTTGGGCGCAATCACGTTATAGATGGGGTTCCTCAATTACCTTAATGACTTTGAAAATGTCTGCATGTTATATTGGATGATGGGGAACATGTGTACAAGTTCACTAATTTGTAAAGTTTAGAAAGTAACTTTATGTGTGTATGGGCTCTAATAAAGTACAAATATTCAAAATATTATTGTATATTTTCTTAATAATGAACTGAGTAAGTAATAACCATTTCAAGATAAGTAGTTGGATGTTTTGCATAAACGAATTGAATAGCGACTAAATTGAAAATTCAATATTTACATATTTTGTTGGCCGCGGTGGCTCAGTCGGTAACGCGTCTGACTACCATGCTAAAGGTCCCGGGATCGATCCCCGGCCGGTTCAAATCCGGGAACTTTTCTAACGATGGAAGCGGCCCCGGTGCCCACCCAGCGTCGAATAACATGGGTACCTGGGGGAAACCCTGGGGGGTAAAGGCGGTCAGGGGCGTGAGGCTGATCACATCACCCCCACTCACGACCGGGATCAAGAAAGTGTGGGGCGTTACCCCCACACCCCCTATTCACCTTCATGGCATGGCGCTATGCACAGGGGAGCACTTTACCTTTACATATTTTGTTATTTTCACATTTTTGAACTTAATTGGATAATAATTGTTTTCCGTCATTCCCCTCAAATCCCTACCTTGCCTCTGTAATAAATGCTGATGCTCGTATTTTGAAAATCGAAAAGTCTAGCATAATTCCCTTACAGTAGCTTCCGGGGTGAAAATAAACTTTCTTTAAGTTCCCTAGCAACGTCCGTTTCCATGGACAACAACAGGCACGGCAAGCTCTAAGGAATTGCATGTCATTATATCCCCTAAACATTTAGTTAAAACAAGCACGATGTAGATATTTATGCATTGAGTATAACGTAATTGTATCTGGGCTGAAACGCCTTATTATGTAGATGTCACCCTTGTTTCAGGAACATTTTCAAAGCTAGGAGTTCATTCATCTGTGTGATATTGATCTGTGAGAAATATAATGTATCTCGACAATTAAGAATTGGAGGAAACAATGTGTGCTGCAAAAGAAATGCCTGTGGCAACTGTTGCTAAGGACGTGAGAAAAGGGCATTTTTGCCCTTAAGGAAGGGCCGATTGAGCGATTTTTGAATTTTCTCGAACTTTTGGGACGATTTCATGGGGGGTCGTAATCGGGCATTTTTCACCTCCGGGGCTTCCTTCACGGAGAACATTTATGTCAGTGAGTCAGTGAGTGGTGGGATTGGGGCTATATATATATTGGATTGGATTGGATATAGCCTATATGCTATTCTTGTATTATGTCTTATATTTCTGTTTATACTATTCTTGTATTAGGTATGTCTATACTATTCTTGTATTATGTTTTATATTTGTACCAATGACGACATCTATTGCATTTTTGCAATGCTTAATGATTAATAAACATATTGATATTGATATTGATATTGATATTTAACTATTTGGTGTAGAACTAGCCCAGTCTAGTTCGCTGCACTTGTTGACATTCAGTGTGTTGCAGGTGTACCCTGGTCTCAGGTTGGTGCAAGGAAATGCTCTTCGACCAACTATACATAGTGGTGTTCAAGTTTAGAAAATTCAACAAATGCCTGTCTTCTGCTTGAAATGTTCATTTGATTAGTTAGCATGCACCACATGATCATACACCACATGCTACACTGCTCCAGAACATAATGCAAATGCTGCAGACACCAAAAGTACTGCTTGACACCAAATTGACGAAGTACAAGAGTTGGTGTTGCACCGTATAACCAACTAGACAGTTTAGTGCAAAGAGAGTGAAAAAGTGCAGTGAACTAGATTGGGCTATTGTAAGCCAAACTTGTTTCTTTTTTTGGCAAAAGTTAGGTTAGGTAGTAAGGTTCAGTGGGACATAACTGCTGAGTAGGTTCGGAAATTTAGTTCAATTGCCCTCTTCTACAATAACAGTAATTTTTGTATTTGCATTGTCCCACACTTTATGGTTCAAAGCAAAGAATGTAACTTACAATGAGAAATAACGTAAAAATTAAGTAACTATGAAGAAATTGAACATATTACATTAAATAAAATATTTACAAGTAGGTAACATTTTCCCCCAATATAATGGACCTTCTTTCATTTTATACATGACTATTCTTGTATGATCTCAATTCAACAGAAACTAACAATGATCCAGTAAATGGATGTTCCTTTAAGTATATTTTGTTTGTGATGGCAAGCTTTTTCCTTAGATCACAAATGACTATGACTATATATTTTTTGAATGACAAAAAATGGAAAATATGTAAATCTTGTTGCATTATGTTGTATAATTACATGTTTCTAAAATAATTTATTTTCTCTTACAGCTCTGATATGGATGGAAAGAAGTATTGCAACAATATGTTATTCACAAAACTTAAAAATAAAGAGTATGTGGAGTGCAAGATAAAGTTTGTGCATGATGCATTCCCAGATGTAGAACCAAGTAAGTACATTGCATTGTGGATTGTGAATGTTGTCAATGTTGAGTTCACTTTGCTCACTTGCTTCACCAACATTTGCCCCAGTGGGATGCTAGCATATACAGTTTTCTTCTAAATTCTTAAAAGAGGTAGTGATATGATCTAAATCATTCAATCTTACAATTTTGGAGGTTATCTTCATGCTTGTCATGTGTGGAAAATTTTGTAAGAAATTTAAATGGGACGCTGCAAGTTACATTATTTAAAATGTGATTTTAAACTTTTACTGTTGTGTTTAAAGTCTTTTATTTTTATAAAGAATTCTGGAGGACTTCAATGCATTGTCATTTGTTAAGCAAAGTATATTAATTGCCAATGTTTCAATAATTGATTGATTGATTGATTGATTTGTTGTTTTAAGTCCACTTTATGCACAGTAAGGCTAATCGGGACTGGACCTACAGTTTAAAGTGGGATCCGAACCACTTGTGCCTCCACCGGGTATCGAACCCGGGACCCCTTGGTTACAAGGCAACAACGCTACCACTGCGCCATCGGGGAGGCCAATTTTTCAATAAATACATGTACCTGTATAACAATGTGTTTGTTTATTATCCCTTTCATAAGTTATTAGCAATAATATATAATGTTTTACTTTTCTACAGAATCATTAATAACTCATAAAGTGTAGTGCATTTAATGTGAAATTGTTATTTTTTGTTCGGGAATGTTTCTGAGAATTCCACGAGAAATAGAACATGTCACCATAGTGAGTTTTAAATGGTTTATTTGATGGACTTTCATTAACAGTATTACGGGAGCATTGAATATAGTGGAAATTAATTGATCTAGGATTTTTAAGACTTATTTCAGTCTTTTATTCTACATTCAATGTATATTTAATGTTAACAATATAATTTACATTTGGAATAGCAAATAAGATGTTTGAAATGAATGGATGGATGAACGAGATAAAATTTTAGGGTGCATCGGAATGTATAACCATTCTGTACCCTTCAAAGTATACGAGGAAGAATCCTCTTTATCTGAAAGCCTTGCCTTAAAGTTAAAAAAGGGATGTAAAGAGTCCTTTGAGAAAGTTTACAAATGCAAGCTTGTAAAGGGACCATCAGGGGATTTGCGCAGCATGTTAAAAAGTTAAGATGACATTAAAACTTCCACACAGAGAGTGGCATATGTCACCCCTTGGTTTATTTACCATCAGCTTGAAATTTGGGCATTTCTTGTTTGTCAGTTAACTCTTTCAACTCTGAAATTCATTCATGCAATATTTATGCTGAATGTATGAATTTCATCATGTTCAATACTGTATTAAATATATGCATGTATAAAATACATGTATGTGCAGGGTAAGTAATAGGATCTTTCAGTGGTGTATATATAATTAATTTCATTCACTTTGATTCTTGATTCTGCATACTACATGACTGCATTGGTTTTGTATTCTAAGACATTCGTATTTCGAGTCCAGATTTTTGTGTAACTATGAAATATGTAATGCCATATGATGAAATTGTAGTCAATATGTAGAGTGGTTCGAGTAAGTAACTTCGAACAAAACTCGCCAGTATGACATATTCCTACTCCCATTCTACATTACAAATTAGGGATGTTTTACAAATACTACATGAATAAGCATGCAGTGATAAGTTAATAATAAACCTTACAAACATCCACTGATTTTTAGAAATGGGTTGAAATTACTCTCATGCAAAACAGAAAAGTGAAACTTTATACAACTTCGAGATGAGGTGGTTGCTATGTAGGCATTCTAGGTTAACTTGTGTAAGGTGTGACCTTTTTTTACTCTATTTTCCCATAACTATTTATAATCATCATCTTAGTAGTTTTACAGAGAAATAGATTGATAGAATTACAACGTAAAAACAATTACTACTTAATTCCAGAAGTTATTCTGTTTGATAACGTCCCCAATGAGCTGTGTCACTCATATCTATTATTTTATTATATTCTCTCATGGTAGATGGCACTGAATTAGTTTCTATGTTATATTTTCCAAAATATTATTTCATCTACAGAACACTGAAAGTAAGTTATGATAGAAATTAACTGTAGTGTATAATATTGCAAAATATTTACTTTTATGTACAACATAACACAACCCATAGTTCTACAGCATCGTTTCTCAACCTATAGGGTGCGATCCACTCCTGGGTTTGAGGGTCATTTGGTGGGTCGGGAAGTTGGGCTCGAAACTTTGTTTACTGGGTCTTAAAAACCTATTACATAAAATTACTTAGATATATTGTTTTAGTAATTTAAATTCAGACCGTGTTGTTGTAAAAGAGGACTTCGATGTTAGCAAATATGTGATTATGAACTGGGTGCACACCGGTTAGAGCTTTCTTTGTGTCATCAATTTTTCATAGCATCGTTGCGATTAGCCTAAAAGTGGAAAACTGCAATGCTAAATAAGAAACAACGACAGGGAAGGGGGTAAAACACATTGATCTACGAACAAAGTAATTGCTCTAGACTTTACACAGGATACAATCGGGATTTGCCCAAATGTCAGAAAATAAACTCATAATAGGGAGAATACGAAATAAAAATACTTATTACCATAGATAATACACGGACCATTTTTCATGCACAATGGAATGATTTACATGCTGGAATTTTAGGAACTTGTAATTATTTTCCTATGTTGTGCTTCTGGGCTACTAATTATGTATATCTCGTAACTTAGATGTAAAAATCATCCAAAAGTAACATGCATTAACCGAACAATGGTATTTATCCTTGTAGAACATTTTTATGCACTTAAATAAAATAAATAATATGACCTTACGATATATGTCCGAATTATTAGCAGAAAATAAAAGCAGGAATGGAAGAGTGGGGTCAGCGGATCATTTCACTGAGATGCATTCAACTGTCACTGCCAAGAGGAAGACGTGATTGGCGGAGAGGTTGCTATGACAACAGTTTAAGTTTCGAAGGCACCGTATGGTGGGTTTTTGGTATACACACAGATTACAAAGGAGAGATAGGAAGTAAGCAATCTTGTTAATCTGTGGTTCAGTGGTATTGTTTTTGCTTCACAATATGAAGGTTGTAAAAACGAATCCGGTAGCGAATTTTTTTTTCTCATTTGTATTTTGATCATTCTGATTATCTTCGTCACTTTAATTGTATCGCATAACATGATATTTTCATGAAACATCGTATGGTTCACATAATTCGAAAAATTTAGATATGTGTTTATTTTAGTCAAAACTGGTAGAAATAATTATGTAATAATTTATGAATAATTTGTATCATGATTAGTAAGTACAATCCATTTTAAAATTATCAATTAATTATTGAATCATAAAAAATTATAACATTACGTAATTGTGAAATTAAAACCTCATCATTTCTAAAAGAAACAATGATGTCTTAGAACTCAATCTTTCAACTGAGGGAAAATACATTACTAATGTTTTTACTTATTTTCTGTTGTGTCAGAAAAGAGCATTTAATTTAATTATGTCGACATAGAAGACTTTCAAAATTGTGATTCATCTGCATTAGGAAAGTTATGTGACTTTTTACAGTATTCAAACAGCATATTCCATATCAACGATTCATAAGCAGTTTTTACACATGAGAAAAGTTGTATTGTGCTTATAAATATACTAAGCTGTTTTGTTAATATAATACTACTAGTTTCTGCCATTGAGGTCCAAAGATACAAAAAAACAAATATTTTGTACAGTAATGTTCCAAGGGATTTGTCTCCTTTGTGACCAGTGAATTTGTGCTTGCAAGGGTAAAGATGCTAGCAATATAAATAATAATATTCAACAACACATAGCGCAACAGCCCTCAAAGGGCCTTGGCCTATCTCTGGACTGCCAGTCTCCCTCCCACAATACTACCTAGAGGTGGAGATCTTCAACCCGTAATGGGGTGACGTGGGGTCACCATGTCGAATCCTCAGCCGTTACAGGATATTTCAAAGATCGGGTTATGCTACTCACTCGTAGGTCCCCAATTACCCCCACTATGGTATGTTACCGTTGGTCCTATATGCAGGCAAGAAGCCAGAGACTGAAGCCAGGTGGACTCGAACAAATGCAGTCCCGCAATCGGAGTCAAATGTGTGTAGTTTATATTTCAATGCAGAAGACTATGTACGGAGTCCACTAGCATATGCAGGATTTTTTTGGAAGGGCTGGAATTGTAAAGATGTAATTCTAGGAGGCAGAATACAACATTAAAATGTTTCATTTTAAAAGTTGTTCCAAGACAAGAGTGGTTGGTTGTCTGGTGTCACTTTACGAAGACTTTGCATTTATCACTTTGTTTTTCTTGAATTTTCTCAAAATTTCGGAGCCGGCCCCCTTGACGGAGTGGTTAGCACATCACGCTATGACGCCAGGGGTCCAGGGTCCTTTGACATGGTTGTTTGTGAGTGTCCATTCATCAATTTCATATCATGGCTCATCGTTAACTTAACAATTAGCCAAAACTAGCAGAAAAGTGAAGTAAAGTAAACTAAAGCAATCAATCAATCAAAATTTCAAAGGGGACTATAGCCCCATCAGTTCCCCTCTATGTACACCAGTGGCGGAATCTAAACATCTAAACATCCTAGCACAGAAGATGATTTTAAAATTGAATGAAGATTCAAGAAACGCCTTCTGTAAATAAGACTTGTTCACCTTCCATTATGTCCATAAACATGTGTTCACAGAAAATGCGAACAGCATTGACTCCATGTAGGTACGAGGGAGAGAGAGAGAGACGATCTTCGATTCCACCTCAAAAACTCTCAAAAGGTTTGGTCTCATTTTCATCTCAAGTTCTAAAAGATCACCACAACTATCTCAAAATTCGAGACAGGACTGAGAAAAAATAGAGATTTTTCTCATCTCCTCACCATCTCTACTTTCAACAAACTCTCCATCGGCCAATAGGCAAAGTTTTCCGGACATCTTTTGACAAAGTTAATAACTTTAACCCGAGAAAGCCCAATGTCACCTGTAGGTGACAGCTTTTTAATATTTTTTGTTATTGTATGCTGTGGCCGGGAATATATTTTTTCTATGTCAAACTGTTCATTTACTTTTTCTGAACTGAATTGTTGCACTTTTGAACTGAGGGACATCTTGTGGAACTTTCTGGAACTATTGAAGTAAAGATGGCTGGCCTTAGGAAGGATGACACATCACCTGCTCCTGGAGAACGACGTTCAAAGACATCAAAATGGTAAGATGATTAGAAGTTTATTACTTTTACTTACTCTTAAAGGTTTAAGGTTTATGTCTGGTAAATATAAATTTTCTCCCTGAACAATTAGTTGGTGTAATTGTTGATTAATTTTGTAGTGTCACCTGTAGGTGACATTGGGCTTTGGAAGTCATAAATGTATAAAGGACTAGGACATAATTGCATTTTAGCGTTAATTTTAATAATTATAATTGTAGTAAAAATATAATTACAATATTGTAACAATGATGTAAAAATAATAATAAAAATATATAATTTTAATAATTTTAGTATTCCAGTGAGTAATGATTTATAATTATTGTAAAAACAAGAATAAAAACATTGAGACTTGAAAAATAAACACAAAGAAAATGCTTTCCTCATCAATAATAATGATAAATCTTGGGGACAAAACAATGCTATAGTATCTTATTCTGATATACACTGTAATGTTGTGGTATGTGTATTACAGTCTAGTACTAATAAAAAAAATAATACAAATTTTTGAACTTGGAATCTACTATCATTTCTGGTTGAATTTGGATGAAGCATTATAACTTATTGAAGAAAATGATGATGACATTGATGAGGTTCTTTTCCCACTTGATGATGATGGATTCACAGATGAAGACAGTGGGGATGAGAATTGCACAGATGTCAATCGCCTTCCTCCAGCAAAGCTCCTCGCCGAGGCGGAAGTTGTCACAAGAAGTTATCATGATTCACAAGAGGCCACAACAATTGAAGAGACAACAATTGATGCAAGTGGAATCGGGAGGGCATGTTCATGGGTGGCGTCGATCGTTTCGACCAGAACATTCACTCCTTGAGGGTCAGTTTCAGGGGTAAAAAGTGGTGGTTCTCCTTGTTTGCCTTTGGAATTGATGCAGCATGCCACAATGCATGGTTGATTTTCAAGAAAGTGAATGGCAAAAATGTGACATATTGTGATTTCCGATGATCACTGGTGGAATCATACTGCCATTTACATGGAAACTCTCATTACAAAAGTCCCCAAATTGGTTCTGCGTGTACCAGATGAAGTCAGACAAGACATCAACATTGCCGAACATGTAAAGGTAGAGTGTTCTCAAAGAACATGTGAACACTGCCACAAGATGACATGGATAATATTTATGAGCATTACACATACACTGTTGGTACGAATTTCATACACATACATGAACAGGATAAAGTGTAAAGTGTTATGTCAAGTTCTGACATTGTTAATATCATCTGTGTTACATAAAAATGAAAAGGGAGGTATAAAACAGAGATGTTCCATGGTATAAGTTTCACGTTATGTTCATTTTGGTACCTTGAATGCCCAATGTCACCTACAGGTGACACCCCTGTATTTTCGAATATGATAATAAAATCTTTATTTTTTCTTCATTTTATTCCATTTTGATGCAAAACCAATAAACCCTGTTAATATGATCACAAAACTCACCGAAATAAAGTAATGGGCTTTCTCGGGTTAAGTTATGGGGTGAGGGGGGAATGGGTGATAACTTAATTTAGAGAAGCACTTAAGGCTAAGCTGGACCATTGACTGATGCCAACGAAGTTGTTTTATTAGCTTTTTTTTGTGTTTTGTATGATGAGTCTATTCACAAAATACGAGATCATTGTGCATTAAATAATTTTTAAATAAAGGATATAAGGATATAAATGAACCTAGTTACTTCGCAATCGATTCCGTAATTTTTGAATACCAACTTTTCCCCCTTTTAAGCTAGCCTTTCTTCGATAATTTAATCAGTATTCGACCTACAGCTTAAATTAGGATATAAACATTTGAATCGAATTTAGGACACCTTGATTCAATTCAAAGGTAATAACAGATCTAAGCCATCAAAACCTTTCATTTAAATATAAGACATCCATTTGGTCCATTAATTGATTGATTTCTTGTTCTTACTTTTTCAGTAAGGCTAATCGGGACTAGGCCTACAGTTTAAAGTGGAATCAATTTGGATTAACGTCTTAAAAGCAACTACTGTATATTAACTTCCGAATAAGAATAAAATAAAAAAGTAAATAATGAGCAGCAGTTACTGTGAATTATCATTTTGAATACCTCTTGAACGCACAACTGCTTAAATGTACCAGATTAACAAATAATATTACACCAAAATAAGAACTTTCCTTTGGTATAAGCCTTATATTATTTAATTTAGTAACATTTCAATATATTACATGTACATTAATCTTCTTCAAGAGTTAAGAATACATTGAAATCTAATATGTTACAAGATATACATCTGCAAAGATTTGAGTAACAAATTGGACAGGGAAAGAACACAATTTTTTTTTAAAGTGTGGGATATTCTCAACCGACCCCAAATAGGAACAGTTTTTTCAAATGATTTTAAATGTCTGCCATTCTCCCTAAATCCATTTGTCAGCATGTTTATAATCCAGTAACGTTAATTCCGTGCTGAATCTGTAAAAATGAATCAGGTTTGGTGAAAATATTGCATCTTTCTATTAACATTAAGTATGCGAGTGAACTCTTTGCTACTTGTCTGTTTCTCACAGTTGTTTCGAGTATCTCTGCTTGTTGTTCTTTATGTGTGTATATTGCAACACTGTTCTTTCACATCATGTAGGTAAGTTCACAGACATGGAGAAATACATGCTTCAATGCAAAAGCGTGGTCCTACATTTTGTATCAGATAATTATCGGATGTTAGAAACAAGTAAAGTGTGGATTTTTTATGAAGTAGAATGCACGATGGATCAGGCATTGTGCATTTCTCTTCTGTCTGTGGTTGATTAATCCATACATGCTGTGAAATATGAAAAATTCCACAAAATGCATCACTACAAATAATCACAATTTTCAGTATCAAATACCAAGCAAATTAATCATGCGAAGGAAAATTTGTCAAATTTCAACTTCAATTTCAATGTTCATTACGAGCAATTAACACAGAATGAACTTTCTCATTCATGAATCTTCGTTTAAGCAGAGCATTACGCACTTCTCGTATGTGAGATTTGAAGATTTGTTCCCACGATACATCACGAGCAAGGAAGAAAAATAATTGAAGCACTCCTTAGCTAGCGGCCAGGGTTGGACCCTCTTTGTTGTTACGTAACAATGGAAAGCAACAATACCCCATCAAAACAATTCATTGTATATAAGGAAGCAGTCTTATATTAACAGTATATCAAAACAAAAGTTTGGGATCATAGACGTAACTTGGTGGAGTTCATTAAAATTTACAATGTAAGGATACTTTTGTTAATATCCTAAGACCTGAGGAACTTAGTAATAAATAATAAAATTTAAGATTTCGCAAATGTAACAATTATTTAGCAAATAATCTTGGGCACTATTTTTATGAAATGAAAAACTTTTTGACTCTGCCCCCCCAATAGTTAAGTCTCGAGTTCGTACCTACCCCCCCCCCCCCAAAAGTTCAGTCCCAAATTACACCTATGTTTGGGAAGTTGTTGCTTTCCAAAGATATAGCCCTCCAAACTTACTCATGTCTTACTATTCATGAAAAATGTACGGTATGGCCTTGAACTTCAATATTTCCTACAGAGGGAAATTTTTTTCAGGGTCTCAAATTTACACAATATTCATTTCTCATTACCTACTTCCACATATAAAAAAAAATCAGCCTAACAAGAAATACAACTATCTCACTTTTTTCAAATTTCAAAATAATGGCTCTTAATATTTAACTAGGTTACATTTTTGTAGATAAGAAACTCAAGTTTCAACATTGTTAGGGCATCACTTGTGCAGTAATATACTGTGTGGTTTAGAAAGTGGGGGACCATGATAACTGCAGCAAATTTGGATGACACCTTCAAATCACTCTTTAAACTACATTTTTGAAGAGTAAGAAAAAAAATTAAAATTTTAGGGCATAAATTAAGCTATAGTTTGAATTTTTATTTTTAATATACTACATGTTTCGGGAACATTAGGGGACCAAATTGAGTCACTAAAGTTTTGACCATGGGAACTGCCATATGCATAGCAGCCAGATATTTTGGAAGATGGATACCATATTCTATTTAGATGAAATCAGCAAAGACAATAAAATATGGCAAACTTATAACTTGTCATCGTTAATACATAGAGGAAATATTTATGCTTGAAACATCCAGAAAAATAATGGGAAAACACAACTGTGAACAAAGTGTATTGAAGCAGATTAAAAAGTCAGCTATCTTGTGTGCTTAGTATTTTTGTGTTATTTAATGGCCTGTGACTCATAAGGAAATTAAATAAATGAGACAAAACATGTGTTTGTAACTGTAGCGAAATTCATTCCAACATAGGCACAACACTGCATTTAAAAAATTATTTGTTTCATAATTTAAAGTAGTGAATGAAATATTCACTAATATTTAATAAAAGTGTGCTACATTGCAAGAAAAAAATATATTTTATCACAGGTAGAGTCAATACTTTCACAAATGGCAAGTTTCCTGGCAAGGTGAAGAACCAACTGATCACTAGAGAAAATGTTTAAATTTGAGTATTGTTGCAAGGAAAAGAGGGTAGCACACCCAATTGATAAAATTAAAAGTCTCACTGTAAAGAGGTTACATTATAACCAGTGTTTTTTTTCTTGGAAGTAATGTTCCTGCACAATTCAAGTTGATTTGTTATGTTACTGTGTGGGTTTGTTATTGTGTTCATTATAAGAACAGCTCAAAATTGAGTTATGTTCATAAACAAACATGATAAAATTCAATTATAATTTCCGGGTTTTCAAGGCGAACTTTTAAAAAAAAATTGATGGTTCAAGCTGTTTTCCATATTTCAACCTTGCATATTAAGGACCTCTCACCACCCACACACAAGAATATATTAACAAGATAAAGGATCTCTATCGTATCGTACCCAAGGTATTGGGCAAGATATATAAAGTCTTAGCATAGCAGGTATCAGAGAAAGGAATGCTGAATAAGTAATCAGGCAAAGGTCGGGTGATTGACTTGGAAGTCGTATGTGGCATGAGTGTTGGAATTGTCAGGAGGTGTGATCAGTTGGCGAGAATACGAGAGAGAGTAAGGACTACGGATTGTGAGAGAGGAGCAAAGTGGGGAACGACTATTGGACGATGGTGTGTGACAAGAGACAAGTGATAGTTGAGAGGACAAGCTAGGAACAATCTCCATATATTTGTAAGGCAAGTGATATCCTTTCCTTAACCAATCCACATCGGTTCAGTCATGGAGAGTATAAAACCCATATTCAATCTAAGCTAATTTCTATCGCCATTCCTTTAAAAGGTAACCTCTTGCATTTATCACATTTAGGCCAAGCGAGTGATAACTACCTGAGAGATGAATGAGGAATAGCTACATCACCCAATTAAATCTAGAGGTTCTAGGTTCGATCCCAAACGCAGCATGGGAGTTGCGTTACGTGGTGGAGGCTGCTTAGGGCTTCTCATCCATTTTTTGCAAATGCGATGAGAAAACACTGCAGTACGTAAAATACTGCGATTTTCATCTATTTCATCCCGAAATATGATGAAAATAATAGAGCCTTCTAGCTTTTCAAATTACGTACGTGCGATATGGCGCCGGAATTTTCACTTGTTAGCGCTTCACGTTGTGTTAATTATCAATTGTTACCAAAGAAAGCCAAAGGTAGGCCTAGCAATATGCTACGCGGTAAGGCGCAAATAAATAAGAGTAGAGTTTTAACTAGGTTATTCGGCGATTGGCTTGTGAAAAGATGAGAATTAACATTAGGATGTTGCATAAAGGTTGGTTAAGTATTTTAAAGATGTGTTCGGTACTGTCGTCACTCTGTTACACGATTGTTGAACCTAACTTATCAAATTTTTGGGAGAGTAAACAATTGAATTGCTGATAATGTCCTGTCAAAGCCACGGGGGGATGAGAAATGTAAACAAGCAACTTAGTGCTAATTTTAAGCTAATCAAGCATTTTTCCTGCGCATAGGCTAATCATAGAATCATGGCGCAATCTAGATTTATTCACCCCGACATTTTCAAAACTATCCAGTTTCAAGGTAACATTCACGAGGATGTATTAAAATTCATTGACAAATTTGAAAGTTTAGCTATTCTTAATGAGTGGAATGACTCAAAGAAAAGGCAAATGCTACCGGCATTTTTGGCTGATTCAGCATTGGAATGGTTCAATACTTGGAGTCGAACTCAGGAAGCACAGGCTATAGATTTTGTAACTTTAAAAACTAAAATTGTGGAAGAATTTACGGAACCGGGGGATACTTTTCAATTAGAAGAACAAATCAGATTACGCTTCCATCAGGAAAATGAACCTGTTTCAAAATATGTGAGAGAAAAACAGTTATTGTTATTAAAATTAGATCCTGCCATGGACATTTGTGAGCAAATTAAGCAAATAAGCGGGGGTTTACAACCTAACTTTATGAAAGAAGTTTATAACAGGGAATATGATTCAGTGCATGAAATGTTACGAGACCTGAAAAATGTTGAACAATTCAAATATCTTGTGCAAAAACGTAAAATTCTAGAAACTGAATGTGAGACAATGAAAGCTCTGTCATGTTCTGAATCGAGTCGAGCCTACATGCCGACTCAGCAAGCTATCACGTTGCAGCGCACGGTCAATGATCATGTTGACATAAGTTATTCTCAGGCTAATCGGGAGATCGAGGAAAGATTAAATGCACTACAACAAGACCTTGATCAATTACAGTCGAACACGGGACTCCAGTCTCATGAGTCAGATTTAGTTTCGCAATTTCAGAATCTTGAGGCTAAAGTAAATGCACTTGCAGAACATCGGAAAAAACATTCATTTACTGAGTCATCATTCTCATATCCAGTTAGAGAATATGAACATAGAGATAGAAACAATAGGGGAACCTATTACCATAATAGTAATCATAGAGCTCAGAATAGAAATACTTGGCATAACAATCACAATAATCATCTCGACACACAGTCGCAACGTTCACATAGGGGGCGATGGCGCAATGGCGGTAACCCTCGATTTCAGCGTTCGCATTTTTCATCTTCATCGCCGCGAACATTTTTGGAGCAACAACAGGGGCGCGATGATCCAAATAACCATACTAATCAGGTTGTAAATACAAATCATTCTTATTTTCGTCAGAACAGAAGCAATTTCAAACGAGTAAGACCTGCATATGACGGGGACCTAGGTGTAGGACCTACGGGGAAAACTCTAACGGTATCTACTTTTCCTTCTGAAGATCTGATTTACATCAATGTGAAAGTAGATGGGGAAATTCGACAGTTTATCCTGGATAGTGGAAGTCAAATTTCGGTAACTGGAGATAAGAACATACCAGTCAATGCCAAGCGATTTAATATAAATACTGCGATTAGAGGGGTCACTAATAGTCAACTGACGGTTAAGGAAATTGTGTTGCTACCATTTTCTATACATAACCAAACATTTGTTCATCCATTTAGAATCGTTAAGGATTTTAATCAAGTTACCATATTAGGAAATGATTTCTTGAAGGGACAAAAGGCTAAGTTAGATTTTGAGGAAAATAAACTTACATTGCATAGATTCGGCACACCTCCAAGAAACCAAATTAAAAATGAGAATAAGAAAGCTTTTGACGTGTCAATCAAAGTTTCCCATTTATTACAGCATGTTTTGCAACCAGAATTTGTAGCTGCTAAAAAGATAAAAGTGAAACCCAGGACACATTTGTGCATTCCATTGAAATTGGCTAATTCATATGACAAAGATAGGACACTCTTGGAACCGGACCTACAGTTTCAAGAGAAAACGGGATTGATGGTTGCCAGAGCAATTATTAATCCGGATTCGAATCTCATTTGGATCACAAATCCTTTAAATTATAATGTTACAATTAAGAAAGGCACTATTATCGGGAAAGCTGAAACATGGGATAGGCCAATCATGAGTAACAATAATGATGAGAATAAGGATGAAATTGGTGAACAGGCACAGGTTTTCGCGACGGAAGAGTCAGGGAACGTCAGTGACGCACGGGCGGACCCTAGTCGGTTTGATGTGAATCCGAATTTAGAACCTCAGCAAAAGGAGCAACTTTTGGCTGTTTCAATGAAATATCCACATGTTTTTGCGTGGTCAAAGGATGATATAGGTAGAGCCACGAATTATAAACATAGAATTCAACTAAAAGATGACACAGAATTTCACTTAAAATCCTATCCGATTCCAGTTCACCTTCGTGATGAAATTAAAGATCAGATTGAGACTTTATTAAAGCAAGGTGTTATTTCTCCTACAAAATCACCCTTTAACTCTCCAGTTATCCTTGTAAAGAAGGCAAAGGGGGGTTATAGATTATGCCAGGATTATCGCAGATTGAATGTTTCGTCTGTATTTGACGCTCTGGGTGTGAATAACATCAATGAAATATTATACAATATGGGGGGCAAGAAATACTACTGTACGGCGGACTTGAAGAGCGGATTCTTTAATATTCCTCTCACCGAGGACAGTAAGAAATATACAGCATTTACAATACCAGGAATGTCACAGTATCAAATGAACGTCGTGCCACAGGGCCACGTCAGTTCATCAAGTGCGATGACTCGTTGCATTCACCTTGCTTGCTCAAATTTAGATCCCAATCACTTTGCGCATTATGTGGACGATTTATTTTGCTTCGGAAATACCTTTGAAGAAATGCTCGTAACTCTGGAGAAAATGTTACAATGTTTACAGGCCGCGGGATTGAAGCTTGCAATAGAAAAATGTCACTTCGGATACACTGAGATTATTGCTTTAGGACATAAAATTTCAAAATTTGGCTATCGGATCAATGACAAAATCATTGATTCTATCAAGAAATATAAGACACCGACAACTGTGAAACAAGTTCGCACATTTCTCGGATTAACATCTTATGTCAGGAAGTTTTTAAAATCATATTCCGAGATGGCACTTCCCTTGCAAAAATTGATAGGAAAAAAGAAGAAATTTCTCTGGGGGGAAGAACAGCAAACTGCGTTTGAAAGGTTGAAAGAGGCTTTACTTACAGCTCCTGTATTAATGGCATATGATCCATCCAAAGAAGTAAGGGTATATACGGATGCAAGCAGTAAGGCTATTGGCGCAGTGATTTTACAACCGAATGCGAACGGTGATTTTCAGCCTATTTCCTATTGCAGTAGAGTTTTAAAAGACCATGAAACTCGACTTTCAACCATCGAGCAAGAATTGTTGGCAATCATATACGCATTTAAGTCATTCAGATTCTTTTTACTTGGGAGACATTTCGAATTATTTACCGACAATCAAGCAATCACATTCATTCGATCCTCAACGCAACTTTCAAACAAATTATTTAGATGGTACACGTTGATGGCCGAGTTCGATTTTACGCCAATTCACTGTAAAACTACACAAAATATGGCGGATGCTATCAGCAGGGAAACAGAACATGATCCAAAGGATGAAGACGAGGAGCTTCCAGAGCCACGTACATTGTTATTGTTAGATGAGACAATTGATGTTGCTATACACCAACGAGAGGATTCTTTTTTTGGAAATATCATTAATATTTTGGAAGGAAAAGAAGACGAGGGGGGCAACAACCCACCCAACCCCTCCCTGCAGAGGCAAGCTTGCTATTATGTTATGGAAAATGGACTTCTTTATAGACAACATAAACTGGGAGCTACGACTAAAAAATTATTATGTATACCGAAGTCACTTCGCAACACTATTATTGAGACATTACATAGTTTACCAGCTGGAGGAGCGCATTACGGCTTCACTAAAACATACAAAAATGCACTGGATAGGATTTACTTTCCATTTATGAAGAACCATATTCAGAAAATGGTCAAGGAGTGTGTAATTTGTCAGCAGAATAAGAGCATAAAAGGAGCGCCATATGGAGAACTTTTAACGTTCAACTCACAGAAACCATTCGATAGAATCGCTTTAGATTTTAGCGGACCGTATCCACCAAGTGGTTTGCTCCGCCATAAATACATACTAAGTGCAATCGATCATGGTACTCGATTTTTAATTGCTCAGTCAGTAGCAGATACTTCAAGTGAGACAGCAGCTAACTTCCTTTTTGAAAATGTAATTCTACGCTTTGGTTGTCCTTCTCGTATAGATACGGACAGAGGTACTTCATTCACAGCAAGTTTATTTAAAGAACTATCGGAGAAATGTGGAATCCATCTGAAATTCGCTCCAGCAGCTAATCACAATTTAATTGGATTATTGGAACGATCACATGCTATTTTACAGGGACTTATGAAAAACTTCGTGAACTCAAAACACACAGACTGGCTTTTATACTTGCAATCGGCCGTGTGGTCGTACAATGTTAATTACCAGGAGAATTTGAAGAACAGTCCATTTTTTCTTCTTCATGGATTTACGCCTAGATTAGTCTGGGAGAGCGGACTACATTTAACGCCCAGTGTGAATGTAAACAACGAGATGAGATTCAAGATTCTCGAAAAAGCACGAGAAGCAGCTCATGAGTCTCTACAGAAACGCCACCGACAAGCAAAGAAGTACTACGATAAACGTCATCAGTCCATTGAATTTACGCCAGGAGAATTGGTTCTAGTATACGATGGCAGTCATCGTGTACACACCGCTAAATGCTTTTCGGGAGTATATAAAGGACCTTGTAAAATTATAGCAAAAGAAAATCCCAATGTTTACAAAGTGGAATATAAGACAAAACGGGGACAGACAGTCGTCGACTCAATTTCGATCCAGAGATTGAAGAAATACTACGCTTCGGAACACGGTAGTGGCGATGAGAATGTAAATGGTGATGATGAGACTGAAGAACAGGAACAGTCAGGAGTGAATGAGTGAGAACATACCTTTTACCCTGTACGTAACTTCCTTTTCAGTACTCTGATGCACTAAATAAATTTTACATTTTGCAATTTTTTTTTTTAAACTAACAAACACTAAAATTTTGTGAAATATTATTGTTTAGCCCTTAATAATTGCACGGCAGTGTAAAACTAGTTATTACCACACTAAAATCATTAGTTATAAATCGTAGTCATCGAGGTTTCATAATAATAAACAACAAGTACAGTAACGCGCAAAATAATAATAATAATTAATATTATTGTATTCACGGATAGTGAACAAAGGGAATGGTGATGAATATAAATTGCGCGCAAGGAATTTTCCTCAGATTTCTGTAGGCCTGCAGAGAACTGATGGAAATAATCTTTTGTGAACTACAAAAGATAAATAGTGTAAGTCAATAATAGACTTTAGTATTTTTTATGAATAAAATGTGTTAAACACATTCGGTAAGGAAAATGAGAATTAAAATTCTCTATGATTTAGCGTGGTTAGTCATAATAGGGTTTAAACAATTGCACATTTTAATATTTCAATTTTTAAATTTAAGTAATAATTACAATTATAATTTTAATAACTAAATAAATGACAGAAATATGAATTTATAAGATTTAAATAACGTTAAAATAAAGAGAGCAGTTATAATAGGAGCTGAGAATGCGTACAGCCAGTAAATTATTCAATAAAACGAGTTACAGATCAATAATAACTAAATAAGAATTGCGAGAATAAGAATTATAATATAGATAATAATAATACGAAGAGAATAGTGAATATTTTGAGTTCTTTGATATTTATAAAGCTTAAATAAAATGTATCACATGGAAATAATATAAATATTAAGATTACCTTTATAATTATACGCATTTTACATTGAGATTTAATTATTTTGTATATTTTTCTTACATAACTTTACATAAAAGCTAGATTTCAAATCTAATATGAAGAGTAATAAGTCAATTAAGAGCATAGGAGAAATAAGTAGTATTTTACAAATACAGTTACGATCATGAGTTATCAGCAGCCACTTGTCAGATTTTATTAACAATTTCACGACACAGTCATGAGATGAATTAAGACAGTCTTGAAGAAGTAAAATATCTTTCATTAAACACGTACATTACATTGATCCATCTAATTTGGAACACTTCATTCCAAATATGACTCAATTAATTTATTGAATGTTATAATCAAGTTACTTAGAGTACTTCCTAATTTTTTTTTCCGCATGGCAGAAATTTCCCATCTTGTAAAATTCCCACTTACAATTTCCCTCACATGTATTTCACATTCTGAAAACGATATCGAAAATCAGCTTCGAACGTCTTCATGGTAAATTATCTGTCATCAGCAAAAGGATAAAGTTCAACCAGGGTGCAACGGAAATGTCCTTCCTCTTTAAGCAATGGGGAAACTTGAGTTACATTCAGAAAGACAGAACAACTAACGAAATATGCAAGTTAGGCATTCTATTCGTTTCTTGCGGCAACGATATCTACCTACATCGGCAGGAGCAACATTCTCTCTTGACATGAAGTAACCAACACGTTGCAAATTAAACCGCAGATTTCTCACATTCCACATTAGCCGGGGAACTGAATAAACTGCCGGCAGAGCATTCTTTCAACTCAGGTTATCAGCTCGAAAGATACGAGGGAACATGGAATTTTATGTCTGTTCAGAACGCTATTTCTTTGTGAGACAACATTTGGAATCTATATTGGAATTAACTTTTCATTTTTATATCATTTAATGTTAGGTGCATATACATATAGTTACACACTACCAATTGTCAACTTTCATTTTTCTTTTCTCTCCATATTTTTTTTGTATAGACAATTGTATATTATTTTCCTTGAATATTCTTAGGCTGATTGCAATATCATTAAGGGAGAAAGAGTCTATAATGGACAACGAGATTTCGAATTCTTAGAATATTATTTTACGTATTTCAATTTATGTGGACAATATTAGCAAGTGCACAGGATATTTTACAATTAATCTTTATTAATGACGATATTTTATTAATATTATACAAACAGAAGGACGATTGATCAACACATTATTTTTTAGGTAATATTTAAAGTATTTCATTTCATTCAATTGTTATTTACAGATATTTTCAGTCAATTTAAGCGTTCATATATATTCAGAAACCAATTATAATTTAAATTTCCAGTAGTCTACAGTATACACTCATAACACTCTCAAGAGTATTTACAATATTACGTTCAATTCATATATAAAGTTCAATTGCTTTTAGTAATTATTAGTAGTTATATTTATTTATTTATTTTTCTCTTTTCAAGATTCTAATTATATTTGGTGTGTAAAGGATGGCATTAATTAGAATTTGGGTAATTTATAGTAAGAGTAAATGTTATGACTGAATCGGTACTCCTTTTCAAATTCCATTTCCTCAAATATAACAACCCTCAACTACAAGATTTTTCATACTTGTAATATTTACAAGTACTACTTTCTTAAAATAAGGGTGACTTAGAGGCGCCCTTGTCTCAACAAAACCTCTACACATACCGACATATTAAGTTCTCTCACACACACAACATTACACCAACGATCAGGAGGAAATGCCTGTTCGGTATATGATGCAAATTTCCTTTCCAAAACCTACCTGAATTGCCTCACAGATAATTCAAATTTTAACGGTGAAATGAACATTTTAACAATATTATGAAACCATGTTAACAGTCCTCAGTTCAACTTTTTCACAGATGTCAACGTCAAGAGATGATCACCAGCTAAAACCTTGGAGAAATAAGAAATCAACACGAATTACACCTGAAGGACGGAGAGAAATTATTTGTCCTACGATTTTTTTTTTTGAGAATTTCTCAAGATTTTTATTTCTGAGATTTTTCTTTTAATTTTTCGACACGTGGAAACATGAATTACAATTAGACCTTTCATCCATTTTAATTACGCAGTTCAGCAAAATCAGTTGATAAGCACCAAATCGTTTAACATGGATCTCCTTCATTCTATTCTAATTAACTCCTACTAAAGTCAAGTAGTAGTGAGACCTGATATTCAACGCTGATAATACATACATCGATTTGAAGGAATATTTACATACAACTAAATACTTCACATTCACAATTCGACGATATGCAGTTCTCTACTGTACATTTTTCTTCAATGACAATATTTGTAGCTGCAAAGTTAATGCATCAAAGTGAAAAACATTTTTCACGGCCACAAGGAACTAATATATACATATATACGTGGTTTGGTTCAAGAAGATACTTCATTGCTATACGCAGAGACTAT
Source organism: Lepisma saccharinum (assembly GCF_977018435.1). Lineage (NCBI taxonomy): Eukaryota > Metazoa > Arthropoda > Insecta > Zygentoma > Lepismatidae > Lepisma > Lepisma saccharinum. Next base: position 59,707,075 of record NC_139238.1, on the reverse strand, counting down.
TAAGTGATGATAACAAGAGTAAAATTATGGTATTTTACTTGAACTCTTTATGAGAATCAGGATAACTCAAGGATTATTTTATGGACAAATGTTAGTGCTGTGATTTTATCTATCGAACACTATTATATTCTTATCTTCAAATACATAAATTCATGTACATATATTATTATTCAAGGACAGTTGCTGATACAGTGTATATATTTTGATTAACTTCAAATTTTCTAACTAAATATTTATTGTGATAGTTGACATATATTATACATAAAAACGACAGCGATCTTTAAATGATACAATGAAATAAGAGACGGTGAAATTTACATCGATAATGACATATGTGTGCAAGTGTAACTCGGATGAGTATCACAAACTTTGCCGATTTTGTAAATATTAACATCCAAATACACAACAGTGTTGTACAGTGCCAGTGCTTGCAGGATCGATTACACTACTTCGCTAGTGTGTCATTGAGACATAAATTTTGACAAGATCCATTCTTGTGGAACATTGCTTTTATAATTTTCTCACGTGGTGTCAGAGTGTTGCATGCTTATGCACGGACTTCGCTACGTCATCATGTAGTATTGGAACTCAGATGTGTAGCGTAAGCCTCTCAATGAATACGCGCACGAGCAGATTGTCAAGTTAGCATAACAAACTCACGTGCCAGTGTTTACCTTTTATATGCTTTACGCAGACATGTATTTTTTTTCTTCTCTTTTTTTTTCTATCGGGACTTGTGATATATCTATATTTTCAGGACCTATATTATTCCATTTACATATATTCTGGGTAATGGTATGTTATTACAATATTTTTAGTACACTATATTTTATAATAAAAAAAAATCTCTCCATACAAAGGATCGATATGGAACACAACTTTAAATCTTTCATCTTTAGGTGAAAATCAAAGGATTTTCTTTAGGGGGTAGAGGAGCGTATCGTACCCAAGGTATTGGGCAAGATATATAAAGTCTTAGCATAGCAGGTATCAGAGAAAGGAATGCTGAATAAGTAATCAGGCAAAGGTCGGGTGATTGACTTGGAAGTCGTATGTGGCATGAGTGTTGGAATTGTCAGGAGGTGTGATCAGTTGGCGAGAATACGAGAGAGAGTAAGGACTACGGATTGTGAGAGAGGAGCAAAGTGGGGAACGACTATTGGACGATGGTGTGTGACAAGAGACAAGTGATAGTTGAGAGGACAAGCTAGGAACAATCTCCATATATTTGTAAGGCAAGTGATATCCTTTCCTTAACCAATCCACATCGGTTCAGTCATGGAGAGTATAAAACCCATATTCAATCTAAGCTAATTTCTATCGCCATTCCTTTAAAAGGTAACCTCTTGCATTTATCACATTTAGGCCAAGCGAGTGATAACTACCTGAGAGATGAATGAGGAATAGCTACATCACCCAATTAAATCTAGAGGTTCTAGGTTCGATCCCAAACGCAGCATGGGAGTTGCGTTACGCTATGATTCCAGTTAATCCAAAAATTCAAATTCAGTTTAATTAAATGGTGTATATATACTATTTAAAATATTTAATTTAAGGTGCAGAGTTTACATTTGCAATTTCACATACTCAGACTCGAAATACATATTCTAACACAAATCACAAATGTCATGGGATATAATGACCTCATTTAATTCTACGAGAATTTTATTTTATTTTCCACGCAACTTCATTCTTCCTTCCTCGATTTAAATAATAGCTAAACTGAGAAAAACTTGCCTCGTGAAATTTGTAAATGTATGAAATCATTTGGATATGATATGATATGATTTATTTGCATCCAAGGACTACAATATTGTACAAGTAGGTACATCTGTAGTATGGGGCATGTCAAATAGAAATGCATGATAATAAAGTTTGGTAATTTTAACATAAGATACACACATATATATTGGCGTATCATAACCCTTGCATATAAAGATATTATACTTGACAATTTCAGTTTGATGTGCAACAGCAAGCTCTGTATGTATGGTAACTAACCATATCTTGTAACATTTATTCTGATTACACATACACAAGACCTTGAGTAATTCACACTTTGTCCAATAGATATGTCTGTATGCATTCAAAAGATGAGTGTTGCCTCCGTATATTCTTGTATGCTGTAAAATGAATGTTTAATTAGCATGGTTTGAATTTTATTTTTAAATCTTCCCACTTTTGGTTCGTGTCTTAACTCTCTGGGCAACTTGTTATACAGGTCAATTGCTGAGTTTTTAGGTCCCTTCTTCATTCGAATTTTATCTTTATTTCTCATGTTCAGGCTATGGATATCTTCATTGGGTTCAAAAGTACTAAAATTTTGTTTGATGTACAATCTCTGACAATAAAGTTCAGTGAATAATCCTGAATATCGAAAGTAGACAAATTCTTAATGAAACCTACCTTACTGTCCTTCGAAGTAGTCCCCTCCCATGGCTATGCAGCATTGAGAATGGCTGTACATGTCCTGGAAACGTTTAGAAAAGTCTTCTTTCGGGATGGTGTTCAAGACCCTCATCACATTCCGTTGGATGTCCGGAATATCCTCAAATCTCTGACCTTTCAAAGCGATTTTGAGGCATGGGAAGAGAAAAAATCTGGAGGATTCAGATCCAAATTTCTTGCAATGCATTGCTACAGAGGATGAGAGCTGGTGTGTGAGGTATGATCCTGAAATGAAACGCCAAAGCATGGAATGCCGTTCTCCTGCATCACCCCATTGGAAGAAGGTCAAGGCAAAAAAATCACCCACCAAGACGATGCTTATCACTTTCTTTGACAGTGATGGCATGATCCACAAGGAATTCCTGCCGGAGGGAACAACAATTTTTCCGCCTTGGCCTTCTTCCGACGGGGTGATGCAGGAGAATGCCATTCCATGCTTTGGCGTTTCGTTTCAGGGTCGTATCTCACACACCAGCTCTCATCCTCTGTAGCAATGCATTGCAAGAAATTTGGATCTGAATCCTCCAGATTTATTTCTCTTCCCACGCCTCAAAATCGCTTTGAAAGGTCAGAGATTTGAGGATATTCCGGTCATCCAACGGAATGTGACGAGGGTCTTGAACACCATCCCGAAAGAAGACTTTTCTAAAAGTTTCCAGGACATGTACAGCCGTTCTCAACAGTGCATAGCCATGGGAGGGGACTACTTCGAAGGTAGGTTTCATTAAGAATTCGTTTACTTTCGATATTCAGGATCATTCACCAAACTTTATTGTCACAGGTTGTATATCAGACATTCATAGATATACAAACAGGGTAATGTCAGCAAGCGGAAGTTATGGAAGAGATTTCTGCACAAATATTTCCCATTGACCGCTGCCACAATTCGAAGCACTCTTTTTTGTAATTTAAACTGTATGGAGCTATGTGCCTTGTTTCCCCAGCTGATCATTCCATACCTTATTACTGATTCAAAGTTTGCTACATAGTGACTTCTGACAGACCAAAAGCTGGTAATGTTTACCATTACACACAGTGCAAAACAGACTTTACTTAATTCTTGTTGGAGCATGTCGATGTGGTTTGAGAATTTCAAGTGTTCATCTAAAACAATAACCAAAAATTTAGTTCCTTTTGCATACATTAAGTCTGTATTTTAGGACTTAACATTAATATTTAAGTATTCTTTTGTTTGAGAGGATGTAAAATTTATGTAATTTGTTTTGCTTGTGTTTAGAATTAAATTATTTCCTTGAAACTAGTTTTCAAGCTTTAACAATGTGTCGTTTATTTTTTTAAGGCATGCTCACAGTGATCTGTTAATATAATGTTTGTGTCATCTGCATACAGTATAGCCTGTGCCTCATCCAAAAGGTTTGGCATTTTGATTACATAGAGCAGGAATAGAAAAAAGTTCCAAGTATTCTGCCTTGGGGAACTCCACAATTTATTTTTTGAACTGGAGATTGATTATATATTGTATTTCCATCAGCATTAAGTAACATATTTCTACAAATTGTTTTCTTTCATGAAGATATTATCTCAACCATTTATGTGCTAGTTCTCGTATGCTGTAATTTTCTAGTTTGCATGAATATATCAATTGTCACCTTTGCGTACCTTTTTTGTATTTTATTTGTTGCTTTTGACTCAGTTATTTTTTTGTTTCTACACTCAAGTGAAAGAAATTGTGCTTCGTTATCAGAAAAATGTACACTTACATTTTTCCACAGTTATTTTTTTGCTTCTCTGTGGATGATCATGTGGTCTATCAATGAAACTGAGTTTGTTGTTATTCGTGTAGGTGAGTTGATAACTTGTGTGAGGCCATATGTGTTTAGTGTCATCACAAAGTGCATTTTATGCCTTGTGTCTTTTAGGAAGTCAATGTTCAAATCCCCACATATTATAATTTCTGATCCTAATGTTTTTAGTTCATCCAAAAGCATTGTGAGTTATTGTATGAAAGTTGTAGAATCTCCATCTGGTGTTCTATAGGAACAGATAACCAAGATTTTGAGGTCAAGGCGATATATGATCTTGAATTGAAAGTGTTTTTCAATTGCTTGTACTTTTCTTGGGTTAATTTATTTCGCTCTTACACCTTGTTTAACAAATATGCTGGTACATCCATGCCTAATCACTACTGGAGAAGCTTATTAATTGATAATAGTAAATTTGTGTAAATTTGATTTCATCTTTTGAGAGTCAGTGCTCCGTAATGCATAGAACATGCACCATTTCGGTTTCTTCCTTTATGAGAAGATCCAGATTTAGCATTCTACCTGATAAACCCTGAACATTTAAATGATATACATTTACACAGCGTTTTTAATTATTGTTCTTTACATAGTAGCTATCTCATATTGGTGGATTTTTGTTCTCATTTACGTCACTTATATTATTTACCATAAAAAATCATCACTGTACATTTTGGGCACACATTTCTTTCTGGTTGCTACTCGGAGAGTTATTTCCATTGGATTTTCACTGTACACTGCACACTGCACATCACAAATTTCATTACATGTTTCTTGATTATGTTTATTCTTCTGGGCAGCACTAAAGTTCTTCATAGATAATTGTACTTCTCTTGGGGATGTTGCACTCGGGACAGTCTCTTCTTTTCCTTGTTCGATCTCCATAACTTCATTTATTTCCTCTTCTGTGATTTTGATCGAAGAGGTTGGTTACTTCTTATTAGAATTTTTTAGTAGTGGAGCTGGTAGAGGTATGGGTTGTCCATTAGTTTGGAGAATTTCTGTGTTGTTTATCAGAGTGTGTAGTTTTTCGCATGTAATGTTTTTGCCTTTGCTATTAAGATGTTGGCCATGTTTGGTGTGGCCTTCTCTTCCAACATTCACATCTAGGAGCTGAACTGAGGGGAAGGATTGTAGACTTTGGCGACTTTTGAGTTTGCATTGTTTACTTCAAGGTTAAAACATGAAGTTCAGATCAGGTCGTGCCTTTTTGGGATTGTGCAGACAATAATATTTGAATGCTGTAGTGTGTCAAGGCAATTTTTCAGTATTAGTATTGCCTTTTGGTCTCATTTTTGGCCACGTCATTTGACCCCCATTATAACTAGGTAGTCTTCTTTTCCTTAGTCCTTGCACTTGGTGGCTAATACTTCACTCATTTGCACTCCTTGTTTCGTGAATCCAGAAACTTGATATTTATTCTCAGAACACTTTTCTGCTAGTCTTTCTTCTATGCCATGGCTGTGGCTATATCCTACAATCAGGAATTTCCCCTTGCACTTTTTATTTTGATGAGCTATGTTTTCTTGACTGATCTTTCTTGATCGGTTATTGAATATGATTCCCTTACCCTTTATGTTGGATCTACATGTGTTCTTGTTATTTACTGCCTCAGATTTTTTCAAGTTTGATTTCGACAAATTTTCAGGCATGGGAGTTATGGTGTTGAGTCTTACATTGTCTTCCACATTAATTGAGTTTCTGTGCAGAAACTTGTTTTGTACACTGTGGATTTTTTCTTCTTCTATGGCATACAAGTTTGGCGGTTTCCTGTTTATGTTGCATTTAACAACTTCCGTCCATGTTTTCGGGTGTTTCGCATCTTCTAGTTTCTCATTTTGTCTCTTTTCTTCTCTTAGAATGTCTAATTTATCCATTTTGAGTAATTTTATGATTTCATTCTTTTTCACAAGTTCCAGTTGGAGAATCTCAAGCTCCCGCTTTACTTTAACACAATAAGAGCAGGTATGCATTTTTGTCAATTTTTTAACACTTTCACTCTCACTTTCACTGTTTGTACACAAAAGTTTTGATTCTTAAAATTTCCCGAATCCCGATCTATGCATGGTTTATTTAGAATATTGTTTCTTTATACTTGTTATCTTAAAAAAATTTTTTTTTTTTTTTTTCAGATTCACGAATCGTGGTCACTGTTGAACTGCTTACCCATTCACAAGAATGATTTTTGTGATTCAAAGAATCATAACAAAATTACTGACTGACTCTGGGTCTCAAGCTGGTACTGTGTTTTGAAGTTTCTTGAAAAACTATTTCTTGGGGTGGGACTACAATACTTATATTACCCACTGGGTATCTTTCGAAACACAAAGTGAAGCTTCAAAAGTTATACTTATCTGATTTTGATTTCCTAAACTGGATAAAACCGGGAGGTCAATACACTAGTTACAGATTTCCGCCATATTTTCTTCCTGTAATAAAAGTTGTAATTTTTCACGTTTACAGAGAAAAATTGAAGTAGAATTCACGCATAATTCCTGGTGAGTAGCCATCCGGATCCAAATACACCCACACATACATTTCTCTTGTTAAAGTAAAATATTATTTTTATCATCACCTGTAACAAGGTGCTAATATGGAGTACCATTTAATGCAAAAAAAAAATTCTGTTAATACCATATTTTTGTGCCCCTTCTGTAATCTGTGCTATATGTACTTCACATGTACTTCATCTAATCAACATGAATCTCAACAGTGTGATTAACTACCTAGAGATGTAGAAAAGTGTCATAAATAAGCAAATAACTACATACATAAGCTTGGTTTGTGCGTTATATTTCATTTTATCAACCTCCACTTACCCATTGTAAGAATAAAATCCACTGTCTTGCCAGAAATGCTAATTGGAACTGTGCATGTAGTTTAAAGTCAGATACACCAAAATATGTTCCTCCTCAGGGAATGCAACCATGGAAAGTGATCACAAAGCAACATTATTAATTAACTATTACACCATCTAGGAAGATTAAACAAAATATTTGAGTTCAATAATTTGAAAGGTATGAGACTTTCATTATCAATTCCTAGCTATGTTAACACAAATATTAAATAGTTTTTGATTCAGTCAACTAAAACAATATAAATTTGATGTTCTGATACATTACTACCAGGATGTATTTTATTTTCAAAATATACATTTTTAAACATAACCTGAAAAACCACAATAAAATGTCATTCAATCAGTTTTTATTTGGGTGTGGGGGGTATTTGTAAAACCCACCTGGGTTAGGCATTTTTGAAAAAAAAAAGGGCAAAATGCCAGCGTTAAATAAGACTGTAGTACCAGACCAGATAACTAACACCAACCTCTGTGGTGGAGTAGTTAGCACAGTGCACTATGATAATGGGGGTTCCAGTTTGAATCCCAGCCTGGGCACGGTTGTTCGTTATGAGTGTTCCTTCATCAATAACATCAGCCATTCTTATCTTTGCAATTAGCCAAAAGTGTCAGAAATGCGAAACAAAATAAACCAAAAAACATCAACAATAATAAAACCAGAAAACTAAGATGACTTGAGTGAAATTCGTTAACCATTCTAGTATAGGCAAATTAGGTCCAGAGGCTGAAAACATTTTTTGAAAGATATTTTTTTATTACATTCCTTGGGACCCTCTATACCGCCAAAGAAAAATTGCCGAAAATCGTAGGTGAGGAACATACATAATTTTTTTAAAAAGTCCGCAATTTTGAAAATTTCGAAAAATTGCATTTGTGCAGTAACAGTGAGCCATAAAATGATGCTGCTTGCACTATTTTACTTTAAATGCTTTTAAAAACCTAAACTATATAGAAAAAAGCAGAAATGATCCAAATTTTAAAAATTTATTCACATAAATTTGATCCAAATACTAGATGATATCCAGTATTTTGATAGCCTATTCTTGAAACGGCAACCCATCTACTCTGAACAATTCTCAAGTCAGCTGAATGAAGAAGAAATAAGTTGCAATTCATCTATAGGCACAATTTCTTATTAATACAGAATTATTAGAAGACATTGCCCAGCCCATCATTGCGCATGCACAGACAAGAGCAACACATGGTCCATCCTGTCCGTTTGCCGGTTGTCTGAATTACAGTATCAATACCTGCAAGCACCTCGCTCTGATCATGCTGTCTTTGCATTTCCTGTTCATGTGTGTTCTTTTGTGAAGCCATTCAATATTCAATATATGCATGCCTTCCCTTAAGTCCCAAGTTACATAACAGTGGACTTAAAACAAAAATTTATCCATTCAATAAGTCCTGCATTACAGGTTTACAGATGAAACTTCCAGTCGCTTGTTCTTTCAGCTGTCACAAAATGTTGTATCCAAAGTTTAACTGAATGGATTTTTCTGCCAATTTGGTTATTATTAGAGCTCAGATAATTATGCATTTTGCATATGCAAATGCATATTTAAGGATTTTTAACTAAAAATGCATATTTGTATGAAAATAAGTTCATGTGCATATTTTTGTACCCACAACCAACACCGAGCATACTGTATTTATTTTGCTTCTCTTCTCTTTTCTATAACTTTTCTCTGACTTTCTTCTTTCCTGGATTGTATGAAATGTGGCAAGTACGTCATTCGCACCTCAACAATCGACTAAGCTGGCAATGCCGCGTGCAAGTTTCTTATCACTTGTAGCTTAATTCCTGCGAGCAAAAATCCGATATGTTTAGCTACCATTGTGTCATGGCTTTCACACAGCTCTTCTCTCCATCCATTAAATCTGTACCATGCAAGAAGTTTTCTATTTTTGTACAATCCATTTTCTAGTATTAAGAAGACAATGCCTAAGGAAAATAAATGTTTGAGCGTCATCTTAGAGTCACAAGTGAAACTGGACAAGGACTTCAGCACAGACAGAAAAGTGTTGTTGTGCAAAGTTTACGAGTGTGCTGTGTCATGAGAAATAAAATTTCAAGTGCAGCAACACATGCAAACGGGGAAACATGTGAAAATGAAATCTCTCAGGACATCACATAAGCAACCGATACTTTTTAACTTACAATCTTACCCGGGTCCAGCCTAGTCTGACTTCAATGCAGATTTGTGTAAAGCTTTCATCTCAGCAAATATTCCCTTGCACAAGCTTCAAAACAAAGACTGTTGGTTTTCTAGAGAAGTATATGCATCATCACATACCCGATGAATCAACCATTAGAAAAACTATGTTCCGGAACTGTATCAGGGAACTTTAAGTAAAATAAGGCAAAAACTGGGCCAAAATAATATTTGGGTATCACTTTATGAAACAACTAACATAATTCAAAGGTGAGTTGTAAATTTCGTGTTCGTGGAATTGGGAGTCGAAGAAAAGTCAAAATCTTATTTGTTAACAATTGAAGAACTTGAAAAAGTGAACCATAACACAATAGCAGCTATTTTAAATAATTCTCTACAGTTATTGTGGCCAGACAGTGTAGGTTGCTTGTACCGATGCTGATCATGTTACATGTCTTGCACATGCGCTTCATTGTGTGTCTGAATTAGTTCGAGCAAACTTTCATAACATCAATTAACTAATTTCAAATGTGAAAAGGGTGTTTCTCAAAGCACCTAGCTGTGTAAGTTCCAGGAAGTGGAAGGTTGAAATGCCACTTCCACAATCTCCTGAGGTTACTAGATGGGGCACATGGATTGAGGCTACTGCATATTACGCCGACAATTTTGAAACGGTGAAACAGGTTGTTGATAGACTTGATGCCCAGGAAGCAGTGTGCAGCACATACTTTCCACAGAGGGAATTTGTGAGGATCTTGCTACATCCAAGCTAATTTCTCTTGCCTGAAAGATTCCATTCGTCGATTAGAAAACAAAGAGTTACAACTTCAAACAAGCATAAAAATTATAGAAGATGTTAAAGAAGCCCTCGCGGAGGTTGAAGATCCTGTGCATGTACAGAAATTGGATGCATTATTGAAAAAGAACAGTGGGTATGCAACAATGGTGAAAGTTTGCAAAATCCTACATACAAATGGATAACGTCTGGATGATCTGGAACTTGACATGTCTGACTTTATTGCCCTAAAATACAGTCCACTTGTATCCTCTTCGTGCCTGGGGTAGCAGATTTGCTTTATTTTTCTGCACACTGTCTGAACATGCCACAATTTCAGAGCCTGTTGTAGATGATGGTAGACAGTTGTCGCCAAGCGACTGTCATTTTTTCACTGCTTTCTCTCGCATACATAGGTGCAGAACTAAATGAAGGAGAACGATTTCACGAGTATAGCGGCATGGCAACAAGGTTTACAGATAATTATTGTTTTTTATTATATTTTTGAACTGGAATTATTTGTAGTCACTTAAGTAGTTATTTTAGTTAGTTATATAACCTGTAAGAAAACATAAAGTTTATTTCAATGTCTTTTTATCTCAAGAATGTAACTTAGAGTATACTCTACTTTCGGAATCAAGCTTTACATTTCACACAGTAATCGGGCATGTGTTATTTTTATGTCTTGCTTCTGAAGTGAACAATTATCTGAGTTTGTATGGAATATAAATGTCTCGATATGGGAATGGTCATCTGAGAAAGGGGCAGGGAGAGTCTCCAAGCCCCTCCCCCCTCTCTCACAAATATTTATTATTATTATTGTTATTGTAAGCTTGTGAATTTCGAACACATCATTTGATTTTAATAACAACATATTTAATTATTTGGGATAAAACACCAGTGACAGATTCATCACAAGAATTTTACAATTGCAATTCAAGCTTTGTTTCAGTGAAGGAAAATAAAAATAATAAAATAAAGTCTTGCTTGTCTCCTTCCCAGGGTGAAAAAAAAAAATCAGTATATTCTATTGCTATAAATTAACAAAATATTTCAACATTTTTTTGTAGTATCTGACATATCAGTTTAAAATTTTTCTGGCATTCTTACTCTAACAGGATTTATTCGTTCATTTTTTTAGGTTTGGACCCTTCATCCATTGTGGAACTGCTGGATACTTTAGACCCAAATGAGTGTGATATTGACATTGAAGAATCTGATGATGATGACGAAATTCAGCCAAGAGCAGCAGAATTATGTGAGGACGAGGAGCTGGATGCTGAACCAGAACCAGATCCTGCAAATGTTAAATTTTCATTTTCTCTAGTAACATATTTCTCATTACCTACTTCAACATATAATAAAATTAAACCAAACAAAAAGTACACGTATCCAAATATCAGTTTTTTGCTCAAATTTATAAATAATGGCTCTTAAATGTCTTGAACTAAATCCCACGTTAAGAAAATAAAGTTGATGCCCACCTGCACAACCAACTCAAAATCGAGCTTATG